>NC_139353.1:124783442-125508942 GCF_055883805.1 Amblyomma maculatum | reverse complement strand
GTATCGTCGGGCGTCGGTGCGTTGCTGGACTTCGATGCGCAGCATGTCAACACATCGGGCTTCTTCCGCACGCTGCAGGTAGGCTTTGACGTCGAAGTTGTCTGTCACGTGCGGCAGCTTCGCTTCGAGTGTCGCCGGGGATTCCCTGTCGTACACAAGGTTGAACGGGGCGCCTTAGCTGTCTCTTGGACGGCTGTGTTATACGTGATCACGTACAGGGCTTGCGTTTGACGTCGACGTACATGGCGAGCATGTCCGCGATAGTTTACCCAGAGGATCTGTAAGTTTTTGTATTTGGGTGGTAGGCGGTTGTCCTCCGGTGGCTTGTCTGACTGTACTTCAAGATGAAATTTGTTAGATCCGCCGTAAATTCTGTGCACTGTCCGTAATGAGCTATTCGGGGGCGCCAAGTCGCAGGGCAATGCGCACCACGAAAAACTTTGCGACTTCTGCACCATAAGCCAGCTTGGGCGTGGCGGGTAAGGTAATCGGTGGCCACGATGACCCAGTTTTTACCCGCTGATGAAGTAGGGAAAGGGCCGAAGAGATCCAATCCAATTTGCCTAAACGGCTTGGTCGGGACCGGTATTGGGTTCAGTACAGCAGCATGTTTGATTGGAAGTGTCTTGCGTGGCTGACACTGGCGGCACGGCTTCAAGTAATGTGCTACTTTGGCAGGCAACCGCGGCTAATAATACTTCTCGCACTCGAAGCAAGATACCCACGCTTTTTCGTCGGTATAGATTTCAGTCTCGCCATATTCATCAAAAAGACCGAGGACCGATGAGGACTGTAAGCGGCGCTTGAGTTCCTCGAAGGATTCTGCCTGCGATGCTTTCCACTCAAACGGCAAGGCTGCATTTGTAATCAGCGTCAAAAGTTCATAGAAGCATGAAAGGTTTTTGACGTATCGTCAGTAATGCGCGCACAGTCCAAGGAATCGGCGCACAGATTTCTTGCTCCCTGGCTGTGAAAACTGCGAGATCGCAGCTCATTTGTTCGAGTCTGGACGAACACCGTCCTTGCTCATGATGTGTCCCAGGAACATGGGCCCGTAAGCGAAGTGGCAGTTCTCTGCCTTCAGTATCAATCCAGACTGCTCGATTGCGTCGAGCACTGTGCGAAGCCTGTTCACATGGCCTTCAAAGGTCGAAGAGACGACAACAACGTCCCCTAACTACACCAGACAAGTATGCCACTTCACGCCAGCCAGTATGGTATCCATTACTCGCTGGAACGGCGCAGGTGTGGTTAGAGGCCGAATGGCAATACCTTGAAATTGAAGAGACCGTCTGGTATGATGAAAGTGGTCTTCTCGCGATCTTTTTTCTCGACCTCAATTTGCCAACAGCCGCTCTTTAAGTCCAGCGAAGTGAAGTACTTAGCATTGAAAAGCCGGTCCAGTGTGTCGGTTGTGCGATGGAGAGGGTAAACATCCTTCTTAGTTATGCAGTTCAGGCGGCGGTAATCGACGCAGAAACGAAGTGTCCCGTTATTCTTCACCAGAGCGACTGGTGCCGCCCAGAGGATCTTTGCTGGTTCGAGGACGTCGTCACGATGTATTTCGTCGACATGCTTGCGAATGGCTTGGCGTTCTCGCGGCGATACACGGTAGGGTCTTTGGAGCAGCGGTCGGACGTATTCGTCAGTGATGATGCGGTGCTTTGCAAAAAGACATGGTTACACCTTCGGCACTAACGGAAAGCACTCGCTGTAGCTTTCAGAAAAAAGTGCGAGTCTGACCTTGTCTTATCCGGGGTAGAACTGGGTTTATGTCGACCTTTATATAGCTGATCTCCTCGGCTTGATGAATCGTCGGCGGGCTGGTCGGCTAGAAGTAAAACTTCTCGGATGTCCGCTAATTCGTCGAGAAAAGCGATCATCACGGCCTTGTTGAGATGGCGGTATTCTGTGAACTTCGTTGCCAGTACCTGAGCTATTCCTCTCAGAAAATGCCTCTTGCGTTGCAAGACATCGCTCCAAGAGTAACTGAGTGGTTGTCCCTTCGCCGACGCATTCGATGGCATCCATCTCCGCGATGTCTTCGGTGGTATCAAAATAGAGGCGATACGGTCCATTCATCATCAGGATGTTTAAAGCGCAATTGTCGAGGTCGTCGTTATAGGCATGGCGTTGTCTGTAAAAAGATTGATGAGCTTTGGTCGCTGGGAAAAACGATGTCTGATGTTCGCTGATCAAAACGATGCCCAAAATCATGTTCGGGGAGCAGTTCTGTAAAACCATGAAGCAGATAGGATATGTGCCGCCATTTACTGATATCCTTGCGGTCCATCGCCCGTACGGGGTAATTAGGTTACCACCAGGTCGTCCTTTTCTTGAGCTGGGCGGCGAATAGTCGCTGTTCACAGAATAATCAGCTCCGGTGTCCACTAATTCAGCAATCATGCGACCGTCAATATGTACCTGAAGGTCACTTGTTGTCGTCCTTGCATTATGTGTTTGCCTTGTTGTTTGATATCGTCTCCATCATGTACTCTGGTAATGGCTGGAGCACACCATTGTCACTCCTTTCGCAGGTGGTCTCCGATTCAAATCCGGTCGTTTGGTCATCGATGTCTTTGTGTGAAACAGCGCTGTAAAGGCTTGGCTGTCGTTGCTCGTCGTCGGCGGTATATGATCTCAGTCGTTGTGCAACCTCAACTCCAAAGGTTGCTGTCTTAGCTTCCCTTAAGGAGACCTACGTTGCACATAGCGTCGACCCGACGACGCGAAACGTGCCCCGAACGGCAACTGTGAGCCCTACAGACTGGAAGACGACGCGTAGTCCTCTCTGCGCAGAAATTAGTCGATGTGTTGTGGTCTCTCGATAGAATGGGGTCATTGGGCGTCGATGGAGAAACCTCGCAAGCCTACACGCCGGTACGGACAGTGACGGAGGGTGTGTCCTGCCTCACCACATTTTGAGCAGCGTGGTCGGTTGTTAGATTTCGTCTAGACGTCGCCATTCTTGGAGGTTGAGGGTCGTTCGTAGACTTGGCGACCGGAGGCCAAGTGGCGACGTTGGCGTGGAGCGTGCCCGTGACAAGGGGAAACTGGAGGGTCTCGTTGCAGTGCTAGACCTTTAAACGCGACGGCGTAGTTCATCACAATGGGTTGCTGCGTACGAGCCGTCACCAGAGGAACAGCCAGTGCATGCTGAACCCTTTCACTGATGACGGATGCAAGTGTCGCTACCTGAGGTGGTTGTGTTGATGGAAGCAGTCGGCGCAGATCTTCTCTAATGACATCGCACATAATGTTTCGCAGTCTGTCTCCCCTTGTAGGTGATTCAAGGTAGGGGCTGGCATACACCGCTTCAAGTTGCCGACCGAATTGGTGCATGCGGGCCTTAATAGTCAATTCGATGGACGATGCTTCTTTTTGGAATTCGGCCACTGTTGTCGGCGGACTCCTGGAAAGGCCTACAAAAATGCTTCCTTCACACCTCTCATTATTAGTTCCACTTGCTGCTCCTCCGTCATGTTTGGTTAGCGCGGCGGAAGAGGCGCTTCTTTTCCTAGACGTAAACGAGGACAGACTCCCTGAGGAGCTGGGCTTAGGACTCAAGAAGCAGTTCTGCTCTCTCTTTCCTTACCACGCTCGCAAACTGTTCCAATAGTTTATTCGTGAAGTTTTCCAACGACGCTAGAGACGACTCGTGGTTTTCATAACATGCCCGCGCTGTTCCATCAAAAGCAAATAAGACGTTTTGAAGCTTCAAGACGCCGTCCCAATTTTATATGCGGCATGTTGTTTATAGTGGTGTAGCTAGCCATCAAGATCTTGACCCCCAGTTCCGCTGAAAATGGGAGGCTGTCGGGGCTTCTGGATCCCGACCGTTACACTAGACTGTGCCTTGTTGTTTTTGGTGCCTTCTTCCTCGGTCCAACGGGGTCTGGCAGCAGACAGTGTTCGAGTTGGAGCCCTTAAAGTCGGCAGCTGGCCGTTTACCCATAGGCTAGCTCCCAGGGCGAAAGGAACGATGCTGAAGTTTTCACTTGCAGGGGTAGGCCGGATCTCAAAGGGCAGCACCTCCACCAGATGGCACGTGTTGGTGAGGATCCCGAAGCGAGCAAATGAAGAGACTGGCGTTGGACTAAATGAACACTTTGTTGTCGTCATGTGTGATGGGATATTTCGGTCACAGAAGAAAACTCCGGTGAAACGAAAGAACTCGTTTATTGGCTACACGTTAACGAAGAAAATTGTATAGAAATTTACATCGACAACCGTCTCGTTCGGCGTCTTGCCAGCCACTGTTTTCGACGACGGTTGGCCGTGTTCTTCTCTAGACCTCCTTTCCTTGTTTCCTTTTTATTTAGGAAGCGACGCCATTTCCGTGGTAACTTGAAGCCTGGAAGTCGAGGCGCTGATTCGGCGGTGTCGATAATAGAGGAATCCTCCTCGGTGCGGGCTCACAGCCGCATTGTAGGCTCTAACGTAAGAGCAGGCGGGCGTCCACGTCTGGTTAGGCCACCAGCGCGTACACTTGTCCAGACCATAAACCTTCTATCACCATGGCATGGACGTGATTCAGCCAATCGCTGTGCCCCTTGGGTTTCCAAGAACTCCTTCTGCTGACATGTGGTGCAGGCCCGCCGAGTTTCATGAGTTACGACACCGGTTGTATCTTAACGGCGCCACTGAAACGGGTCGCTTTGAGGGGCGACAAGCCGCTGGTCGACCGGCCGGCTGTAGCAAACAGCAGTCATGCCATTTCCGTTCTTTAGAAAATGCTACCCAAGCCGCTAGAGCAACTGCAGCGCGCACACATACGCACACACCGCGCACCCACAAGCACACACAACGCATGAGTGGCCACTCGGCCGGCAATCAGGGGTAAGAAGCCGCCGTCCACTGACACATCCTTAGGATCCTGGCCTTTCCTCTTTTTTTGTTCCCGACACTGACGTGCGCCCGCGTAAGACAGTGAGCAACAGCGGTGGTGGTGGGGGGGGGGGGGGGACATTATTCGAAGCGAAGAATGTCCGTCACACCCGTCAACGCTGAATTTAGAGGCGATAAAGAAACATCCAGATAAAGCCGCAAACAATGACCTAGCACAATGTAGAAGATCATAAAAACATACGCGAGTGGCTGGAATCTTCGAGATACATCTGAATGCATCTTGTGCGATACAGAAAATGATCAAGTAGCGTATGGCGACAACAAGCACGCACAAACAAAGAACAAGGGACCGATCCGTGGCGCCAGAATCTGAGTAATAAGCCGCTAGCCGGAAGCTGTAGAATGAAACATATATTAGAATGGTTTGCGGCAGCAAATCCATGTGTTGTGAGGCATAGCAGTTAGCAGGTCTGACACCGCCAAAGCCAGAATGCACTAATGATCGGCAGTGAAAACAAGAAGCACTGTCATCTAAATGTTAAGAATAAAAAATACATAATTGAGGAATTGCAAATATACATAAAATGATGTAATTGCACAAAAATTCCCAACCATCAGTGTATCAACGAAAAGGGATGTTTAGTCAACATCATTCCATGCGCATGAAAAACTCTTTTAAGAACACCTCCTTGTTTTTGAGAGAATAAAGCATCTTCTCTGAGCCTCTCAATTTCAACAGCCGCCTATTTGTGCAGAAACGTTCTTCGTGGCGGCGCCGACAAGCATGGCAGGTTCGGAGGAACTTACATTGCTCACCTACGACGGGAACAAGTAAAAATGCGGTCTCGCCTAATTTTTTTTTAACACAATCTAACCTGCGTAAATTTGCGCTTATTTAAGTTTATATTACTTGTAAAAGGACAGTCAGGTGCTAAAAGAGTAAAATGTTATAATCACTGCCTGCTTTAGGCGACTGCTTTTTGTATATTTAGTCTTTAGATTTAAGACCCCAGGAACTGCACGGCTTTGGTGACATTTCGTCTTACACCATCACATTTATTCAGCCTGCGGCAGGGTTCGGCTCAAAAGGGTGATTAAAAGGGTGGTGTAGTGAGCATTCCACTTCGAATAACGACTTTGCAAATATCAGCGATATCAGCTGCAGCGTGATAGAAACGTTAGTCGTAGTCATTAAAAATATCTTAGGTGTGCCATTTGGAGGTGCCTAATGTTCATAAATACGTATATGAAACACATATCTCTCCTTTGTTTCCTGCTGCATTCCGCGGAGCTTGTGTAGCACTCTGGTGTTAACGGGTTTCCATTCATTCTTTTCCTGTGAGAATCTGTTAACTTAGTTCACTCTGAAATCTGCTATTTTGTCCCCACCTTAATTAGCGCCTGTGTTTCGATTTATATATTTTTTTTGCGAACTGAAAGAGTGCATTTCAATGCCTTTAACTAAATGCAAGCTACGTCTTTGGGCCTTTATTTGATGTTATTGGTGTTTTAATATATGCCGACCAAGCATGAGCAGTAGCTACTAATCATTGCATAACCAAACAGCTTGAATGTACTGCAATTAGTCAGCAAAACTGGGCACGTTTTTCACGTTCTTAATAGTTTTTAGCATGAACAGCAACTACAGCTGCCATAAACACGTGAGAGGGCATTGACTTGTAGTTACAAGTTTTTAATGAGAGCACGTAATGAGAGCACGGCATTTTGAAAGGAAGTTGCCGAGAGGCAATCCAGATCGGTAACGTTGGTGGTGGAGGGAAAATGTAGGCAGGGCACTGCGTGAGGTTATTAGCCTGGCATGTTCTTTCAAAGCTCTATCCTTCCAAATTGCAAACATCCTCCATATGCTTGAAATCTACAACGGAGAATCCCGGAAGCTTATGTATGCATTGGTGAATCTAGTGCAACGATTGCAGGTAGGTCTCAAGTGTGTCCTGGGCACACGTACGCCTCTTGAACGCAACAATTTCTTGCTGGTTTGATCTACTGCACCCTTGTGGGCAAACCAGCGAGAACTGAACTTTACGAGAACTCGGTATCATGATGTCTCGCCTGTAAAAAGGTTTCTCCGGGCTATCTTTTGCTAAACTGCTCAGGTTTGTTAGATATTTCCCATTCGTCGGCTAGGTACTCCAAATTGTACAGGTTGCATAAATACTAGAGTGGAGGGCTACGGAGTAATTTCGACCTCCTGGGGATCTTTAACGTGCGCTGACATCGCACAGCACACGGACGCCACTTCGTTTCGCCTCCATCGAAACGCAGCCGCCGCGGTCGGGTTCGAACCCGGGAACTCCGGCACAGTAGACGCCCGACTACTGTGCCGGAGTTCCCGGGTTCGAACCCGACCGCGGCGGCTGCGTTTCGATGGAGGCGAAACGAAGTGGCGTCCGTGTGCTGTGCGATGTCAGCGCACGTTAAAGATCCCCAGGTGGTCGAAATTA
This sequence comes from Amblyomma maculatum, assembly GCF_055883805.1. Taxonomy (NCBI): domain Eukaryota; kingdom Metazoa; phylum Arthropoda; class Arachnida; order Ixodida; family Ixodidae; genus Amblyomma; species Amblyomma maculatum. The sequence goes on along the minus strand of NC_139353.1, from coordinate 125,501,629 downwards.
CTCCGTAGCCCTCCACTACGGCTCCCTTTCTCTCTTTCCACTTTCACTCCCACCTTCCTCCCTTCCCTTACGGCGCGGTTCGGGTGTCCACAGAGCAAGTGTGACAGTTACTGCGCCTTTCCCTTCCTGTGAACCAATTTAACTTATTTTATTTAACTATGCGTACTTGTAAATACCATACTTAAGAAATCTTTTTATGAATAGCAATTATTCCTGCATTTCCGTTTATAACATCAAGTGCAGCTGTTCCTTTTTTTTAAACAGAGTTTGGCATCACTATCGTTGTAGTATTTGGGTCCTATCATCCGAGCACATTACAGGCTTGTTTTAATGACGAATATTTTTAAAGGTGTTTTCTACGTAGCCAAATGCTTGCATACCTTTTATTCACTAGTTTATACATGGCAATGTTCAGACAAGAGATTTATATGAAGCATTGGACGCATCAAGCAATCGTTCCTGTAAAGGAGAAAGGTCTTCATCATGACAGATCAGAGTAACATGTTTTAATAGGCGCCTTTAAGCGTTTGGAAATGGTTTTCATACTTCAGTTAGGGGATATCCTTGATGATGTTGTAAATACTCGCCTTAGAGTAATGATAAAAGAGTATAGATACGAAGGTAAGTGCCAGTTTTCAGAAGATGCAATTCAGATATAAGTTAAGATAGTATTTTAAATTTGCACAGATTTTTTAACTAATTCAGGTACCTTTTTCCAGATAAAACTGTATTTTGGACACAGATCCGAAAAATGTAGTACTTGAATTTAAACTCGTATATCACACAGCTACATGAGGAACATAACCTCTTATATTCTTTATATATGCGCTGGAATAACGTCCTATAGTATGCGAATATAAGAATACAGTAACATATTTCATGTTCTGTTAAGCATATGCTTTTTAAAGAATAATAATGATAATATTAATAATAATATAAATTAGTTCACCGGAAAGGAAAGGCGCAGTATCTGTCACACTTGTTTCTGTGGACGCCTGAACCGCGCCGGAGGAGATGGGAGGAAATTGGGAGAAAAAGTGGAAAGAGAGAAAGAGGAGTCGTAGTAGAGGGCTGCGGAGTAATTTGGACCACCTGAAGCTCTTTGACGTGCGCTGACATCCCACAGCACACGAACATCTCTTCGTATCTCCTCCATCGAAACGCAGCCGCCGAGGTCGGGTTCGAACCCTGGTACTCCGGCACAGTAGTCGGGCGTATTACCACGGCACGACCCCGGCGGGGCTTTTAAGGTATATTCATACAGTCAAGAATATGCGCCTTTTAAACAAACAATATCATGATTTGCATTGAGCATGTCACCTGCTAAAGTTGTTTACATTATTTTGTCGCCTTTTTCCTTTAACTTGCATTTTCGTAGTTGCAGTACTTTTCTCTCGAAATTTTTAGTGGTAAGCAAACATAAGTTTTTATTTATTATAATCATTGTTTTTGCGCAAATACAGTCAATAAGTATAAGCCAAATTTCATTCTGTATTAAAGATGCATTCACTGTTGGCAGCTTTATTGTGTCGGGCAAATGTTAAATTTAAAGAATATTCATTTAACATTTGTCCGACACAATAAAGCTGCCAACAGTGAATGCATCTTTAACACAGAGCAACATTTGGTTTAGATTTATTCACAGTATATGCGAAAAAACAGTAATTATAATAAGCAAAAACTTATGTTTGCTTGCTACTTAAAAGTTCCGAGAGAAAAGTACTGCAACTATGAAAATGCAAATTAAAGAAAAAAGGCGAGAAAATAATGTAAACAACTTTAGCAGACGACATGCTCAATGCAAATCATGAAAAGTTGTTTAAAAGGCGCATATTCTTGACTCTATTATGATTACTGAACTGTAGTGATATATGCCCGATGAATTTTTTATTGCAAAATACACCTATTTTTGCAAAACAAATTGTGCTACTAAACATATTGTCATGCGCCTATTGTTACTTACCGGTATTCGCTAGTCGTGCTAAGGATGAAGAAGTGCAACAGACTCGGAGAAGACGACGACGCTGAGTGTTGTGAAATCGGTGCCGTCATCAACGTTAGTTGTGCTGACAATTTTCGGACTGTAAATCTTCCACGTACCATCTCTTGATGGAGGTGAATCTATTCGATCCCCTTTCACAAGCTGGATCTCCGCAGCGGCCGCCACGTCGGTACCACCACAATGACTACAGACGTCGCTGCCTCTACAGCCGCCGCACCTGCTGTCGTCACGGCCCACCCCCGTGACCCCAGAACCTTATGCGGGACCGACGATGTTGTTGTCGTCGATTGGCTAGCCCTATACGAACGCTTCAGCAAGCACAACAGGTGGGACCTCACACTAATGCTCGCGAATATAATTATTTACTTGACTGGCTCCGAGAGGGTGTGGTTTGAAACCAACGAAGATGTCCTAACATCTTGGGATATCTGCAAGCAGACGCTCCATGACTTCTTCGGAAAGCCTATTGGGCGCCACATCGCCGCTAAGAAAGCGCTCGCCTCTCGCGCCCAAACGTCTACGGAGTCTTATCTCACTTACGTCCAAGACGTCCTATCTCTATGCCGCAAAGTCGACCTAGGCATGCCTGAGGAAGATAAAGTCGGTCATATAGAAAAAGGCATTGCCGACGATGCCTTCAACCTCCGGTTGTGCAGGGATTGCTTCCCCGTGGACTCTGTGCTGCAGGTGCGCCGACGTTTCGAGCAAGCAAAACAGAGGCGCATATATCACCGTTTCGACCGGCTGCAGAACACGGCTGCTAGCTCCTCCTGTATCAATCTTCCGACTCCTCGACCGCCTGCTAACGAGCGTACGTTGACACGCATTGTCCGGCAAGATCTTGAGGCAATGACTCCCGGGGCCTCACTATCGCATACGCCTGACAACACCCTGCCTACTATATCACTTATTCAGGCGGTTGTTCGTCAAGAGGTTGCGAATATGGGCCTCCCTTTTGCCAGCGCCACCAAACCATGGATTCCGGACCTGCCCCTCCAGTTATTGTTGCAGTCTCATCCAACCGCGCTTTCTTGCCCCGATATCCGTACCGAAATCCAAATAAGTGGTGTATCCATGACCATCGCCCCATCTGTTTTAGCTGTCCTCGCGTTTGACACATTTCCCGTCACTGCCGTAGCCTGTGGTACACTCCATCTCGACAGTTAACCTAAGTCGACCGCCGCAGAGACTATGCCTTTCGATGTTCCTCACCTCGCCCCGACCAGACCCGTGGTGACGCCGGTTCAACTGTCCGTGCTGCCAACCATTCACCATCCCCGCTAATACGACGCTCGCATTCTTCTCTTCCTCTCCGCAGTTCGTCACCGTCCTATTCTGGCCACTTACAGGAAAACTAGTCAATGCAGCTCCCGGAGGTGACGCTGCATTTATGACCCAGACCGAAAAACCTCTGCTGACCCCTGCCCTGCAAAATAATTATATCGACGTCCCTGTGGGTGGAGTTCCCGTTTCTGTTCTCATTGATACTGGTGCCCAACTGCCTCTTCTCAGCTCCTCATTTCGCCGTCGCCTCAAGAAAGCCTTACGCCAGCCGTCTCATCCACAGTTCGCGTCGCCAGTGGTAGTCCTGCAGCAGTGGTTGGCATGTGTACTGCACGATTTACCATTGCTGGCCGTCATGCCCCAGTGTTGTTCATTGTATTTCATGAATGCCCCCACAGCGTTATCCTTGGCACTGACTTTTTAACAGCCCACTCTGCCCTTATTTACTCCTCTACCAGCCTACTTCGATTGGACCTTCCGCTCTTCTCTGAAGTCCCCTCCTGCACACCTCACCTTCGATCAGCACTGTTCAGCCGCCTTCCTCCTAAAACGTCTGTTTACATCCCAAATGTCGCTATTCCCACCCGTCTCGGACGGCGAATATCTCACGTGTCCCATTACTGATGTCATAGCAGCGACACGTGCGTCACCTTTCCTCGTCTAATTGTGCACATCTCTCAGAACCGCACCACGCTCCCTGTCCTTAACTTCAGCTTTGCAACTCAAGCTCTGCTCAAGAGAATTTCACACGAAGCGCTGTCCCCGATGACCGACTGTGCCATTTAAGCTCTGACTACGGTTCATCCAACTGCCGTCCCTGCAACCACTTCCTCGTCCTCTACACCGCGCCCTGATCCGCTTACCAGCATGATGGCAGCTGATTTCCAACCTGATTTCGCCGCTGAGTTACGCAAGCTTTTGCTCGCCTACAGAAACCTTTTTGAGTTCAGAACCCGCCCATTGGGTCAAACTACAGTTGTCAGCCACGGCATTGATACCGGTGACGCCAGCCCTATTCACAGACCGCCCTATCGTGTTTCGCTTGCCGAGCGACGCATCATTCAAACGGAGGTCGGAAGATGTTAGCGAACGACGTAATCGAGCCTTCCAGTAGCCCTTGGGCATCCCCTGTCGTCTTGGTCAAGAAGAATAGCAGTTGGAGATTCTGCGTTGACTACCACCATTTGAATGAGATAACCAATAATGATGTCTATCCTCTTCCGCGCATCGACGACGCGCTTGGCAGATTGCACGGAGCCAGCTACTTTTCGTCCATCGACTTTCGTTCCGGCTACTGGCAGATCTCCGTCGACGAGAGAGACCATGAAAAATCAGCATTCTTCACCCCTGACAGCCTCTATCAATTTAAAGTCGTGCCTTTTGGTATTTTCAATACCCCAGCAACCTTGGAACGCCTGATGGACTCTGCTCAGAGGCTTCAAGTAGACCACTTGATTGCGTTATCTTGAGGACGTAATTTTTTTCTCCTCTACATTTGATAGCCATCTCTTTCGCCTTTCTACGATCCTTCCGCTTTTTCGCCGCGTCGGACTTCAACTAAAATACAATACGTGCAGCTTCAGTCACCGAGAAATCAAAGTCCTTGGTCACTTGGTTAATGCTTCCGGCGTCCAGCCTGACCCTGACAAGATTTTTTATTTTTTATTTATAAAAGTACCTGCAGCGCCCAGGGGCATTATAGCAGGGGGGCAATAACGGTAAACAAATACCTAAAATGAGCATGTTACAATACTGAAAGTATACAGTAAAGCACATTTGTTTAACAATAAAACGAACAACACTGAAAATGTGAGTGCGAGAAACAGGTTTAAAAGGGTGGAAAGCTACTACGACAAATTGGACGCCAGGAAACACTGAAAATGTTTACCTGTTTAACATTGTTCTATGCTCTTAGGAAGACTATTCCAAAGTGAAGAAGTGTGAGGAAAAAAGGAATTACGGAACACATCAGTTCGACATCGCGTTACAAGAACTTTCAGCTAATGGTCGCGGCGTTCAGAAATAAAATGTGGAGGTAGAATGTACAAGCTCTTGTTTATTCCCGTAAGATCAGAGTATATTTGGTAAAAAAAGTTCTAATTTTGCGGTTAGTCTTCGGTGAGCCGATGTTTTCCATCTAAGGTTTTCTTTAATTAATGTGATGCTACTACGGAAGTTATAGCTACCGGAAACAAACCTGGCAGCGCGGTTTTGGATGCGTTCAATTTTTTCCACAAGGTAAGAGCTTTGAGGGTCCCATGCCGCACAAGCATACTCGAGTATTGGACGGACGTTAGTTACGTATAGCTGTTCGTTTACTTTTGTGGGGGCTTTATAAAAATTTCGTCTAATGAGATTTAGCGTTCTAGATGACTTTAAGGTTAAATATTCAATGTGTCGGTTCCATGTCAAATTTTCTGAAAAATAGACCCCTAGATACTTGTAATGTTGGACCTTTTCAAGTGGTAGCCCGTCCAAATTATAGACTCATGTCAAAGATTCACGTTGTCAGAGATTTTCCCACTTCACGTTCATCCAGCGATGCAGGAAGCTTTATTGGCCTATGTTCTTATTTCCGACGATTCGTCCCGAACTTCACAGCCCTTACTCGTCCTCTCACCCACATCCTCAAGAAAGACGTTTCATTCTCTTGGAGGCCTAAACGAGCTGCAGCTTTCTCGGAGCCTATTGCTGCTCTCACTACGTCTTGGCCTATTTGAAACCATCCGCCAATACTGAACTTTGCACCGACGCAAGTGGCCATGGCATAAGAGCTATACTGGCTTAGCGACAACACGGCCATACAAGGGTGATTACGTATGCCAGCCGCCTCCTGTCAACGCCCGAACAAAATTATTTTATCACAGAGCGAGAGGGCCTGGCGCTTGTCTGGGCTATTACAAAATTCCGCCCTTATTTGTTTGGCCGCCCTTTTACTGTTATAACAGGCCATCATGCTCGTGTTGGCTTTCCTGTCTCAAAATTCCTACTGGTCGTTTGGGGTGCTGGGCGCTACGATTACAAGAATATAACTTTTTCCTCGTCTACAAGCCCGGCCGGCTTCACCAAGATGCAGACAGCTTGTCCGGCCATCCCGTCGACTCCCCTAGTCCTACCGACTCTGGAAATGACGCATTTGTCTTGTCTGTCTCGGCCTGTTCTAGCGTTGCCGACGAACATCATTTGGACCCTTCGCTGCATTTCATTATCCTCCGTCCTAGCTCCGACCACCCTGATCCATCTCTCGCCTTATTTGTGCTCCACGAGAACAGCCTATACCAACGTAATATGCGACCGATGGCGCAGACCTTTCGATCGTCGTTCCCCAATACAGCGTACCACCAACCTTGAACAGTTTCATGATACTCCTACTGCTGGCCACCTGGGTGTATCACGCACATATGACAGCCTGCGCCGACGTTTCTACTGGCCGGGGCTCTACCGCTCTGTCCAGCAGTACATTGCCGCATGTGAACTGTGTCAACGTCAGAAGAAGCCCACAATTTTGCTTTCAGGTATATTTGCAGCCAATCCCCATACCAACTGACCCGTTTTCCCGTGTAGGCGTTGAATTTCTTGGCCCCTTTCCAGTTTCCGCCTCGGGCAGCAAACGGGGTCGCTGTCGCCACCTATTACGCTACTTGGTACGCGAGCCATCCCGACCAGTTGCGCCACAGACGTCGCTGACTTCCTTCTAGAAAACGTTATCCTTCATAATTGTGTTGCTCGTGAACTACTAATTGACCGTGGCCGCTGTTTCCTGTCGCGAGTGGTTGACGAAATTCCCTATTCATGCTCCGTCCGCCACACATTCGCCACTGCCTATCACCGCCAGACCAACGGCCTCAAGGAACGTCTAAACCGTTCCTTCATAGGCATGCTGGCTATGTGTGTGTCTGATGACCGCCGCAATTGGGACGTTCATTTCCCTTTTGTGACATTCGTATGCAATTCCTCTGTCAATTCTACCGCTGGATACTCCTCATTTTATTTATTATTTGGCCGACACCCGTTACTGCCTTTCAACACCTCCCTACCCGCGGCAGACGCCACCAGTACTTACGCCAGTGATGCCGTTGCCCGCGCTCATGATGCCTGCCGGATATCTCGTGCCTGGCTCTCTGCATTCCAAGATTCTCAAAATTTCCGGTACGACAGTCACCACCATGATGTCCACTACACTTCTGGATCTCTCGTCTTGCTGTGGCTCCCAGGCCGTCGAGTAGGCTTATGTGAAAAACTTTTGCCCCGTTACACAGGCCATTACCGTGTTTTGCGCGCCTTGACCGACGTCACATACGAAGTTGAATCTGTGCTACCGAAGTCTTCGTCCACCAGCACCAACCTCCCAAATAGTACATGGGTCCGTACTGAACCCCTATTATGTACGTTATATTTCGCCAACGTAGACCGCACCGGGACTGTGATTTTCCTAAAGGGGGGGGGGGGGTAGTGTTACTTAACGTTTTTCGCTAGTCGTGCTAGGATTCCCTACTGAAAAAGTGTATGCGAAATGTACGAGATTGCTACGATGTGTACGAGAAATGTGGGAGATTTCTAAGAGCTATGCGATTTGTACAAGAATTCTATGAGGTCTCTTAGAGCGTCTACGTTGTCTCGTAGAGTTGTACGAGGATTGTACGATGTCTCGTAGGGCGTCTACGGTGTCTCCTAGAGCGTGTACGATGTCTCGTAGGGTTGTACGAGGACTGTAGGATGTCTTGTACAGATGTACGAGGGCTCAAGCAGCTTGTAGAAGATCTCGTACAGTTCACGTAAAACCCCCGCAGACGCCGTACGCACTCTCGTAGAGCTCGTACGCTCAGTTGTAGGAGACATCGTAATGCTCGCTTAAAATCACGATGCTCGTACAGCACCAGCATTCGATTTCGCAGTGCTCATTCAGGGTCCATGCGAGTTCAGTTGGCTCACTAAGCCTCCCCGTAAAAAATTAAACCAGTTATAACATGGTTCCATTCGGCCCCACACTGACCCAATTAGATACAGCCATATATGAGCTCAAATGGGCACAAAATTACGACCAATTTGGCAGGTAACGGAATTACCCAAATGGTTTTGCAAGCAATGGGCACTCCCAATTGTTCTCACGTTCATAATGATCCTTTAGAATCCCAACTGGATTTTCCATATTATACAGGATTACAATTCATATATGTCCTACCCTATTGGATATTCAAAGTGGTTTTGAAAATTTGAATTGGTTCCCGGGATTTCAAATGGCACTTCATATGGTATATATATAGTTATCAATTGGATGTTCTAGTTGGTTTGGAAGATATTCATAGACGTATGTCCTCATCCGTTCAGTTCAGTTCAGTCGTGTCCGACTCTTCTTGACCCTATGAACCATATCACGCCACGCTTTCCGGTCTCTCACTATCTTCCTAGCATCACATAACTTCATCTGCAGCGCCTCGAGGATGCCATCTAATCATCGCGTTCGCTGCCTACCCCTTCTCCGGTGACCCTCAACCTTTCCCAACATCAAATCTTTCTCGAGCGACTCCTCTCTTCTCATCAGATGACCAAAGTAGCTGAGCTTTAACTTTAGAATTTGAACCTCCAATGAGCAGTCAGGGTTTATGGTCGACAATATCGACTGATTTGATCTTCTGGCCGTCCAAGGAACTCTCAAGATTCTCCGCCAGCACCACAATTCAAGCGAGTCAATTCTTCGGCGGTCAGCCTTCTTCACAGCCCAACTCTCGCATCCATACATCACAACTGGAAAGACCATAGCACGAGTTATATGGATCTTGGTTGGCAGACTAATGTCTCTGCTCTTTACTAGGCAGTCAAGGCTAGCCATGGCTCTCTTTCCCAGAAGTAGGCGTCTCCTAATTTCATGACTGCAGTCTCCTTCCGGGGTTACCTTGGAGCCCAAGAAGAGAACATCTGTCACGGTTTCCACTTCTTGTCCCTCTATGCTCCAGGACTTGATGGGGCAAGACGCCATGATCTTTGTCTTTTTAATGTTCAGTTTAAGTCCAAACTTCTCACTCTCTTCTTGTACGCGCATCAGAAGTCTCTTGAGCTCCACTTCACTTTCTGCCATTTAGTGGTATCATCCGCATGTATGTCCTCATATTTGAGAGTTAAATAGAAAAGATCATTAAGAGAATTAAAGTTTGTGTCATAGTTTTACAGTTTATCACCGAGTTAGACAGTTGATACCAATTTCCTTCATCTGGTTGGCGAACCATATTGTATTTACATGTTAATTCCTGAATAATCATTGATATATATGCCATATATATTTCAAGTTTAATGCTTTCGTATATCTACATGGGCGTGCTGCTTACATTTAATGTAAAATATAGGCAATAGAATACATATTCTTTAATAAATACAGAGTTCAGCATGAACATATCACAAAACAAAAATGTATCCGCAATATATATATCATGGCATGAAAGAAATGCGGAAGAAATAAGATGAACTAAGACAAGATTTGAGCATTGTAACTTAATTCATTGAACGCACATCAGTGGCATAACATGCAGAAGGTCAAAGATTAATTATAATGATCAGTGCAAAATATAAGAAGAGAAAGTAGCTACACAAAGTTAAAATAATTTTGGAGCTTCAGCTAGTTTACCTCAATAATAGACGTGACAGCATCTTAAACATGAACTGCATTTTCATTCTGCAAATTTTTATATAATTTTTCTCGTTTAAAGTTATCTACTTTTCAAAATTATTACCAATGTAACAGCATTCCCTAAATGCCCCACTAACACACCTTTGACCCTACATGGCTATAGACATTGCATGCAGAGGGCACACATGGGTTGAGCTTTAGTATCAACGTATTTATTTTGGTAAACTACTATTTTCTGAAATGTCCTCATTAGAAGAGCTTCCTTGATAATTGGCTTCATTTGCACCCTCCCTATTTTGTTAGCTTTATTTCACTATGAGATGTTTGAAATTCTCACACGAGGTCATGTAACTGTGATGCCATGACCAATATGTCGACTAATCGGGATTTTTTTGGTATTTATTGTGCAGAATCTTTTCAGTCGAATGAGAACTGTTCACTTAAAGTTTAGTAAATGATGTTCCTGCTGCACACCTTGACTAGCACTGCCCTTCGTTCATTGTATCTGCCACTATGCTGTGTGCACAATGTTGATGTGTTGCCGCTGCCATGTATACGATAGTCAAACTGGCAGTCAAAATCACCCTTATATTGTGTTTTGCATATGAATGGAGGTGACGCACTATAACTGCACAGCTTTACCACCGTCAGGCATCACAAGTTTGTATGAAGAATTGGCTTGGAGTTTCATCTGTAGAAGGAAAAGTAAGTGTGATAACAGAAATGTGAAAGCCAACTCCAGTACTGAACTTCACGAACTCATAATCCCTTGCAAAGACCACAGAAAGACAATTCTCAAACGACTGAACAGCACTAACAGATGGGGTGGGAGAGAAGATGATAACAATTCTGCTTCTTTCTCTACATCACTCATTTGGCTGATTATAAACAACCGGACTGACTCTCTTTTTCAGCGCAAGGATATGCCGAGCAAAAAAGTTGCTACAGCCTTTTGAGTTTTGACTTGCACATCTACATCTATACGCCATTTTTAAGTTTCCTGAGACTATAACAAACCCTTGCTGAACTGAACTACTCTGAATTGAAGCTTTCTGCTGCATAATGACACTTGCAAATGCTGTCAGTCTCATTGTCAAATGAAAAAAAGAAAAGAAAAAGAAACGATTGAGTCGGTGATCTTAGACTGATGAAAAGATGCAAAAATCCTAGTACTTTATGAGGGGCGATACCAACAGTATATGTGTTGCATCTCGAAGCTATGCATACTATACACATATATGCTGCAGCATAATATTGCAAGGAAATGTCTTTTAGATGGCAAATTTTTCAGTGTCACTGTAGGCTGCGTCACGCGAGATGCGTAACCTATTGAAGAAAGCTGCACGTTCAACGATCGTCCACCAATATATGCTGTGCAGTTTCCAACAGCAGTGCATAATTATTTATGCTGCATGGAACAAGCAGCTTGGCTGCTTTTGCTTCTTTACTGCATGTATGCTGTAGGCCACAGAGACAAGTTGAAATATTTGTATGGTCAGTTTCATTAGTGCTTAATTGAAGTAACGTGCACGCAAACAGGTGTAGGTAAAAACGTCCCCGGAAAAACGTCTCCGGAAGAAACGTCCCCTGAAGAAGCGGCAACTAGGAAAAAACGTCCCCAAGGCCAAAATCGGCCCTAAAAAATATTTATTCTGGAACACACATGAAAAAAACGAACAAATGTTATGCCATTCTTTCTCGGCTTTAAGTTAAATGTAATCATCATATGGAACCTGCGTCCTCTGGGGGCCCGAAATGTTTACAAGAACTGCGTAAATTAAAGCATGTCACTGTCACTGTATTACCGCTGCCATAATTTTTTTTGTCATGAATGCCCGCATCAATTCGATGTTCGCGGTCAATTCCAAGTCGACAGGTGAAACCGCTGTAATAAAGTTTACATGCATCATTCATCATTGCAGTTCGCCACGGAGAAACGTAGTCTACGTCCTATAGCGCAAGACTCCAGCCCCGTTCGGGGACATTTTTTCCTACTTCGCCAATAGGGACATTTTTTCCGGGGACGTTTTTACCGGATCCCCACGTAAACACCCCACACTGTCTTCGCTTGAAGCTTGACCGGTAAGCTATTTTTGCATGTCGCATATCTTGCCTGACTGCAGGCGCCATTCTTTCACACAACTGTTTTTGCTTTTGCTATAAGCTAGAGCCATTAAAATTTCATCACCATTCAAGAGTTGAACACTGATAGTAGTGATGCACACATCACAAAAGAAAGTATCGCTCGCGGGTGACCAGTGGAACAGTGTGCGAGCAGGATTCGGCGTCTGTTTCCAAACAAATCACTTGATCTTCCAATATAAACACACAACTAAAACAATGGCCACTGTCGCTGTTTATGATCAGGAATTTTCGCAAGGAACTTGGCGATGCATTGGGCCAAAGCTCCGATTTGCTGAACCACCGCAACGCATTTCTTATCTGTCAACCCGACGTATGTACATGACAAGCACGCATAGTTTTTCCAGCATCGCAAAAAAAGAAGCGAAACTCACGGTGGTCTTTTCCGCCACCGCTAGCTTTCGCTAGCACCGCCACATTTCTGAATGCGCAAACTACAGGCGCGCATACACGACAAACATGTAGCGTTAGTGCGTAGACACTTGACATCGTGCTTGCCGCTGTTAGGCGAACAGCAAAGCCGTTGAAGTCGGCAACTTCCGAAACCGAAACAAGTCGAAACCAGCCGAAGCGGCCGAAGCTGTAGTGCTAGTCATAGCCATTGGTGGCGGCGTCGCGCTTTCTTTTGTGCTGCTGGCGGCGTCATGCTCTCGAGATTTGCGAGGCACAAAGCGCAGCAAAATAGCTCGTGCGATGTGCAGAAGCGTCGTCAGGTTCTGTGTAAACCTGTGCAAAAAGTGTGCCGGCGTGCCCAACAGATAGTGCGTCTTCCTTTGTGCGCTTTCACTGGAAACACTACGCTGACGGCGGGACTATTGGAGGGCGGTCACCACCCGGGACACGTTTGGCATCTCAGATGTAAGTAAATTTCCTTCTGTCCTGCACATTCTTCTGAAAACAGCGCAGAACTGGTCATGCATGCCAACACAATGCTAGTTTGTTAGTTCGTAAACAACAAGACGCGTTCATAACAAACGGTTGTTTGGTTTTGACAAAGTAAGGGGCGGGGGGGGGGGGGGTGTTAATGCTTTTGCAGTGTCTTGGAAAAGAGACAGTGTCGTGGGCTGCACGATTGGAGTAAAATATGCCGTACAAATCATCATTCGTAAGCTCATTGCGGAGTGCATGATGCCGGTGCCGTACTGCGATTCAGCCTTCGGCAAGAATTTAGTATGGGCAACTTCGTAAGTGCCTCGACCCGGTCCTTACGTTGTGCTGCAGTTGAAGCTCCGGCGCTTGTGCATTGAATTTACACGGACTGAATAAGCGGTAAAACCTACCTGCGTTACGACAGGGCTAGCTCATTATTCAAATGTTCTATAAATATTGCGGATTATGGGATAAGGAGCCGGCGAACACGCGACGGCAGTATGATTCAGCTGTAATCGTACTTAAAGCACCATTGTCGAGCCTTGGGTGCAAGTAGAAGGCAAAAAAAAAAAAAAAAGTTTTTTAGCTATTTTTGAATTTTTTCACCTGTATTGGCTTCACATTTTCTTTTGCATAATTTGTTTTGACTGAAGTAATCCACAAAAACTACAAAGTGCATATAAATGACAGACACCAAACTCAGGCCTTCAGACCAGAAATAGCAGTAAGGTGTAAAGTTAATTATGCATTCAACAGTACCAATAGTATTGATTTTCTTCTGTAATTATCTACAAATGAAGCAAAAAAATCTGAACTAATTGTGCTAAGATGCCCCATCGACATCTTCCCTGATATGAAATGTGAATCAAAATGTGTGCAGGTTTTTTTGTACTCAGTGTATGAAATTCATGCAGGTTTTAAATTGAGGAGTGCATGCAGGATTCCAAGCAAAACAAGCCTTTGCTCAAGGTATCATACCAGTGTGGTGTTTTTGTTTAAATTTATGCATGTTTTGTAGAAACAACTGTAGATGTTGATAAGGAAGTGGTTTCGGGGGGTGGCTGCTCCTGGCCCTACGGTGCTGCGATTGGTAGGTCACCGCAGCTTGCGGCGGGGGCTAGCCTGCCACTGGATTTCTATCTGTTGTAGGCAGTCTTTGTACCTACTACCGTTTCAGTGGTGGACGACGGCTGTTGCGACGTGCCTCTCTCTCCCACTTTTTTCTTCTCTATTTTCTCTTCTGTCCGCACGAGGCAGTGGAGGTGGCTCAGCTACAGAGCCAGTAGTAGGCCCATGCATTTTCGTTATCTTCTTCCTTTAGTCGCAACAACAAGTGGTGGTGTGTCTGGATCTAGCTCATGAATGGCTACCACATTTATGAATCGTTTGGTGGCCGCATGCACTTCCATACATAGTTTGAACAGTCACGTTACATTCTGCAATTTACTTCTTTTTACTTTTTGGATGGATGTGTTTCCACTTTTCAGTGCGTAGCCTTTCACAATTCATAATTGATCGGGTGAGCGTGTTTTGACATGATAAAAGGTTTGGCAGTTCGATAGCATTGGCCCGTCATGATGCACAAGCAGCAGACTGCTTGCTGCGCTGGTGCCAATATCTTCCTAGATATCACTTGATCATCATGTCAGTGTTGAGATCATTTAATGGAAGTGTGCAGATAGCTATAATCCCACATTTTCTTCACTGGCTTGCAGGCAGGAACTTGTCAGCAAAGCAGCTTTAAAAAGGAAAGCTCACAAAAATTATTTCTCTAATTGTCTGTTAAAACTGAAAAAAATTATTGTATAACTAGACTGCTCACTCACCATGTCAACTTCAGCAAAAAAAAAAAAAAAAAGGGTTGGATAATAGAGGCAGTTGCACTGCAGTCCTGATAAATATGTTGAAGTTGTTGAAACATAACTTGAGCTTTGAGTGCAAAATGAATCCAAGCTAGATCTGCTAGAGAGCAAGTAAAGTTGAAAGATGGAAAGATGGCACTTGACTGAATTCTCTTGTGAAAATTTATATATCTGGTCCGACTCTGCACATTCTTCCGAGTTGACGTAGTGGGAGCTAGGGATGAACTTTTGCCTTTCTTGGTGCACTGCTTGTGTGTAACCCGAGTTGGGGTGGAACATTGCATGTTCAGAGGGTGGTAGGGAAGCAAACTTGGTGGCACTAGGAAGGCTATGAACAATATGAGGATGATAGGCTGCCTTTAGACTGACTGGCTTGCATTTCTCGGTGTGTTTTGTATGTGCGAATGTTCCATAAGCTGCCACATATGTCTTGGATTTGATGTTGAGGTGACTGGAATGATCAAAAACTCAATGTTATGATCGAAGTCCTCAGAACATGCTGTGATTTTACTCCTGGATTAAGTTGCAGACATTGTTTGCTGGGCATACATACCTTTGAGAGGAAATCCAGTAGATGAAGGTACGGGCAGAGTGCTTGCTTATTATTCAACCTAACTGCTCAAACAAAGTCACCATTTTCTGGAAACAGATTGTTCAAGCTTCCAGCCTTCCGGTTGTTCACCCGTGCAATACAGTGAAGCGCATTTACGCCTTGGCACATGGCAGGCTCAGGGGCTTGTTCATCGCTACTGTACTAAGTTAGACCTCAAGTGGACTCGAAATGCCTTTTTCCATTGCCATGAAGTGGGGTTTAAAAGAAGGTTTGATGACGGACATACTGTTTGCTCTGCTAGCAAGTAACGAAGAGTTAGCATAACATTTCTTACAAGTTACACTATCTGGCACCTCTTGATGTGTGTTGTGCCTGCTGCGCCACTGAATCCTTTGTGTGAGATCGGAGGTCCCTGCAGGATTACAGACTTATAATGCTACTTAAATTATGAGCAGATCGAGGTGGTAGATAGTAAAACTCTGTTAATGGTGAATTCCAATAACAGACTGTGGTCACTTACAGAACATTCTTTTCTGCTCATTTTGGACCAACTGTATTCCAAATGCAGATCCGGAACACAGGTTTCATCTTCCAAATGCAGATGAGGAGCGATTGCTGAGCCAAGATCACTCCATGGAGCAGTCTGGATTGCTCTGCCGAAATCAACAGGACCGGCTGGAAATTTACTTGAGTATGTGTTCAGCTGCACCTACCATTTCCAGTAGATTGTCTCTGCTGCGCTTGCTGTGCCCTCTGCAATAATCGACTATTGGTACTTGCCGCTGCTACGAATGCAAATTGCTGTCATGAACTAGTGCTCACTTTTGAGGACAGCAAGTCTGAGAGCAGCAGTATTCTGCAATAATCTTTTTTAAAGACCTCAGCTCAGAGTGCGACTGGAAAACTATGTGCAGAAACAATCTTTGTGTGCTATTTGTGAACTCGAAGCCATTCCTCAACTCTGAAACAGTGAAAACAGTGATCTGAGCCTTTGTTTTATTTGAGAATAGTGCCAAAGAAATCTTACCATGCTTGCCCGCACTAGACTATCTGAAAGAATGGCATAAACTGTTGAGGTCAACACCATTCTAAGACCTATTACAGGTTTAAAACAGACGACATGTGTACACGAAGCACAGGCTAGCGCACAGAATGACTGGCAATTCCTCTGTCAGTCCATGGGCACTACCTACTTGCGCTAGCATGAGTTCCAAACACAGTCGGGACACAATCTGTGCTGGATGCAGGTGCTCTGTTGTGGAGCGGGCAATCCACTTAAGTTCTGGGATTGTAATTCACTATGTGTGGAGGAAAAGCAAGTGAACATCTCTCTGCTGGCATATGTCACATTGCCTGCTGCCATCGCTTTTGGTTTCAATATGTGCTAGTGACAGGAATGCTCACAGCACAAGTGGGAGTGGAGACACTGATCTGCGCCATTATGGAAATGCCAAGATGTTAGCATGGGCAAACATCTCTTTGCATCACCACGAAGGTTGCTAAGGCTCAGCTCCATGTATGAGCAAGCGAGTGCAGTGCGGGCATATGTCAGACAGCTCGTTAACTATGGGCCTACAGCAACAGCTGCCATACCTTTAATGAGAACTCTAGACTAAAAAGGCAATTTTACAAAGAGCAAAGTAAATGATGATAATGACTTTTTTTTTTTATTTAACAAAGCAGGTGGTCAGAGTGAAGAACTCATGCCACGACTGTTAATATGCCTCTACTGCCCCATTTGTAAAGCAAGCAGATTGAAGTTCTCGAATGAGCATGTTTACAGTCGTGAGCAGCTCTGTTAGATGTGTGTCCATAGGGTGGCACATTGTTTCATTGTTCAAAAGAATACTAAACAAAAGGTGGTTTGGAACTTAAAGGGGAAAGAACAGAGAAGCTGGCTGTATTTTTGTTTTGTTTTTTCCTAAAAAAAAAAGAAGCTGGCTGTAGATGCAGAAATACTGTGAATGGTGAGAGGTGGACAGGTGCCAAGCAGTCGTGAACTGCACCTGGACTTTGCAAGGAGCCTCATGCTACTCATGAACCACAGTTTGGCCATACCTAGCTTATATAAGCTTGACTTGTACAAAACATGCCTGCAAATGCAACCCTGCCTCAAGGCTGCCTACACCCTGCTGTGGCAGCTTCAGCGTTTAGGACATTTGACTAGTGAGCTGGGTGACGCGGGCTCGGTCTTAGCTGGGGTGGTTGCATTTCGATGGTGGAAAAATGCTAGGTGCCCATGTGCTTTATAGTGTCAGTGCACATTAAAGAAGCGTAGATGGTCGAAATTATCCAGAGCTATCTACAATGGCTGACCCTCGAAGTCAGTTTCTTTGGCATGTTAACACCATGATCAAATCAAGGCTGCCTACTGTTAGCATTAGTAGAGTACCTTCGCAATGCCACAAAGTCTGCCCCTCACCACACTCCTAAATTTCGTTGTTTGCAACTCTACTCAGGTTACTTAGTTTGATGACCCCTTTTCCTGAAACAGTAGCAGTTGACGAAAAGAAGTGTAAAAGCATATCTCACGCCCATGCACTGAACTCCGAGAAAGGTGCTGATTTGGTCATAATTTTTTTTTTCATGAGAATTTGGTCAGTGTCATAATATGACCCTTGGAAAGTCATATCTCTACTGAAATGTTCATGGTATAATCTGGGTAGCTTTTATAGATGGCTTGGATGATATCATAAGTGCTATGATGGTGAACTGTGCTTAGTGTCTGCAATACCTGCATGATGAAGATGGTGAATGCAAATTAGACAGATTTTTGCTCTACTTTTGGTTCACCAGTGGGTGCCTAGTGAGTCGTCAGCGCAAGCTATCCATAGGTTCACTTTCTTCATGCAATTTACATAGCTGTGGAGTTCTCATAATAGCAGAAGTATCATATTTATGGGTCACTAACTTTTTTTTTTAATGTAAGATAAGTAAATACGCCGTCAGCAACCTTAGAGCGCAGCATGCTCTTTACCTGTATTACCTGTTTATCATGGATAGAATAATGATGCTGTACTCCTGTGCTACTTTCAGTGTTCAATTCTACACAGTAGCACATCACTATACTCAGGGTTAAATGTCTGGCTATGCAGCTGAAGCTAGGCAAGAAAGTGAAGGCAACATACCTCTCTTCCCTTGCCATGTAGAGTGGGTTACTTCAGCGCTAGTGACCTTGCATTAACTCTCCAACTTTCTCCCTTCACTTCAAGCCTGCACATGCCTAGCCCAAATAGTGAGCAAACCACTCTCCTCGGCAAAGAGACTAAAACTTGTCTCCTTTCCTTTCGTACCTTGGCTGCTTAGCCCACAACATGTCTCCATGTATAGCAAGATTCAATGCCATATTTCCTCTTACTGTCGGAGCACCCTCTGCTTCTGCTCTACCACCCTTGCAGCAGCCCAGTGTTTTGTTTACCACAGAAATTCATGTCTGTGCAGGCTACACTGGCATGGAGAGGTGCATTTCTGAGCCAACTTTCATGCTCTATGATGATACTCTCTTTGATCACCTTTAAGTTGCATCAAACCTGGTCATGTGTGTTGGTCAGTACCAAATGAAGTAAATTTCTTTGACTAACATACTTTGAGAAGGATGGCAATTTGCATGAGTTGGTAAGGCGTCATCTTGAAAGTAGCAGCACGAAAAAACAAGGATGTGAAAGGAGGCAAGCAGGCAGTAACTCGCAACTAAATTTTATTGATGCAAACATGAAATATATAAAGCCAAGCAACGCCGCAAACTGCTCAGTCACTGATAAGCAGACAGCAAAACATCAATCACTAAAATATCCGAGCGGTTCCATTTATGTAGATATAGGTAGAGGTACCAACTTGGCTGTGCATTGTAAAGAATGCACTGGTTGCTTTCAGTTTCTTTCAGCTGCGCACATTCTGGCTGTCATCCATTTCAAATCAGCTGGAAAATCATTGAAGCTGAAGGCATTTCACGACTAGGTAATGAATGTGCTAGTGAGCCGTCCATCGTGTTAACATGCAGTGAGTTGGGATATCTAGATTAGGGAAGTGCTCTTAAATTTTAGTGACCCATGTTTTGCTTTCTGCTTATAAGTGATTGAGTGGTTTGCATTGTTGCTTGACTCCTTTATATGTTGCAAGTTAGCGCCTGTCTTGTCTCCTTTCACAGCCTTGTTTTTTTGGGCTGCTTGTTTCAAGATAAAATACAATTTCTGCTACTTAGGTCATAAAATGAATTCTAATGAAGTTCCACATCTCTTAGAAAAGTAGTATTGTAGTTACAGGCATGTATTAAGGCCCTGCACTACAAATTAAGAGGCTCGCTCGATATAAAGCATAAAGGGAGAGCTTGTCTGATCTTGGGCCTAGTGGGCATTAGTGGATTATGGATAGGTTGATGTTAAAATGTACTTGCAGTTAAAATCAAGTAAATGCTTTATTTGTAACTAGGGGCACTGTGATGCCTGACCTGTTCTTTTGCCAGGCTGGCGACGAGATGGAGTGAAAGGATTTATTTCAGTATTGGTATGTCTCGGGTGATGTCAACATTGTTTCTTCTCTGGCTTTATAGGCAGTCGCCCTTCAACGAATTCAATCCTAAAGTGAAAGTTTGAATCCAAAAAAATATTAATCTAGGATTACTTAGCAGGCAGAGGCGAATTCATACAGTGACTTACACCAGCATGCCACGCATCATTTCAAGAAAAAAAAAAGTATTGTGGTGTTCCTATTCTATGCCTTTATTTCTTGCTCACAAAGCCTCTGCATGTAGGTCTTGCACTATATTACGCTTTGATTTGTTGGTTCATGGTACTTTTTACCTTACAGCAAGCTCCATGTGGCTTCAAAGCAATGGCTTCTTCAAGCTCTACAATACCCTTTGCCAGAATCACACAGTGCTATGGTGGGCAAGTAGGACATTGATGTAAGTGCTGAAGACATTTTTCAGCATGTGTAGTTTCTTATCTGCCTAACCTACTATTGCATTTGTGGCTCCTTATGTTTATTTTGAGGTTCAGGTTTCTTCAGTGTTTTCTTTGATTGCTGCCATTGCTTACTGGCTATGGCATTTGGCTGCTGAGCCTGAGAATATGGAATGGAATGGTGCCTGGGGCCTGTCGATACAGGCAAAATGCAAATTTGCCTACATGTTGGGCAGTGCCAGTGCACAGTTTAAAGAACTTTTTGTGGAAGAGGGAGGGCTCTGGAAATTAGCCCAGAAGCCCTCTTTCATGATGTCTCTCATAGCTCATGTTCAGCTTTAGGGTAATAAAAGGACATTGAGGACAAGCTGAAGCTAGCTTGTGTTATACATTTCTGCATTCTATTCACTAAAATACTATTTTACAGAAAATGCAAGTTTCTTTTTAAGGTAGGAAAAGCCAGAAGTTTTGAAACAAATCTCATTACCAGCTGATTTTATAAGATGTGAGGATAGTACACCTTGAAGTGAAGCTCATGCACCTTCACTGTGGTTGCTGCAGTTGTTGGGCTAGTTATATTCCTCTGACTGCAAGTTAAATTAGCAGAGTACAGTAGGGGCAATGCAGTCGATATAGGTTTCAGTAGTCTTGACATTGCACTGCTTTCTCATAAGTACTACCATCTTTCATTTGAATATGATTGACAGTATTCTGAGTAGTGGCAGGCCGGCCACATGTGATCAGAGTTCTTGAGTGCATACTGGTTGCAGATTTTCACCATACCGCCATGGCTGGAATGCCACGTACCGGGATGCCAGTAGCACTGCAGCAACTGAGAAGGAAGTGGTTGAGCGTTTAATTGGATGGGAAAATTCAGTGTTATCTGTACTTTTAAGTGTTAAGCTTATGTAATTTGTGCATGTGGAATCACGTCAAGCAGTTATTACTTCTCGGCTAGCTGTATTGGCGGCGGAGGTACTACAAACTACTGAGGAAAGTGTTGCTGGCTTCTGTCCTCATTGAAATGCAGCTGCTGATGATAACAAATGTGGCAAGAAACAGGTGGCCTTGCTTCCACCTTGAAATATGTGCGTGTTTGTGAAAAGCATTGTTTTGAGGCTTAAAGGTAACCGATACCATACCCCTTCCATGGAGAGTAGACCAAAGCACATCCTCATAATTTGTGAGTGAGGAGGGAGAACTCACAAGTTTCAGCAAATGTAAATGGCGGTATGGGGTTGTTCTGGCAGAATACTTCTGCAGTGCTTCTCTCCTCAGCGAAAACCCCTTCACTGTGGCGGTAAAACCTGTTTTGGGGGCAGAAATAGGGTGCTGCCAAGAGACATCTCTTGTGACAATGACTACATCCATTACCTGCTCCACTCTGTATTGGTTTGCTCTCTCTATTAAAGGGATTAAGCTCTTAAGAGCACCTTAACCTTACAGGTACCATTCATAACCCCCCTCCCTTCCCTTCTGGTTTTCAATAGAGAAGGCATGCTCCTCCCAAGATTCGTGCATAACATGAGACTTAATACAGAAATATTCAGCATGGCACCCAACTTCTGCTGCAACGGGGATTGGGAGAATATTTTTGCAGGTCCTCGGTGCACAATCACATAATACTTCATTGACATAGCCTACTATATGTCACCTACACATTACTCGTGGAGTTTGTATTCTTTTTTTTCTTGAGAGAAAAGCGCTGTTCAGTCAAAAGGCACGATGCAGGGGAATGTGGAGTGAGCACTGATTCTGTGTGTTCGCAATTTTTGCTTAGCTTTCGTTCTTTTTCTTCTGGTGGTTTGGCAGGGTTGCTGATATTCGAGCGACACAAGAACTGAGTCATGAGTCTGCTTCTTCGCAGTGGGATCGTGCGTTTGTTTTCCTCATTGTAATGAAAATGTGCAAGGGTACTGACCCTATGTGGGGCTGCGAACATATTTATAGCGCATGAGTTATTTGCACACATGCACACCACACACTTGCAGTTTTGTAGTGGTGAAAAGAAGTAGCTGTCAAGACTGAGAGCATCTTCTAAGGGCACATAAATGTTGATGTTTGAAATTAAGCTGTGAATTTATACAAGATGTGGCTTAGTTATTGAACTAACAATTTTTTAGCACTATAGTTGTTTCATGTAACGGGTTTAACTTAAGGTACAAAGGTGGCCGATTGAGCCCTGTGCTCTAACACACTGTGCACAGAAGCAGTCAAATCTTTAGTCCTCCCTATCTTCTGCTCAGGCCAAAGCAACTCATACCTTGTTGACACAAAAGTGACGTGTCTGTATTATTCGTGCATATCCTGCGTGGCGTTTTTTTTTCCTTTTTCATTCTACTGGGAGGGAGTGAGAAAAGGGCTGCAAGGTCTTTCTCGTCTATGCGGGAAGGACGAAAGGGTACTGGGAGGTTGGCTGTCAAAGTGCTTTAAAACGAGTGACTGCTTCAAGCTGCCCGGGGCGCTCAATAAATTGTGGGTGGGTGGGAAGGGGGAGTGGAGGTAGTGGGAGGGGGGTCTAGCTGTTTTCTGAGCTAAGCGCACAGCAGCAAAAATGGGGGCGGGGGGGGGGGGGCTTGGCCAGCGCAGGTGGTGCTGTTTCAAACGAGTGACCGCCTGGAGCTGCCCTTGGCAAAGCACAGAGCAGTATGCACGCTTGCTCCTTTTTTCCCGTAGCAGTGAGGTGTGCGCTGCGATAGCCTGAGTGGCAGTGGAGGGAGCACTGAAGATTTGGCTGCTTCTGTGCCCGTGCACTGGGGCAGGTTTTGTACCTTAAGTTAAGCCCGCTATGTGATACAAGCCTGAATCACTTTGGGGCATTAAACCCCAAACCAAACCTTGTGTGAAACATCTTGTATACTATTTCATGGCTTAATCCAAACATCAATGTTTATGCACCGTTCAGAAGATACTCTGTCTCGACAGAATAATTTTTTGCGCCACTACAAAACTGCATGTGTATAACGCAAATAACTCAAGCTCTGGTACTGAATATATGCAGCCCCACATACGGCAAGTACTCTTGCACATATTCATTACACTGCGGAGAGCAAACGCACCATCCCGGTGACATGATGCGAAAAAGCCGACAACTCCAGAGTCCCCGCGTAGCTTTGCATACCCATACAAGCTGTACACTAAACTATCGAAAGAAACAGAACGAAAGCAAAAAATTGCAAACGCACAGAATCAGTGCTCACTACATTCCCGCGCATCTCGTCTTGACTGAGCAGTGCGCATCTGTTAAAAAAAATCTAGGAGATACATATATGTGTCGTATAGGCTACGTCATCCATGTGTGACGTGACTGTGCACCCAGGACTTGCAAAAATATTTTCCCACAGGAATTGCGCTATGCAGGATAGCTGATACTCTTTAGTTTTGCAAAGAGCCTTTGTAGATAATTGTGCCCCCATTTTCACCCTGGTCAGTTCAAGGAGCAAGAGGCATGTAGGAGCACAATTACCTATTATAATCTGTATGATCCTGAATGGGCCAGGGCTCTTGTGCCATTCGCAGGGCAGCGTACAGCTTGTGAGATTGAGTATCGTGACAGGAAATTGGCACTTCACAAAAAATACTTTCACTTGAACTTCAACTCCATGCAGCCCTCAATGCCTGCTTTTCATTTGTTGGCAGTTAGGTGACCTTGAGGGCTCATCGACTGCCACTCAACTTGTAAACACGGGACATTATATCATTTGCTCGCTATTTGTGCTTTGTTCTGCGAGTTTATCCAGCTTTTCACAAAAGTGGATGCAGTGAGTATGCACAGATCTGTTTTGTGAAGCATTGGCTGAGTGACGGCCCAGGTCAACCCTGTTCAACCCAGAACGTCTGGCATATTGTTTCGTGGATACAGCTTTGGCTACCCTCCTGACATCCCAGCTTTTGACACCAAGTATGCATAACCATGGCCTATCACAAACTGCAATGCTGTAATTGATCATCACATACTTCTGTGGTGCTGCACATTTCAAATTGTCACTATATGGGAGCAATGTTTCAGAACCTACTTAATGCAGAGCTATGATACACATTTGAGGACTAAGAGCAAGTTTGCTCTGCATGGTGACTTC
This sequence comes from Amblyomma maculatum, assembly GCF_055883805.1. Lineage (NCBI taxonomy): Eukaryota > Metazoa > Arthropoda > Arachnida > Ixodida > Ixodidae > Amblyomma > Amblyomma maculatum. The sequence goes on along the minus strand of NC_139353.1, from coordinate 125,477,314 downwards.
CAGAGACAGGGACACACTTGTGGGGAAAGGCATGTTGCGTACATACCTTCCAACCCTTTGATTTTCCAGAAAACCAGATTTTTGACCGAACTTTCTGATTGCACGATCACTGCCCTAAATGTTTCGATAAGGGGCTTCTGCCTGCAAAGAATGGCTTTTGCAAAACCGGCACTGCGGAATCAGCAGCCACGTCTTAACTGCCAGCATCTCCATCAAAGGCCCCACTAGCACCATTGGCATCATTGGCTAAGCAGGAAATCAATCAAAGCAGACTTTAGCTGAGCGAGAGTAGGTGTGGCTGGCTGCACACACAGTTGATGTACTGCGTTTCTTGTAGGCAGCGGTGCACAGCTAATGCAGCCACAGTAGATATAGATGCTTTGCTGGCTTCGCTTTCGATCTGAACTAAGGGCAGCTGCTCGGTGCACTTCACGTTAAAGGGTTTTTCCAAATGTCACGCCATCTGATCCTCCTGTATTGAGCTCAGCCGCATGCCTCATCTTACCAAGCTGCTCTATGCACAACAATGGCGTGATTGCTCTTCTTTCAGAACCATCACAGCCAACAACGGTCGCAGACGACATTACGTGTAAAAGGGCTAGTAATGGTTTTGAATTGAAGACTTACAGCACTCCGATGGTGCTGAGAGAAAACTGCGGTGGTGGGCACGCAGATCAGTTTTGCTTGAGCTATGGAGACAGCGAGAACACTCGGTGACGGCCTGTAGATATCTCGGCGTACAGCTTTAGACATGTATTGCACGCTTGCTGCTGCATGTGTGTATGCTCAGGATGTTTAGATTAGGACTCATCAGACACTGCCTGAAAGTGGCAGCCTCCCCCCCCCCCCTTTCGGACATTGAAACATCAAACATGGCCTCTTCATCACCCCCTATTGGGCAGTCTTCCCATTTTTGGTCTTAGCACATACGTATAAAGGAAGCTGGGGGCCCACTAGCAGCGCAGTTGAGCCTTTGGAACAATGAACATTTGTGCTAGAGGCATCAATGGCTTAGTTGTCATATCAGGGTAGTACAGACGTCTTCAGACTCGCGGTGCTGTCTAAGTGGCTGGTTCACTCGTTTTGTGGAGACATATTCACGGTAGGCAGAAGGCATGGCTTTTCAAGCACAGTGACCATTGTGGCTCCCATCCCAGCTTTGTTTGTAAACCAATCAGGGAGTTCAATTTGTTTGTTTGGGTGCATACGTTGCAAAGCAGCATGCATGTTTTCTCCCCTTGCCCCTGAGCCCTGCAAGGTCAAAGAGCAAGTGTAGCAGCAACATCAAACCAAACCCTAATAAACAAATTTGGTCACTAAATTTCACATTTCTCAATGCATGTCATGTTCTACATGAACTGTATCGCAGCGGCAGTGAGTTGTTTTCAGCTGTTTTTCACAGCTGCCTTTTCATGCATCCTGGGAAACATGTTCTGTTAGCCTGTGAATATAGAGGTTGCTTCTGAACGTTCAGAGGACTTGACATTAGGGCATGAGTCTGTTATGCCTGTGGAATAGTTTTTAATTCAAATTTTGCCCTTGGGGTCGAATTCACAAACATGTCTCGACTTGACACTACCTCAGCTCTATAAAGTGAAGAAAACAGTCTTCTCTACTCAAGGTTCAGTTGAGATTCTTGAATGCTTTTCAGCATTTCTTATGACTTCGTATCCTCTAGAAATATCCCTCCACTCTAGGCAGCACACATGGCTTACAGGGACAAGACAAAGGCCAAAATTTGGCCTGGAAAGTACATGCCACTACGTGTAACCTGGTCATTTTCGAATGTGAAGTCCTTCTGAACAACATCAACAAGCTGCCTCAAGAGTCGCAGCCTAATAGGTTGCGGCAGCCACTTTTTGATGGCGACGAAAAGTAAGGCACCCGTTTGCTATGCAACATCAGTGCACATTAAAGAACCCCAGGTGATTGGAATTTCTGGAGCACTTCACTACTCATAGCCTGAGTTGCTTTATTGCATAAAAAAAAGTCCCAGCCTAGTAAAACTGCTCTGTTGTGGCCGATGAAAGACACGAACGCAGGCAGCTGGGAATGGAAGTGAGTTTTATCACCAACGCCTCTGCCTATATAGCCCTTGTTTTACGCAATATCAGATGTCAGTTTAGGCGCATGCGCAAGACAAGGGCTATATAAGCAAAGGCATTCGTGAATAAAACTCACGTTCCTGGCTGCCTGCGTTTGTGTCTTTCTTTGGCCACAACAGAACAAAAATATGTTTTGCAAACTGCATGAACAAGGCAGCTGTGAAAAATGGCTGAAAACAATTCACGTCTGGCAACATTTTCTGTCATTGACATAAAGCTTGTGTAGAATAAGATTTAGGCATTGAGAAGTGCTAGAATTGCTGTGAAATCTAGTGACCTAGTTGCGTGTTTGCACTCGAAGTGCTCGGCGGTGAGCGTTGAGCACATGTAAAGTGCAAAGAAGCATATTGCAGCGCATGCACCCCAGCCAAGAAATTTGGCTTTCCAGAATCAAATGCTGCTTGTTTCCAAGCAAGCTAGGATCTGTAATTGTAAATGTACTTGACTGCGAATATCCCTGAGCCACTCTGAAGACAGAATTGACCCCCCCTCCCCACAGCACCGTGCGTCTAAAACATTATGCACCGAGGCAATCAGCAAGCCATCGATGTGTGCAGCACAGGTGTTCCATGGCACAACTGCACCTCCGGTACCTCCCTCTTCCTATTTACAATATGCCATTCCCTACAATTGCACCACTGTTCACAGTGGTTCATAGAAACCCCTGCACATGCTTTGTTTGCTGTTAGCCGTCAAATGCTTGCTGCAATTTGGCACTCGGCACGCTCTGAAATGTTGCTGAGGCATCCGGTGACAACTTGAAATATGCCTATACCACAGCAGTATAATGCGGTGATCAACTACAGCATTAAAAGCTGCACCTGACAACAGCTATCCATACTCATCGTTAGCTGCATGGACTTCGGGAGACTTGTCTTGGTCGTACTTGAAACAATGTTTCAGTATTTTCGAGTCAGATTGAGGTTCCCACAGAGCCAATGCTTCAAAGAGTGGGTCTGTGAATCTTATTGTATCCGCTTTAATGAAAGGCTTTGTATGCAGTAGAATGAAGTCCGCACAGCGTGTGAACGCTACAATGCCTCATGTTTGCAAGTGGAGGTCGAAGTAGCCCTATATTAACGTCATTGCAACTTTGAAATTCGTGAGAAAACTTGTTTTCTCCTGCACTCGAGGAGCGATTAAAGTAAAGCTTCATTTCTAAAAAAAAAAATGCCTCGAGGATCGCTGGGACTAAAGGTTTCAGTCAAGGTCTCCATGCATTCTTTCCGCATGGTATTTCTCAAGAAGACTTTGTTGGAAGGAACGCTCGGAGGCCGTCATGAATTCTAACCAAGCCTTGAGTAGAGGAACAGCTGTTTCCTTCACTCTGGAGCAGAGGCAGAAGGTTGAGTCGAGGTGCATCTTCATATGATCATATATGTAGGATTGCATAATCTTTCAGGTTTATTTTTATTCTTTAGCCGTGTATGCTGAGCCATATCCAAGAGTGCACACTTCTACTTCTCGAAGGCCGTTTAAATCTCCAGTTTTGCACTGCTCTCTTGACTTTGTAGTTATTGTAGCTTTTCATGAAGCGGTGTACAAATGTCATTGATCGATAGTGAAGAAAAGAAGCCAGCAGTCGGCGAGGCCAAGGAAAGCACTGGGGATTGTACTTTGTGTGTTTTTTTTTTTAATTTTTACTTTGGTAATCACACAAATTAGTAATGTAATCTGTTTAGGGGAAAGATAAATGCAAAGTAGAAGGAAAAACAACGTGCCGATGGTGGGGACCGAACCCACAACCTCCGAATATCGCGTCCGGTGCTCTTCCAACTGAGCTACATCGGTTGCTGTTCTACCTGCTACTTTCTTGGGTATTAATGTTGTCTCTATATGAACCTTGAGAGTGTTCACCAGCGCCACCCTCAACCATAGCGGTGGACGTGGAGATGAGGGTACTCGTCTTTTTATTTTTAATTTTTACTTTGGTAATTACACAAATTAGTAATGTAATCTGTTTAGGGGAAAGATAAACACAAAGTAGAAGGAAAAACAATGTGACGATGGTGGGGACCAAACCCATAAAGTACAATCCCCAGTGCTTTCCTTGGCCTCGCCGACTGTTGGCTTCTTTTCTTCATGTATTATAATGAGTACCCTCATTTCCCCTTCATTTATCTGCTTGTCGCCTACAGGGGTCTCGGTTCTGGAAGTCTTGAAGCCATAGGTAGCATAAAGCACAGCTTTCGCCCTCGCTCTTGATCACATTCTATGTGACGCTGGCGGTAACACAGGACATTCCACGTCCACCGCTATGGTTGAGGGCGGCGCTGGTGAACACTCTCAAGGTTCGTATAGAGACAACATTAATACGTAAGAAAGTAGCAGGTGGAACAGCGGCCGATGTAGCTCAGTTGGAAGAGCACCGGACGCGATATTCGAAGGTCGTGGCTTTGGTCCCCTTCATCGGCACATGCTTCTACTTTGTGTTTATCTTTCCCCTAAACAGATTACATTACTAATTTGTGTGATTACCGAAGCAAAAATTGAAAAAAAAAAAGTACAATCCCCAGTGCTTTCCTTGGCCTCGCCGACTGTTGGCTTCTTTTCTTCATGTATTATAACGAATACCCTCATTTCCCCTTCATTTATCTGATTGATCGATAGGACATGGTTCGAAGGCCCTTGAAATATCTGTTCGACTGAGGTATTAAAGTTTGTGGGGGTCTGATGCTGAACAGTCTGTATGCTCGTGTCAGTTCCTCAGATTTCTGTAGTTCAGAATCGAAACTTTTTGAATTGAATTGTTGTCAAATAATAGTATAGCACCTACTTGTCCCTTTCCCAAAATGTTTGGAAAGACATGAGCTGAATTTTTGGATCTGGGATATAGTCCTGCTTTTTTTTTGCATTTTGCAGACGTCGCACAGTGAAAACCTGTATCCAAGCCTGAACCCAACAGGTCAACAGCAGCAGAACAAGGGAACCTATATCCAAGCTCCAAACTGGTGGACCGAAAGCAGATGTTTTGTGACCGCAGTGTGTCAGCCATGCTGAGACATGGCATGAATAAAGCCAATCCAGGTGACCACATGTGTCTTTTCCAAGCATGCATGCTTTACACATGAGGCATATCTCATGGAGGGCATCATTTCGGCAAAACATTTTGTCACAACTGCAGCAAACACTGATTGAGGCCTTGCACAAGGCCTAAAGCTGGGATATTAGTATTATGCGCAACACAAACATGAGGAGTGGTGTAGGAGCCTTGCAACCATGCAGAGTATCATTATAGCATGGTAGCATTCCTATGTCAATGTCTCTCGTCCTCTAAGATCACACTGCTGTTTTGCATCTTTTGAATCCTGAGTCTCGAACAATCCTCATGCTGTGTGCGGGTCGGTAACCACGCACAGGTTTTTGCATGCCGTACCTTTTGAAGCGAAAGCTTGTCTACGCGTATCAGACTGCAGCTTCGCGTGGCTTCACATAGCCTAGTTCTGCGCATGCGTGTGACGTCACAGCCAAGGCCAGCTGTGCAGCCTCCTCGCCAAGCTCTGCCAGCATTGCCTAGCAACGCTTAAGAGGTGTGCGACTCCTCCTCAAAAAAAAAAAAATTTTGTCTCCACCGGGAATCTAACCTCCATCCCTTGGATCCCCAGCCAAGCGCTTTACCACTGTGCCACCCCCAGATCGTTAAACGCTGTTCACAACTCCGCTTGTCTACTGTGATCCAATGGCTTGGCGACACATTTGAATGTATCAAATACTAAAATATAGTTAAGTCAGTCAGTTAGGGTGCGGCCGAGATGTATCAAATACATGTTAATTAAACCAGTCAAGCTGACGCCACGCTACCTGAAGTTGAGCCAAAAAAAGGGCATAGGAAGGGATTGGGCGTGCAATTTGAAAGTACCAAAGACTAAAATAGTCAAATCAGTCAATTAGGGTGACGTCAAGGATGTGACACGCAACCGGAAGTAGAGCCGGAAAGGGGCATAGGAGGGTGTTGGCACGCAATTTGAAAGTACCAAAGACTAAAATGGGTAAACAAGAATTGAATTAAGCAACCAACAGCAGCATCCGTGCTTTCATATTACTCCAATGCAGATTCTGCACTGCTCTAATTTTTTACACACCTGTCATGCAACAGTACTATGATACATATTTTCAAAACATTTTGATGCAAATACAAGAATTGTAACGCAGACTGAAGAGTCTCCAAACATAAATTGTGTGACATTACACTCCTGCTACATATTAAGGTTTGCACTTGATCGACGATGTCAAATACATGACAAGAAAGCGCAACTTCCCAATTCAACCTGCGAAGGGGACGGGCAAATCAGGTGGTGATAAACTGATTAAATTTTGGCATGCAGCAGACCTCAAGGAGCAGAAGAAAATAGGACATGAAACATCTGGCCCACAGACCAGTGGCAGCTCTTAACATACAGCTCTGCATATATACGCGTTTAGTTTTGTGATGGGATTACGCAGTAATGCATGCCATGTATGTCGTACACTTCACGTAGGCTGTACGGCCACGTTGGGTGTACGTTCACCTAGGCTGTACGTTCTCCTAGGCTGTACGTTCTCCTAGGCTGTACGTTCTCCTAGGCTGTACGTTCACCTAGGCTGTACGTTCACCTAGGCTGTACGCAGCAATAATTGCGTACGGCAGTCTTGTACAAATCTCGTACAATTTTTCCAGTAGGGTTGATAAAGTGCGACAGACTCCGAGAAGGTGACGCTGAGGGTTGTGAAATTGGGGCTGTCATCAAAGCTAGTTGTACGGACAGCTTTCGGACTGTACATCTTCCTCGTAACAATATAAAGAAAAGACCTCGGCGCTTTCTTCAGGCCGTTAGGAAAGCCGTTAAGCCCAGAATGAATTTTTAAGAGCCTAATACCCAGTGATGTGACAAATTTTCAAAGCCTAATTAAGAAACCACCTGATTGAAAGACTTAAGTAAAAATATTTAATAAGGCTTGCAGCTTGCTTAGGAACAGCTGAATGTTTCAGGATAGCGACAGCTATATGTTCGTTTTCATCAGTCGTTTGTTTTTCGCACATCGACTTATGGATTTGATTTAGCTGTAACATGTAGACATGCAAGCAGCTCAGGGCGAAAGGAAACCGATTCAAGATAAAGTAGTTTTATTTGAAGTAGAGAGAAATAACTGTAGAGGTTATGAAGTTATTGGAGAAAATAGAAGCTGCGATTTTGCCTCTACACACACGTGCTAGCGAATGGAGCGTTTTATTGCAGGTATTAGTTAATCATTAAACTAGCAAAGTCGGCTGAAGAGCAAGTTAATGATATACTTCAAATTATTTAGGTCCATGCTGTACAAGAATCGATGCACAATAAAATCTTTTACGGTAATGCTACCGGTTAAGACGTCCTGCTTAAAAACTAATTTAAAAGCAATTGAAAACAAACACATTTTGCATGCCAAACATCCGAACTAAATTGCAACACGAAAATAATGTTCGCCAAGAATATATCGCTCTAGAAAACATAATGACTCCATCTCTCTATCACGAACTTGTGTCTATGTTTGCCGGATGCTGTATACTGTCTGCATAATCAAAATGTAAACAAGCTTTAACGATCTGTTCAAACAGCAAAACGAGTGAAAAGCTTGTGTTATTGAAGTATATAACAATAAAATGCGGTTATTCAAAGATGATTGCAATAGCGAGTTGGCTTGCATTCTAAGTTTATAGACAGAAATTTCATACCACCTTTTCCAATGCCGGTTTTCAAACAAACGCACATCTTTGCTACTTTATAAAATACCATATGCGCATTTCGGCCGGTGAGCTAAATGTGAATTGACGCTTCATCTCCGCAGGGTAGGCGAACTGGACAGATACAAAGGCACAGACTTCACAATCCAGCTTCCAGAGGGCTGCCACTGGAGCAGCTTCAAGTGGTTCTCTGCGTTTTGCATGAAGGCACTGTCCCCCCTTGCGGACCTCAATATAGACTCAACTCTCTCCAATATGCTGCCCCTTCACAGTCCGGAGTCAGAGTTTCACCCGTAGTCGAGAAAGCACCACCTACAAAATACGAGAGCTAGCATTTCCAGCCGAGTGGTTTTTTCAGGTTTAGCATTGACGAAGCCATGAAATGGCGAATAAATGTTTCCAGCCTTCACGTTTTATTTTTCAATAGTATTGTAGGAATATTGTAATATTAAAACACTGTAATATTCCCTTTCCAGCGTAGTGTTGGAGGCTGTTATTGAAAATAGCGCGTCAAGATAAAAATAAATTAGCATCAATGTTTGCAATGACGTCCACGATTGTTTTACCGGTTTTCATTATTGATCTGATACTTCAAAAAGTACATTTCATACATATAAAATGTAGAAATATTCGACAAGACATATTAGGTCACACTGCCGTACCCATTTCATTTCGTCTCACATCCACTCATGAGCCCCAATTGATGCACCACCTGAGAGATAAAAAGCCTCGGTCAATCCAAGCGACACGAGCTCACTAGCATGTAGAGTGAGTAGCTTGCCAGGATTTTATTTTTAGTATATGCCGCATGGGCTCCCACTTCAAAAGGATTTGAGTAGTTGCCACCTCCTGTCCATTCAACAGTGACCATATGTGGTTTCATAAAGATTCACGCCACAAGCGGGCTTTCACAACTCACCAAAATTAATTTGACATTTTTCATACACTAGAAGGTAACAAGGGCAATTGGAGTGCCCATTGAGTCTAGAGTCATCGAAATGTTCGAGGGGCACTGAGTTGCACCGCTACCACGCAGAAAATGTCAATGGCCCCTAAGTAGTCAGCTTGTGATCCCACACATGACACCACCACGGGTAGCAACAACCAGTAAAAATATGAATTGAAGCAGGATAAAAAGGCGCAGATATCGCACTTACTATTACTTTTAATTGACAGTTCGTTCGCAGAATATTCAAATACCTCAGCTCGGCATGACTGAGAGGTCCTAGAGGCAAGCAACGGCGGAACGATGCGACGCGCAATCGCAGCATTAATTTTTGCCGCCGATGCTGTCGGTCGCCTTCGCCGCGTTCTTAGTTGCTGTCGTTAGATGCACTTGTTTGGCTCTTCTTGGTCTTGGTTGTCGTAAAGCGTGCTTAAAAGCGAACACGCGCGATACGTTACGGCACGGCGCACTGCTACAGAGCAGCTGCACACGCTATAACATCGCCAGGTTGTTTACATATAAACACCGGGCATTCTTAGAGAGACATAATTCTGGCATCCGAAAAACTAGTTGACGAACTGGGTAATGCAGTCTAAATAATAAAACCAGAAGATATTTTGTTTCTTTCAACTTCGCCTTGTATTTCACCCTAAGGTGAGTGCAGGGCTGCTCCCAATGATCATTTACATTCCAATAGTCATTCGCGAACCTCTGAGTGAATGTCGATTGAGTTCAATCGTCATTGAAAACCACTGAGTGACAGTAGCCGATCCCATCGAGTTCAATCTCCATTGATTCAATTGGCATTGAAACTGCCCGTGTAACAGGAGAAAAGGCTGTCAGGTTATCAATCAGTCAAAGACCTGAGGCGAAAGATAAATTTGTATAGTCGCTTTTCGACCGAACGAGCGTTTTAAGCTCTGACGTACGACATGGGACTTCGATGGAGGAGCAATAGCTGCGCCATCATGCTATTTGGCTGATGTGGAAGGTAAGTGTTGCCTTTGTTAGGTATTATGCTATTTTAGAAAAGACTCCTTTTTTTTAAGCTGGACCAGAGGGCGATCAGCGGCGTGAGGAGGCGGAGTAGGAAAGAAAGCCAAATGCCTCGCACTAGCGATTGCAGCCCCGAGGATATGGTACATAAAGAATTCATCTATTCGCAACTGTATTCAGAACAGCAGGAGCTGAATCCAAAGCAGGATATATCGCCACATAGCCTCAGTCTAACGATGATTTTAACCATCGTTGTTTATTTAGTACATTTTTCCATTCATATGAGCAGAATGTTTAAAAATGACTAACAAAATCCCCCTTTCAAGTGTTCAAATATTTATAAGAACCTTACTGCCTTCATATATTATATGTATCAATGTAGTTTGCTGTTGAGGAAGGTAAAACGTTTTATTACACAATAAATACAGGTGCGGGCTGTACTGCGTAGGCAATCTAGTTCTGTAGCCCATTCGCTAAAACCGGCGACTTGGCTCTCAAGAACATCCTTATTTGGTTTTCATGAGCTCAGCAACCAAGCTTGGCACCTTCCTAGCTCGCTCATATTGGTGTGCAGTTGCAGTATTCGCCGCGAGATCGACCTAGAGGTGGCGCCACCGTCACTCCGGTAGTGTGGATCAGCAGCTGGCGGTGCTCGCAGAAACGCACGCTGCGTAGGTCTGCTTCCGAGTTTACGGCGGGTTTGTTGGCAATGAAAACGTGTCTTCTGCAGTATTTCTGCAATATTGCAGAAAAAAGTCGAAGGATTTCGCCAATGCAGCAGAAGAAGAGCGGATTTTAGGAAAACAAAACAAGCAACCACCAGACTTCCATATTTACTTTGCACGTTTCTTGCGCTGTACCACGCTCACGCGCCTAATGCTAGGGCCTGCCTAATGACAGCTTTTTCTTATTGACTTTTAAACAGTTTGCGCGTGTCTCATACGAGCGTGACCGGCTAATTTAGTGTCAAGCCCATGCAGATACCTGCAATACTTTAGACTGAATTGAGAACGTATGGTTCATTATATCGTACTTGACTCGAGGATTAAGCAGGTTAAATATAGCACTGGCAGCGCACTGCATGGCAAGTTGCTTTAGACTGAGTGCACATCCACTGTGGCCCAGACAACCACGCACAAGTATTCCCCAAAAATGAGATCACGCCGACAATATACAGGAAACCTCGCCGCACAGGAAAGCTGATTGTTCACGTGCACAGTGCTGAGTGGATTGAATTTGCCGAGATGCTTTTTGCGGCCACTGTCATAGAATGTGATAGTGTATTACTACATGCGCCACTAACCGTAAGTGATTTCCTGAAACCCAGGAAAGTATAAGGGATTTCTGATGTGTGTGATGTTAATAAGTAATGGTAAATTAGTAGTATAATTATTTTTTTTTGCAATGGCAATACATTTCACCGTGTGAGAGAACTTTTACACACTTGACAGAATTTAAAATATTCAGCGATTAATTTTCAGTAACGTTAAAGTGCAAGCTGCGAATTACTCGCTGCGAAGACATCGTTATAAACTGCGCATGGGCACTGTCATGTTTTGGGAAGCAATTTTACAGGCTGAAAATTTCTTTATCACTAATTATTTAGCAGTGACTAAATCTTGTGCGAGGTAAAATATTAGGGTTGCTTCCAAAACAGATGCCAGATATAAAGCTATTCCGAAAGAAATGGAGGTCATCTTATCATGCGGCTATAAAGATGTATTTATGTATTCCCGAACATAACACTGATATTTAAGCCCGCATGAAGCTGTTTTACTCCCCTTGTCAGAAACGACGAGTTTGCTCGGAAGACAGCACTTGGACGAAAAGGGATTATAATTATTATAATAGGCTACCAATAAAGTACATAAATCTGGGTGTATTATGTAATATTTAGGGTAACAATTACGTGCAGGGAATATGTTTCTCAAACATTCGAGCATTTTCCTAAAGCAAAATGTGCTCACTAAAACTATTATGGACGCAAAGAAGCCTTCAATAACAAAAAAAGAAAAGAAATGCATATTTGACCAGGTTTAACGCATGAAAGCGGCATCGGCTATGACGGATGATTGCAGAGGCTGGTTTTGGTGTCGTTTTTTTTTCATTATTAACACCACATTTCCCACGTGGGATTGCTTATTGTGCAGGTAAATCCCACAGCAGAGGAGCGCCTTTCGAAACGATTGTGATTGAATCCTCCGTTCTCAAAATTAGCAGTCGAGCGCCCTTACCATTGAGACACCGCGACAGAGGTTTAAAAGCAGAAAAAAAAAGTACTCACACAACTCTATCGTGCATACAGAAGGCACAGTAGGCATAGAGTGGTCTGTTCAAACTGCATTCTGCTATATGAAGTAGTCGGCGGTGGCATATGTTTTAGTAGCTGCTGTATTCCAAACAGAAACGGGAATATGCGATTTCTGAGCGTTTGCATTAACTTTTATTGACGGCAGCGACCTGTTTTGCTTTGACACGGCGGTAACAACAGTACCACGTCGTTTGAAACATTGCATGTCAAAGGATCTCAAGCGCCGAAGACCGCGATGAATGATGTCCTTATCCAAGCATGACATGTTCGATACGGACAAGTATTTTTTTTAATGAAGCGTGGGGTTAGAGACTGTTCACATTTATTTTGCAAGAGGCACATAGGTAAGCAAAAGCTGACAATAGCCGCGAAACAAAAACACTCCTGTACACGCCGCATGCGCGCGCGTAAATCACTGCGGGCCGGCACGCGACGCGAAAACGCATCCATACTGAGTAGGTTTCGCCGCTGAGCCGCAAGGTGGCGACTCTGCTCGATCTCGAGGCCAATAAACCTAAGCTTTGTTGTAGGCATTTTACACATGGTCTCCATGTGCAACTCTGTGCTGGTTGCCATAGTGTGAACAGCGTTTCTGATGGCGTTTGTGAAATACCTCAAGTGCACACGTAAGCATTCAAGAGCCCCTAACACGGCGTAGAATGTCGGTTTCAACTACCTTTCAAGTTATCTGAAATTTCTATGAATCAGATGAAGAGTTGATCCTTATTCTATTCCATATAGTACACGAACCGTACCCTGAAGTAGTTGTGGCTCTAGGTAGTAGGAAAGGAAAATGCACGGGCCTGCTACTGGCTCTGTAGCTGAGCCACATCCGCTGTCTCGTGCGGACAAAAGAGAAAATAGAGAAGAAAGAAAAAGAAGAGGGGAAAGAAAGACGCGTGCCGCAACAACAGCCGTCGTTCACCACCGAAGCAGTGGAGGGTTCGATGACGGCCTACAACGGATAAAATTTGGTGGTAGGCTAGCCCCCGCCGCAAGCGGCGTTGACCTACATATCCCAGCCCCATAAGGGCCAGGATCCGCCACCCCTCACCACCTTCCGTACCCTGTATAGCTGTATTCACGTAGCCAGTTGCGGCATCGTTTCCTCCTTGCGTCTAGTTACAAGGATTCTAAGGAATATAGCTGCCACCTAGTCGTAGCGCATCTTCGGATCTTCTGCTGTGGTGTAAGCATTGCGCTTAAAGGGATTTATTTCGCTTTGTAAGGGTGTCTCCTGGCAGTGAGAGACCACTCGAGTGCAAACCAGAGGACATCTCCTTCGGCATTTGCATTGTGGGAACTTAGGTTTCTACCACAATGACCTCCAAGGTCGCATCTACTATCGCATTCCACCCAAAAGCACGGTCTGGCTTCCAAATATCATTCAAATATCAAATATCCTGAGGAATTGCCTTTATTGGCTGAAGGTGCTGAAAAGATAGCTGAAACAGCTCTAATGGCGGAGACCAAACCTCCTGATGCAGTTGAAATACTTCCAGAAGTGATTCCAGTAGCAGTCGCACCTTCAACAAAAACCGAGGCTCCAGCGTCCAAAGAAATCGCCGCGCCTCCTGAAGGCACAGCAGTGGTAGAAGTTAAAACAACTGAAGAAGGTACCGTCAAATATCATTCAAGTGGACTGGTTCGTTTGAAGCATGCATCGAGCTATTATAAATCTGGTATCTGCACCCAATTAAGCATTTCTTGCTCTTCAACAAACCAGAACAAAAAGCATACCCTCCTGGCGGGAGAAGCACAGTGTTCCTTTTGCGTACCCACCTATCTGGGACAAAATGTTTTTTAAAGCTAGATCTGTCTTTGAATTGCTGGTTTAGCAGCCTCTCCGCGTTTATTGTTGTGGCCTGGAGGCGCCAAAGTATCGTGGGATTGGTTCCGTACTGGTGTTGAAATGCGATGTATAGATTACGAGTGGCGCCGGCGATGGGGCGTGTTACCACAGCGATAACGCCGAGCCATGTCATATGTCGGGCCGAATGACCAATGCCCAAACTGCAGCTGCACGGAACACATGAGGCACGCGTTCTTTGAATGCCCAGTCGCGCTGGTCATGTGGCGCTGCTTGGTGAGAAGGATGTTCTCTGTGCACGGTGGCCCTGGCGCCAGGCCACCACGCGGGTGTTTTTAGCGGCTAGTAGTCGCCTGTGTATATTTTGCGCTGAGGAAGAGGCGTTGTCTTGCTGAAGTCCATAGACAACCAGCCAGGGCCTTGTATCCAGCGCTGCAGCGACTGCGTCTTCTATTGTGGAAGTATCTCTCTGATCAACTGGACAGAGATGGAGAGGCGCTGTTTCGGCAGCGCTGGCACACCCGTTTCTTCGTCGTTCGGGACGGAATAACTATTAATATGTGATTGTTGCTAGTATCGCACCTTTCGTTGTCCTCCCATGTATGTACTACAGTGCGTATGTGTGTATATACAGGTAGCTATGTGCGTGGAAGACAATAAATTCCCTCTACTATTTCCATGGTCGTCGGCTAGACGTGAGGATATACCCCCATATCGCACTTAGCTACACGTCAGTACAGCTTCAGTATCTGCAATGAGGGCATGAAGCATGTCATAATATTTCTTGCTTATCAGTGCATATGCACAAAATTGTAATGAAGAAACTGCATGCAATTCAAGATTTGGCCCCTTCATGCACCACTTGGAGTGCGATTAAGGTCACCGAAGTGGTACTCGCTCTGCATGCTGTGTATGATACCGATTTCCAGCTTGTTACTGCTTCAAAATTTAGTTTTGACCCTCCCCCCTTTACACCACTCTGCGTGTGAATAATGTCACCACATTTGGACTTGATGCACATGCAAGATGTCATACTGATTTCTAGTTTGTTTGGTTCTACCTGTAGTTTATATACGCTGATTTCTAGTGCATAGGCACAAAATTTTAATATAAGAACTGGATCGCATTCAAGATTTTCCCACGCTATGCACCATTGGGTTTGCGAGTATTGTCGACACAGTTGTACTCGGTGTGCATGAAGTATGCGATAACGATTTTCAGTTTGTCACGGATTTTGAACAAAATGGCAACTAAAGAGCTTAGAATTCAAGCTTTGCCCCCGCTAAGCACCACTGTGAGTGCGAGTAATGTCACTACAGTTAGGCTTCAGTGTGAATGCAGTGTGGTATAGTAATATGCAATATGTCACTGCATATGGACAAAATTGTAGATAAAGAAATTTTTATAATTCTATATTTTCTCCTATACGTACACCATGCTTGTGCGAGAAATATTACCAAATTTCGCTTTGGTGTGCATGCAGTGTGATACTGAAGCCCACGGGACTCTGCATATTCGCAAAAATTGTATTGGAAGGAGCGCTAGCATTTTTAGATTTGCTCTCTATGCACCACTGGAAGTGCGAGTAACATCACCAATATTGGAGGCGGTATGAATGCAAGATGGGATACAAATTTTTAATTTTTCAGTGCTTATAATAGTTATGAGTCGCTTCGGAGCGAGCCGGATCTTCGGAGCAGCTCCTTTCAAAGAGCGGGTGAGCCATTTGGCTCCGCAAAGTCGGAGCCGAATCCGCCGGAGCAGTCGGATACGGAACGGTCGGAGCCATCGGAGCGGTCGGAGCCGTCGGATCTTTCGGAGAGCTGGTTGCTGGTTCTCTCCTTCAGTAAACGTTTCCGTCACAGGCGGGTGCGACTTCCGCACCGTCTATTAGCGATGCGAGAAAGCAACCTCCTGCCCTTTGTCGCAAGATTCGCAATAATGTCCTCGCCCTCGGCTGTATTTTTGGCGGAGTGCGCTGTTCTTTTGGAGAACGAGTGAAGTGGCTCTTTTGCTTTTATACTACGAATGAAAATCTGCTAGATGGCTGGAACGGCTATTCTAAAAGCTGGTTCTCTCTCGTTCAGTGAGCCTTGTCTATCGGAGTCAGGTGAGGTTTTTCAAAACGGAAAGCGAAAAAGCAATTATACCGCCCTTCCTTTTCAGTATCAGAACCAACCCATTGCCTTCGGATCTTCCCGCGAGTACCACGGGCGCACTGCGGCTGGTGCCCGCACTTTTTTTTTGTCTTGTAGTTTTGTTGTTTCGTTCAATGCCGACGAGTGAGGATCGGTACTCGTGCTCGTCCGCTGTGTAAAGTGGT
Source organism: Amblyomma maculatum (assembly GCF_055883805.1). NCBI lineage: Eukaryota > Metazoa > Arthropoda > Arachnida > Ixodida > Ixodidae > Amblyomma > Amblyomma maculatum. Next base: position 125,461,122 of record NC_139353.1, on the reverse strand, counting down.
CCGCGGAAATTCCTTTGGCTCTGCCTGTGTAATATACTGTGACACCTGAAGCCACTGAAGAGGGCAGTAAAGAAGCCTTAATTGGCAAGGAATCATCATCATCATCGTCATCGTCAGCCTGACTATAACCACTGCAGGGCGAAGGCCTCTCCCATATTTCTCCACCTAACCCGGTTCTGTGCTAGTTACATCCACTTGACCCCTGCGAACTTCTTGATCTCGTCCGCCCACCTAACTTTCTGCCGCCCCCTGCTCAGCAAACGGAATACCGGAAATGGACATGGAAAAATCCTAACGGGGAGATTAAAAATGAAATCGACTTCATATTGTGTTCAACACCCGCCATTATGCAAGATGTAGAGGTAATAGGGAAAGTGCGATGCAGTGACCACAGGATGGTCAGGTCCCGAATTAGCCTAAATCTGAAGAAGGAACGCAACAGATTAGTAAGAAAGAAACCCATCAAAGAGTTAGCGGTGAGGGGGAGGGCAGAAAGTTCAGGATCTCGCTACAAAATAGGCATTCAGGTCAAGGGATGGCGACATTACCCTAGAAGCAAGGAACATTAATTTAAGAGATATCATTACAGAGTGCGCGGTAGAAGTAGGCGGTAGGATAGTTAGAGAGGATACCGGTAAGCTGTCTAAGACGAAAGATTTGATTAAGAAACGCCAGAGTATGAAAACTTCCAATCCAACAGACCACTTCGAATTGGCCGAGATATCAAAGCTAATCAATAAGCGCAAGGTGGCCGATATAAGGAAGTATAACATGGAGAAAATTTAGCATGCGGTAAAGAACGGGGGAAGCCTTGAAGCGGTAAAGAAGAAATTGGGCATAGACAAAAACCAGATGTACGCGATAAGGGACAAGGCGGGCAACGTCATCACGAATATGGTCAAGATAGTCAAAGTAGCCGAGGCGTTCCATACAGATCTCTACATCAGCCAAAGTAGTCAGGATCGTAATGAGATTGGCGATAGGGAAAAACAGTCAGACGTTTCATCAGTGACGAAGGACGAGGTCAAGAAATCACTAGAAACTATGAAAAGGGGCAAATCAGCTGGAGAGGATTAGACAACTACAGCTTGCTTAGAGGAAGTATTCAGAAACTTGGAATGGGAGCAGTTAGGGATAAGGGTAGATTGAAAATACCTCAGTAATCTGCGATTTGTTGATGACATTGCCTTGCTAAGCAACTCGGGGGATGAATTGCAAATAATGTTTGATGACCTAGACAGGAAAAGTAGAAAGGTAGGCTTGAAAATCAATATGCAGAAGACTAAGGTAATGTTCAACAGCCTCGGGAAGGAACAGCAGTTTACATTAGGTAGCGCAGTACTGGAAGTAGTAGGCGAATATGTCTACTTAGGACAGGTAGTAACCGCAGATCCGGACAATGAAAAGGAAATAACAAGAAGAATGGGATGGGGCGCATTTGGCAAGCACTCGCAGATTATGACTAGCAGCTTACCGGTATCGCTCAAGAGGAAAGTACACAACAGTTGCATCTTGCCTGTACTCACCTATGGGGCTGAAACTTGGAGGCTAACCAAGAGTGTTTTACTTAGGTTGAGGACCACTCAGAAGACTATGGAAGGAAAAATGGTATGGTAACGTTAGGAGATAGGAAGCGTGCACAATGGGTCAGAGAAATAACTCAAGTTGGCGACATTCTAGTGGAAATTAAGAAGAAATGGACATGGGCAGGACATGTAGTGCGAAGAGAGGATAACCGATGGTCGCTGAGGGTAACAAACTGGCAAGGAATGGAGCAGCTCATTGTCATGTTGCTGTTCGAACGATGTCTCACGACACTCATCGATCGTGCATTGTTCACTGGTGCAACAACACCATTTGTAGACGAAGTCTTTCGTGCCTCAAAAGACAATGGAACGTGCGGGCGGTTTATTCTTGATGAAATAGCGCGTAGGGCGCGGACGAAGACAGAAGGAGACACAGAGAACCCTGAGTACAACTGTTATACATCTGATCAGAAGAGAAGTGAAGGAAGCCAGTGGGAGGTAAGCAGAGGAAAATAATGACCATGGGCTCGTCGCACAACTGCCGTTCGCGCCAAACACAAAGAAGGGACTGGACACCAGGTCACCATCATGAACAGTAGAAGATCCGGCGACCTGGATTCGACGGGACGGTTCGAGGCCATCCTCTCCTGATGTCCTCGAGGCCGGGCGTCTAGAATCGAAGCGAATGTTGTCGTACTCCAAGCGTACTTGGTACGCGGTCTTTTTTGATGTGCAGAACGGAGCCATGCTCCGGAGAAGAGAAAAGCAAAGCGAAGTTGGTCCGAATGTTCCGCATTCTTTCGTAGTACCTTCCTCAGTCGTCTCAATATGCACAAACCGCAACTGCAGTCACAACAGCAGGCAGAAACTAATGCTGAATGCCACCACTTGCTGCGTCACGTTAAGGCCAGAATTGAGTTTACCTTTTATTACTAATATATATATATATATACCGGGTGTCCCAGCTAACTTGAACCAAGGGATACAAAATGATACATTTGAGGTAGGTCAGTGAAACCAATTGCATTCAACTGCCAGCCTCCTTGCGCACTAAAGGCAATTTTTTGTTTTGCAATGACTTAATTAGGTAATTATGTTAATTTTTCTAATTTAATAAATATCGACTTTAGACCAAACATGTGAATTGGAAACTTGTAGAGCACCTTCAGAAACCCCCATTCCATTAATTGCGATAAAGAAAGTCTCACGTGTATCTTTTTTTCTGGGCTCAAAAGAAAGCCCGCGAAATACAAATAATACCACGTGACTAGCGCATTTGTGCGCCGCGATTGTGGTGCTCTCAGTCGTGGTTTGAGCGAACGAAATTAGCGGCGGCCGTGTCTTGGCCCCGTTAAAGCGGCAGGCCGATATGCCTGCACTGGCTTCTTCGCCCGCGTCAGACAGCCGGCCCACGTGACGATGCAAGTAGCGGCGAGAGCGGCGAGCCGAAACCACGGAATTCTAACAAGGCCTGCTTCTCTCCCATCAGCGAACGTCACGACAAACGGATGAGCGATACGGTATCAGCCACTGAATCTGCGCATACAGGCTTGGGTAAAGGGGCGAGATGACATCATATGACTCGACTAAAATTAGCGCTGCATCTTCATTTGCCGGTTCTTTATCGTCATCCGCTTGTCGTGATGTAAGCTCCTGCGGTGCGTAGGGCTGGCCAAGATCGCGGTGGCGACGGGCGAGCTCGAGCTCGCTCCAACCATCGCCAACATTTCTGCCTGCCGCTGCAACGCGACAATCAGGTCACGGCCGCAGCTGATTTCGTTCGCTCAAACCACGACTGAGAGCACCACAATCGCGGCGCTCAAATGCGCTAGTCACGTGGTATTATTTGTATTTCGCGGGCTTTCTTTTGAGCCCGGAAAAAAAGATACACGTGAGACTTTCTTTATCGCAATTAATCGAATGGGGGTTTCTGAAGGTGCTCTACAAGTTTCCAATTCACATGTTTGGTCTAAAGTCGATATTTATTAAATTAGAAAAATTAACATAATTAGCTAATTAAGTAATTGCGAAACAAAAAATTGCCTGTAGTGCGCAAGCAGGCTGGTAGTTGTATGCAACTGATTTCACTGACCTACCTCAAATATATTATTTTGTAACCCTTGGTTCAAGTTAGCTGGGACACCCGGTATATATATATATAAGATCCGGCTCCTTCTGAGCAACCCCCCTAACTCTAGAGACGTAAGTGAGCTAGTGAGCCGTTCATGTGAGCCGGCTCAGTTCAGTGAGCGGAGCCGCTCCAAACCGCTCATTTAAGTGAGCCTTCTTGCCCATCTCTAGCTTACACACAAATTTTTAATAAAATATTTTGTTGGGATTCTTTATTTTCCCTCTATGGATCATTGGGTATGCAAGTAATGTCACAGCTGTAGCAGTCAGATTTCAAGGCAGCCATGCATACACATAAAATTTTATTCAAATAACTGGTTGGAATACTATTTGCTTCTATATGCACCATTGTGTGCGCAAGTAAAGACACTACAGTTGGACTTGGTGCGCATGAAGCGCGGGATACTAATTTCCAGTTTGTCATTTTATATGCACACAATTGTAATAGAACTGCTTGCAATTGTAGATTTGGTCCCTCAAAGCAACACTCGGAGTGCGAGTAATGTCATCAAAGTCGGACTAAGTGTGCATTCTGCATGTGATGCAGATTTGCAGTTTTTGACAGCATATGCACAAATTGTAGTTGTGGTACTGCTTGAACTTATAGATTTGGTCCTCTGTGCACCAACTTCCATGCTTTTAATCTCCCTATTCTTGGTGTTATGAAATGTATGATACCGGTTTCCAATTAGTTACTGCATATCCAGAAATTCGTAATGCAAGAACTCCTTGGAATTCTATTTTATCACTGTATACGCACAAAATTGTCATAAAAGAACTCTAGGCACCACTGGGAGTATGATTAAAATCAGCATAGGTGGACTCGATGTACATGCAGTGCGTGAAGCTAATTTTCAGTTTGTCACTGCGTATGAGAAAATTGTAATGAAAGAACCACTTGGAATTGTAGATTTGCAACATTACTCACCATTGCGTATTCCAGTAATGTCACCACAGTTGAACGTGATGTGCGTGCAGCAACTGGTTCTGATTTTCGGTTTGTCCTTGCATATGCAGAAAATTTAATAGATGAACTGCTTGGAACACTGAATTGGCCCCTTTAAGCACCAATTTATGTGCGAGTAATATCACCACAGTTGGACTCTGTGTCCACGCAGTGTATGATACTGATTTACAGGTTTACACTTCATATGCAAAAAACTGTAAATAAAGATCTACTCAAAATTCTAGATTTCATCCCTCTATGTAACAATGAATGTACTAGTTATGTCATCAGAGTTGGACCACGTGTCCATGCAGCATGTGATACTGAGTTCAAGTTTGACACTGCATATGAAAAAAACGGCAATTGAAGAACTGCTTGGAATTCTAGTTTTGTCCTCCCCATGCCCGAATGGGCGTGCGAGTAATGTCGCCAGCTGGACTTGGTGTGCATGTAGCGGGTGATAATAATGACTGGTTTACCATTGCATATGAACAAAAATGTAATGGGATAACTGAATGGAATTCTAAATTTGCCCCTTCTATGCACCATTGTGCGAGTAATGCGACCCAAGTTAGACTCAGCGTGCGTGCAGCGTGTGCTTCTGACTCCCAGTTTGTGATTGCATATGCAAAATGTGATGAAAGAACTGCTTAGAGTTCTAAATTTGATTTGACACAACTGCACTGAAGAATACCAGTTTTATATGCTGAAGCTCAATCAGCAAAACTGGTCCCTCCTGCATTTAAACATTTAGATTTGGGAAAGGATATGGTATTAGCACGCTGCCGCCAGTAAGTTAAATTCTGAATGCTCTGTTACATTGTTTTTTTTTTTAATGTGTACCGGGTCCTGTATTGATTTTTATTTTAACTGCCACTGCGCAAAACTGTTACATTTGGTTGGAGTGTAGGACACTTGTCACTCATGCTTACTGCAGTTCAAGCAAAAAATATTGCATTGCCTGGTTGCAGAAAATTCATACTGACACAGTTTAATTCGAGGAGCGTGCTAACATTTGCTAATGGTTGAAATTGTGGTGAAAAAACTATTAAATTTCAATCATTAGCAAATATTTTAACTTAGGGACGGGACTATCTTCTGAGGGCCGGTGACAGCCCTATCTTTATCGATGTTCCACCCCCAGGTGTCTTCGCTATATAATCTCTGCCTTTTTGCAATAAACCTCAGTTAATAATCAGCGCCTTGTGTTTGTGCTTTCTTGTGTCTCTGTGTCCCGTCCTTTGCGCTGTTCCTTAATGATGCAAAACCAACTAGCCCGCCAACTCGCTCTTATTGCTGTTCCGGCCGAAGTCTTTGAATTTGACGCGTCAGATTTGATTTGGTCCGATGCCGCAGGCTTAGGCTCTACAATTTTCTCGTCTACAGAGAGATACCGTGCGGTCTCTTGCTGCTGCGCGCCTTCCGGTGCAGAAGACAGAACGCTGGTAACCTTGATAATCTGAGTGCACGTGGGAACTTTTACCGCTAGGTCTTCCGCAGTTGTTTTAGCCTCAGTGAATGCGTCAGTACTCTCATCGATTTCAGCAGGAGCGGTTGTTATTATGTCGTTGTTGCCAATGGCTCCCCCCTCACCATTTGCGATCGCGCTCCATTTTGTTAGTACGCTTGTCGCCTTCCACACGGACAACGCTTCAGATTCGGCTTTATCTCAGCTTTCAGCTCTATGATCAAATGCCATGCACGTGGATACAATTTTGGCGGCCTAATCAAACTGTGCCGAAAGCTGTGGTGTTTCTTAAGCTTGCGTGGTGATTTCAGATATTTGAAATTGCGACCGGCGCTGTTTCGCGCACGCCAACTGAATCACTCGATACGGTGAAGGTCGACTCCGCCGGCTCAATCCTCTTGGCAGTGTTCGATGCCGCGCCTGCTGAATCGCCTGACACGCTGTTTGAAAGTACTGCTGGGGCCGCTCTTTCGCGTTCTCTTTGATTCCAACTGCTTTAATACATGTTCCCAATTGTCCCTCTAGGTCCATGTTTTATTTCTAATATTCTCACTTTAGCGTGCACTCTCCGTGCTTCTAATTCAGATAACAAATTTGCAGTATCGAGTTCTTACGTTCATTATCAGGCTTCATTCTCTATCTTTCTAATTTAAACTTTGGTTTGCTGCCTTTGTTTTTGCATTCATCGTATCCAAGCCATTATTTTTGCCTCTACCTCTTGAAGTTTCACTAGGTCTTTACTTTCGTATTTACTACGCAGTCCTTTAGTCTGAGTTTATACTGCTCATCTTTGCTAGTGTACTGCACGTCAACAGCAAGCACCCCGCACTCCAAATGAGCTACGTACGCTAACAGCCGCAATAAATCTGCTCACTTGTAAAACAGCTGCGCCTTCTTTGCCGCGTCGCTCCTCACTGTGGGGCACTTCCGCTCGTCGATGCCTCTGATGACCCCACGGAGTGTCCCCAGCTCTATGCGCGTGTTGATGAAGTTCGAACCCCTAACGACCGGGAGATATCAGCACCTCAGCAACGGCTGCTGCTTCACTACCGTGCCGCTGCTCTATGGGACTCCTCCTTTCGACATCGCCTCAGACCTTCACCTCGTGGGGTCCCTGGGCTCTTGCACACTACAAGACGTTCCCACCCTCAACGAGCGGGGAGGTTGGTGATGGTCCAAGCACAGACACGCATCGCATGACATGGGCAGAGCTGGGGTTCCTATGTGTGGTGGCGTCTTGGGTCGCTGGCGTTTTCGGTCGGTGTGTGGGGTCATATGGTCGATTAGCTCTATCTGCGTCTTGTGGTCGGGGTGAGGAATGGGTCGTTCAAACGGACAAATCAATTCGGGTCTGGCAGGCTGGGAATCAGAAAAGCGATGCTTCCTCGACCTTCTGCCGACGGCTCAAGAAGACAAAAGGCGCCGAAGCTCCGGGCCAAGATAGCAAGTCATGATGTATCTACCCCACACCTCAAAACAAAATGATACAGGGCAGCAAGCCGATGAACACAGCGAACAGAGAGAAGATAACCGAAGACTGATGTTTAACGTTGATGTTTTGTTTTTAGAATAGTTACAAGATGAACCCTGTACCATGTATTTCTGTTATATTATTGTATTATCGACCAATGTATTATGTCACGGTTGTTCCCCCCTTATGTAATGCCCTAACAAAAGGGCCCTTAAGGGTAAATAAATGATGTTGATGATGATGATGACTGGTGAAGGGTAGATATTTTTAATGAATTGCGGCGGTCTAACGCCAGCGCCCCTGCTCGCGCAACTGCCCTCTTCTTTCTAGTCTATAACAATGTGACCAAAGTGCCGTTAAATAATCTAATGAAAACTGTTGTACATGCACAGTCTCAAACGGGTAGCTTTGCTTTCACGTGCGGACGAAATGATTTAACCTGTTGTTTTTAACTCTCATAATAAAAACGGAGAACAGTATACCATGACGTGAATTAAATCCGTGCTTTCAACCCAAGGTGTCAAACTCTAAATCAAACAAGGCCATAATCTCACAATAACTCACCTCAGCGAAACAATGTTTGGTTTAGATTTAACTAAAGCTTTTGGTAATGTGCATCATTCGGTCGGCAATTTTAAAAGCTTTGAGCTCACTTTTCGTGAGAAGCGCACCTATGCCTACGTGAAAGCATTTGTCTTTCGCTGAACAGCAAAAGTTGTAACTACGTTCAGTTATCTTTCCAAGCTTCAAAGATAATCCTTTTTCAAAAATTATTCATCACCCACAATTTCGTGTTGAACTTATCTCACGTCCCTCGTATGCATCGCCAAGACGACCATATTCATAAGCTTGGCGTCTCTTTCTGCAGAACAAACACTTTCTTTCAGTCAATTGTACCTCGCACATTGAATGAGTGGAATCACCGACCTTCCTCGATGGTCTTCATCCCAATCACCATTCACAGCAATGCAGGGACACTGAACATGATAACGGATTAGAAATACAGAGCTCATATACGAAGCCAGCTGATATACAAAATACGGCGTAAGGCAGGGGAAGATTTTTACGATACAGAAAGATGAGCGATGGGTTGAAAAGTACATTGGTACTGTGGAAAAAAAACACAAGCGGTGGGAAAAAGAACGAGAGCACGCAGGGAGGTCAGTATCTTCGGCAAGACGACTTTAGGAAAGGCAACGTCCAGTGACGGTTCGTCAAGCTCAAAAAACGCCAGTTCTGCACCAGCACAGTTGACAACCGCATTATTACGCGACAGAACATACCAACTCAAGATAAGATATGAGAGCAGGAAGGCAAAACAACGAAATCTATTGCATAGACACCTTCCTGAATGATGACTTGAGCTGTGCACAATGCTGGGCACGTGCCGTGTATAGCGAGAATCCTGAAATAGCTATCATCCCTTTGCGCAATGAACAGCAAAGACTTGAAGCCATGGCAGAACTAGCCGAGCCGGTGTCGACCAGAGCCAATACAACAACGTCCTCAACAGAAACTTCAAGCAAATGTATGGCATATACGTTAGGCATTTTACAGTTTGCTCGAGAAGCTCGGGCAACGTTTGAAAAAGAAGACCGAATGCTACAACCTAACTCAGCAACCAAAAAAGAAAGGTCGCAAGAAAGCATACCAAACAACAAGAACAAACTCAGAACAACGAGAACTGAAGACCAACATGGCTCACGCCACTCACAGCGTAGCTACCAGGAGGAAAGACACGTGCCGAATCTGGCAGTGGAACTGTAGAGGTTTCAGGAACAAAAAAGACTTCAGCTTGCACATATTGGGCAGCAGCCAAAAGCCTCGTGTAATACGTCTACCAGAAACCGTAATTACTCCAAACATTCCAGGATACGTCTCGCATATCGAGGAAAACTAGACACGAGTGGCCGAAATCAGGAGCAAAACAGTCACAGCGATCAAACAAAACTTCACGCAAGACACAGAGCACATATTAGTAGAGGGCCTTCCCACCCAAAGAAAGAAAGGATAAAAGCTTATTTATACTCAATATATACAGCCCTCCGAGGGACAGGAAAACGGACTTCGGGTCTATTATTGAGACCACTCGGAAGAATGCAGGAAAGAACGGACTAGTTATAGCTGTGGACTTCAACGCGCCACATCACACATGGGGATACCGAAAAAACATCGAGAAAGGAACTCTCCTACTAAAAGCAGCGGAAAGGGCCAATCTGAAGTTGTTAACCGACTGCGGCACCCCGATGCGACAGAGCAACAGAGTAAACAGAAATACGTTCCCAGACCTCGCAAACGTAACCGAAGAAAGAGAAGCGGAGTGGACCAACACAAATCTCAACTTCGGGAGTGACCGCTTCATATGTGAGACACTGGTGAACGCAGAAAGTCTGCACAGTTCACTAAGGAAATCCAAAGTAACGGACAGGCACGAGCTCAGGAAAGACCTGGAAGAACGAAGAGTAGAAAACCTAACCCAATGAACAGATCAGATTCGAGCCAAACATAAAAAACACACTAAAACGATCTCAACCCAAGACCACGTACAGGAAGTAGACCGACACCTACTCAACCTATGGGACGCGAGAACAGGGCTGACCAAACGATAGAAAATCCAAAAACATAACAGGAAACTCAAAATTCAGATCGCAAAGCTCAACGACAAAATTCAGAGCTACGCCCAGAGGTGGCCAGCAACAACTGGAACCAAATCTACATCGAACTCAACGGAAATCCAGGCAATGCTAAGAGCTGAAAACTATGCAATGCTAAGACACCTAATTGACCTAAGTCAAAGCAGGAACGAAAATGGCAAGGCAATAAAGAGAATGCTTCACGTGAACTAATCGATAGACTCTGAGATCGCGGATCAAATATGGAATAGGTACACCGGAGAGCCAGACGGAACAGTCAACATCGATCAGAAATGTGCAGGAACATCCAACCTAAAGCTGGACGCGGACATTACAGTAGCGGGAGTATACGCAGCGGCCAGATCCTTCGCCAAAAACACTGCACCTGGCAGAGACCAAGTCAGCAACGCAGTATTAGAAATCTTAGCGAGCTGAAAGTGAAGGAAATAACTAAGTTCTTCAATCAAATCTGGTCTAGCGGAAATCTACTCATAGAATGGAAACATGCGGAAATTATAACTATTCCCAAACCTTAGAAGAAGCTAGGCCTGGACAACTTATGACCTATCTCGCTTACATCTTGCATGTGAAAATGGCTCGAAAATATCATCAATAGCCTACTGACAGACTACCTGGAAGGCAAAAAACTACTGTCAAACTCGATGTTCGGCTTCAGGAAGGATCTGTCAACACTGGACGTGATGCTGCAAATCAAGCACAACATTTTGGACAGCATATCAGCCAGAAACGAAGGTATCTTCCTCGCAGTGGACCTAAAAAGTGCCTTTGACAACATCAGCATATTCTCGATAGTATAGCGGAAACCGAGTGCGGTGAGAGGACGTGCAATTACGTCCGGGACTTTCTCAGCTTCCGGACAGCAACGATAAGGGTCGGCGGCATCAGGACCAATGAAAGAGCAACTGCCTGGAAAGAAACCTCGCAGGGATCCGTCATCTCGCCCCTTCTCTTTAATCTGGCCATTATGCCGATAGCAAGGAAATTGGAAAGCATACCTGGAATTCATCACGCACTCTACGCCGACGACATTACGGTGTGGACGACGACAGGATTAGCGGGATAAAAGGAAGACAAATTGCAAAGAGTCCTAGACATGAGAGTATATACTAATTCGTGTCGCCAAATTGTGTGAAGTGGAGCTCTTATATCCTTAAAATAAAAGGCTTCTACCACGCCGACGCCTCCCTCAAAGCGCAGCCAGGCGCAGCTCTCCACGAGCGGCGGTCCCCGAACGGTGGCGCCGCGGCGATGACGACGGGAAGTAGGCGCCTCCCATCGGTTTCGGGCGACGTAGCAGGCCGCACCTAGTGCGCTTCCATCGAGTGGCCGTGCCCCTACTCAAGTTTGTTATTAGCCCTACCTAACACATCTCCGCTCTCACGAACGACGAGAATACCCGCCACCCTCCCACTGTCAAAACATTTGGTGACCTAAGCTATCGTTATTGTTACTCTTTTATTATATATTTTTTCAATTTCAGTTAACTAAAGGAAACATTCCAGAATAAAAACCATGCCCGCCGGTAGAAGGAACGTTTGTGTAGTTATTGCTCATTGCGTCAGTAGAAACGCTGATAAAACAATGCAGATATATTTAACACCAAGTTTGTGCATTTGCATGAGTTCGAAATAATAACATTCTGACTATTGCATTGAGCAACGATGCAGTATATAACGGTCGGTTCAGCATTTCTGCGAAGTTTTATTTCCATAGCCAACGTCCCGGCCCATGATCATACACAAAACAATAGGAGAAACCTTTTAGAAACTCTTTGGCGGGTGGCAGCGCTGCCAACCCTAGGGATTTTCCTCTAGATCTAGAGAAATTAAACATTGTTTAGGGGAAAATGGATTTTTGATATAATCTAGGGAAATTTCGTTTTCTCGATGGGTCATTTTTATTTCTTGTTGTGCAGCAGGGCTCGTTGCTTGGCGGTTCTTCACCACGCTTGATGCGATGTATTGGCGTCACTACGGCCAGTACACGAGCCGTGTCGCGCCACGGCCGGTCTCGAGAAAGAGCGCGCTTCTTTTCTCTTACCACCGCCCGCCCCGCCTCGGTGGGGCCGCCACCACCCCCTTGGTGCTCGTGCACTAGAGCCGTTCACGCGCAAGGGAAAGGCGCGCTCGCTTTTAGCTTCGGCCGCGTCAGTTGCAACTGGCAGGACCTGTAATCTTGCCCCTAATGGTTTATAAAAATGCCGTAATCAGCATAGAACATTTATCGTGTACGAGGAATAAAATACAGTCAACAATCCACTCGCGCGCGCGCGCCTTCGTCAGTGCGGCCGTGCACGGTCGAACGAAGCTTCGGGTACACTTCAACAATTTTTAGCCCTAAGTTTTGTACAAAAATAAATTTACCAGGCTATGCAATATGCCTTTGAATGTTTTAAGCAGGTGTAGTGCGACCTGACGTGAGTGCATAGTGAACTGTTGGGTGGAGATTCTGTCAGCCGCTACGGTTTTCGTTTAGATCAGAAGAGGCACCGGCAAAAATTCCTGGCGCGTCTCAGATTCAGAGTAAAGAACAAAAATTTACTCATATAGTAAAAAGTTCACTTGTCTAGTGGAGCTTCGATCAAAACATATCAGTTGATTGAAAGACCGAACATGTATATGTAGTCACGCGACTACTCTTAATCAAGGAAATGGTCATAAACATTTGAACAGAATCGAAAAGAGCGGCAAACAATAAAAAAATTGTCCTTCAAAGTTACACATTGCACTACATATTCATCAGTTTATGAAATTGCGACCTGCGTCTAGAAAATTCAGTCTCAAAATCTTCCTGCATGGCTTGTGCACATGAGGCGCTGGCCTCTCGGTCTTCTCTTTCACTTTCCTGGTATAATTAATTAAGAAGAAAAATTCTGAGAAAATTTTCAAATATCAAAGAAGTGTACCTAATAACATAGCTGTTGCCAACTTCTTTCGGGCAACTCAGTGTTGAATTATGAAATGCTGACTGAATCAGGATCTTAAGTACTTCGAGAACATTTGTGTGTAGTAGGTGCGCGGCAGCTTTTTCGAAAAAATAAAAAGCTTGTCCAATAGGGCAACAAGCTCTAGTTTGGGATAATGCAGTCCGGTAGAATCTTGTCCTCGTAGAAGAGTGTACTACATGGGGCTGCTTCTTTCGCTAGTTTCAAGAAGAATAGCGCAAGCGTCACACCTGAAGTTGATTAACTAAGCGATATATCCAGCGACGTAAAGTAAACCGGAATATGTGACAATGGGAAATGGGATGGTAGGAGATGTCATCACTTCCTTCAGTGCCTTGATTTTGCTCTCATATGAAACGTCCGTCTTGACAATGTAGTCATGTGCCGCTAGCTGTTACGGCCCTTGCATCTAGCATATGTCGTTCCCTTCCGCACATTAACCTTACTTTCCCGAAGAGAGCCTCAATGGGTCGCTATAAAGGCTTGAAATGAGTCTTCAGTGAGAGTGTCCTTCTTTAACGCTTTAGAAGTTTCTTGCATAGTTCCGATATAGCAGGTGAACTCATTTGTATATAACTCACTGCATCAAGTATCACCTTCATCATTTATTGGCCTCTTTTTACCACTTCGAGAACAAGTGGTTTCATGAATATCAAACCATTTTTCATTGTTTTCATAATAAGCTTCTTTGCAAGTTTATTTGCAAAATTAAAATAATGTTTATGATACCACACATTGGCTAATATATGAATTATAATAACATTTAAAACTCAACCTTACATCATTTACTTTGACTGTATACTAACATTTTATATCATGCAAGCATTCTGCAATTTACATTACATATTTATGAAATTATTTTCATCTTCGGTGCTACATGGATGGTTTCGCATGTAGCGCTAAAAGACGGTTTTGCTTTTGCAGACGAGTTGCTGTCATGTTAGCCTTGAAGAAGCTTCAATGTGATCACTGCTCATTCAGTTTTTTTTTATGCCTATTCTTGTATAAGCTTGGAAAAAATTCGGGTTAAAAGGGACAAAAGTAGCTACCATGCCGCAATGTATGTCATACTCTTGTCGAACGTTTGCTGGGCGACAGTGTTTTTTATATAAAGACTCCGTTCACCTGTGTAGTACGTTGACGACATGCCGCTACAGTATCTACCTCCTGTGTTCTCTCATTTTGGGGCTGCACTCACCACGAAACTCGCGAGCGACAGCGAAAAACCAGGCAAAAGCCACCCGCCGCCGCTGAAGCAGATGCGGAGCGAACAGTGAGCAGGTCGCGCCCCTTGCGGCGGCGGAGAGCGTAACTCAAGGAGAAACGTTCCCATTGTTCCCGCGGCGACTGAGAAGGCCGTAAGAAAAAGCGCGCGCTATCCCTCGAGACCGGCCGTGGTCGGGCGCTCTTCTCCGTTGGCAGGTTTACTGGCAGGGCGCCGTCTCTACTAAAAAATAAAAAAAAGAAACAGAGAAGGCTTACTCGGGCTGCGATGGGCGCACCCCTCATCGGCGAAAAGGGCAGACCGTCGTGGCTTTGCCTGGATACGCGCGCCCGGCCCGGCCGCGCCGCACAGACGCTGCATTATACATGGCTGCAAAGCTCGCGCGTGGGTCGCATTCCTGCTCCGCTCTTTGTATTCGCGGCATTCATTGGTCACAGTAGTCACACATAGATTGGTGCGGTGCAGTCTGCTATAGCACGCGGTTTCAATCGCCAGGTACAATGTCTTTAACGTCTCCAAACAAGCTCTACGAAGCAAACCGATACAAACATTAGATCGCTGCCGCCGCGCCGGTCCAGGTGAACTGCGTGCCTACGAGCAGTCATGTCCGTATTCGCCACCTAAAAGACAGCAGACTACGATTCCCTGCATTCGTAGTTTTTCCCAACACGTGAGAAAAAAACAAAGGGGGGGGGGGGGGAGGAACTCATTTATATAATGCCCCTGTATTATCTGGTGCGAATTAGCATGCACTACACAGGGAAAGCGGCGAGCTCGTGGACGCCTTTGATTATTGTATAACCTTTATTTAACCTGTGCTGCATCCTATATTGGCCAAACGGGTCACTGTCCACGATAGCGTGCATAAACTCCAGTGCAATGTAGAAAGAATTATCAACGAGCACCTTGGGCTTTTAATTGCGCATTTATTTCTTTCTTGCGTATAATAGTTTCACGAATTTAAAACGTGGCTTTTTTAATGCTCCTAGGCCATGCCGACAGCCGCTTTAGGCTTTCACTAAGAGCATTTTTTTTTTCATCCAAACCGTGTCCTTCTGTCACACAGTTGTCTGAGCGCCCCACTAAATGTATTCTTTAAAATATTAGGTAAAGACACAGTCTACGCTTATCTTGTATCGTCATTTAAAAGCTCTCCTTTCTGTTTGTATGTAGTGTTTTGTTGCAATATTCAATTATTATTTGGTGACCATCACTTGTATACCCAGTGTACAATAAAGAGAGCTCTTGAAAAATGAATCGTTTCAAATTTACAGCTTTCAAAGTTGATACAACGTATGGCAAAAGTGTCTCTGGGAAATAACAGAGCTTGCGATTCAACTACGCATCTTTTTTGCGACGCCAGAACATTTTTAACCGTATCTAGAGAAATCTAGGGAATTTTCAGTTACATTTTGGGGGAGAGGTGGCTTTTGAGGTTGGCAGCACTGGCAGGTGGAGTAAACGAGGTGCACCTACACCGCGCGGCCCTCTCCACAGTGATCGACCAAATTGAATGGGTGAATTGGCAGGGTATTGACGACCCCGCGCAAGAAATCGTCCACCACCTTGAAGCTGTTCAAGGCTTTTCCCGAAATGTTCATAGACTGTGTCTCTACCCTTACAAGTACACCCCACGTGGTCCACCCCTACTTCCATCTGACCAGGCAGGGAGCGGAGTCCAGGCTATACTCTACTGAGGCGCTCAAATATTCAAGGCTGTGTTTACTTCGCGAGAGGGTCCCGGTGTACCAGTGCGCTTCGCTCACCGTATTTGACAAGAACAAAGCTCTAAATATCTCAATTCAGTGCTTCGGATATGATAGAGCCACTGCTCAGTTGATAATAGTAGTAATCTTTGTTGCCACTTTATTATTCAGCATAACAAAATGTCACTTTTAATGGTTATTTTATTGATTTCTTTGAGGCAGTAACAATTACGAACACAGCCTTGTGATCACTGTAGCAAACGCGACCATGGCTTCCTCGTTTCCTTGGACACAAACAAAGAAATGCGTCCTGTGGGGTGCGACGTTAGTGGACGGGAAAGGTTCATAAAGTCGTTGAAATGATTAATGTGAAAGCTATATACTGCTTTGTCACAAAATATCTTGGCAAAATTCGTCGACACGAAAACGTCGCCCCAATGAATGAATGTGAAAAAGATAATTGGTTTTGGGTATCACAATAATGAGTGTACAATATGCAGTAGTGCGGTTGACCAGTTGATATACTTAATTAAATCGATATAATGAATAAATATTCCGATAAAGGGACGTCTTGTGTGAATATTTTGATGAAAAATAGTGTGTAAAAAGATACTTGGTGCGTAAAATAGAGGGGTGAAGCTGAGAACAAAAGTGGCGAATTAAGCAGGCAATAAATATTTAGTTTGTAATATTATTTAGGTAAATATTTCAGCCACATAGGGTCACAAACAGACGACTGCAGTCTACTATAAATATCAATATTTAGTTGGAATTATTCATTTCTGTAATCAGATTTATGTTGACCCCCAGCTCCTTCAATCCTCAATCGCTCGACATTCACATTTAACGACAAGTCAGGTGGCAGTCAAGTTTCGCAGGTATTTCACGTGAATATGGGAGGTGATGTGAGAAATAAGTGGCATAAAAATATCACGTTAGTATGATACGATCATATGACATGGCCACGTAACAGTCAGAGTGCATGAAAATGCCTCGTGGCTGTGAGAACGGCAGCGACCTGAGCGATGGAGTGCCGTCCGCTCGATCACTTACAGCGCGGCGAGCGATGCACTTTGTGAAGAAGGAACGCCCAGGCTGCGCATTTCTCCATTGCCAAATATGGTGCTCTAGAAAGTGTTAAGCGAAGTCATATTAGCCTATTCTAACACAGGAAGCGTCAGCAAAATGTGTCGCCGGATGTAACGGCATCAGGTGGTGACATCACCAGTCATGATCCTAAGGGTAGTCTGACAAGTGAGATTTATAAAGACAGTGATTATTCAATATTTATTTATTTATTTTACCCTCAGCGTCCCAAGATAAAATAGTCATGGTCATTAATCATAAGTCAGGATCAGTTCTTTCATCATATACGATCATTGAGTATATCACGTTCCTACGAGACTATCACTTGAGTGTCATGTGAAGTCAAGCTGCATCAAAATGTTGCATTACTATGAGAGTATCACATGACAGTCATATTGCATGAAACACCATGTGACATGAGAGTATCAGTTTACAAGGTCACGTGGCAATGAAGTTACATAAAATTGAGAGCATCAGATGCAATTTCACATGACAGAAAAGTTGCACGAGAACGCCACGTGGGTATAAGGGAGGAAAAGCTTTCTTGTCAGATTGCAAGTTCGTGGGCGACTTCACCTCCGTTTGACCTCCTTACAGGGGTGACCTCCAAGGCTCAGTTAACAAGAGCTCTCTTTGTTGCATTCTCCTGCCTGGGCAGTAGCTGGCAGGACCATGCGAGGTAGAGGCTTGACTTCACATCCACATAAGATGTGATCTTGTGTTGCCAGTTCTTGGTAATTTAGCCATGCGGACTTATACTTTTCGTTCGTAATAGACGATAACCTGAGGCATTATGATGGATCCATTCTGTATCCTTCTTAGCATCGTGGCCTGTGGTTGGCTAATGTCTTCTACCTTATAGTAGCTATTTATCTCATGGTATGTAGCCAGTGTGCTTCATCAGGAGGTCCGAGTCTGACGAGCTGATCTCCTATTTCGTCATACTTTGTGCTATAAACCTACTTCTAGGTGCCCTGGATTCCTTGAGTCCGCAGAGACACATAAACATTTGATTCAATGTTGTGAAGTGCAACCCCGCAAGATGCGTAGTGCTGCCTCGCCTAACGCGCTTTCATAGGAACTTGTAATGGCTTGCTTGAAGTCACTTAAGGCTTTGCGCATCGATGTATCCCTGATCGCTACGCAACAGCAGCCTTTTCGCTTTCACAACTGAGGCTACTTTAACCAAAACCGTGCTAATTATACTTTCTGCCCCGGTCACTGCACATAAAGTAGATTTGTGATGTGTTTTGGTTAGCTGCATCTGCGTACACTGCATGGAGTTTCAGTCATGCATGACGTTCAACACATCATCTCGCGCTGTTCGTCTGCCATCGTGTCTGTCTCGAAGAATATTCTGAGGTATTACATATAGGAAGGCGCCCGGAAGTGCATTTCGGCGTTTCCATTCTATTAAAGGATTATTGTTGAGATTGCTCGGTATGTGCCTCCTGGCCTCAATGCGAGGGGTCTTTGAAATCTTTTGCCGGCCTCAATCAGTTCATCTAGGGTATTATATACTCCTAGCCTATGAAGCCCTTTATTTCTGGCAAATATGGCAGCTTTCCGGAAGCACCTTTGTATGCCGCGTATATGACACTGTTCACAGATTGCTGCTCATTAAGACGAAGATGATAGCAGGAAAAGGAGTAACTGATTCGACTAATAAAAAACCCTCGGTACATTTGGTACATAAGTAATGTCTCCCGTTGCGCTTTATGGCCACTTCCTGAGGTCTTCAGTTATTTGGCGCGCGGTCGTCTGTAGCCTTTTGATGTCTTGCCATTGTACGTGTTACGCTGGATTAACACCCTGATAACCGGAACGTACGGCACCGGATTCCTATCCACGCAGATTTTTATGCTCTGTGAGCTTTTCTTAATCATTTGTTTTTTTTTGTTCTTTCTCGAATAACCAGGCGATCAGTTTTCTTAGACGAGTAGGTATGTCCACTTTGTTAAACAAAAACCTGAATGACCTCTGTTGCACTCTCCATGGCCTCACCGATATCCCCATTTAATACACTTTTTCAAGATCATGATATCATCAGCACAAATTGAGTGTTTATATGTGGGATGCTTTCAAATACAGGAGATAGAGTTTGCATGGTGATGCTCAAAAGAAAAAGAGGTAGAACCCCTTGTGGAGTGCCTCGATTTTCTACCAAGATTAATATTCCTAATCTGAGTTCTCCTAGATGAATCTCGGCATTCGTCTTTCAGGAAATTAGCGTGGTCGGTATAGGTAAGGGTCGTTCCATTTATGACTGCCAGGCTAGTGAGCACAGCTGCATCCGAAATATTATCGAAGTGTTTACCCACGTCCAATATAAGAATAGTTCGAGTAGCCCTAAATGGTATCTGATGAAGATTGTCATTTTATATCTGCCGAATGATATCTTGTGTAGACATCCCAGTCTAAAGCCGATTATAGAACAAACCACATGTCTCTGTTTCCAAATATGTACTTAAACTTTTTAGGATAGCACCATCACTTTAGCCAGCCGACAGGTGAGGAAGATTGCTTCAGTTTCAATTTCTTGCTAATTTAGAAATAAAGATGACTCCTCCATACTTCCAACTTGGAGGAGGAGCTCCATCTTTTTAAACTCGATTGAAAGATCAGTGATCTCCGTTATTGACTGATTGCCCAAATTTCATGCCATATGGTCCTCACCTTATGGTCCTCAATGAGTTCAGTACAGGTCTGACTTTGGATTCTGTGGTATCCTTGTATAGGCTGTAATACCTTTGTCGAGTCATGTGGCACGGCTATGAGGTTATCAAATGACCAGGTCACGTGACAGTGAAGTTGCATGAGAATTTCAGGTCTCTATGAGAAAGCAATGAGGCAGGAGCGACCAAGTGCCGCCAATCCCAAAATGACAGGAGCGCTTCAATGAACCTCGCGCTAAGGAACGGCACGTGACAGGAGCGACGGTGACCGTTCGGTTTCATATTTGCAGGAGCATTCCAACCAGGGCGTGACAAGGAATGGAAATTTCGACTATGCGGTACGAGCCCTGGCGGTTTGAGCGCGTGATATATACCATGTTAAGCAGCTACGCTCAGGCTTTCGCATTTCTCATGCAGAGATTCTGAAGTGCCATCGTAAGTTTTTACATCGAAAGCTTCACTGCGCTAGGTGTAAGCCAAGATCACCGTGACCACGAGTTTTGCCTTCAAATGACCTTCAGGTATGACTTTAAAGAAGCGTTGGTGTCCTCGATTCCGTGGTGTCCGAACAAAAGTATACCTCATGGGCCTCTGAACAATATAGAGGAATGTAGAGCATTGATATAAAATGGAACTGCTAACGAAATGGAAGAGATACACACACGTCTACAAAAATTATAGCATGATTGCAATAATGAAAAACGGGCTGCAGCAGATTACATAAATCGAAAATCAAAACAGTACACTAAGAAGAATACTAAGGCCAAAATGAATCAATTCATAGAAACAGTAGAAAAAGGTTGTGAGTGAACACAAAAATATTTAATAGAACGGTATATTCGTATACAAATTGAATGAGAAGCAACTGGGTGCAATGTCAAAGTTATATATAATAACAAAGTACACAGCGAAACGAAATAAATGCAAGGACACAATATTCAAATCGAAGTGAAACGATTGCGGCTGTAGTAAAACATTATATAATGACAACACTGTCCTAAACTGATGAGCGTCCTTTGCAGCTACATTATCTGATAGTAGGTGGTTCCACTCCCAATGTTTTTTTTTGGAATAAAATAATTTATGCACCCTGTTGTACTGCGATTAGGAATGCCAACTTTTCGTGAGTTATTGGTGCGGAAGGAAGCATATGTTGGTATTGTGCTCAATGAGTATGTAAGCCTGGAATTCAAGCTATATATCTTTAAAAAAGTAGATGTAAAAGCGGTACTTTTCTGTACTGAGCAAGATGGGTTAATTACAAACTATTTTTATTTCTGTGACGTTTAAAGAACTGTTGCATCCACAGTAAGTAGGCGTAGGCTTGAACAAACGGCTTTATTCACAGTGCTGCATACTGGCAGCTCGAAATAAACTCCCCCAAGCACAGCACATGATAAACGCATATATACACACACAGCAGCCTGACACATGCGCAGAACAGACATGATGGTGATACCATTATATCTTATCACACAGCAGTAAACGCACGTGTCGCACCCCAGATACCGACACAACACTTCCTCCCCTACTAGATCAAAAACGGTCATAGCCCCAACGCTCCGGAGGTCTCCTTTCCTGGTTGCTCCGTCTTAACGGAATAGGTTCATTATCAGATGGCAACTGATCTTGTGGGCTGGGTTCAACCTGAGGCGCTGGCAGCGCCGAAGGCATTGGAGGAGCGGCGATCTCTGATGCGTGTGGCAGGCACATTTTTTTTGCAGTTGGTTTTTCATCATCAAGAACAGAATGTCGCAAATGATCAGCATGCACAAAACGCACTTTGTTTCCAATGACAACCAAGTACGTATTGGGGGACTTTACACGCGTAATTTTTCTAGGACGCCAGTTCACCGAATCACCGCGCAGGGAACGCACTAGTACCCTGTCCCCAGCAGCAAAGGATCGCGGCTTCGCTCTACGCTTATCTGCAGCCTGTTTCACCCTTTCGCTTTTCCCTGTCATTGCACTTGTCAATTTTGGTCTCCACAAGCAAAATCTGGTTCGCAACTTTCTTCTTAAGAACAATTCAGCCGGAGTCTTTCCGGTGAATGTGTGCGGCGTTGTTCTATAACAAAATAGGAAGTTGTCTATTCTGTACTGCAATGTTCTTGTAGTTCCCTATTCTCTGTCCTCCAGCAACTGCTTGAAGAGTGCAGTCTTTGTTGTCTGTACAGCCCGCTCCGCCGACCCATTCAACTGTGAGTGGTACGGAGGGGTGCATGTGTGCTTTACTCCATTTGCTTTCAGGAAGTTTTCAAACTCAGCAGCACGGAATTGCGGCCCGTTATCAGTTACAACTTCAACAGGCAGACCATGGGCAGCAAACATGGATCTTGCAACTTCAACGGTCGTAGTGGCCGTCGTCGTTGTACACACCTTCACTTCCAGCCACTTGCTATATGCATCAACTGCTAAAAGGCACATTTTTCCTTCGTTCTCGGCGAAATCGAGATGAACCCTTTCCCAAGGGTGTTCGCACACTTTCCAGGGAGCCAAGGGTGCTGTTTGTGCTGCAGGTTGAACAGCTTGACAAATGCGGCAAGTTCGTACCGTTTGTTCCAGCGCTTCGTCGATACCTGGCCACCACACCATTCACCTTGCGACCATTTTCATCTTCGTGATTCCGAGGTGCTGCTCGTGCAGCAAGTTTAGTACAACACTGCGCAAAGACTGCGGGACGATTACTCTGTTTGTCCAAATAATGCAGCCCGCTTCAATGGACAGTTCGAAACGTCGAACCCAGAAAGGCTGCAGGTCCTGAGAAACAGATTTTGGCCAACCATGCCATATCATGTCGCGAACCACCGTTAGCAGCCTGTCGCGCGTTGTTTCCCGTTCAATGTCTTTTGCCGTCAAAGGAAGCTCGTCAAGTGTAGAAAAATAAAAAAATGTCTTCAGTCTGCTCTGACGTTTCTGGCAAAGGAAGTCTAGATAAGGCATCGGCCTGGCCAATTTCCGTACCTGGTTTGTGCGCTATTTTATAGATGTAGTTCGCGAGGAACACAAACCAACGGTGCACCCTAGCAGTTGCCACAGCACTGCTGTTTCTTTTCGGGTCGAAAAGTGCGGTTAGTGGTTGATGGTCTGTCAACACCTTAAATGTTCTACCATAGAGGTAGTTATGAAACCTTTTCACACCAAAAACAATACTCAATGCTTCTTTTTCGATTTGGCCATAATTGCGTTCTGCAGGTGACAGTGACCGGGATGCAAATGCAATTGGTTTATCTTTTCCATTCAAGATGTGCTATAGTACAACACCAAGACCATATTCGGACGCGTCACGTGTTAGCTGTATTTCTTTTTTGACATAGTACAACTCCAGAACACGCTCGTTAGTAAGCATCTCTTTAGAATTCGTAAAGGCAGTATCACACTGACGCGACCAGTGCCATGCATTGTATTTGCGCAACAAGTTATGCAGGGGTTCGAGAACTGTAGCCAGATTAGGCAAACATTTTGAGTAAGCAATAATTAAGCCCAGAAAGGCCTTTAGCTGGGTCACATTTCCAGGTTTTGGTGCATTCTTCATGGCTGCCACTTTATCAGCTGTGGGATGTAATCCATCTCTGTCAATTTCATGGCCCAGATATCGTATTCGTCTCTGGAACAGCTTACATTTCGCAGTGTTGACCCTTATGCCATGTTCTCTTAGGCGTATGAGTACCTGCTGCAATCGGTCATGGCACTGTTTTTGATCTTTGCCCGCGATGACAATGTCATCTAAGTAGCAGGCTGTGCCAGTCAGTCCGTGTAGGACTTTGTCCATCACAGCTTGAAACACTCCTGGCGCGCAGGGTACTCCGTATAGCAAGCGTCGGAACCGGTACAGGCAGAGGTGTGTATTGACAGTGAGCAGTTCTTGCGCTGGCTCGTCTAATTCCAGCTGCAAGTACGCCATAGACAAATCCAAAACTGAAAACACGGACCCGCCTTGTAACATTGCAAAAATGTCCTCTGGTAGAGGGAGCGGATACTGGTCAACCTCAATTGCCGGATTTACCGTGACTCGGTAATCACCACACAGCTGAAGCTCCTCGCCGTTTTTCTTTGGAACAATCACCAGTGGTGTCGCCCAAGCACGGTGGCGCACCTTATATATGACTCCAGCTTTTTCCAAATTGGCCAATTCCTGCTCGACCCGTTCTCGCAGCGCGTACGGCACTGATCGCGCCTTGCAAAATACATGGGACGCGTTCTCCTTAACTACAATGCTCGCCTTGAACCCTTTTATCGCTCCGTAGCTCTGCTCGAACACTTCGCGATATTTCTCAGTCAATGTCATCAAGGGCATTTCTTTCGTCAGTGACTGCGCATGCATCACTTCATTCCACCGGATTTTGATTTTACTCAGCCAGTTGCGGCCAAACAACGTAGGCATTCTGGCACCTTTTGTCTCTTTAGCAATTACTAGCGGCTAGCGAAAACACTGCTCGTAGTACTTCTACATCTATTATACCCTTGATATCAACCGGAGTGCCATTGTACGTAACCAGTTTGACGTCTGCTGGCCTGAGCTTAGTGTTTGGAAAGTGCTTCGCACACTCTGCCTCTGACATCACGGAAACCGCTGCTGCTGTGTCTAACTCCATGGGTACGTTTTCCCCATTTAACCATACACTGACTACAATAGCAGGACTGGCCGCACAGTTGTCGGTGTGGCAAATGGTAACAAGTTCACTGTCCGACGATCGCTGCTCTAGCTGATGTACAACTCTAGTTTTGCACATTTTAGCAACATGGCCATCTTTTGACATTTGTAACACACCCTGTTCAAGAAAGGACAACTTACAGGTGCGTGCTGCCCACCGCATCGATGACAATTCGATTTTGTCCTTTGAGCCGTAGACTTCGTTTTTGGCTTGTCAGAGGCGTGACAGCTGAACGCCACCCCTTCGGAGACCGGTCTCGCCATCGACGACTTGCTCTGCCAGAGGACATCCCTGCCGCTTGAGACCCTTGCTTCCTTCGATTAAAATCATATCTCTCGCTCACCACGCACCGCCTCGGAGTGTAGTGCTTCTGCAGAGCCGATACGACTTCCTCTTAAGTTGATTTGCTGGGTGACTTTGGAAGAAGCAGACTTCGGAGCGTGACATACGCTTTTTCTCCTATGGCGCTGAGGAACAGATGCAGTTTCTTTTCCTCGGCTACATCATTCCCCGTGAAGTACAACTCGAAGCGCTCGATGAAGACGTCCACGTTTCCGCTGTCAGGATCAAACTCCGGTAGCTTGCCGACTGTGGATGCCATCCTCAGTTCGTGTTATCCCATCCTCGTCGCCAGTTTGTTGCATCAACAGTAAGTAGGCGTAGGCTTGAACAAACGGCTTTATTCACAGTGCTGCATACTGGCAGCTCGAAAAAAACTCCCCCCAGTGCAGCACATAACAAACGCATATATACACACACAGCAGCCTGACACATGCGCAGAAAAGACATGACGGTGATACCATTATATCTTATCACACAACAGTAAACGCACGTGTCGCACCCCAGATACCGACACAACAAGAACAATCATAGTTCCGCACAATAAAATGCGCTGCTCTGTACCGCAAGCCGAAAGGGTCCTATGCTGTCACGAATCGGCGCACATTTTCATCAAGCCGGCACGGCGCGAGGCCCGCGCGGCGTCGCGTGGAAAGCTCAAGAAAAACCTCCTTCACCGCGCGAGAGAGCGCGTAGCCTTGTACGCGTCGCCGTCGCCCTCTTTCTCATCCCGCGGCGATGACGCGGACTCGTCAAGCTGAAATATGCCAGAAAATACCAGAATGTTCTACGGGTTGTGGCCAATGACGACGCGCGGCTCGACGGGAGGAACCAAGCTAAGTGTGTGTGCGCGCTAACTTTGGCGCGTGTTAACAGACAGACGCAGCGCGCCCTATTTAAAGAGACCGCGCCGATTGTGTAGTCAGTCAGTTAGTCAGTGGTTGCGGCGTGTTCCCCAGTGCTTCGGCTGGACTTCCGGGGATCACCCGCTGCTGGCAAGCCCACGGACCTGCAAGGGAGTGGCGCTCGTCTTACATGGCGGCCACATCGTGACTCTTGAGGCGTCGGACTGCAACAGTGCCAGGTGAACAATTTGGTGTTCGTTTATGTAACTCTCTCGTGTTTCATCTGCGTTGTAAAGCCTCTGTGTTATTGAATCATTCTGTAGTTGCATGCTTAGCGTTTGTATTCTGTGAACCTCTCGTCTGTACATTTCAAGTGATCTTGTGTATTCCTTTGTAGCTTCTCTTGCTGTGCTTAAATTGTGTTTTGTTTGTTACTTCTTGCTCCGACCCTTACTCTGGCTTGAACCGGCGACCACTGGGCACCAAACGACCACCTTCTTCTGTCACTACAAGGTAGTTGAATTCCGGCTGAGCTTTCCACGCAGGTCGAGGACATCTCCTTTGCGACCGGAACAGCTACCCCCACTCACTCTAAGGGTGTCTAAGAGTGTGCGCATCGTTAATAATCCCCCTAATTATTTACGGGTGACATATGCTGAATTAGAGTATTGTAATCTTGGGCGGACAAGAGACTTATACAGAAGCATGATATGGGTTGGGACTAAGTAGAAATTTCGTCTAAGACATCCAAACGGGCTGTTAGCGGAAGCTATAATGACGCGTGCTTTCCAAGTTAGATCTGATGTTATAACGACGCCGAGATATCTGTAAGACAGAATCTCAACAATCTCAGCAGAAATCCTCTAAAGCTGCTGAAAAGACAAGAAAAGCGTGGAACTGGGTCCCGGCTCACTGTTCTAATCCGGGGAGCGATGCAACAATAGCTCGAGAATATGTCGTCTGAACTGGGGTCGAGCGTTTGTACCAAGGGGAGACTATCGATGAAGTGAACACATATTGCCACATTACGCAACATTACAGGCAGGAGAGACAGGAAAGCAGGAGAGACAGGAAAGACTCTTCCCTCTCTGCACAGAGACATTACGAAATAAGAAGTACTCTGTAGGCGAATCCAAGCCAAATTACTTCCAAATCCTGTTAGTTATTCACGCATACCCGGATAGATACAAATTAGTGCGCAGCAAATATGGCGGTAAAGCCATCGTCGATCACATTTTCAGTGACTTCGCGGCATATTACAACCCCCCCCTCCCTCCCCAAAACTGCTCCAATGGCGCTTACTCTCGGCCCGCGGAAGGACTTGCTGCTCAACTCCGACCTAGCAACCGGACTACAGGTCGTCAAAAGAGCCCAAAAGGTCGCCGCCTAGAACACGCTGACTGCCAACTAGCAAGCCAAGCACCTGCCACCAAGTTAAGCCAATAATGAAAGTGTTCTAAACCGATAGCGAAAGAGAGGAGTACAAAGTAAATCTATAAGATGAGAGCAAAAGAAAGGTAAGGCAATTACGAACAAAATTGGCTTAAGGGCCTTTAATGGTAAAACGCGGAAGCTATAACGTCTCCCTTTAGCCAACTATTCTTTCAGATCCTTGTTGGCGGGCTTGAACTTTAGTACTGTAAAGAAGAAGTTCAGATTAGGGGGACATATCGCCGAGAAAGAGGAAGTGATTTTGAGTACCAGCTGACTGCAAGCTAGGCCACCCCCGCTCCGGTCCTGCACGCTACCAGTGCCCGCTACCAGTGCCTGGATCCCCGCTTAACACTTGGTGGAGGTGCGGGATTTCTCTTCTATTTCCTCGCCCTGGAGCTCCGCAGCCGCCGAATTCCTACCTCAATGACATACTCCAGCACTAACACCACCGGCCCCGCTACCTCGGCCCCTTCTATTCCATGCTCCGGAGTGCTTCGCCAGCGGGACCCGCCGGTCTTCAGCGGTACCGACGACCAGGACGTCGAGGACTGGCTTTCGTCGTATGAACGCGTAAGCACCCACAATAAGTGGGATGACACCTTGAAGCGTAACAACGTGATATTCTACCTCACGCAAGTCGCAAAGCTGTGGTTCACAAATCACGAGGCTGACATTCCAACTTGGGCCTTGTTCAAATCTCGCTTTGTGGATGTTTTCGGTCGCCCTGCGGTCCGCAAGCTTCGCGCTGAACACCGTTTGCGCGAGCGGGTGCAGCAGACAGGCGAAACCTTTACAAGCTACATCGAAGACGTTTTAGATTTGTGCCATCGTGTAAATGCATCGATGACTGAAGCTCAGAAGATTCGCCACATCATGATGGGCATCCATGAAGGCGTATTCAACATCCTCATGGCCAAAGAGCCCCGCACTATAAGTGATGTTGTCACGATGTGTCAAAGCTACGACGAACTTCGTCGCCAACGCATCGTCCCTCGACAACCTGAAGGCACAATCGCGGCTATGTCTGATGGCACTGTCAGCTCTGCACTTATCCAGGAAATCAAAGACTTCGTACGGGAAGAAGTTGCCCGTCAATTATCATTAATTTCAAACGTTCCGCAATCCAGCTCACACCTCGCTTCGAACATACGCCAGGTTATTCAGGAACAAGTTGCCGAAGCACTTCCGTCCCCTCGACAACCACCTCTTCTTGCCGCTCCACTGACAGCTCCGCTCATTCATGCCGACGCTGTCCCGACGCCCGGGCCCAGTCCACTGTCTTATGCCGAGGTTGCCGCAAGATCACCCCCTCCTGCGCCTTTTCCATCGTACGGTTCACCTCAGCAAGCATTTTTCACTCAGAGTCGTGCGCCACCTATTCTACGCCCTTGGCGCACAGTTGACAATCGGCCGATTTGCTTTGCATGTGGCCTCCCCGGCCATGTTGCACGCCTGTGCCGCCGTCGCTCGGCACCGTACGCTTTCGATCAGAGCCCGGTCAACTACGCGCAGCCGCCGTCCCCTCTCCGTGCGCCCCCTCAGCCCTCCTCTCATTTTGACCACTTCTCGCATGACAACCCCTCAACCTATGACAACCGCTCAACCTCTCCGCGCCGTCGCTCTCCGTCGCCGATGCGCCGCCGTTCTACCTCGCCAATACCGGAAAACCACTAGACGCAGTTCCGCAGGCAAGAACTGCGCTTTCGTCGAACAGTGAAAGTCCTGCTTCGCCACCGAACAATTTAATAGAAGTTACCATTGAAAATGTTTTTACTCTTGCGCTTGTAGATACTGGTGCTGCTGTGTCGGTTATTGACGTTAGACTGTGCCGCTTGTTACGAAAAGTTGTTCTGCCCTATTCTAGGGTTTCTTTGCGCACCGCCACTGCTGAGCACATCAAACCGCTCGGTACCTGCACGGCTCGAGTCACCATTCAGGACGTTCTCTACGTCATCAGTTTTATCGTTCTTC
Source organism: Amblyomma maculatum (assembly GCF_055883805.1). Taxonomy (NCBI): domain Eukaryota; kingdom Metazoa; phylum Arthropoda; class Arachnida; order Ixodida; family Ixodidae; genus Amblyomma; species Amblyomma maculatum. The sequence continues at coordinate 125,432,047 of NC_139353.1, read as the reverse complement.
GTGACTGCTCTCATGACATTATTTTAGGGTGGGACTTCTTGTGTCGCAATCGCGCGGTAATTTATTGCGCTCGTGCCGAAGTAGAGCTTTCTCCGCTGTTCACCGCACCGACCACCGTTAACGTTTATGGGTAAGCCAAATGCCACGTTGCGGATGCTACTGATATCCCGCCTTTATCTGCCGCTATTGTGCCTATAAACTGTGCCTCTCTTCATGACTGTACAGTGCTCTTCACCCCACCTTCCCTTTTCGTCTCACGACGCTGTCTTCCCCTCCCCTTCGCCGTCCTTAGTGTACGAAGCGGCCGCACCGAACTAGCCATTACTAATGATTCGTTCTACCCACTCACGTTGCAATGTGGCGAGTGCATTGGGCATGCCGACCCTGTTCGATCAGAAACTTTTGTTACCGTCCCACCGCTTCTCTCCGCCTGTGCCGACACAATCTCCGACAGAATAAGTGCCCTTAGCCCACCTCGTTCCTCGTCTCCTCCATCGCCTCTTGCTGCCTTTGACAAAGCCATCGACAGTGCTCTCGCTCCAGATCAACGCGCCAAGCTCTTCGCCTTGCTGAACCGATTCCGAACTTCCTTCGACATCCAGCAGCCATCCTTGGGTCGGACATCAACTGTTGCCCACCACATCTATACTGGTACGCACGCCCCGTTACGCCAACGTCCTTATCGTGTATCAGCCCCAGAACGACGCATTATTGATGAACAAGTCGATGAGATGCTCCGCAGAGGTGCTATTAAGCCTTCCAGTAACCCTTGGGCATCCCCGGTCGTTTTAGTCAAGAAGAAAGACGGGTCTATTCGATTCTGTGTGGACTACCGCTGACTTAATGCGATCACACGAAAGGACGTCTATCCACTGCCACGCATAGACGACGCGCTGGACACTTTGCATGGAGCGGAATTTTTCTCTTCAATCGATTTACCATCTGGCTACTGGCAAGTTCCAATGGCTGAAGACGATCGCCCCAAGACAGCTTTTGTCACTCCCGACGGGCTCTATGGGTTCAACGTCATGCCGTTTGGCCTGTGTAACGCGCCCACCACCTTTGAACGCATGATGGACAATATTCTCCGCGGTTTGAAGTGGCACACATGTCTCTGCTACTTGGATGACATCGTCGTATTTTCACCCGACTTCGCGACCCACCTGACGCGCCTTGAAACTGTCTTGCAATGTCTTAGCGACGCTGGTCTGCAGCTCAATCTGAAAAAGTGCCATTTCGCCGCTCGCCAACTTACTATTTTAGGGCATTCAGTGTCCAAGGATGGCATCCTTCCTGATCCATCTAAACTCCGCGCTGTCGCTGAGTTCCCGAAGCCAACATCTATCAAGGAACTGCGCAGCTTCATAGGCTTATGCTCCTATTTTAGGCGTTTCGTTCGGAACTTTGCGACCATCATTGCTCCTCTGACGCGACTTCTCAGCGCCCACAAAGATCTTTCTGCCTGGTCGCCGGCCTGCGATACTGCTTTTACGAAATTGCGCACGATACTTACCTCACCCCCCGTATTGCGCCATTTTGATCCGGCTGCTCCTATCGAAGTGCACACCGATGCCAGCGACGCCGGCCTCGGCGCTGTTCTTGCCCAACGAAAACCCGGTGTTGATGAATACGTTGTGGCGTACGCAAGTCGAACGCTGACCAAGGCCGAGACCAACTACTCGGTGACAGAAAAGGAATGCTTGGCAATTGTTTGGGCGCTTCAGAAATTTCGGCCATACTTGTATGGGTGCGCATTTGATGTTGTTACGGACCACCACGCTTTATGTTGGTTGTCTTCACTAAAAGACCCCACCGGCCGTCTTGCCCGCTGGTCGCTTAGACTACAAGAGTATGATATCCGAGTCATCTATCGTACAGGGCGTAAGCATTCCGACGCAGACGCTTTATCTCGCTCGCCAGTGTCGCCTGACGCTCCGTTGTCCCCTGCCTCCAGCTCCGCCTTGGCTTCCTTGTCCATCGACGACATGCCATCAGAACAGCGCAAGGATCCGTGGCTTACATCACTAATCGATCTTCTAACGAACTCGTCACTTTCACCGGCTCCTCGCGCCCTTCGTCGTCAAGCGCAGCATTTCGCCCTTCGTGACCGTCTTCTCTATCGACGCAACTCTATGCCAGATGGCCGTAAGTGGCTGCTCGTCGTACCTCGCCACCTCCGAAGTGATATCTGCGCCTCTTACCATACCGATCCGCAGTGTGGCCATGTGGGTGCATTTAAGACTTACGAACGGTTGCGACAGCGCTTTTACTGGCGCGGTATGTATACCTTCGTCAGTAAGTATGTGCGTTCGTGCATCGAATGCCAACGTCGCAAGCCGCCTTCTCTCCATCAGCCGGCTCCACTACAGCACCTTCCGTGCCCATACCGACCATTCGATCGTGTTGGCATCGATTTGTATGGACCTCTGCCGTACACGCCTGCAGGAAATCGTTGGATAATCGTAGCCGTCGATCACCTCACCCGCTATGCGGAGACAGCAGCACTTCAGGATGCCACCGGACCCACTATCGCGTCCTTTCTTCTTCATAATTTCATTCTGCGGCACGGGGCCCCCCGTGAACTTCTAAGTGATCGAGTCAAATCTTTCCTACCCGAGGTTGTCGAAGCGCTCCTACGCGAATGTCAAACCATCCATCGGACAGCCAGCGCGTACCACCCTCAAACCAACGGACTGACAGAGCGCTTCAATCGCACACTAGGTGACATGATGTCTAAGTACATCGCCTCCGATCACTCCGATTGGGACAAGATTCTCCCATTTATAACCTACGCCTACAACACCGCCGTTCAAGCAACTACCGGATTCTCGCCATTTTTTCTGCTGTACGGGCGTGAACCTTCGTCTCCACTAGACACCATCCTTCCCTACCGTCCTGATATTTCAGAGTATACATCGCTTTCAGCAGCTGCCAGGCACGCTGAAGAATGTCGCAAACTGGCTCGCTCACTCACTTCGGACGAGCAAGCCCAGAAACAAGCGCACAGCGACAGCAGCCACTCTGTCCACCAATTTTCTCCCGGTGCTCACGTGTGGCTCTGGGTCCCATCGACACCCCCCGATCTGACCAGCAAGTTTATTTCCAAATACCACGGACCCTATCTAGTGCTCCAACAGACGTCTCCCGTGAATTACCTAGTTGAACCGCTGGCCGCATCCACCGACCTTCGGCGCCGTGGGCGTGAGATTGTTCACGTCGACCGTTTGAAGCCTTACTACGATCCCGCATTCCTTTCGTCGCCTTGAGTCGCCAGGATGGCTCCTCTTTTCTGCGGGGGCCATATTGTAAAGAAGAAGTTCAGATTAGGTGGACATATCGCCGAGAAAGAGGAAGAGGAAGTGATTTTGAGTACCAGCTGACTGCAAGCTAGGCCACCCCCGCTCCGGTCCTGCACGCTACCAGTGCCCGCTACCAGTTCCTGGATCCCCGCTTAACAGTACTAATGAATTACTAATCCATTAATATGTTCCGCTAATATCGCACGCATACTCTTCAAGCATACATTTGCATGTGTTATGACACACAATATGGTTCCAAAGCCTTAATAAAAAAACGCGACTGCTGGGTGTAAAGTTGGCACGAGTGACGATCGCAATGCGAAGATGATCTAAGGTTAGGTTCTGTTTTCGGGCTATTCGTCTGGAAATAGAGGCTCGTGTTTTCAGCTCCTGCCAAATCTTCCATGCCACGTGGTCAAGTATTGTCACAGAACAGTGCGACCGACCAGCGCTTGTATCCGCCGACTACCAGCCGCACGTGTTTTTCGCTCACTACCCCGGTGACCAGGCTGGCAATTCTGACGTCAATACCGAGAACGAAGCCTTAATGCAGTTTTTAGCTGTTAGGTTGTCTGTAGCGCTTAGACTTTTACCACGGCTGGCTTCAAGGCTCTAAACGTTCCGACTAGAAATTATCCTTTTATTTTTTATCCGTTGTAGATTCTATAAGTGCTTTCTTCTGGGCGAATTGGTTAATATTAGCAAAAGGAGAAACTTGCGCAATAAGTAGAAGAAAGAGAATAAAGTAACGTGACGACAGGACAGATAACAAACCTCCAACTGGTTTTATTCAGGGAACTGTACCTAAATATATAGAAAAGGGAATTCATATCACAGCGATCTAGGACAAACACGTGTTCACTCAACTAGCAATGACCCACTGCCAAGCAGGGCAAGAAATGGTTTTGCTTGTTGAGTGAACACGTGTTTATCCTAGATCGCTGTGATATGATTTCACTTTTCTATATATGTAGGTACAGTTCCCCGAATAAACCCAGTTGGAGGTTAGTGCTCTGTCCTGTCGTCATGCCTCTTTATTCTCATTCTTCTACTTATTGTGAAAGATTTTTTCTTTTGCTTGTAGATTCTGCAATGAGGCTTCAAATCCGCATTAGATAGAAAATAGAGAAAGGCATTTTCATCGCTCGCCAATTGGGCGGATGCAGGATGACGTTTTCTGTCTAGGAGATTGTTCGGCGCTGAATGTCCAATCTAGACAGACATGTATGTTCCGCTTTAAAGGTATATCGTGACAGCGGCAAGTTGTCTTTTCTAATTTCACAAATCGTCCGTTACACACCATCATAAGATAGTTTCTTAAGTCGAAGATCACACGAAGTACAAGTATAGCCCACTTGTCCCCAAGCAGCACATATCCGTCTTCGCTGGCCTGGTCGCTGATTCGTCTGCCTCGCAAAACTAAGTCACAGGTTAAAATCTCGCCTAAAAGTTGACGTTTTGTTTCTTTTTCATAGATGTAAGTTCTTTGAGGAGCACGGCGACTTGTTATTGTATTACATGTATTTTTATACCTTCCATCTTGCCTGCTACATCATATTTAGCATGAGCGCTGTGCGTTTAAAATTACACGTTGCAGTATGTATCTATGACGTGATGACCCTGTCACCTAATCAGGATTTCTCTGCTAACTTTGTGATCTTTCGCACACGTTGAGAAAACATCCGCTGACAATACCGGGTTGTGTGCGACACGGCGGTCATGTGCAAACTGACGAAAAGGACCAAGAGGTTGACAGCGACGATCCATCTTTGCATGATTTGATTCTATCAACCGCAGTGTTCCTCAACCTTCTGTTATGCAACGCCGACTAATGATAAACACAAGGAGATGCATCCGAAGCAATAAAAGCGCAGAGGCGTCCATGCCTGACAACCCGGCTCAATTCTTTGCAATGGCGGCACTTTGTAATTATTTCGAGAGAATTTCGAGTTCATTTCAGCGCATAAAACATTTATCTTGTTAAAATTTTGAGAGTATCTTCTAGGAAGCATTTTGATGGAATATTGCATCTGACGTAGTAGTCATATGGCTCTACTAAAGAGAGTAATCGAAATTATCCTAAGTCATGCAGTATGACCTTCTTCATAGTCTTAGTCGCCTTGGAACCTAAATATGATCAGGAAAACCTCAAGGTACACCGCATCACTTTGCCTATCGTGCCTAACGAAGAGAAAAAAGAAGCAGAAGAATATGGCCATGCGAAGTTTTGCAAGGGGGCCCGGCATTTCATGACACTATTTGAACTACAACGGAAAGGTCAGTTACGGCAATTTTTATGACACGATGCCCATACATACATCACAGGATGCTGAAATGAGCCAGAGTTGAGGCCTCTGGCATAAATGGCGACGTTTTCTTTAACGGCTCTGAAAGTAGTAGCGCTTGTTGTTGCATTGACAACATATTTGTTCTCTTCCTTTGATTTTATTGCCCTAGTATATGTGCGTGCTAGCATTTTATTTTGCAGTGAGAGCCAAAATAGGAGTTCTTTCCTATTGGAAATAACTCGATACCGGCGTCGGATTTTGTTCTGGCACAGACCTTGTGAGTTTGTCCGCTGGGCTGTGCAGATAGAGAGCGTGCGCCCTCAGCGGCTGTTCTACTCTCGCACGAAAAACTCAGAGGCTGTTGTCGTTAGATAATATGACTCTGCTCTTTGTGAACAGTGTTTTAGAAGTAGATATTCCTAAAGAGATCTGAAGGCCTAATCCTGGTAATAAAGTAGGGACTCGTATTGTTTCTGCCCCGCAGTAGTAATTGATATTAACAGGTTTTTTTCCTATCATGATTATCAATATATGGCTCCTATTACCATTACTGCTGAAGGAATCACTCATCTCATTGTAAACCTTAAGGTTTCTTCAGCTGCTGATGATTACAACATTAATTCTAAAATAATTAAAACACTGCATTGATCTTCAGCGAAATTCTTTGGATCATCTATAAGCAATCTTTATTATTTGGTTTGCTTCCTACCGATTAGAAAGTTGCTAAGATCGTTCCAGTGTTCAAAAGCAGAAATAGAAATTCACCGAAAAACTACTGCCCCATTTCGCTAACTGGCATTTGCTGTAAATTACTCCAGCACATTATCGCTTCCCACACTTACTGCCACCAGGAACTAAATTCTTTCTTTTTGCCTAATCAGCACGGCCTCCGCAAAGGTTTTTCTTGTGACACTTAACTATTAGAATTTACAACTGATTTGCATTTCAGTATGGGCGCTAACCTACAAACTGACTGTATCTTTTTACATTTTGCTAAACCCTTTTACAGCGTTGCTAATTCCCGCTTGTTCTCAACAGTGTCTGCTCTGTGCCGAGATTCTTTAACACTGTCATGGCTTCGTAACTTTCTTTCATTTCGCCAGCAGTTCACCGCAGTTAACAATTTAACCTCCCACTCTGTGATGTAGCATCTGGCCTACCTCAAGGTATTGTTCTTAGCCCATTATTGTTTTTAATATACATTAACGACTTGCCCATTGGCATATCTTCCTCCATACGACTCTTTGCTCACTACTGCGTCATTTACCGCTCAATTTTTTCTATAGATGATCACCTCGCTCTCCAAACTGACCTGAACCTTATTTCAAATTGCTGTAAGAAATGGCAAATGATGCTCAACTATGTGCATGATCATCTTTTTCACTCGCAAGCGTACTAATTCTAATTTCTCGTGCACCATTGACGGTACTGTAGTGTCTCGGGCATCATCGTATAAGTATTTAGGTATTCATTTCCCGAATGATCTTTCATGGGCCACGCATATTCAATCCATTTGTGCCAAAGCTTATGATCACTTGGGTGCCTGCGTCGTAACTTGCGAACTGCCTCGAATAACGTGATAAAAGTGGCTTACTTCACAATAGTGCGTCCTCAAGTAGAATTTGCTTCATCTACAGGGTCTACATATCAAAAGTACATAATAAACTTGCTTTAATCCGTGCAAAATAGCACCGCTCGTTTAATCATACACAAAAAAGTTCAGTCCCCCCCCCCCATTTCAGCATAACTAAGTTCAAACTTGATATCTTTAGAATATCTTTAGAACCTTTAGAAATTCGTCGCTCCATCGCTCTTTTATGCTTACTTCACAAATATCGTCACAGCACCAGGCCATCTCCCTTGCACATCTAAGAACCTACACGCATTTCCTGGCGCCTACGTAACGAGTACAGTATTAAACGCATACATGAAAGAACCAAAGCCTTCAAATCATCTTCCCTTCCACGTGCTATTGTTCTTTGGAATGATCTTCCCGACGGTATCGCATCTATCAGCAATCACAGACCATTCCAAGACAAGCTGCACAAACATTGTCGTCGATGACTTTGTCATTTTATAGGTTTTAATGTCATATAGGTTCTTTTTCTCCTCGTTACTAATATATTATGGTTTGGTTTCTTGTGCAGTTTCATAAATTTGCATTTTTGTATGGCTACTGCTTATTCTTTAGATGTGTATTGAGTACATGCGATGCAAGCTTCCCACATGTTTCGTACGTCCTTTACTAAACTGGTGCCCGTGGCCATATATGTCTAGTCATTTACTTCAAGCAATAAGGTGTGCTGTGCTGCTATTTCTTGCAGCAGGTAACCGTTTTATTCGTTTCAAATTTACCTTCTGGACAAATACACAGCGACCGTGCCCGAGTTTTGGATGGCTCATTTGCGAGAAGATTGAAAGAAATATTCTCTTAGCAATTTCTTTACGTATGACGCAACTGTTGGGGCATGCGGTAGTGTATATATGTGAACTTTATGCGCAAAAATACTGGGTGAAGTTCAAGCTTGACTACAGTCCGACTTCTAGTCATAGCAGGTTTTCACTGCAGGCCATAACAAAATGATTAAAAAGATCTTTCTACAACGTGTAGACTGCGCTTTAGGCAACGGTTACAGTGAAAGGGCAGCGGCGTATTGCAGTTTTCAAATGACTAAGTGCTGACCATAATAATAGAGCCATTGAGAAGGAAGTTAAACTTAGGAGCGATGAAATTGTTAACGGATTGCAGTAGTCTGCTTGAGTGGTATCAGTTCATAAAACGGGCTCGAAGCTATCTACTACGTAAAACTGGCTGATAGAGTGAACTTCCTGTTAGTGCTAGTAAAAGGCAGCGCCCCAGCACAAACACGAGGAAGGGGACCAGACACAGCACTGTGGCTTGTACCCTCCTCCCTCATTTTCGTCCTGGCGTGATTTTTCTTCAATGTCATACTGACTAACCCATCGGTCTACGCTAGTGTGCCTGTTAGCGTTAACTGCAATTTATGTTTCATGTTTTTGCCTTCATAATTTGCTTCAAGTTTTCAGAATATGATTTCTAATTCTTACTTCTCGCGCTGGAACTCATGCTAGCGTTTCAGCTATTATAGCGTGGGAGCAGTTTGCTGCGCCTCTTTCCACTTCTTGAGAGGTCTTCTGCTGTTTACCACACAGCTCGGCCAAGAAACCGCCTGCATGGAGGCGACGACGGCGGTTTATGTGTCCCACAAGCGTCGACCGTCGCCAGCGGCCCGAAGGCTGCGTCAATACCGGCAGGAATTGACTGCAGGAAGTACGCTTCCAAGGTGAGTGCACTGATGTAATTGCAACGTGTACCGCGAATCTGCATAGTGCAAGAGTCCAACGGCTGATGAGAAGCGCGTGTCAACATGGTTCATTCAAGAGGAAGACATATGTTGTATTGGGCAGCCTTAAAGAACAATAAATATCGAGAAGAAAACACAGGTTGTTTAATAGAGGACTGCGTACTTGGAGCTGCTTATTTCACATTTGTAGGATGCATTTGATAGAGTTTTTTGGCAGGAAAGCGAAACTTCTGCAATTAAATTTTATTCCCAATTTCATATACAGGCAGTTACGAAACACTTGAATGCATCCAACTGATCCAATTCATTAGATGTATGCAATGGAACGCAGTTTCTTCCCTCGCCTTTTACGGTATTTGTTTTCACGCCTTTTCCTTGGTTACAGAATAAATAGGGACGAGTAAGCTGTAGTCCGATATGTTGTATTCATTTTCGGGTGCCTATTTCTAACCAAGTTACCGCTACTCATTATGTCGTCAACTGCCACCTTCGGCCACCGGACTCAAGCGCTTACCTCCGTACTTAAGCTGGAAGAACCTTTAAAGCTTGTCTTTATTTATCGAATTTTCGAAATGCATAGACGTGATTTTTCGTAAAATACGCAAACTAATCGCTGTGCGCAGAGCGTAAATTATTCCTCATTTCCAACCGCCCACATAATACCCACATATTTATTGAGTGGTTCGTGATGTGTGTTTCTTCCACATGCTTTAAACAACTTTGTGAATACTATAAGCATTCTTCCTTTGCTCCAAAGTCTCCAGTTGTTAAGAGGCGTATTTTTGTTTATTTAGTTCCTGCTGTCGTCTGGACATTGCATCAAGGGAGTCTCGTGCTCATCCCCTGCACTCTACCTTTATGAACCGTCTGAGGGCATTGGGTCAGGCAGCAAAACTAAGCCTATTGTGTGCCGGCAGAGGGCAGGATTTCCATTCAATATGGAGCGCCAGTGTGCATAAAAAGTCCTGCACGGTGGATTCAGTCTCTCGGTCCTCAATCCACGTCTGTTATGAAAACCTAGTCGTAAGGATCCTAGCAAGGCGCAGCGTAGCCTACTCACGTGACCATGACGTGCGCAATCAGGTAAACGCTGCCTGCGAGACCGTGCTCACGTTCCAGTCGTTGGCTAAGTTGCCAGTAGCTATATAGGCCTTAGGCCTTGCTCGAAGCACGATGAACAGTAGCACAGGAACACCTTCCCCTGAGTCTGCCACGTGATGGACACGCGCCTTAACACCTGGCAATTTTCGCTCCCCAGTCTAGGCGTTTGATGAATCCCATTGGAATTGTGTGTTTACAGGACGATGCTGTCTGAGTGGACTTCCGTCGCAGGGCTTTGGCGCCGTGAAAATGTCTACAGTCCTTGGTTGATTACATTGTTATTTTCCTACGCCCTTTAAGCGTTGTCTTGACCTTCCTGTGGCATTGTGAAATTCAAGTCAATGAAAAAGCAGAAGAGGCTCGTAAACGTCACCAGCATGAGAGATGTATTCGGGCCTTCTTCACAAAGTCTGATGCATCCCGAATGACTGAAATATTTTGCTCTTAACACATGTGTCAACCTTGTAGCTTGTCAACACAACATTACGAATTCCTTCGCTCAGTAGACCTATATCTAAAATCAAGTGTATTTCCCAGGCCTCCTTGCTATCCGAAAACATCATATTACCAGCTTCGCTTGAACTGTGCATTTACAAACGCCTAGCGATACTGTTTCGGTAAGACGAGGAGTCCACATAGTCACAACTGCAAGGCGACCGAAACTGCATCATCTCTGTGTCCTGCTTACACTGACGAGCATACTTGCTATGAACACTGCATGGAAATGTTATCTCCGTTGCCTCTAACAATGGACAGTTTTACGTCCTTAGCCTATCCCAGGCAACAAAGGCAAGCAATGAAATTTATATTTGCATATTTAAAAGACATTGGACGTCTTGACTATATATAGTTCCACGTTGCATGTGACCCTTATCAATTTTCCGCGCTACTAACTTTAGGCACTTTCAGGTCGATTTGTAGGACTATGCATCTCATCGCTTCATACTTTAATATTACCTGCACCTTAGTATGCATTTATGGTCGCATTCGTTTCTTCATGCCTTTATTTTTTTTTATTTTCAATATCTCTGTCATTCTGCCTTTCTGTTCCGAATTTTCTTTCTGTGCAGAGTAGCACATCAGCGAATCCTAAACGCCGGCTAAATTCTCTGCTTTTCAGTAAAACGATCCTTCTCTCTCTCTCTCTCTCGTGCAAGTATTAGACTGTCATTAACAGGTACATTTGAGAATTATCTATTTTTATACTTTTGTGTTACAATTTTCTGTCAGGATCACCTTCATCGAGGCAGGTTATCCTCAGGTGGAGCTACTGGAGACACGCGACCTCCCCAGTCCACCCGCTGCAGACTGGCGCGCGAAGTATGCCGTGAATGTACAGTGGCTGTAAGGCCGCGGTGGTCCTTTCTGTAATGTCTCGGCGCGCGCGCCGCAGAAAACGGCGATGGACTGTTCTCCAAGCTACGAGAAAGCAACGCGACCCATTACGTCATCTCGGCCACCGCGCTGCGCCTCCTCGCCCTCGTCGCCATGCGTGGAGTCAAGGTGCATTCCCCCGCACGATCCCGGCCCTCCTCCTCGCTTCGCGCGGGAGTGCCGCGCGTGCTGACCATGTTCGAGAAAACTCGAGGCCTCTCCAGAAGGCCAGGGGGGGAAGCCATAGCTTTGGCAGCGCTAACCTGTTTTCCGTTCCTCCTCCGCGCCTAGAAGGTTCGGCGCTGGCTATTTAAGAGCGCGCCGCGCAGTTACTGACGGTTCTGGTTCTTGTACTGAGGCTAGTCATCGACGAAGACAGCCTAGCAGGCAGGCCCCGAATGAGAAGTCGTAAAAAGAGCTATGCGCTCGTTTCGCCGTTAGTTATTCGCTCAATCTCTTTTGTGAAGTGTGTCGCCTCTCTGTCTCGTGTAACTAAGTTTTCTGTACCCTGTGCTTCGTGTTCTTGTTATATAAAGTTAATTTTCGTTTTGTTACGGCAAGTTCGTCGTCCTTCGTCTCAGTGTGTTTGCGTGTGAACTACACGTCACACTCAGGTCGCTCTCTAGCATTTCCACCCTGTGAACTTTCTAAATCGAATTGTAGGACTCTGCATTTCATCGCTTCATGTTCTGAAATTACCTGCACCTTGGTATGCATTTATGGTCGCATTCGTCTCTCCATGTTTTTATTTTTTCATTTTCAGTATCTCCGTCATTCTGCCTTTCTGTTCCGAATTTTTATCTCTGCAGAGTAGCACATCAGCGAATCCTAAACGCCGGCTAAATTCTCTGCTTTTCAATGACACGCTCCTTCTGTCTCTCTCTCTCTCGTGCAAGTAATACATTGTCAATAACAGGTACATTTGAGAATTATCTATTTTTATACCTTTGTGTTACACCTTTGTCTGTCAGGATTACCTTCAACGAGGCAGGTTACCCTCAGGTGGAGCTACTGAAGACACGCGACCTCCCCAGTCCACCCGCCACAGACTGGGCGCGCGAAGTCTGCCGTGCATGTACCGTGGCCTCCGCCATAACCTTGCTTGTGGCCGCAATAGGGACCACAGCACTGATGTTCCAGAGCAGGCGGTCAGGGCTGGTTCTGGACAGCGACACGGAGCAGACCACACAGAATCTATATATGTGAGTACGCCTGAGTGGCAGGGTAGTACAACGGGCAAGACAAGCAGAGTTCAGCGTGCCATCACGCATCATTGCGCCCTGTGTTTCGCTGTTCGAAAGGCAAGACCATGAAGCGTTGGCTTAACTGCTAGAGCCTTCGGACAAGTGGACACATTCAGTTACTCTTTGTCATCGTGGGCACGTGCGTGTGCTTCATGACTGTCCTAAATTACCGTTCTTACACATCGTTTTTTTCTGGAACTTTTCTAGGCAGTTATAATACGCGCGTTACAGACAGCAGCAGGCACTCTGTCTTGCGAAGAGCCCTGGGTATGCTTGCTATTATTACCGCAAGTGAGCTTCTGAGTTCTTTGCGGGACGTGAGTCTGGCCAGTAATGAGTTCATAAGTTTGCTCGCTTAGTTAGTTTCCCATGAAGTTGTGATCTCTACTAACGTTTGGCAGATGCGCTGGCCACCATTAGTGTATCATATGCCCTGAAACATGGAGTGAATCAAGCACCACTTCTGTCTGTTTTTAATAAATCAAGCACTTCACTCACTTTTACAGTCTCGTGAGGAACCATATTCCACTGACTACCTGACGAATATGCAGAAGATTTGACCGACCTCTTTGACAGCGTGGAAAGATTCAATGGAAGCAAGGACAGGGAAAAGTAAGGCGTTTCTATCGTACTTCAGGGATATTCCAAAATGTGCTCCAAAATTCCCGGGGCCTTTTTCTTTTATGGTGATATATTCAACAAGGAACATTCGGTGGTATTAAGAGCGTCTTCAGAGGAGGGCTCAGTCTCTCCACCACTGCAGGGTGCAAAGTGAAAATCCCGAATTAGCCTCTTCTTGATGGATTTAAAGAAACGGGTGTCTCTTCCGCCTGGCTGGCCCCTAAATCTCAGAGAAAATATACGAGACCTTGTTGATGGGCGGTGTCAAATAGAGACATTTTGCATTTCTTCTACGTAAGCCGCCTATAAGTGTGAACGAGTTAAGCAAAATAACATCTACGATCGAGAAGACGGCGGGTGACCGAACCAAGGAGGCCACTTCAGGCACCTACCACAAAAACCACGCCGGCAGACCTACCATCGAATATAGCCTACGGGATATAATATGCGAGGCTGTTTGCGAGAAGCTACACCGGCTGCTACTTTGGTTGCAGCAGCTTGCACTAGCGGCACTCTTTCACGATGTCCATGAAGAAATCGAGCATACGCTTGGCTCCAGGTCTTGTCGCCACAACAACGTTTCTGTGCGGGGTTTGACAGTGGACTTGTTGTGACAAGAAACGTTTCTATGTAAAGCCTGAAAGGTTTATATTTACGATTGAAAAGTACTACATAACCACAGACTGCCGAAAGGTACGACAGAAAGAACTGCAGATCTAAGGAAAGTACTACAAAACTAAAGAAAATGCCTACATTTACGACAGAACTACATAATATTTTGTCGTATATTTGAAGCCGGTATGCAGTTTTGGTTTTCGACTGGGCTGAACATGAGCATTAAGGTTATACCTCAGCAGTAGGTAGCATGAAACATGACACCACAGCTTGCAATTTACGTGGCTCAGCTTCTTCCAGAACTCTGGGTCAAGACCGTTTTGCCGAGCTAAGTTGGAATCTTCAAACACTAGAAAATGCAGCATTTGGAGGGTTTCAATTTACCGCCTCCTGCGCTCCTTTTACAATGAGACATGCCAAATTTGTTCATTTCCGTACAGAAACATCGACTGCAGGATACTAAGCCCGTCTTGACAACTGCAGGAAACCGCCTCAGCAGGGGAGAGGACGTACCGTCAAACCTACTCTGCACCTCTTTCGGGTTCAGCGCACGCTTTACGTCGACGGAGCGCATATACGCTCTTTTTTGGAAACTGAACACAGCAACCGCTAAGAGGGGCAGTTGTCTCACGGCGAAATAATTAAGATACTCCGCCTCCCACCGGAAATGATGACTAGGCAACAATTACACAAAAGCTGCGTACGACAGCATCAACGTCTACGCATCAAGACTACAGCCGACTCCCACCGCTCAACAATATAACCAAGGTGTGCCCCAGCCATGCTTTGAGGACACGGACAAGCCGGGATAGGACTTCAAGGCCAGTGCGTCGTGGAAAGCTGCACACGACCGACCAAGTGATATCGCCTGTCGTTGGTTACTGTATTAGTTCATACGGGTGCTGACTACTCATTTACAAGAGATCGTTCTGCTCCTAGTTAAAAATATAACGACCAAACAGAATTGCTGGCTAATTCACATTGCAAAGGGCCATCTTCGTGCCCAGTGGGTGTGATGCATCTCAATAGTAAGAGTTAATTAACATGCATGCTTATCCTTCCATCTTAGTTCTCCCGTACATTTTCTCCTGGGGAGTAAACTTGAGTATAATATTGCTGAGTGAACATTAAGACATCATCAAACGGACCAGGGATGAAAACTCACTGAGTGTTTGGCGAACAGATCTGTACCTACTGCACATTTATTACGTTATTTCGTCCTATACGTCCCCAATAAAAGTGAAGTGTACTACAAAAACAATTGCCATTGTCTCTGTGGGTAAAGAAGGCGCGGCGAGCATCAAAAGCCTCATCAATGTAAACCCCCAGTTTTTCTCGCACATAGGATATCAGCATAGTACGAGACGTCGCGAGCTTCGTGAATCAGGGAGGGCCAGTGCTTGTAATGGCCTTTGAAGAATAATATCCACACATATGCTGGCATCTCAACAATCGCGCAATTGGTTTCCAGGCGAGCAATAATGCATGAGACTTCTTGGGGAAACAATCTCTAGAATATTCTCCTAACAAAAATACCCTCAGCTCATGCTCAAACTTATGCCAGCACCAGCGCAGTGCAGAAAAAACCAGATATGTATCGGCCTTGAGCATGTGCACCGCAGGTACGACAAAACCTGGGTGCTAAGCGCAGCATCATCACAGAATAGCACACGTACATTACTGACAATTTTTCAATTTTGAATTTAGAGGCTAGACTAGCCCTTCAACATAGAGCGGAGGCAATCCTTTCTGAGGACGTCATCCAGAAAACTAAGCCCTGGAATGCGCCGTTTTATCTCTTAACGAAGCAATACTATGCATTTATGTTCTGCGTGTATTACCAACCGAAACAACTTAACGGGGAAGCATTCTCACTCTCTTCCGGCAGCCATGACATACTGGAGCTATCTAAAAAGCATTGGTAATCCTATGCGATGGGCTTGAAAAACGGCTAGGGCCAAATTGAGGTCGACGAAAGAAAATGTGAGAGCACTGCGTTCATCAACGCTGTCTTTGAGTTGAAAGCGATGTCAATCGATCTATTCCTTACAACCGACGTTACAGACAGCAATGGAAAAGGTACTGTCCGGGTTGAAGTGGTAAAAAATGTGTCTGCAAGAGACGACGCTGTTACATTGTGACTTTCAAGGTAACTTGATTAAATTCCGACGTGCTTTAACTTTGCCCAAACCGATTCAGACGACAAAGCCGCTATTTAACATTGTTTGTAATGTTTTTTTGTTTACGGTTTAGCGTTGCGAAACTGCCACTGAGTGTGGCGAAGTAGGAGACCTTTTAGTCCGTTTGAGTTGTGGGGAAAAGAAAGTTTCTGTGCCTTTCTGATTTTCCCTGCTGGACAGCTACACCTAAAATTAACGGCACACAATCACAGCTACATTGCTATGCAATAAATATCGCTGGCTAGCCTTCCACGTGACCGAAACATAGATGCTGAGCCATGAACCATCATGAGCGGGACATGAAAAACAGTTGCTTAAAAATTTCATCGAAGATCGCCTGCGGTTTTGTTGCCACGTCATTTTCATCCTTTCTGTTCATGCTAGTCATGAGGCATGTAAGCTTCTGCGCATTAAAATTCTTCAGACTACGGAGGCGTTAATGTCATCACGGCTGTCCTTGAAATCATTAAAGTGACAAATAACTTACGACGATGTGTGTCGGTGCCATTTTTTGAACAATGATGAAGCTTAAAACGTGCTTAAAAGAGCTGCTATTGCGCATTTTTCGCACCCTTCCGGCAAGGAAGCTCTGTTTAGATTAATCGGAATGTGCTCGTATTACCAATGGTTCGTAAGAATCCTTACACGCTTAAAGTTGCCCAGTGACCCAACTGATAAAAGGCAGATGTTCTCTTTACGCAAAAAGCAGAGCTACGCCTAGCCCGTAGTCACACCATCAAGAATTAAGGAAGAGAGGCGTTCTGAAACGCCGATTTTTTGTGTAAAAGAACTTGGTTGATTTGTTAAATCCTTAACGCCTTAAAGTTCCCTAAAGCCGGTGCTTAAGTGCCCGCTCTACTTTTGTTTTTCTTTTTCAGAAAGTACAACCATTACACCGACAGCAACTTCAAAACTCAGACAACACAGATACCAGGAAACGCATCGTCGCACGAGGACCTTAATTCTACCCTAATTTCTGACTATATCACCTAAATATATTTCAGTTCATTCGCTTCACCTAATGCAATTTCCTTGGTTGCTTCCGGTTGCTCATATCACGAGCGGTAAAACATCTCATAATGCGATTCGTAAATCAATGCCGGAGCAGACCATTTCTACGTCTGAGTACTGGGAATCACAAGAACGATAAAGGTGCTCGTGCTGAAAACCTATGTAGAGACAGAACCTGAGTTATGGTTTAGAAATATATGCAGGCAATGAACTAGTTGAGGCACTTAAGCTTCGCGTGCAGTGCAACGTGATGGCAATAACAACCGTGTTCCTGCTATAGGTGTATTTAACTGTGGCGTGGCGTGCTCGTAGCTCTTTGCTCGTTCATTATAGTGCGAAAGCAAGATAGCACAATGTACAGCCTGCTCAGCAATACCTTGGTAATTATCGAGTTGCAAATGCAGATTAGAATCTAACTATCCATGATCATTGGCCCCATGGTGCGCACGGTTCTGCTAAGTCACACAGGCAGTTTCTACAGATGGTTTTAAGATGGGCGATTATCTAGGGCACTCCTGGTAACACGTACAGTATGCAGGTCTACGCTATGTATTTAATCTCCAAGAAAGCTTTTGAACTAGTTAATAACGAGTTACGTGTTTAACAAACTACGGCTCTACGGGCGATCACCCCACATCAGCGAATGTTTATACACCTATCATAGCGACCGATAGAATGTCTTCACTTATTGCACGTACTCATCTCCAAGTTTCCCAGTCAATTGTGCCACACCGCAAAGGTATAAAATGTCGCCGCTAATGTTCAATGTGTTCAGTAATGGCATCTTAAATTGTATCGATAATTCAAATATATTAGAATTACTACTACAAGATACCACTGCAATTGCAGATTCAGTGTGTCCCTGTGAACATTTCCCTCAAAGAAATTATCTCTGTACATAGTTGGCGCGCGGAAAATGGCTTGATGCTGAATTCTTCGAGAAATATGGCTTTTTCTTTCACAACAAAAATAATTTTTCTTTATGTGTTAACAACGTTCAAATACAGAGTGTTAATATCTTGCGCCACTTGGAATGCGTCGAGACACTAACATCACTTTAATGCTCATAAAAGGAGAGATTCATAGCGTTAAGAAACAGACGCGCACAAATAGACAGACAGGACAGGCGCTGGCTCTAGCTTCTTTTTATTTTTCCAAACAACACCAAACTGAAACTTCTTCGAGAAAGAAATGCTCCCACACCGTCGGCATCATATGTATGCCAGGTTAGGGCTTCCCTTTGTAAACAAATTTCAGAAAACGACATTCTTCACTAAATAGTGATACTGAGGTGTCACTGACGCAATCCGATCCTAATATTTTTGCATAACAGGCCTCGAGCAACAAACAGTCAACAGTTTCTCTGCTCCTACTTAAAATCCTAATTTCTGGGAACTTTGATTTACCCTTTGGCTTGAACTCGCTTGATTGGTAGTGGGCAGGTGATGTAAAATTCGGACTGATTTTCAGAGAACGCTTATGTTCTGCAGCGCGATCATTCACACATCGGTCAGTTTAGCCGATGTATACCTTGTCACATGTTAATGGGCTTTCATAAATAACCGCGGTGGCACATTTGAAGAAGGGGTAACGTGCTTTTTAGCGGAGCCTACTTTTCTATTGAGATCCCTCATGACTCATACGCACATACCGGTCAATTTTGGAGGAGCGGAGAAGACCAACCTGACACCATGATTGCTAGCGACCTTCAAGTTATGAGCTACTTTTTGCATATTAAAGGCAACAGCAGGCCTAGTCGCCAACTTCCATTATGATGCCTTTTCTGCAAACGATTGTGTCCCTTCATGCTCTGCCTCAAGTGCCGGAAACATGACTGCACTTTCCTTTATGATGCCTTTTCTACAAACGATTGTGTCCCTTCATGCTCTGCCTCAAGTGCCGGAAACATGACTGCACTTAAAAGCACGTTAAGCCCTACGTCAAATGTTCCACCAGGGGTATTTATCAAATCCACCTAACCTGTGGCAAGATATACAAAGGCCAAACTGGCCGATGTGTGAATGATCGGGCTGCAGAGCATAAGCGCTCTCTGAAAGACATTCCGAATTTACATCTACCTGCGCATTGACAATCATAACATTTCAACCCAAAGTGTGAATCAAAGTTCCTAGAAATTAGGATTTCCAGAAGGAGCAGGGACACTCTTGCCCGTGAGTTGCTCGAAGTCTCACATATAAAAAGGCTGGGATCGGAATGCATCAGTGACACCTTAATATAAGTATTTAGTGAAGAAAGTCGTCTTCTGAATCTAGTTTAGACAAGGAAGGCATAAACTTTCATACATATGGTGCCGACGGTGTGGGAGCTTATGGTTTTTTGAAGAAATTTAAATTTGGCGCCCTCTCGAAAACGAAGTTGGCGTCATCGCCTGTCTATTGTGTCTGTCTATTTGTTAGCGCTGTGAATCTTTCCTTTTATGAGTAATGCGCCCAAGCAGCCCAGCAATTTGTTTTGCTTCACTTTCATGCAAGCGTGAGTTATGACACGCCATGGTTTCACATTTTGGGTGCATCCACGTTTTATGAATGAATGAATGAATGAATGAATGAATGAATGAATGAATGAAGTCTTTACTTGACTGAAGTGGTGGCTCTCGGCCCCTGTTTCGGTAATAAGGGAATAAGAGGGGTGGAAATGTAGCTTCTCGCTTCTTCACGGTTCTTCAACATGTTTCTCATTGGCTGCCATGCTGCTGATCTCAGCGTTATAAATCGATCTGTCACACTTCTCAAACCATGACCACTCTCACTGCACAATTCCAATTTAAAGATAGTTCCCTGATGCTCTAAATGTCGATTGTCCTGCCTAAATTTGAAATTTCAAGAGTTGTACGGAACCTGCTGACATCTGTACAGTGCGCAATGATTGAGCGCAACCAAAGGTGGCTTATCCGTATCCTTTGCGATAGATACTGACGGCTGCCCGCCCACTGCGCCCTAGGCACACAAGCCTGTACAGTCGAGCGCGATTTGACGGTTATCGCGCGAGCGTCGACTGGGTACATGAACAGCGCCATGGCCCAGAATTTTCTGCCGAGGCGAGGGAGGTATCAAGCCAGCTTCCCTCACTCTTTTTGCTGTTCCTCTAGTAGCCGTCACTCCCTGCTGGGACATCACTTTCATTTTTTTTCGTTTGGTTCTACGAACAGGCAGTTATCGTTGTGAGCACGACGTATTATTCGGTATTATCTGAAATTGGACACTTTATCGCAACAGATGGAAAGCTTAGAATAGAGAGAAAGGGCGGTGAGTATGCCGCGGTGGTGATGGTTGTTGCATGGCACAGCGAACGAGGGAGCGAAGAGTGCGAAATCATGATTTTTCCTGTTCCAAACCCGGCCGCCAGTTGCCTGAAGTGCAAGGCTGGTCGACGCTCACGCGATAACCTTCAAATCGCGCTCGACTGTACGCCGCGCGCTCCCGTCGCGTGCTTTCTTTTAAGGTGAAAGTCTTCAGTGCCTCATCGTTGTCAGCAGGAGTTAAGGCTGTCGTCAGAAGGTATCACATTTTCAAAGGAGATAGGTAAAAATAAATAAATCTTGTCTCCAACGAAATCGAATTTCCATCCTTCGCATTCCCAGCCGAGCGCTTTACCAACTGTGCCATGCTTTTTTTTCTTTATTGCCTGGCTTTTGCATGACAACACAAACACACACAAGACATTGATATAATAAGCCTGCCAGGGGCTGGCTTCGTCGTTCTAAAATTCCTTTAAATCCATCAAACGTTCTACCTTTTGCAACCACTCAGGATTATCGTCGTAAAACTTCACAATCTCGATAAACCAATGGAGAGCCTCGCGGAAAAAAATTCGTGCAGGACGCGCATCAGGATCACAGTGATATTCTGCAATGCGTAAACGCCATATTGCCGAGAAACCTTCAAAACAGTATTTGTTGTTTTTTAACAGCCGCCGGCATACAGGCTTATCACTCTGATTCTGGACCGCGTATCAGTTCCGTAATCTTTGTTTGTTAATGCTCGATGTCGCGAGTCACACCTTTATCAGTTTTGTTGTAGCGCAAGATGCACCGAGATCTGTCTCGAAGGTTCCGGCCACTCGGGTGTCTTTCCACAATGTTCCAGCCCGTACTGGTAGCTGTTTGCGACGTTATCTAGATTGTTCTGTGCAGCCTTTAAATTGAGCGTTGCCGAGTGTGACGGGCATTCTTTGTTCGACGATCGACGAGCACGTTGCTATCGCCGTCGTCGAACTGCCTTCAGTGACGCCTACTCCGGCGGCCCCCGGATCCAACTCGTCCTCGGAGTCTCCGCTACCAGGTACAGGGCCCAGGCGCCACGCTTCCAGCTGTGGTGTCCGGGGCTAGGGCAGCCATGGACCTGCGCCTCCAGTCCAGCGACCTACGAAAGCGCAATGCTTTCAGTTCACCCTACCGGAGCCTGCTCCGGCGGACGACCTAATTGATGCACTCGAGGCGGTCGCCGGTGGCTGGGGTCTGCAGTACCTGCAGCACCTCGGCGGAACAAAGTTCCTAGCTGCCGTCTCGTCGATGGCTCAAGCAACTAAGATCGTAACGGCGGGCACAATCCTCGTCGCTGGAAAGCAAGTACCACTGGCGCAAATGGCTGCTCCAGTGGTTTACGTGACGGTGTTCCGTCTACCCCCGTCAGTGAGCGACGACTCCCTCGCCGCCGCTCTAAGTCCGTACGGCAAGGTCCGCGCTATTACCCAGCCTGTTTTCAAGGGAAAGAGTCGTGTGCGTAACGGAGCGAGGCTGGTAAAGCTAGACATGCTCCGGGCACCACCCAACTTCGTCACTGTCGCTGGGCACCGTGCGATGCTGGAGTATCGTGGGATGGAGCGAGTGTGCTCCAAGTGCGGCGCAGAGGGCCATTTTGGTGCTTCCTGCACCGCGGCACGTTGTGGCCGCTGCTCCATGTACGGCCACGAGACAGAGGCGTGCCAAGCAGCGTGTAAACGGTGCGGTGGTAACCACGTGACCAAGGACTGCGTGATGCCGCGCTCGTATGCGGCCACTGCTACGCCTGATACCATGTCGCACCAAGGTGGAAACGCCGCCGTGACAGTCCTTAATGAGCCCTCGGTAGTGTCAAGTAAAACCTCCACTTATGTTGAGGACAACCCAGAGGGCTATGGAACGAAAAATGGTAGGGGTAACATTAAGAGATAGAAAGCGTGCAGAGTGGGTCAGGGAAATAACTCAAGTTAACGACATTCTAGTGGAAATTAAGAAGAAGAAATGGACATGGGCAGGACATGTAGTGCGAAGAGAGGATAACCGATGGTCGCTGAGGGTAACAAACTGGATTCCAAGGGAAGGAAAGCGTAGCAGGGGGCGGCAGAAAGTTAGGTGGGCGGATGAGATTAAGAAGTTCGCAAGGGTCAAGTGGATGCAGCTAGCACAGAACCGGGTTAAGTGGAGAGATATGGGAGAGGCCTTCGCCCTGCAGTGGGCATAATCAGGCTGATGATGATGATGATGATGAAACATTCTGAGGGCGAACTGGACAGGGCGTCCACCGCCGCCCAGTCGCCGGAATCCGACGTCAGGAGCTCGGAAGTTACGTCCGACGACGAGTCGTCGCGTGTGTCCTTCTCGTCAGTGACTGACTCGGACGCGTCGTACCTTCCCGCCACACGGACATACGAGGGTGCGGCTCTGAACGCACCCATTACGAAGGAGAGCGCTCTGCCTGAGGCCTATTCGGAGTCGGCGGCTTTCCCCTCCCCTGGAGCTACCGTGCATGCCCAGTCGGAAGACTACAGCCATGAATCCCAGAACACCTAGTCTCCTGGCCGGGTCGTTGCGCGAGTTGGGCGCAAGAGCTCCCAAGACCCAACGCACAAGTGTGCGGAAAACATTACTTTTGGATGGCGCTGACGAAAAAAAACGCCAGCACTCGGCATCGGATGGTGGAGCAAGCGTGACGACGCCCTTGGCTCCAAAAAAGAGGCCGAAGACCGCTGAGAACGACGCACCGATGGACGTCTCGTTTTCCGAGACCTGAGTGCTATGGCGCCACTCTTCAAGGTGACAGGCCGTGACGGCCAACCTCATCTTTACCCGCTTTGCGGCGGCCGAAGCGCCGCTACCTTGGCGCTCCACCCCAGCCACTGCTATCTTATCGGGGCTACGGCTTCGCCGCCGCCGGTGGTAAACGATGGACGGTGCGTGCGGTGCAGTGTGTGTTGGTTCGAGTGTGACTGTCTGCTTTTTTCCATAGCCACTCGCTCTGACGGGACGTTTTCGCCGCCTATGGTCCGTGTATCGCCGCTGCCGCGTCGTCGTCCAGCTAACAGCCGGAACCTCAGCGGGGACCTGTGGGACACCGTCATGCCTTTCCACGGCGCCGACGCAGGGTGCACTCGTAAACTTTGTCCGCAGAACTATAACGTGAGTCCTTCGCCGTTTTGTTTGTTCTCCAGCTGCGTTTCTTTGCTGTTTTGGTTTCATTCACTCATTTGTTATGATGGCTAGGTTTCGCTTTCTTACTTTTAACGTGCAAGGGTTCCGTAATCCCGATAAGCAGCGGCAAATGCTACACCTTGCACGTTTGTATCAAGTTGATGCTTTGTTCTTGCAGGAATGCAATTTTCGTACACCTGCAGATGTCATTTCCTTTCGTTCTTATTTTAATGTTGATGCCTTTTTTCTCTGACGGACTCGCGGTTTTGCGGCGTGGGTGTCGTTTTTCTTAACCCTGCATTCAGATCGAGTGCTCACTGCACATTCGGTCTCGACGGTCGCTTGATTGCGGTGGACGTTTTTTTTGGACGGCCGGAGAACTCGTTTCGTCAAATTTAACGCGCCGGTCACGCGTAGTTTGACGAACGAGTTCTTCAAATCCATTGCGCCACATTTTTTGGATGATGTTCCACACGTCCTGCTTGGAGACTTTAATTGTGTTTTGGACTCATGGCGCGACATCAGGGGGCCCGGACAAGTCGCGTCACATTGTCATGCAAAAGAACTGGGGAAGCTTGTCCGCTCCCTGTGCCTTCAGGACACATGGGTCGCACTACATGGGGACAATTTTGTGGCAACGCGCACTAGGGGTCGGAGTGCTAGCCGGCTAGACCGAGTTTATGTCCCCTCTACCCTGCTGGCCAATTTGCTTGAGTGTGAGGCGCTGCCCTTTCCTACAGCGGTCGGAAATATTAGTGACCATCTCCCAGTAATGGTCACTCTACAGGGGGCGCCTGGGCGCTCCAACAGCCCACTAATGTGGCGAATGGACGCATCCATACTGCATGATGATGAGTGCGTTACTACGATTCGCGCGGAACTGCGGGCATTGGTAGCGGATGTGACTGACTAGACTCCCACAGGCTGGGATACCCTCAAGTCACGATGGCAAGACTTTCTCGTGCGCACGGGGAAAGTGCGGAGCGTCCGTGTTACTACGGCGCTTAACGACGTCCTCAGACGTATGCGGATTGTACGCGATGGCGGCGAGTTAACTTTCGCAATGGGAGAGTATCTTGACACACTGCGCACTCGGTATATCGCATCCTTGAGAACAGCTCCCGCTCATCGCGTATGGCAGCAGGTTCACGCAATCCCCTTGTTGACACAGCTGACATTGGTTACGCGCGCTCGCAAGGTCAGTCTAAAGTTCGGCCACCGCAAGTGGATGAAGTAATCTTGGAAGATGGCACTCCCTCTTCAGATGAAGCCGATATCCAGCGCATCTTTTGCGGCCATTTTGCTGCCCTGTTTTCTTCCCGGGGCGTCGACCAACGCGAAGGCTATGAAGAAGCTGTCAGCTCCTTCTGCGGGCCCTCAGGTTCCTGAAGAGGCACGCGTGGCACTTACATCTCCAGCTACTATGGAGGAGGTGCGCGACGCTTTAGGGGCCATGAATCAGTCAACTGCGCCTGGTCCAGATGGGATAGTGGCAGGTTTTTACACCATCTTTTTCGGCATCATCGGAGGTTTGCTTCTTAAGCTTGTAAACGGTTTTCTTTCAAATGGCACGAAACCACCCTCGTTTAGCGCTGGGCGCATCATCTTGCTCCTAAAGGACGGCTCTGACACCATCAAGCCCAGCGTCTTGGCGACCAGTTACCCTCCTGAACACTGATTATAAACTGATTGCCACTCTACATGTCAGAAGGCTGCGAGCCTACTTAGAAGCCCTGGTAAGCCCTTACCAGTCCTGCGCGGTACCTGGTAGGTCGGTGTTTGCCTCCCTTACGTTAAGGAGAGATGTATTCGCTTACGCAAATGCCAAAAATGTGAGCGGTATATTCGTTGCTTTAGACCAGGCGAAGGCTTTTGATAACGTAGATCACAGCTATCTCTTTAATATGCTAGTTTCTTTGGCTTACCGACTGAATTTGTACGACTCATAAGATCACTATATAATGGTTTAACCAGCCACCTCGTCCTCAATGGCACCATCGCAGGCAGTTTTGCGGTAACACGAGGGATAAGATAAGGATGCCCGCTCTCACCGGCCGTTTTAGTGCTTGCTCTGGATCCTTTTCTCCGTAAAGTAGTCGCCAGCAAACGAATTCGGGGCTTCCCAATGGTAGGACAGGCAACGCTAGTGGTTTCCGCGTATGCGGATGATGTCTGTGTTTTTGTTCGGGACAGCGAGAGCTTCCGAGTCTTCCTATCCACCTTTGACGAATACGCTCTTCTGTCAGGTGCACAGCTCAACCCTAGTAAAAGCCAGGCGCTGCGCTTTGGGTCTTTCAGAGATCCACTGCCTGTGGCGGTGAACTTTGTGGCCGCAGTCCGTGTGTTGGGGATATTGTTCGAAACAAGTGGAGTTTCTTCCCGTACTTGGGAAGAGGTTGTGTTGCGAGCAACACGCGCTCTTTCGGAGGCCGCACTTTTCAGCCTGTCACTAAGGGCAAAAGCCACGGTTGTGAAAACAGTAGTGGTTATTTATTGTATGTACAAAAGGAAAGAAAAGATGTTTGCCAGCCCCGGTATCTGCTATCTTATATCTGAAGCACCTGAACTGGGGCGGCGGAAATAAAGGGATAGCGAGGAGAAGGTAGAGGAAATCAAAGAGGTGAGTGATAGGGAGAAAGAAAAGAGTAGGTAAAAATAAAAGAAATATATACACTATGGTACAGTATACAGTAGTTTGCATGAGGCCCACCCGCAAATCTCTTAGGTCACTGAGTACTCGGCACGTCGGGCGGGCCTCCGCAATAGCTCCACGTCCAGGCAACTGTTCACTACGCACGCACTTGCACACTGTACAAAACACTGACGGCTGTCGTGGGCGATCAGCCGTTATTGTGGGAAATAGCACACGTGGAGCGTTCAGTCCCAGCGCGCACTATCTGGCGAGGTGAAATAGGCGGGTCATCAAGCCCGCCTGTTCGATGTACTCACACAAGCTCACGTGAGCTCGCTCGCGGGCGCGCGCACAGCCCGGAGGCCACAGGAGCACAGCTACGCTGTCCGGGATTGCCCCCTGCGCTCTGTAAGCCGCCAGCAACTCACGTCGTGGTTCGGCTAGCGCGGTGCAGCGCAGTAGAAGATGTTCGAGAGTTTCTACCTCGCCACAGCCGTCACACACGTCACTATTGGCAAGTCCGTGGTTGTGAAAACTCGTGTGTGCGCTTTCGCTTTTTATGTGGCACGCGTCGCAATAATTCCGCGCCGTACAGCGGGCCGCCTCGCGTCTCTTGTAGGCGCCTTTGTGTGGGACGACCGGACTGCGTTGGTTGCTCGTCACTTGTTAACACTGCCGACAATCAGGGAGGCCTTGGATTGCCGTGCATCCCTACTGTGTCGCGGGTGCTGGCAGTGAGGTTAGTGGGTTCCCTTCTCATAAGGGAGTCTTACCCAGGACGCTCACTACTCTTCTACTGGTTAAGCACGGCACGTCGGGCTTTCAGCCCTGGAAGGCATGTAGGCCCCCAAGCGGAGAGGCCGTCCTCTTTCTATCGCGCTGTCGAGCATTACAGACACGCCACCCATTCAGATTAGCGAACAAATCGCGTGTGCACGCCTTACACCGGATGAAATCCGGATGACAACCATCTCCAAATGGCGGGCATTGGCGACAGGCCGAATGCCCAATGAAGTTGTAGATTTTGAGTGGAACAGGCGCTGGGGGGTTCTTCCCACGCGCCAGCGCCTCGCCAGGTGGGGCGTGGTACCCAACGATAGATGCGCCAATTGTGGTGGCGTAGAAACATTGCAGCATGTTTTCTTTGAATGTGTTGTTGCACGCACTATGTGGCGCCTCGTGCAGCGCATGTTTAGAGTTCGCGTAGGCCCTGGCACAAGACGCCAGCGTGGCCTTTTTCCACGTTTAGTTGTCGCCGCCACCATGTATGTACTGTGGCGGCGTCGCTGCCTCGCTGCGGCACGTCGGACTCCTGCTCGCGCAATGTAACCAGCGCTGCGGAATCTGCGCCTCGTCATCTGGATGTACTTGTCTGATCAGCTAGAAAGAGATGGTCAGGCGCGGTTTCTGCGGCGTTGGCATACGCGCTTCTTTGTTGTAGGTGACAACAGGCTGAAGATGCCGGCCTTGCTGTACTAGCCTGCGAGTCTCGTATCCCCTTCCCCCCTTTCTTAAGCTTGTACCCGAGGTCTTGAGTAAGCGCAGTATTCAAGCTTATATTGCGCCTTTATAGGATGTAATCGGTCGCCCTGTCAAACTGCCTTTTCTTTTGGGGGATAGTTTCCACACCTTGATGTGCGTCTGAGTTTTATTTCCCTTAAGGGAAGAGAGGCCGTACAGACATCTTTGGCTGTGGTTATTATTACCCTTTGTTTGAGCACAGTGAACAGGGTGTATTATTGGCGACTGTATAAACATCGCACCCACGATCGTCTGTGGTTTCAAATGTACCTTCAAGGTACCAAATAAACTTGTCTTTGCTATCGCCGCCGCCGAGTTGCCTAGTTCGTTTGCGGGCGCAAGTCAGCCCAATAAAGAGTTAATTTCCGTACCATCAAGCCTGTGCCTTCATTTTTGTCGTCGACCCTGGTCACCACCACGTGACATCTGGTGGAGGTGCTGCCCTTGATCCTCCAAGCGAAGACATCAGCCTTGTTCCTGTCACCCTGGAAGACCAGCCTACAGGTCACCGAGCCAGCCGCCGACTCCAAGGCCTACAGCCCGAACACGGTCTGCTGCCTGACAGCCCCGTTCGACTCCTGAAGGCATCAACATTGGAAATGGCCCAGTCAACAGCACCAGTCGTCTTCGTGCAGCCCAGGGAGCCCCCCATGTTCCAAGGACTGCCCAGTGA
Source organism: Amblyomma maculatum (assembly GCF_055883805.1). NCBI lineage: Eukaryota > Metazoa > Arthropoda > Arachnida > Ixodida > Ixodidae > Amblyomma > Amblyomma maculatum. The sequence continues at coordinate 125,403,753 of NC_139353.1, read as the reverse complement.
AGATGCGGAAGACTCGATGGACCTTTCCGATCGTGTGGCAGAATTCAACGGCTGGAACGACGCCGTGAAACTTAGGCAAGTCTACTTTGTTCTTCAAGGACATGCCCGAGTTTGGTTCGAAAATCATGAGGCAACTATGAACGATTGGGAGACTTTCAAGGAAGCGTTTCTGACTGTCTTTTCAAGCGTCGTCCGAAAGAAAAGAGCCCACGCCCTCCTTCAGTCAAGACTTCAACTCCCTAGCGAGCTTGTCCTGGCGTACGTTGAGGAGATGAAGCGTCTCTTTCGCCCCGCCGACCCTAATATGACCGAAGGTGACAGAGTCAAATTTTTATTGCTAGGCGTTAGTCTCTCTTTGCAGGTCTTGTGCGAAATCCGCCAAGAACTGTGGCGGAATTTGAAACAGAAGCGTCTACCATCGAGGAGACGCTGGACAACCGGATGCGACATTACGAGCGACCACTTCAACTGGACTACTTAAGCCACTACCCCAGCACATCTGCAAGCGGGGAGAACCTTCGGGACCTCATTCGGGAGATTGTGCGAGAGGAGTTCCACCGATTGATGCCATCCTCGCAACAACCCCAGGTGGCGACGCTTGCGGACTTCGTCCGTGAGGAAGTCCAGCAGGCGCTGGGCGTACCTCGAGCGACGGCTGCGACTGTTCCAGCACAAGAGGCAACAGCGATGAACTACGCTGGTGCATTACGTCGCCCTGCGCCCCGATGTGATAACTTTCCGAACCCTCACCGTTACCGCCCTGTTCCTGAAAACCGCCCCTTGGCCCTCGCCCGCCAAGCCTACCAACGACCCCCAAGCCCCAGAAAGTGCGACGCCTGGAGGACAGCAAAGAACCGACCGCTCTGCTTCCATTGTGGTGAGGCAGGACACATCCTCCGTCACTGCCCGTACTGGCGGATCGGCCTCCGTGGTTTCACTGTCTACGCCCCACGACCCCATCCTGGCAAGCGCCCACAGGAAATAAACCACTTCCTGCGCAGCGGCGAGCACTCGTCGAAAAAGGCGTCTGTCATGCTCCCAATCGCCGTACAATGCCCGATTTGCGTCTCCGGGCCGCAGTTAACAAGGACGGTCTCCTAGCCCCCGTAGAGGAAACTAAAGGTAGCACCCTTTGGAGGTGAGGTTGCTCAACGGCGAAAAGACGAAGATCCTCCGCCGACGACGACCACTAACGACGACGCAACCATTTCATCGCTGCTCCACACGACGACATCGACGACAACACGATCAGAGTGCAAGCAGACACCGCCGCCCAGCGAAGTAACAACGGTATGCCCCGGCCATGACCTGAAGAAACGAGGGAGCCGCGATCGGACACTAAGGCCCACGTGCAATGCGAGGACGCGAACAAGTGACCTTGAAGTTGATATCGACGGTCGCAGAGTCACTGCCCTTGTAGACACCGGAGCTGACTATTCAGTCATCAGTGGACCGTTAGCCTCCGATCTCAGGAAAGTTACAACCGCTTGGGATGGCCCGCTGATTCGCACCGCAGTTGGCAACCTGATTACTCCATTGGGACGATGTACCTCAAGAATAACCGTAAATGGGCGTACATTACCCGCCAGCTTTGTGGTCTTGCAGCCGTGTTCCTGCGACGTGATTTTAGGCATGGACTTCCTAAATGAAAATAGGGCTATCATCGACCTCCGATCCAAGCTCATCAAGCTCCTGCAGACAAAGCCGTACCTGCTACGACGACTTCGACGCAACACGTCGCTCTAAACGTCCTCGACGGAGAATTGACCATGCCGCCCCGATCAAGCGTCGCCGTCAACGTAGGTTTGCACAGACATCGAAACCGCTGAAGGCATCGTCGAAGGAAATATCCAATTGCTCTTGGAACGAGGTATCGGCATCACAAGAGGTATCGCGAAATTCCGGTGAGGACAAGCTCAGGTGCTGGTAACAAACTTCACTGAAGAATACCGGGATCTCAACAAGGGCACGACCATCGCGTTTCTAGACGAATTCAGTTCAGTTCAGTCGTTCAGTCGTGTCCGACTCTTCGTGACCCTATGGACCATGTCACGCCACGCTTTCCTGTCTCTCACTATCTTCCTAACATCACATAACTTCATCTGTAGTGCCTCGAGGATGCCATCTAACAATCGCGTTCGCTGCCTACCCCTTCTCCGGCGACTCTCAACCTTTCCCAACATCAAATCTTTCTCCAGCGACTCCTCTCTTCTCATCAGATGACCAAAGTAGCTGAGCTTTAACTTTAAAATTTGACCCTCCAATGAGCAGTCAGGGTTTATGGTCGACAATATCGACTGATTTGATCTTCTGGCGGTTCAACGAACTCTCAAGAGTCATCGCCAGCACCACAATTAGCGACGAATTAGCGGACCTCAAAGACGTATTCGCCCTCCGCGACCAACCACTAGAAGACGCACCGGACCAATTCCGTCAGCCCACATTTGACATCAACCCAATATGGACCCACAGCAAGAAAAACCAGATTCGCAGTCTTCTTCGAATCTACAGGGAGTGCTTCTCGTCATCATCGAAGGTACGACAAACACCACTGGCCAAGCACCGCATTATAACGTACGAACACGACCGACCTCTGCGCCAAAGCCCTTATCATGTATCGCCGCGAGAACAGCAGGCCATTCCCGATCAAGTTGTGGAAATTCTGCGTGATGACGTAATCCAGCCATCGAACAGCCCCTGGGCGGCACTAGTCGTTTTGGTCAAGAAGAAAGGCAGCACACTTCGCTTCTGCGTTGATTACCACCGCTTGAATAGCATAATGAAGAAGGATGTCTACCCGCTTCCCCGCATCGACGACACTCTCGACCGGCTCTGCAATGCAAGGTACTTCTCATCGATGGACCTGAAGAACGGATATTGGCAAATTGAGGTCGACGAAAGAGATCGCGAGAAGACCGCATTCATCACACCGGACGGCCTTTATTAGTTGAAGGTGATGCCATTTGGCCTCTGCTACGCACCAGCCACGTTTCAACGAGTAATGGACACAGTTCTGGCAGGCTTGAAGTGGCAAATTTGTTTGGTATATTTGGACGACGTTGTTGTCTTCTCGTCAAACTTTGAAGACCACCTAAAACGACTACAGACAGTGCTGGAAGCCATCAAGTCATCGGGACTAACGCTAAAAGCAGAGAAGTGTCACTTCGCCTACGAAGAACTCCGGTTCCTAGGTCACATCGTTAGCAAAGACGGTATTCCCCCAGACCCGGAGCAAACAGCTGCAATCGCACAATTCCCACCGCCTGTCGACAAGAAAGCTGTGTGCCGATTCCCTGGGCTGTGCGCTTATTATCGACGATTTGTCAGAAACTTTTCGCGGATCGCCGAACCGTTGACGCAGCTTACAAAGGCTGACATACCTTTTAAATGGGAAGATCCGCAAGGAGAAGCCTTTGACGAACTTAAGCGCCGCCTGCAATGCCCTCCGGTACTTGGCCACTTTGATGAAAACGCCGAGACCGAAATTCACACCGACGCGAGCAGTGTGGGCCTAGGAGCCGTTCTCGTCCAGAAGAGTGCCGGACAGGAGAAAGTAATCGCCTACGCTAGCAGGTCCCTCACAAAAGCTGAAGTCAATTACTCTACGACCGAGAAGGAGCGCCTTGCAATCATCTGGGCCGCTGCTAATTTTCGTCCATACCTATACGGCCTACCATTGAAGGTGGTAAGCGACCATCACGTGCTCTGCTGGCTGGCTAATTTGAAAGATCCCTCCGGCTGCCTTGCCAGGTGGAGCCTACGACTTCAAGAATTTGACATGACTGCAGTCTATAAGTCGGGGCGGAAGCATTCCGACGCAGACTGCTTATCCCGCGCTCTCGTCGATGCTCCCCAGAAGGACGATGACGACGATGCCTTTTTGGGACCGGTAAGCGCCAGCAGTTTCGCAGAACAACAGCGATCAGACCTTGAGCTGAAAGCGCTAGCCGATTACTTGGAAGGAAAGACCGCTTCCCCTCCTGGTGTGTTCAGGCGACATTTATCATCCTTCACGTTAAGCAATGGCCTCCTCGTGAAGTAGAACTTCGCACCCAACAAGACCGCGCAGCTTCTCGTAGTGCCTAAAACCCTTCGGCAAGAAATTCTGCAGGCGTTGCACGATGAGCGCACAGCAGGCCACCTCGGATTTGCGCGCACGTTGAGTCGAATCCAGGAGAAGTATTACTGGCCGCGACTGCCTGCCGAAGTTGCCCACTACGTGAAGACGTGTCGTGAGTGCCAACGACGCAAGACGCCGCCGATCAGACCAACAGGATACTAAACCCGATTCCGCCCCCAATCCTGCCCTTTCAACAAATTGGGATGGATCTCCTCGGCCCATTTCCATCTCCGTCTATGGGTAACAAGTGGATCATCGTGGCCACTGACTACCTTACCCGTTACGCCGAATCAAGAGCACTACAAATAGTACCGCGGCAGAAGTCGCCAAATTTTTTGTCGAACGAATTCTCTTGCGACAGGGCGCCCCAGAAGTGCTCATCACGGACAGGGGAAAGGCGTTTACGGCAGAATTGACGCAAGACATCCTGAAATACAGTCACACAAGTCATCAACGAACGACTGCGTACCATCCCCAGACCAATGGCCTTACGGAGCGCCTGAACAAAACGATCGCGGACATGATCGCTATGTATGTCGACGCTGAACACAAGACCTGGGCCGCCATCTTGCCGTACAGTCGAGCGCGATTTGAAGGTTATCGCGTGAGCGTCGACCAGCCTTGCACTCCAGGCACCTTGCGGCCGAGTTTGGAACAGGAAAAATCATGATTTCGCACTCTTCTCTCCTTCGTTCGCTGTGCCATGCAACAACCATCACCCCCGCGACATACTCACCGCCCTTTCTCTCTTTTGTAAGCATTCCATTTGTTGCGATAAAATGTCCAATTTCAGATAATACCGAAGAGTACGTCGTGCTCACAACGATAACTGCCTGTTCGTAGAACCAAACGAAAAAAAAGTGAAAGTGATGTCCCAGCAGGGAGTGACGGCTACTAAGGGAACAGCAAAAAGAGTGAGGGAAGCTGGTTTGATACCGCCCTCGCCTCGGCAGAGAATTCTGGGCCATGGCGCTGTTCATGTACCCGGTCGACGCTCGCGCGATAACCTTCAAAGCGCGCTCGACTGTACAGTCATGGACAATATTTTGCGAGACGCCGGAGCCCCTCTGGGCCACTAGGCGGCGTGGTGCGCGCGTCGAGGTTGCGCGGGCCGATGACTAGGCGCATGCCCGTCCTATATGCGTCCGCTGGCCTTTCTCCCCGCTCGTTTTGTTTGAAGCGCTGCTTATTCCGCACTTGGGCGCGGCTGGCGCTGTTTACTGCTCGCGCCGCTCGAGCTATGCGGCCGTCGTGCTCGGCGTGCAGCCAGTCGAAAGCGATAACAGCGCTCGTGCACGGGGCCCGCCACCTTTATACCGAATCATTTAGATCTGTTTCTTTTTTTCTTTCAATAATAACATAACTTCTGGCATGCGATAAAGGTCTCGTTTCTGCAAACTGCCCACTGCGATGAAAACATCTCGATAAAGACACTCGGTCCTTATGCTTCAACTGCGAGCGTTAGCGTGCATCGCAACTCATTCATAGTTATTGTGCCGACCAAAAGCGTAAAAGAGAGAAATAATCCTTAAGCAACAAGTTTATTGTCATAAAACAAAAAATAAAAATAAAACAATGCAGACATCACTGGCAAACGAAAAATTCCTAATACTTGGTGAAACCGCCATCAGCAGCGATGACGCTTGCCAACCGGCGTGGCATCGATTCGTAAAGGGAACGAACCACATCTGTGTCCGCACGAAGCCTTTCCCATTCACCTCTGATCGCTTCCCAGAGTGTGTCTGCGTTGGCATTCCCAATGTGAGACCTCATCAGGTGAGCTTTCAATAGGCCCCACACATTTTCAATGGGACTCATGTCGGCTCCCTTCGGAGGCCATGGCAGCTGCCGCACGCCACGAGCGTCGAGAATAGCGCTCACTTTTCGAGACGTGTGTACAGGACTCCTATCTTGTTGAAAAAGGTAGAATCCATCTGGGAATGGTCCGTCAAGGACATATGGCGTTAACACACTCTCAATGTTGTCGACGTAGGCGTCCGAGGTGAAGGATCCATCGACTCTCACCAGAGGCCCCAGTCCATTTCTTGACATGGCGCCCCATACAGCCACGGAACAGCGACCACTGGAGAACACATTTTGCACGTATGGCGGGTCGTATCTATATAGGAGAAGAAAATCAGTACAAAGTTATAATTTGGGTCTTATGCATCAGGTTGAGCGCGAGTGAAAACTAACTTTTCCGTGTAAAATGGTTTGATTAGCAACTGTGAATCGTTTCTAAATAGTTAGTACTTGAACCACGCTACTAAATGACAAGAGTTGTTTCGGAAGAGCAATTACTTTAGAGTAAATTGCGGCATCGGCACTAAGAAGCGTTTGCTAATGGACTCTCTTCGGAAGGGCGCTTCTATCAACATCGTGCACCTCCGAGATATTGCATGCTGAGGAGGAGTATTCGGCATTGTTTACGACGTATATTTCATTTGGGAACACGAAGACAGCAGTTTGCCGCTATATCCTACTTTATTCGTATTCTTCATATAAAATATTCAGGATTTACTTAGACGCAAAAAAAAGGGTATCCATACCTGCAATTCACTGGCCTCCAAACTCGGCACTTCTGGTCCCAGCGGGTGGAAAAAGAAGACTCGTCCGAGAATATAACTTCGGACCAGTCGTCCACAGTCCACCCTTTCAGAGAGTTGGCGAACTCGAGCCGTTCCTTGCGCTGTTTAGTTGTCAGATGCGGCTTCTGGGCAGCCATGCACGATCGGAGACCAATTTCTTTGAGCCGCCGCCTTATAGTTTTAGCAGATATATTCAGTGCAAGTTCCTTGCGGATTTCTTCTGCAGTCATGAAGGGGTCGGCCACCGATGCCGCTATGATCAGGAGGCCATCTTCTTCTGTTGAAGCTCTCGGTCGACCTGGGCGCTTGGAATCTGCCAGGCTGCCTCCATTGCGGAAAACGCGAATGGTTCGGGCTACTGCAGATTTGGAACGACCGGTACGGCGAGCAATTTCTCGCTGGGGAACACCTTCCACGAAGAGACATGCAATCAGTCTCCTGTCGTCGATCGGCACTCTTGGAGGCATTTTGCAACTGGCAGGATTTGCGATGAAATTATATAGGTTTTCCTGGATATCGCTAACCAATCATAAATCAAGTAACGTCGATGGCTGAGCAGAAAATATAGGCGTTATGTGGGAAGAGTGCTTGCGCTATCTCGCCTTTCTACGATCAGACGATGCAAGCATGTGCTCATCAGCCTTATCACGTCGGGGACGTAAGGCCGTAAAATGTATACTGTCATTTTATGTGATGTAATACCGTAATTTTCGAACTATAGTTGTTTAAAAGTCACTCTGACGTGATAAGGCTGATGAGCACATGCTTGCATCGTCTGATCGTAGAAAGGCGAGATAGCGCAAGCACTCTTACCACATATCGCCTATATTTTAAATCAGAGGAGGTAAACCAGGGAACCTCAGGAGGCGAACCGGAGGATGGTAGGGCAGCGGTCTTGTCAGAATCTTGATGTTCAAGATCCTCGCCTAAGGCTGCAAAGGAGTTATGCAGAGTTACTTCACCTTGGGAAGTGAGCTCTTGCGAGGGTCCGGAGGAACGAGGCTTGCGGAGGCGGCTCGCAGTTGCGAGTACCTCATCCAGTGCCTTGAGCTGGGAGGCAAGGTCTTCTTTTCCAGCTGGAAAGGAAGTAGATGAAGTGTTGCTCTCACCAGATATGACAGCCTCGAGTGCCTGGAGAGACGCCCCTGGCTGTCCGGTAGGGAGCAAAACAGGTGATCGGCACGAGTCGGACGACTCGGCTGTCGCAGCAGCATCGTCGGTGACTTTGCGCTGTTGGCGCTTGGCCTTTCCTTTGCGCAGAGGCTTGGGAGGTGGGTTGTCGGCAGGATCCTTCAGGAATTGCGCCGCTCTCAACCGGGTCACAGGGGGGGATGGGCTGCGGCTACCGGTCGGAGATGAAGAGACCTGGGGCGGTGGAGGCCCTGAGGCAGGAGGGGGGACAAGGTTGCGACGGGACTCCTCAATGGAGGGGGTTGTCAGCAACCGAAGACTGTCGTAGAAGTCTTCAAGTTGTCCCCGGACATGGCACTCGATGTCGGCACGAAAGGATGCCGGATCTCGGCCGAGGCTGCGAGTACGGCGGCGGACCGGTTGGGGACCGCCGCGGCGAGCGGCATGTTGCTCCATAGCAACAAAAACCTGAAAAAACTACAAGCGAAAAAAGCGGCCGAAACCGCAAATTAGTGCGCTTAAGCTCACCTTGAAAGCGACGGTAGGACGAAGAGTTGGTCCCAGCTGCAAGGCGGGACCATGCAGCCGGAAGCCCGGCACAACCCCGAAGGGGCCGGCGGCGGCGATGCGCTCCCTAAGTGGACCACGGTGAAAATCCGAGTGGTGGAATTCTCGGTAATTAATCCAGGTGAAAATCCACAGATAAGCAGCGCTTCAAACAAAACGAGCGAGGAGAAAGGCCAGCGGACGCATATAGGACGGGCATGCGCCTAGTCATCGGCCCGCGCAACCTCGACGCGCGCACCACGCCGCCTAGTGGCCCAGAGGCAGCTTTGAAACGGGGCTCCGGCGTCTCGCAAAATATTGTCCATGACTGTACTTGATCTTCGCGTACAACACGGCAGTCCAGGAGACGACCAGAGCGACCCCGTTTAAGCTTGTGTACGGCAGGGAGCCCACGACGACGCTCGATGCAATGCTACCGCACGTAACCAGCGAAGACATCCTTGACGTCGCCGCCTACCTGCAGCGTGCAGAGGAAGCCCGACGACTCGCACGGCTGCGTAATAGGACCAACAGCGCACCGACCGCCGACGATACAATTTGCGACGACGCCACGCAGAGTACAATCCAGGAGGCCAAGTGTGGGTTTGGACACCAATTCGCCGTCGCGGATTAAGTGAAACGTTGTTGCGTCGATACTTTGGGCCATACAAAATCCTTCGTCGCGTCGGACCACTGGACTATGCAGTCATTCCCGACGGAACGTCAGCATCACAACGGCGCACGCCCAGAAATTGTATGTACATGTTGTTCGACTGAAGCCATACTACGCGCGGTAAAGAATCTGTGGTGTTTAAACTTTGCAATGTTTATGTATAAGTTTCTTTGTTTTGGATCATCGAGGCGATGTTTTTTTAAGGGGGGAGTAATGCCGCGAAACCTTCAAAACAGTATTTGTTGTTTTTTTAACAGCCGCCGGCATACAGGCTTATCACTCTGATTCTGAACCGCGTATCAGTTCCGTAATCTTTGTTAATGCTCGATGTCGCGAGTCACACCTTTATCAGTTTTGTTCCAGCGCAAGATGCACCGAGATCTGTCTCGAAGGTTCCGGCCACTCGGGTGTCTTTCCACAATGTTTCAGCCCGTGCTGGTAGCTGTTTGCGACGTTATCTATATTGTTCTGTGCAGCCTTTATATTGAGCGTTGCCGAGTGTGACGAGCATTGTTTGTTCGACGATCGACCAACACGTTTGCTGCTATCGCCGCCGCCGAGTTGCTTAGTTCGTTTGCGGGCGCAAGTCAGCCCTATAAAGAGGTAATTTCCGTACCATCAAGCCTCTGCCTTCATTTGTGTCGTCGACCCTGGTCACCACCACGTGACAATATACTGTGGAGGCGCATTAACATGATTGAATCATATGGAACGCCTTTATCATTTTGCGTGGGTAAGTACCGTATTCCGTAAGGATTGATAGGTAAATTTTTCTTTATGGTTCTTTGAAGTACGTCCCGAAAATAAACTCCTTCCCAACAGTGAAGAAATGCATGAGGTAATCGTTTCTGGCTGTTTACAAATTAAGCAATGTGCACGCCCCTGAAGCGATAACCCTTTTTCTTGCAAAAGCACGTTTGCTTGCAAAGTAATAGTGCAACTTAAAAAGAAAGTTTTAGCCGCTGCCGGCACTTTCATTCTCTTTACCCTCTTCAGTACCTGGCTGCCAGGGCCTCCCCTGTATATGGCCCTAAAGATGGGCTCCGGAAGAACAACGTCGCACAAATCTTTGTACAACATTTTCTTTTTCATAGTTGATAAATATTATTTTGAAAATCTTGAAGAAAGAAATCGGACACATTGAACAACTTCTCTAAAGTAACCGAAAATACCTCCCGTGTAACGTTCGGTTGGCACAACAAAATCTGGCAGTGCGCGCGCAAGCCTAATTTGGCAGACAGAACAAAAATGGATTCCGAACATCACGCAGGAACAGAAATCTGCTCACAATCTGCCGAAAAAAAAAGATGTCCTATGCCCACGCAGCCATCCTTGATGCTTCTGAATAAATTCGCGCAACTGCATCTTTCCCATTTTGAAGCCCACACAAAAACCGCGAATATCCTATGCAGCTTCTGCACACTCAATCTTGCACTGTAAAACTTGCATCACATACCAAAGCCTAGAAAGGAAGAAGGGGTTGCACACTGTGGCTTTTGCAAAAATTGATAAACCAGTTGCTTTGCACTTTTTGTTTTATTTATTTGTTTATTTTACAATACTGTGAGCCTTTCTCAGGCTCTGACAGGAGTGGAAAAAAAAAGTATAACCAGCAGGCATAGTGTTCCAAGGCAGCAGGGAAAGCATACAGACTACACCGTGAATAACACATCAAGGTTGCGGATATTTAAAAGCTACGTTAAGACTCGTGAACAACAAAGAGGGCTGTGAAACAACAACACTACGACAATGACATTTCTTGAAAAAAAGATTCAACGCTGGCGGAAAAAGCATCAAGCGACACATTAATCATAAACTGGTGGGGCAGGTTGTTCCATGTTTCTATGGAACGGGGAAAAATTGAGAATTTGAACAAGTCACATTTAGCAGAAAACGGTCTTATACACATGTCATGGTTAATTCTTTTAGAGCGATGATAAGGTGGCTTTAGGTACAAATCTTTATCTATGTTGATGCAATTGTTATATAGAAGGAAAAGAAATTTCATGCACGCAGTCTGTCTCCGGCATTCCTACGTCGAAATGCCCGCGCTTTCACGCAGATGTGTCACACTTTCGTAACGTGAGTAACAGTTATATATAAACCGGAGTGCTAGGTTTTGAATTCTTTCCAGTTTTTTGTTCAGATAAGATTGATGAGGCTTCCAAACCATTGCACTGTACTCAAGAATGGGTCGTACTAATGTCTTATATGCGTTTAGTTTTACATGTGAGGGTGCAGCTGATAATTTCCGTCGTATGAATCCAAGTTGTCGGTATGCTTGTGTGCATATGCTATCGATATGAGATTCAAAACTCAATTTTTTCGTGATTGTTACTCCCAGGTACTTAACTTCTTTATTGCGTGTCACAGCAGATCCTGATAACAAATAAGTGAAGTAAATGGGAGTCTTCTTCCTAGTTATTGTAATAGATGATGTTTTTCTGACATTTATTCTCATACCCCAAGTGTCACACCAAGAGGCAATGTTATTCAGTGTTAAGTTTAGATTATTTTGGTCATCTTGTGAACGAACAGTAGTATATACAACGCAGTCATCTGCAAACAGCCTTAATACAACATTCTGAGTTACACAGGAGAAAATATCATTGATGTAGATAAGAAAAAGCGTAGGCCCTAATACGGATCCCTGGGGAACGCCTGAACAAACATCCAATGTGTCTGATTTAGCATTTTTTATTTCGACATATTGCGAACGGCCTGAGAGGTAGGTGACGATCCACGAAATTATTTTTGAATTAATACCAAATAGACTGAGCTTCTCAATTAACTTACAATGTGGAACAGAGTCATACGCCTTTGCAAAATCAACAAACACTGAATCTACCTGCAGACCAGAGTTAATGGCAGCCGCAAAGTCGTGTGTAATCTCAAGTAGTTGAGTAACGGTTGATAAACCCTTCCTGAAACCGTGCTGGTTTGCATATAGAAGTTTGTTGTTTTCCAGGTAGGTTATGAGTGCTTTGGTAATTACATGCTCCAATAATTTGCAGCAAGAGCTAGTGAGTGATATGGGTCTGTATGTGTTTACGCAAAGTCTGTTTCCAGTTTTTTTGAAAATCGGGGCCACCTTTGCGCAGAGCCAGTCGGTTGGTACGGACGCTGTTTCTATAGATAAGGAGAAGATTTTGTGAAGGAGCGGAGACAGTTGTTGCGCATATCGCTTTAGAAAAGCGTTAGGTAAGCCGTCGGGCCTAGGCGATTTCTTTTCGTCAAGCTGTAACAACAAATTAAGAATGCCACATTCCGTTACAAAAATGTCAGGCATACTCGATTGGTATTCCGCCTGACTGCCGTTTCCCGCGTGTAATCTGTGCATGCTCTCCAATATGTCTCGCTATCACGATAGCATTCTAGTGGCACGCCAAGGTACTTTGGCGGGTCGTCACCCAGTACACATTTGTAACATTATCAGGAGCACTTTGCCATCTACCATGCAAGAGTCCCAGGGACTTGGTCCAGTTTTCAATACTGCCTGTAACTTTGCTAAAGGTTTTTACAGAATCAACAACTTCGGTTATACCCTCCTGGTTAACCGTAAAAACAGCAACATCATCGGCGTACGCCAGCAACTGCACTTCCCCGGCTTGCAAACGAAAAGCAGTAATATTATCATTGTCCAAGATATTTAAGCAAATGTTTTCTATGTAAATGCAGAATAAAAGAGGGCTGAGGGGACAGCCCTGCCTCACAGAACGCTGCACGCTAATGGGGGCCCCCAGGTTTTTATTTATGACTAATCTCGTAGTGCATTGTCGGTACGCCAGGGCCACGTCCTCACGAATAACAAAACCAAAATTTATATGGTCCATTATACAAAGTAGAATTTCATGGGCAACACAGTCGAGCGCGTTTTCAAGGTAAAGCTGCAGGATGGCCACAAGGCCATTTATGACGCTCCCCCCCCCCTCACAACATTTTAATATACTTCTTGCTTTGTGTATATTTGTGACAATGAACCGTCCCTATATCCCACATGTTTGATGTGGCCCAACGATTTCCTGTATTACCGAGTGCAGCTTTCGTGCTAACACTTTAATATAAATTTTGTAATCTACGTTCGTGAGCGCAATGGGCTGGTATGATGTTACTTGTAGCCTATCTGCTTCATCAGTTTTGGGTATGAGGACTGTGTGAGATTGGCCATAAGAAGGGGGCAGTTCGTTAACGTCATAAGCTTCGTTAAACACTACAGTCAGGAATGGCGCTATTTAGAGTTTAAATTCTTTGTAAAATGCCGCACTTAAGCCGTCTGGACCGGGTGATTTTCCCGGGCTTAAATTGTGTATCGCCAGTTCGACCTCTGATTCCGTTATTGGCAGCTCTAATCTTTGTTTCTTTTCTTCATTTACTCTTGGTAGTGCCCCGAGATATCTGTCCTTAAACGCTCTCATATCAAAGTCGTGCCATGCAAACAGTGTCTGGTAGTACAGGAAGAATGCTCGCTGAATATCCGCATTGTCATCCTTTAAGACGCCGCCCCATTCTATTTTTCCGACGTGATTTCTCTGTGCGTGCGCCTTTTCAATTCCTAGCGCTCGCCACGACGGTGCCTCCCTTGAAGCCGTCTCTTCCTCTCTCGCACGTACATGCGCACCGCGATAACGCTCTTGTTCTATCAGTTCGATTTTTTGTTTAATCTTCCTTATACCTGCTGTCCATTTTCAGGCCCTGCACATTCATTTTCAAGTATTTTTTCAAGCTGGGACCTTACGTTCCGCTCAATATGTTTCTGTTCGTGGGCAAGGACACTAGGTCTACTAATTGCTATTATTTTAAGTTTTTCCTTACAAAGCTCACATTGCTGCCATGTTCTCAACGTACTATTAGGGTTTATCGTGCCTATTTCTTCCGTTACTGCATCTCTGAAAATTTCGTCTTCAATCAAATTGTCATTTAATTTTCACTGGTCCCAATTAAAAGCACTGGCCCGTTTTTGTGATCCTATCGCATATATTACTAAACAGTGTCTGAAAAAGAGACGGGAACTACATGGTAGCTACTACATTTTGGAATTACATCAAACAAAACATAAATGCGGTCAAGACGAGCGTGGCTCGCACGCTGAAAATGTGTGTATTTTACACCGCACGGGCCATCAAGACATTCCGCCACATCCTCTAAGTTCCACTCCCCAACAATTTTGGACAGTACCTTAGTGTTCACGTCCCTGAATCCGCGCACACTGGTCTTATCGCGACTACTAAGGACGCAGTTGAGGTCGCCCATAAGAATGAGGTGTCTTTGCAAACTGAGATGCTGTTCAGTGCTTGCAAAAAACGCTGCCCTTTCCTCTGTTTGATTTGGTGCATACAAACGACTGTGCCACGCACCGGATCATGAAGTGTTCATCATAATTACCCTTGTCTACCATGAGGATAGCCGGATTCCGCAAGTGGCAGATACTGAGCATTAAATTCCTGTAAATGAAGTATAGAACACAGGTGAACTTTGATGCGTGCCATGGAATGCTTGTTGTGTTCGACAAGGGGCACGTCATATACCGTCACGACTGGTCATGATATCACCAGGTGGTTCATACATAGCCGATTTGTTGCAGGCGAGCGTGGTCTTCGCTCCGCAGCTGGGCTTCCCAGCTCTCTCTGCTATTGATATTTTCCTCGACTCCAGGGGAGTCGACGCATTCTCATATAAAGTGATCGAGAGTAGCCCTCTCCCCACGTACATGCTTTGAAAAGATCATTTTCCTGTTCCCCTGGTACTACGTGAAAGGCCAATGCGGGTTAACGAAATTTCCAACTTGCAGTCGCCTCCATGCGGTCGCTTCTCTGTTACTTCGTGTCTTATCCTGTGGTGGCAGTAGTTTGCTGTTTAATCCATAATTATCAACGATTTCACAATATGTTTACGCGCGTCCATCCAGGTTCTGGCAATCTAGAGGTTCTACGATTACCCGGAAATAGAAAACTCAGGCTAACTCGTGTGCCGCCTCAATGCCGGGCGCCGACGCGTGCGCGGGGTCCATATTAGGCTGATTTTGCAGGTCAGATGTTTGCCGGCCAGGATCCTTGCCACTTCCAGCGAGATTATGCCTTTCATGAAATTCCAGATAGCAGTTTTACTATCGCTGACTACAAATTTTACTTCCGTGCCAACGCAAGCGAGTGCTATGCAACTTCTTCAGCCGTCTCTGTGTTTCCGTCCGCCTGAGGGCCGAAGCCGCGAAGAGACAAAACCTTTTTGTTAGCCTTTAGTCGCTGAGGCTCCACCCCCGGCCTGCGTGCCGGGGGTGGGGGGTGGGGCCTCCATTTAAGGTAGACAGTTAAAGTTGTTATCCATCCATTCATACATTGACGAAGCTGAAGCTGACCCCCGGGAGTTGTTGTTGCGAGTGAGGGAGAAGGAAAAGAAAAGGCACATTGGATTGGCAAATATTGTCAGCAATGAGCGATTTGTAGGCGCTACATTAAATTGCCTCAAGTCGGTGGCTCTCGGCGATCTTATGAGCCGACTAAGTAGCCCAAACTTGCGTCAACGGGTCTGAGCTGGCCAGTATAGCTTCCCACCGCTCTAGAGAAGGGACTGGTAGTAGGCCCAGTGGTGGCGGCACTTTTTTACAGCTCTATAATATATGATCGTACCCGGCTATTTCGCCGCAGTGCTTACAATTTGAATTGTATTCAGCTGGGTACATGCGCGCTAATTTAGATGGGCTGAAGAAGGCACGCGTCTAGAGCCGACGCCAGATTACTTCCTGCCTTGTGTAAAGTTTCTTTTCTGGTGGAGGATATATCCGCCTTTCTATTTGAAGCGATTACTGTAGTCATGAAATGAGATACGTGCATCTCGAGAAATTGGGGGAAACAACCTAGCTCACTGCTCGGCTGACATAACCTCGAGCTATACTGTGAGCCAACTCGTTTCCTTTGTTCCCCGAGTGTGCCGGCACCTATATTAATTTCATCTCTTTTTGGTTCCAGTCTTTATATCTTAAAATTCGCTCTGCCTCTTTGGAGATCATGCCCCTCGCAAAATTGTTTATAGCAGATTTGGAGTCGCTAATTATGGTAACCGCTTTGGTGCTGACCATCGCCATGGCGATAGCCGCCTCCTCCGCTGTCCCTGGGTAGTTTGTTTTTATTGAACCTGCCGTTAATGTTTTGCCCGAGTCGTTCATGCTCCTAATAGCAAAAGAGTTGCCTCCTTCGTATTCCGCCGCTACTATATAAACAGTGTATTCAGAGCCTTCTAATTTGGCCCAAGGACATTTCCTCTTGCTTTTCTCCAGCCTTCATGACAAGCAGGGTGCATGTTTTTCGGTAGCGGTTTAATAGTGAGTGCGTTCTTCGATCGGCAGTTTTACTTGTGCATTTCTTTCCGGGAGTTTATCTTGTAGTTCTAATTTACCCAGGATTTTCCATCCCATGGATTTGGTGCAGCCTCTTTCGCTGTGTTATCATATGTGCCTCGCATATAGTTCCATTGTGTTATTGTAGACACCGAGTTTAAGAAGTCTTTCCGTACAGGCGCAGTGGAGTAGCCCCCATGCTGGTTTATATGCCTGCCTTATGATTGTTTCAATTTTGTTCTTTTCTGCCACCCCTAGCTTGAGGTAGGGGATGGTGTACACTATTCTGCTTATCACAAAAGCCTAAACAATTCGGCACAAATCTCTTTTTTACCCCGCGTCTTTTGTGGGATATTCGCCTTATCAGCCAGGTTGTCATGTTAATTGTTGACTTATGTTGATTTATTATTTTTGTGCTCTGTCCATTCTCTTGAATTATCAGTCCCAAGATTCTGATTTTGTCCACTCTGGCTATCGGTATGCCATCTAATTCCACCAAAATGTCTTCTGCCTTGATATCGCGTTTTTTTGTTCCTAAAATTAACAGAAGTTCCGACTTGCTTGGTGAGCATTTCAGCCCTGCCCATTCCGCATATTCTTCAACAATGTCAAATGCCTATTGAAGATTTTCTTTTATTTCCCCATCGTTGCCTATGCATGTAAACAACGTGCCGTCATTAGCATATATCGTATGTTTCACCCCTTTCACAGTTTTCAGTAATGGTAGAAGGTTCTTTAATGCTAGGTTCAAGAAGAAAGTGGAAAGAACTGAGCCATGTTGGGTGCCCTTGTCTCCTAGACTAGTTGTTTAAGACGTGATGTCACCAATGCTTATTTCTGCTGTTCTTTAGGTTAGAAAATTCCTAACGTAATCGTAAATCCTCTTTCCAGGGGAAATTTCCTCCAGATTATTTAATAGGCTTCTGTTTGACATTGTCAAAGGCTTTCTGTAGATCAAGGACAAGTACAGTTTTTGGGACCCCTTTTTTGGGCGCGTGAATTATGTCTGCTTTGATAAATCATTACATCCTGAGTGGACAGCTTGGTCCTCAAACCTAGCACAGTTTCGGAAAATATCTCCCTTTCCTCTGCATACTCCTGAACTCTGTTTAGTATTACATGCTCCCTCAGCTTCCCTAGGCAGGATATTAGCGATATTGGCTTGAGGTTGGCTAATTCAAGTTTCTTCCCAGGCTTTGGAATGAAGACCAGTTTAGCATGTTTCCCCTCTGAAGGCATTCTGCCTCGTTTCCATAGTCCATTAAGAAAGTCTGTGAGTGCCGTGACTGATACTAAATCTAGGTTTCTCAGCATTTTATTGGTGACCCCATCTGCTCCCGCTGCTAATGTTGTTCTTAGCTGACTCATTGCTCTCCATACCTCTGCTATTGATATGTCCCTATCTAGCTCTGTGTTCTCTGGTCCTCGATATGGTGTAGATGAACCCCCTTTGCCCGTGTTAAGGTATCTGCTCTTCAGTTCCTCTATGAGACCTTCAGCCGTACCCTGATATTTATGAACCAATTGTTTCAGCGGTCCTTGAGCTGTCGTCTTAGTTTGTCTTGGATCTAGCAAGAAGCGAAGACGTTGGCACGTGTTTTTACACTCAAGCTTCCATTCGTTTCATCTCAAATCTGTCCCTAGTGTTGACTCAGAAGTTCGTTCGTGTACTCTTCTATCTGTCGTTCAAGTGTAGATATTCTCTTCTTTAGCCTTCTATTGCGCCTCTGCTTTTTCAATCTCTTCGTAAGAATCTCGTCGGCTTCCCACATGTGGGCCAACCTCAAATCTGTAATATAATTTCCGGCGGTTGCGATCTCTCTAGTGTGTGTGTTTACATCACTTTTCAGCAGTTCAACTCATTGATTTAGATTCGCGATCTCCCTCGGAGCAGTTCTGTCGCTGACTGTTCTAAGACTTCATTCGGAGTTCCGATGTCGTAGGCGTTGTATACGACGCCCTTAATAGCGTCGTCGGATGTCTAGATGTAGGGCGCCATGTCGAGGGTCTTCTGGTCGATAACTATGAATTTGATGTTCACATAAATGCTCGATTTGAGCTGCTCACTATGCGAACCTTTTTAGGAGCACTGGAATCTCTGTCTGGAGAGGCTTCCCCCAGTTTTATTGCACACCAAGCTCAGTTTCTAGATTATCATTGGCCACAATATAAGCAACCACAATTTGTATTTACTCAGTCCTTGCTGTCCAAAATTGCAGCTTCGCTTATATCAGTAAGACGTGTTGGCAATGTTCAAGCTACTTCCACACTGCGCTTTGACCAGTCGTTGCCATCTAATGCAAAACACTTGACTACCACGGTAATAAAGGTACACCTTGAAGGTTATCTATTACAGTATCCACGACACGTAGCTATTTTCACAGATGCCTCACAACGAAATGAAAAAGAAGCAATAGGGATTTACTTCCAAGCACTTGATTGAAGTTTTTCTGTACGGATCCCTGATTACACACCTACATTTACCGCTGAATTGCTTGCAATTGGTTCAGCCTTCAAAAGGTTCCCGGTAATGTCACTCACGTAATCATACTCTCTGACTGCCTGTCAGTCTTAGCAGTATTAGGAAGTCCGAAAATGGGTCTTTTAAAACAAACCCTGATGTTTTTCCTCCGATACATTTACAGGAAGTACGTTTTCAGTGGGTTGCGGGACACTGCGGCAACGCTTCTAATAAAATAGCGGATTATTTAGCAAATTCAGCTCTTACTGAGCCTATTGCCGATGTTGTACCCAATATTATCTTGCTAAATATATCCCGTTTTGAATGGTTTCAAACGTTAGACTCCTTGAGCCATGAGCCACTCCTTGCGACTACGCATTTTAACCATTTAAATTTCCATTGGAATGTCCAATGTTGTACCTCGAGGCAATGTGAGGTTTCCATGACGCTCATGCGTTGTTGAATTCCTTCCCTCAATTTTTATTTGTGTCGCTCTGGATTCTTTTTTTTTGTACGCAAACTTGCCATAAGGCATATTATATAAACTCATGTAAATGGTTTTCCGTGAGGAACCGGAGCAGGCTCCCGCTCTTAGCGTTGTCAGTGAGCCATTTAGAAAAGTCCTCTTCCCTTGTTGTGGTTAATCCCACTTCGCGCAGAATCTGTGTCCCTGATTCCCTTGTCCCTGCACAAGTCCATAGCAGGTGGCGAACATCCACTTCTGCAGCTGGTGTGGAACACTTTGGGCATGTGGTTTGTCCGATGTCAGCTTGCGATTCCCATCGGCATTTTACCGACGGGGTAAGGGCCGCCCCAGCTGTTATCCTTCGAAGGAAAACCTCCTCCAATCTCGTTAAGTTACGAGGGAGTGGGAATGTACACGGGGGAATGAGGGCACGTGTACTTTTCCTTAAAGAGAATGCTAAAATGGAAACAGCGGAGCGGGCATCGAAAGGGAGCCTGGTGGGGGGCGCATTAGTGTGTGGAACTTCGTGTGTGAGGTGGTCAACTTTTCTCTGCTCAGCGTTCTCAGCATTGTCTTGTGTCCAATGTATCTGGATGCTTATCTTTGTTTTTTTATTGAGTGCGTGGATTTCCTGAGTAACACATAGCGTCTTCGTCACTTTCTTCAGTTGTTTTATGGCGGCTAAGGAGTCTGTATAGATGTGGGCTTCTGTTATCGAATCTATTTTATTTATGGCCTCTCTAGCATCGCGGATTGCATACAGTTCCATCACAAGCGGGTCCGGGTATTCTAAAAGATATTGTTTATGTACCTTTAGTTCGCTGTGTGTTGGACTAGTAGCTGCTGTTCTACCGCCATTTTCTATAATTGATGCGTCCGTATATGCAATTAAGGTACCTGGAAGTGCATCAACCAGAGGTCGAGATGCCAGCTTTTCTTTGCGACGAAGCAGAGTGGTCTTGTTTGTCGTGATAGTAGTGAATTCCCACGGAGGGGGGTCAGCCATTGGTGGTGTTCGAACTGCCACTTCGTTGTAGAAAGATGCTATGGGCGTAACGTACTTTCGCTTGATATCCCTTGTTGCCTCTCGTTGTTCAATTAATTCTGTCAACGTATTTATCTGTGCAAACTCTTGGAGAGTAGGGATAGGGGTAAGTTTTGGTAAGGCCGTGATAGTGCGCATTGCGTTTCTATTTATTGTTTCCAATTTCGCCCATTGCCGCCTCGTGAGTCTTTGGAATTGGGCCTGGTATAGTATCCTCGGCTGTAGCACTGATTGTACAAGACGTCTTGCCATGTCCGCTCGAGCTCCTCCTCCCCTAGACGAAATGCGTTTTATCAAGTGTAAGGAAGTCGCAGCTACTTTTTTCACCTTATGAAGCCATTGTGTTCCTTTGCCGGATTTGTGAATTTCT
This sequence comes from Amblyomma maculatum, assembly GCF_055883805.1. Taxonomy (NCBI): domain Eukaryota; kingdom Metazoa; phylum Arthropoda; class Arachnida; order Ixodida; family Ixodidae; genus Amblyomma; species Amblyomma maculatum. The sequence continues at coordinate 125,383,023 of NC_139353.1, read as the reverse complement.
AGGCCAAGAACTCTCAACTCGTCCACCTCTTCCAATGCCAGATTTCCAATCTTTAGGGAGACTCTTTGCGTTTCCAATTGTTTTCTTCCATTCTTGTTAGCAGCATGAATGTAACTGGACTTTTGAGGTGATAATTCCAGGCCTGCACTTTGCACGTACTCATCTATGGTATTTAAAGTCTCTTGCAGATACCGATTCTGTCTCTCAATTTGTTTATGAACAGACCAAATCGTGACATCATCTGCGTATATCATGAACCCCACTTCTGGTATTTTAGCTAATTTCCACGCCAATGGGATCAGTGCGATAATAAATAATAAATGTGCTAACACTGACCCTTGTGGCACGCCTCTGTTCGAGGTGTAAGTGCCAATTTGTTTTCCGTTTATCCGGATAGAAAACGTCCTGTCCTTAAGCAGATTATGTACTGCTTTTATGACCTGCAAGGGAATGCCCATACATTCCATGTTGGCATGTAACGCGTTTTCGTATGCCTTCGCTACGTCGGTAGCTACAACAGTGCGCACTAGGTGGCTATAAGGCGACACGTGTATGACCTCTTCAGCGAGCACAGCCAGTCCATTTTCTGTCCCAAGGTTTGTTCGGAACCCGATTTGTCGAGCATGGTATTTTTTATTACTTTCCAACCACCATGACAGGCGGGTGGCTATCATCTTTTCATAGATTTTGCAAATTGTGGGTGTTAGAGAGATAGGCCGCAAATATTCTAGACTTGTGGGAGGCTTCCCAGCCTTTGGTATTGTTACCACCACCGAGTGTTTCCAGCCGAGTGGAATGTCTCATCCTTGCCATACCTCATTTACCACATCCAACAAGCCGTCAACTGCGGCTCCTTCTAAATTCTTGAATACTTCATGAGGAATATCGTCATGTCCAGGCGCAGTTTTACCATTCGCTTCTTCTATAGCAGCCAATAACTCCAATTTGGTAAATGGTAATGTTATTCCTGTTTTACCAACCGCATCTACTGTCGGTGAAGGCGCCGGATAATGTGCGCGGTTCGGGAAGAAAAGGGCAGCAGCCTGATCAGCAAACTCCTCTAGTGTAAGCTGTAATGCGAGTCTAATACTTTCTGCATGATCTTTAACCTGCCGCCTCTTTTCCATGTCATGGAAAGTCCTGCAGAGGGCCTTGTTAGTCGTTCCTGAGCCCAAACGACTGCACCACTCATCCCATATCCTATGAGCCAGCTGTTTTTCATATCGGCGTGCCTGTGCCGTCACTCTGTTTACCTCAATTTTTCTTTGCACGTCTTCAGGATGGCGACCAGCCTGTATCTCGGCCTGCTTCCGCCGTGAACAAAGTTTTAGTAGGTGCAGGTCGGGAGTAGGCTGATCTTCGTTCACTGTAGTTGTAATGGTGTGATCCTTGAGTACCGTTTGAAGGGTGGTAACGAGAGTATTCGGGCTAACTGAATGCGTTCGAGTATCCTGCCGTACACCATCCCAATGTGTGACAGACGCTTTCTTTCGAATTTTCTTCATATGTCCCAAATTAAGACCTATACTAATGGGGACATGGTCACTACCCCACACTTCTAATTCCGCCTGCCATTGTGGTGCATCAGGGCCCCTCCACCACGTTCTAGATTCACACCGTCGAATCTTTGTGCGTCGTGTAATGACGTGGAAACAATTGAACATTACATCCTCTCCTGCCACAGGTATGCTACTCAGAGAAGAAATTATCTAGAAATACCTCTTACTCACCTAGGATAGCCATTTACAGTTCCTGACCTCCTCTCCTTTGGTGCTACCGTCAAAGGGTATGACCTAAAACCACTGTGTGACTTACTTCATAACTATAATATTGCTCCCGGAAGATTTGTATGTTAGCGCTGATCTGCCTGAATTCTATTTTTCTTATTATTATTATTTTTAGTAATTTAAAATTTAATTCCTTTCTTTCATTGCTTTCTATTACATCGCCTCAAAATTTCAAATTATTTCAGAAACACTAGCTCCTAATTATTAGTTTATCCATATCATAAAGTGAAGTCGACATTATCAAAAATATTATGTCACCTACAACAAATTCTGGCCAATCCCCCACTGTGGTATCTGCCATTACAACGAGGGAGAGGAAGAAGAAGAAGCCAGCGTGAGAGGGCGTGAATCGGCTGAGTAATGGGCGGCTGGTCCTCTTTTTCTGTTTTCCCCTGTGCATTTGCGCCTTTTACCGTGTTGATAACGCTCGGTGAGAGATTGTAGCTGTAAAGTGATGTCTATGCAGTCTCCCGACCAAGGGGGCTCCCCCAGGTCGGCTTTCATTGTCTCATGATCTACCTCTGGAAGCGTTTCAACGATCTGGCGGTCGAACATTTTCTGTAGCGCTGGTACCCAAGAATGGCGGATTTATCAAAATGGCTAATCCTGGGACTGTTCGAGCTGCTCTCCAGGCAGCCGCTTCCCTGTATGACTTGATTACAGAAGTGAGGCAGTTTGGGCGTGGAGGGATACTGTGCCAATCTCCAGACCTCAATTGCGTTAAGGATCTTCTTAAATGCAACGTATTTGGATCGCTTCAGGTTAGCGGCTTTATCCCTTCTCATCTTGCACGCACAAAAGAAAGGATCCAAGGAGTAGACTCTTCTTTAACTCCAGCTGAGACATACGCTCGACCTTCTTTCGGCGGGTGGTGTGGTAGCGGTGCATCGTTGTAGTCGGGAGGGTAATAATACGCGGGTGCCAACAGAGTCAGGGATTGTCACATTTGCGGGAACTGCATGCCCGTCAGAGATAAAAGCATGGCCATTGATCTTTCGTGTGGATCCTCTTGAATCTATGCCACTGCAGTGTACTAATCGCTGGCGATATGGTCACAGTGCTCGTGGTTGTAAGGCCTCCGCGCGGTGTTGCTAATGTGGCAATGGTCATAATTCGTCATCATGTCCACAACAAAACGACAAATGCTGCCTTTGCGCTAAAGGCTATGCTGCAAAATCCTTGGCGTGTTCATCCCGACAACAGGAGCTTCAAGTTCTAGAACAAATAGACAGAAAACGCTGTTCGCGTCATGACGAGGTAAGAAAAGTCAAAGAGCGATTGCATGGTTATGCAGGTGTGTCATCCCGATCAGGTCTGCCGGTGGATACATCAATATCAAAGGCGATAATGACTGAAGTGGAAGCCTCAATGACTACAGTGGTCGACCGAATAATTGCTACTGTCACAAAGTGTTTTTCTAACGTTCGGGCAGTTTAGCTAACGCAAGCCCTGCAATCAGGAACAGTCCCTGTCATAGCAAACATGCCTTCAGAACGGCCTCAACTGCTTGAAAGCCCTACTGTTGCTTCGGCTCACAGGACTACTACTCCAGACGAGGATGGAGTCATTAATGACGCAGAAATGATAGAATCCGATGTAAGAATTCTAAAACAGTGTGAGTCTCCCACGTCCAGCCATTCTTATCCGCGATCCCAACCAAAATAAAAAACATCCTCATACATCAAAGCCAAAGGAGAATATTTTGGGATAGGCATTTGCGGCTGTCCAGATTTCGCAACCATAGGGGCACTAAACGTTATCCAGTGGAACTGTCGTTCAATTCTAAAAACTTCAGCATATTTAGTTTACATTTCTTCTCAGTATAATCCACATATAATTATTTTGCAAGAAACTTGGCTAACTGTCAATAAGCATTTCTATTTACAAAATCATCATTCATTTCGACAAGATCAGCAATCAGAAGGAGGAGGTTTAATTATATTGCTACGAAGATGACGAAGCGGGCAGTGGCGCGGGGCGGGGCGCTTGCGCCAGGCCCGCTGGCCATAAAAGCATATTACATCGTCATGTCATCACGTTGTTCTGTGTCTCTTGTGTCGCCGTGTTCCATCGCTTGTCATGCCACCACGTAACAATATTTGTCTCTACAAAATTCTGTCACAGGGCTAAGATTTCTTTCCAGCTATCTTCTCTAGATTGTGAGTTATTGGCCCTAGACTTTGAAATTTCAGAGACCCCCTCCTGATATCGGTTGACTTCAATGCCCCTAGTCAGCTGTGGGGGTACCGTAAAGAGGAGGTGCGAGGACGCAAACTGGCGGAGCTTGTGTCCACACTGGGCCTCGCCCTCCACACCGACCCTGTTTACCCAACACGCGTAGGTAGTTCCGTGACGCGGGGCACATGTCCGGATCTTCACTCGCAACATACGACACGCAGACTGGGTTAACACCGAGGAAACCCTCGGCAGCGACCACTGCCTTCTTAATACCACGATCTACACACGCCCCCTCAAGCGTCCTACCACACAAGCTTAAATCCCTAATTGAACTACCTTCCGGCAAACTTTTCCCGCCACTACCAACACTGCTATAGCAGATCAAGGGTACACCAACTGGTTCCGGTCATGATGCCCCACCTTCGCACACATGAAACGCAGATCCAGCTCACAGAGGCAATAACGGACGTGGATAATCACCTCATTCACCTCTGCAAAGCTCGCCGCAGCCTTACGCGCCGCTGGCATCGCCAAAAACACAAACGCAAACCTAAAGAACGTATTGCCGATATTACCCACCGAGCCGCCGAGTACGCGGCCCAACTCGCTGACTCGAACTGAGTGGATCGTTGCAATACAGCGGCCCGACGAATGTCTAGCCGTAATACATGGAGGGTCTTCCGAGCTCTCATCAATCCAGCGCAGAGCCGCACCGAAACCCAAAAACATTTACACCGAGTAATCCACTCCTTTAACGGCAACATTGAGCTGGCACAATCGCTCCACGACCGCTACTTGAGTACAGCTCAAGACCCCCTAGGATCGTTCTACTCCTACGCAGGCAAGGAGAACTCGGCGCTGGACAAACCTTTCCAGATTCACGATCTTCGGGCCAGTCTAGTCAAAATGAAGAGAGGCACCGCGCCTGGTCGGGACAAGGTCACCGTCAAGCTTTTGGCGAACCTGCCTGACTCGACGTACCAGTGCTTACTCGAATGAATTAACGCAATCTGGACAGGGTAAACCCCCTTACTCATCGATTGGAAAACGACACCTGTAACTTTCATCCCGAAGACTGGCAAACCAATAAACACGGATAACCCCCGGCCCATCTCTCTCACCTCCTGTGTGGGCAAACTAATGGAGACTATGGTGCGCGATCGGCTGCCCGAGTATCTTCAACACAGGCACACTTTCGCGGACACCATGTTCGGATTTCGCCCACACAGATCCGCACAGGATGTCCTTCAACTTAACAGCGAAATTCTCAACCCATTCAAACGCTTCCACAATGACCGAGTTGTACTTGCCCTAGACTTAAAAGGCGCTTTCGATAACGTCACTCACTAAGTCATACTCACCCTTCTAAGTGCAACACACTGTGGCAGCAATACGTTCAATTATATCAGACAATTCCTTACAGACCGACAATCCTACATCAAAATACAAGACAAGGAGCACGAACCATTCATGCTCGGCACGCGTGGCACACCTCAGGGCGCAGTTCTCTCCCCGCAGCTTTTTACCATTGTCATGATGCGTCTGCCGGCACAGCTGGCTGAGGTCGAAGGCGTGCAGCACGCGCTCTACGCTAACGACATCACCCTATGGGCAATGCAAGGCAGCGTGGGCGACATTGAAACCTGGCTGCAAATAGCGGCGAGCACAGTGGACCGCTATGCCCGGCGCTGTGGTCTTCAATGTTCCCCCCAGAAATCACAGTTTGTGCATCTCCGCCCCTCTCAGAGACGCAGTACACAAATCTCACTCTCGCTTGCGAGCGGTCCAATTCATGAATTAAAAGAGATCAGAGTACTCGGTCTTTTCATCCATCACCAACGACGCCCTGACGCAACACTAGCCAAGCTCCGCCAGGTGGGGGACAAGGTGGGCCGTATGGTCCGCCGGGTGTCTAACAACAGCGGGGGGTTGCGATGTAAGGATGCCTTGCGGATGGCAAACGCCTTCGTAACCAGTCAAATCCTGTATTCGACTCCTTAACTCCACTTGCGGAAGCACGAGGAGGATACCCTCGAGATGATCCTCTGAAAAATTATTAAACGTGCCCTCGACCTCCCAATCTCCACCTCTAACAGTCAGCTCATGGTCCTAGGGATGGTGAACACTTTCAGGGAGCTTCGGGAAGCGCATTTGATGAACCAATATACCCGCCTCACACAGACAGTGTCGGGTCGCCGCCTTCTTGCCCGGTTGAACATTCAACATAAACAGTTCACAGAGGAGAGGCTCCGCATCCCAGAACTCTGGAGACGCGCCCTCAGAGTGCGGCCTCTCCCTGCCAACATGTCACGAGAAGACCATAATAGGCGGCGCCTGGCGCGGGCGGAAACCTTGGCCTGCCATTATGGCAAGAAATCAGAAATCAGGCGTGTTCTACGGGGATGCCTCGGGTCCCCATCCTGGGGGCTGGTATACGGCCGCAGTTGTTCACAACGGGAACACAGTCGATGGCCTTAAATTCAATGCCAAATATATAACACACGCTGAAAAGGTAGCCAATGCACTCGCCGCCTCAGACCACACTTCTAAATATATCATCACCGACTCACGTGGCCTGGGGAACGACGGATGCGCCACGGACTTGCCACCAGTGACGTGTGTGACGGCTATGGCGCGGTAGAAACTCTCGAAATTCTACTGCACTGCACCGCGCTAGCCGAACCACGACGTGAGTTTCTGGCGGCTTACAGAGCGCAGGAGGTAATCCCGGATGGCGTAGCTGTGCTCCTGTGGCCGCCGGGCAGTGCGCGCGTCCACGATCGAGCACACGTGAGCCTGTGTAAGTACATCGAATAGGCGGGCTTGATGACCCGCCTATTTCACCTCGCCAGATAGTGCGCGCTGTGACTGAACGCTCCGCGTGTACTATTTCCCGCAATAACGGCCGATCGCCCACGACAGCCGTCAGTGTTTTGTACAGTGTGCCAGTGCGTGCGTTGTGAACAGATGCCTGGACGCAGAGCTTTTGCGGAGGCCCGCCCGATGTGCCGAGTGCTCAGTGACCTAAGACATTTGCGGGTGGGCCTCAAGCAAACTACTGTATACTGTACCATATAGTATATATTTCTTTTATTTTTACCTACCCTTTTCTTTCTCCCTATCACTCATCTCTTTGATTTCCTCCAGCCTCTCCTCGTTATCCCTTTATTTCCACCGCCCCAGTTCAGGTGCATCAGATATGAAATAGCAGATACCGGGTCTGGCAAACATCTTTTCTTTCCTTTTGTATATACAATAAATAACCATTACCACCACCACCACCAGAACAAATGTCATTTGGTGCGATTGCTTGCTTTCTGCGTCGAACAGCTGCGATTCACGGCCCCCGTCGTTCTCGTGAAGCATCACTGAAACTTATAGAAACATGTTCCTGGCAATGTTTGATGTGTGTTCGAAAAACCAACGACGCAGCAATTCTTCCCGGACATTGCTAAAGATTGATAGCGACGTTATATCTGTTAAACCACGAACAAAGACGAAAACACGACGCGCGCACATAGACGGTGACACTAAGAGCGCCCGACCGAGCCCGCTTACGCTTTGCGACTTTGGCGACAGGTGGCGTTGTCGGCGTTTTGCGCATGGCGTATAGGTACGTCTGCGTCATAAAGGCTGAATTTTGTGCGCCAAAACTGCAGGACATTTCACTCAGCGCGCTAGTTAGTTGGGATGTGTCTCTATTTGCAGACGTTCAAATCGGCTTGGGAAAATTCAAGAAGTAATGAATAGGACAGAGATGAATTCATTTTGCCATAATTATGCCATCATGAGTCGTGCTAGAAACGTTCGCTTCTAGGACGATTGTGTGTTTGACTCATCATAACCCACGTTGTTGCGTGGTCTCCTGATGCCACACTCCTCGGCGAACAATCGGCTATCCGTCGTGTCTCCAGGCAACTATTACATACCAGTGCATCTCCCAACTCGGTGATGTGGTGGCGACTAACGCTGGTAGGGCACTGGGCCAAGGGTAACTGAACAATTTGTATGTTACCGCGAAGATGCCCGCGGGCGCCATTTTCCTCCAGTTGGCCAGGCTCAGCCGCCGTCGGAACGGCGAGTGACTTGGTTCGTAGGAACATGTTTTTAAGCAGGGAAATGGTTAGCGTGTCGAGTGTGTAGATCGGTGGAAACTACAGGTCACCTGCACTCGCAAATCTCCGGCCCTGTGGATCATCTCGTGTTCTAGGTGTAGCGCAGTGATGTTACAACATTGTACAGTGAAAGAGCATGTCTTCGGACATCGCACATATGTACGCCGCCGCCGCAGCGCCAGATACGATGGACGGAGTGTGGCGATTGATGACGTTCTGAAAAAAAAATGACTTGCTTTGTATAAACGACTTTTTCTATGAAAGCTGTGAATAGAATTTGGGAGATCGTGTCTGCTTGCCTAACACCTTTGTTTAGAAGATTTTGATGCTTTCTTTATGCAGAACTATGGTTGCTGTGTACCCTCTATATATATCTTCATGCGCTTTCACGTACGGCTCGTCTGTACCCTGATTTCGCAATGCCTGTATGACCGCGAGGTTTCTAATGAGTCAAATGCTTTTTAGTAATCAATGAATGCCATGTATAAGAGCTGGTTATGTTCCGAGCATTTTTCTATCACCTGGTTGATGGTATGGATATGATCGACAGAAGAGTACCGTTTTCGAAAACCTGCTTGATGTTTTGTTTGGTTGAAGTCTAAAGTTGCCTTGATTTTATTGGGCATTACTTTGGTAAATACCTTATACCTAACAGAAATTAAGCTAATTGGTCTATAATTTTTTTAGTCCTTAGCGTCCCCTTTCTTATGAATTAAGATAATTGTTGCGTTCTTCCATGGTTCCGGTATCGTCGATGACACCAGACGTTGCGTATACACTGTGGCCAGCTTTTCCATCACGATATCTTTCCCGTCCTTTAACAAAATCTATAGTTACCTGATCCCATCCAGCTGCTTTCCCCATTTTCATAATTTTTTAATGCTTTCTTAACTTTGTCCTTCGTCACTGGCTGAAAGTCTGACTGCATTTCCCTACCGCCATTCTTATTATTGTTGTGGCTTCGTTGGCTGCTGTACAGATCAGTATAGAACTCCTCGGCTACTTTGACTATTTTGTAAGTAGAAGGGGAATACCTCAGCAATCTGCGATTTGCTGGTGACATTACCTTGCTGAGTAACCCAGGGGATGAATTGTAAAGAATTATTGATGACCTAGACAAGAAAAATGAAAAAGGTAGGCTTGAAATTCAATATGGAGACGATTAAGGTAATGTTCAACAGTCTCGGGAAGGAACAGCAGTTTACGTTAGGTAGCGAAGCACTCGAAGTAGTAGGTGAAGATGTCTTCTTAGGACAGGTAGTAACCGTAGATCCGTACCATGAAAAGAAATAACAAGGAGAATAAGACTGGAATGGAGCGCATTTGGCAAGCACTCCCAGATTATGACTAGCAGCTTGCCGGTATCGCTCAAGAGGAAAGCATACAACAGTTGAATCTTGCTTGTACTCGCCTATGAGGCTGAAACGTGGAGGCTAACCAAGAGAGTTCTAGGTAAGTTGAGGACAACACAGAGGGCTATGGAAAGAAAAATGGCAGGGTTAACGTTAAGAGATAGAAAACGTGCAAAGTAGGTCAGAGAAATAAATCACTGACATTCTAATGGAAATCAAGAAGAAATGGGCATGTGCAGGACATGTAGCGCGAAAAAAAGGATAATCGATGGTCGCTTGGGGCAACACGCTGGATTACAAGGGAGAGGAAGCGTAGCAGAAGGTGGCAGAAAATTAGGTGGGCGGATGAGGTTAAGAAGTGCGCAGGAGTGAAGTGGATGCAGCTCGCACAGCAGCGGGTTAATTGCAGGAATATGGGAGAGGCAGTCGCCCTGCAGTGGGTATAGTCAGGCTGAAAATGATGATGATGATGATGTATAAATGACACCGGGTAAAGAAACCATCATACAAAGTAGTAATGTCGTTCAAAGTATCATAATTTAAGTTACTGCCGCTGGGCTTATATAGAACGCCGAGTGATTGCTTTATTTGGGAGTGTTAAGTGGGGTTTTTCTTTTTTGCAGTGCCGTCATTAGTGCGGCAAACATAACTGCAACACACACACACACGCATGCACACTCTGACGCAGGCGCACATAAAGCAAAGCAGCGACTGTCGACGGAAATCGCAGGAATGCAGAGAAACGTTCAGGTAACTATATCCAACTAACTATATTGGACGCGAAATGTCACGAGGATGGATACACGTTTAAATGGTATCTGAATAATTTGGCTCTCACCATATTACTGTATCAGAACAGGAAACAATGTTTTGTGGCGGCAGACAGGTTTACAAGAACTATACATTCAACTGGCGCTCGCTAGCAGCCGGCGAAATATTTGCTTTCTTTTTTCCATTGCGAAGAACGCAGAAGGTGGCCTATGTTATCCGCAGATATGCTTTATCCAGTCGCTTGTACTGCAGCATGCATCCTGAATGCACCATACAATATCAACCATTGCTGCAATGACCTATATCACTGCAGCCTGTTTGAGCAAAAGTAAAAAAAAAACAGATTTTTAAACAAATCCATACCACGAGTGTCTCACTAATTCTTATAGGGTCAGTATTTCAGTTATTCACGGCATGATGTGCGCAGCTAATAGCGTAACGTTAGATAGGTAGTCGTTTCTCGCCGTCTCGAGGTGTTCATTCAGTAAGTGGGATTTAAATTGATGACAAGTGCTTTTGATTGGCTGATATGCGATAACCCACCTGCTTCTGAAACCTTTTGTGATATACAGAAATGCGTTGCAGGCATATAAATTTGACTGGCCAATAATTGTCGTAAGATTATTAGTATAATTTGGAATGTGTACAGTATGCAAAGAGAGAGACAGAGAGAGAGAGATCTGGACTCTTCAAATGGGCGTCTTGTCTATCTCAATGTAACAGTACGCTGTACTAGGCGAGTAGGAAGTAGTTCATTTTGTGTAATAGCGCGAAAGGGACAACAGACCGTAAAGTTGGAAATGTGTGCGCTACAGTGCGTAAGAAATTGGAGACATCTCGTTCGTACTGTTCCACAAAATGAACTACTTCCAACTCGTCCAATGCAGGCTACGTTTAAATTACATTTCTAGTTCCATGGGCGCTTATAAGTGTCTACCTTTCCACCCAAATAACGCCACGGGTCCTGACCGCTCTCATTGCTGTGTGCGTGTGTAGAGTGCGTACATTATCCTGGAACGCTAGTCACAACCGGGGCTCTGCTGACGTCCTGTCACTCTGCGGTTGGTTCCAACTTTCTTCCGGGCATGCTTCAAGGAATTGTTTAATTATTTCGTGAAAATTTTGGTGGCAGGTGCGATTTTACAAAAGATCATCTGGAGTATCCATGGAGGTCTGAATCAAAGACGGCTATTGGGCGAACGGAAGACGGCGACAAATTTCATCACAGAGTACCTCTGGAATTTGGTACTGCCCAAGCTACCCAAGCAACGAGGGACCTGTAGACGCCCTGGTAAGCTGTTGACACTTAGCTCCACTGCTGATGACGATAAGCACCGGCGAAGTTTGGAGCTAGAACCGAAGTTTCGCCATAAGCCAAGACTGAAGCCTGTCGAGCTGCTGACGCATTCTCGAGCGATCGCCCAGCATTTTCCTGACGAATACAAGGCCAAACTGATCAGAGACTCTAAGAGGTCGTCATCAGTAAAGGCAAGGCGGTAGTATGATCCCAAGGAAGAGTGAGACGAGTTGTGGATTATCCGGTCAGTAAAAAGTTGAGGCCTCTCATGTACGATAAGGAAGGCTTCTTTGTCATAGTTCTCACATCAGTGCTCGAAAACTTCAAAGTGCCAAACCCGTGACTTAGAAGCGTAAAGCAGTTGCTTGGCTGAGAGACAGAAAACGTGATCCGTTGTCTGCAAAGGTGAAGGACGCGAAGCAGCTTCAGATGGACCTGTTCGCAGCACAAAATCCTAAGCTAGGTGTTAAGTTGCTGGGCCGTTGTGGAGGAGGGGAGCACTCCAAAACAGCCGGCTCGCCTCTTCTGTTTGTCTTTTCTTTCTGGCTGTTAACTTTGTTGTCAGGGGTTTTTTATGAGTCCGCGTCCGGGCACCCGTTGAACTTGAAATACGCGAGGAAAGGTTATTTGACCAGGAGTTCGGGGCTGAGACCTTGGAAGGTTTTGGTCGGACCGTGAGACAGAATAGGCATCTCGGCGCCAGACGCGAGAATTATGACTGTCGAGGAAAACAACCTGCGCCGCATCTGCCGCTCCTACCACTTAAGGGGCCTGCAAATGTGCGCGCTGCAGTGACCTTTGGCCTGTGCGACCGGAAGAGTGTTGCAGCCGCGTGGAAAACCCAGGGTCGTCTTACGGGTAGCACACGTTGTTTCAGTTTCAAAAACAGATCCGTACAAGTCAGGCGTGCCGGCGACGCGGATACTGCGGAGAGCGAACCGCGTCGTCGTTTAACCTGTCAGCTCAGACCAATAACGGGCGAAGGTTTATGACTTCCCTGCTCAGCGCATTACCGATGGGACGGCACCGACGCAACCGTAGGCTGTCAAAACACACACGAAAACGGACGGTCGCTCGAGAAGCAAGCGCGCCGTTTACACACAAGCGGTCTCGTGTTTCTGGCTGCGCGGCGCGAGCCGGGGGTGCCGTTTCTAATGCGATGCCTTCGTAGAATTCGAGTGGAAAGGCGCGCACCGCGCCGTCGAACTGTCAACTCTCGCGTGAACATAAATATCCCCGCGGCGCTCTCGCCCAGCCGGCCAAGACGCGGGAGAACAGGAGGGCACATCCGGTGCTGTCGGTTGACGGAACATCGCCACAGCAAACGGCGCCCATGTTATGAGGTGGTAGCAATAAATTCTCTTCTTTTTCCCGCTTAATTACGGCCAGCGGGGTCCGGACACTACCCTCGTATTTCTTGCTGCCCTGTGTGCCCTTGCACGTGTAGGCATGGCTGGTGAAAGTGAAAGTGGCGTTCACGTGTCTTTGCTAATTTGTTTCGCCTCGCCCCTGATTTTGAGAATCAGTGTGTCGTCTCCACAGGGGGAAAGGGCGAAGCCCTGTGTGCCCTCTCCCGTGTATGCATTGCTGGTGAAAGTGAAAGTGGCGTTCACGTGTCTGTGCTAAATTGTTTGGTCTCGCCCCTGATTTTGAGAGAGTATCTGTGCGTCGTCTCCACAGGGGGAAAGGGCGAACGATTGGTGGGAGGCACACGGGGCTCGCGAAGGACCAATCTCGGAGGTGCCGATGTTGCAGTGGCTATTTAAAATGTGGCTTTGTCATTCTGATTGGCTCGAAGAAGCTCTTTTCCTCCGATTGGCCACGAAGTTGGTAACCAGGATATTGTAAATGTATACTTAAGACAGGTGTTTGGGGAAAAAAGGGGGAGACAGGGGTAGACAGACTGACTGCCGACTTACGACTGGTGGCAGGAGGTCGCGAACTGTGTTCGCAAAAGGAAAATGTGTTTTTGACCCGTTCAATAAAGTGCCCGTAGCGCTCGAAAAGTTGTCCCGTCCGTTTCCTGCAACGTGTCCCCGGATCAACGGACCATCTGGAACACCACATCATCTATATACATATATAAGAGAAAGTTAACTGGCGCAGTCGAGCAGGACGATCCGGCGGCTTTCTGCGGAGCGGACAAGGACATCTGCGCTACGGGGCACGAGCTGAGGAGGACAACACCCTGAAGAGAGGTCCTGCAGTCACGGTTCGGACGGCGGCGACATCCTGGTGAGCGGCCTCGCAGCTACAGCTGAACACCACAGCGACTGGGCGTTCGGTGGACACAAGGAACGTCTTCGAGAAGGCCTCCGTAGCTCGAAGAAGCGAAGAGGTGGAGCTTGGAAGGAGACCACCAGACCCCAGCGGAGCAATGACCTGGCAGAAGACTGATGTTGAGGTGCTTGGACCGATGCCACCGACCGCAAAGAATCGGCGAAAGTAGAGGACTCAGAAGCCAAGGCTTCATGACAGCGCCAACAACTGAGTGAGTTTCTCCGCTCTCACTTCACTTGCCTCAGCGTATGCACGTGAGCCGCAGGGTTGATGTGAAGCATCTCGGAATGGCTCCATTTTGTTGGTGGGCGGAATATGACGGTGCACACGACGCTTGGTATGCACCGATGTCAGAGACTGAGCGAGGTAAGGAAAAAGAGGAAAAGGAGAGAAGCGAAGCGGAAATCCGCTATCTGCTGCGGCAGTTAGCCGTAGCCGCGGAAGAGCTCAGGCAGGAAAGGATACGGTTTGAAGAAGAGCGCTCACGGAGAGCGGCGCGTGAGCTACCAGAGCCGGTGCAGATTCAGGCGCACAGTAGCGTAAATTGCCCTGATCAAACGCTGATTGAGGCAGTTGGTGAGGTTAGCAGCAGCAGGGGCATTAAGTTCGTTCTTGCAGAGAACGTAAAAGAGGAATGCCAGATTCCTGCAGAAAGTGCTGTTATTTCAAGTGATTCGGAGAGCGCAGTTGATGTTTGCGTCGAGGAGCCTCGGGTTGTGGAAACAACCGGTGTTGAGAGAGACAGGCAGTCTCCTATCTTTGAGGTAGAGGTATGCTCTACGGAGGCGCCTGCAAAAGTGACCGCCATAGATCCAAATGTGCAGGTCGAGTCTTGCGATGTAGCCGAATGTGCTCACCATGCTAATGACGCGAATGAGAGCAAAGACGCAAAATGCTTGGTTGGCGCGAGCACTTAACTTGTGTTCCCAACCGGAGCGGCAGTGTGCCAAGCAGGATGTGCCGAGACCGGCACAGCAAAGACAGTGATCGCGACTTCAATAGTAACATCCGAGAAGCCAGAAGCCGAGCAGCTGGATAAACGGGCCGATCCTGACCTAGAAAACACGGGTTCATGCAAACATGCAGATGAGCGGAGTCCGAGGCATGCTCTGAGCGATGGCGACGGAAATTGCGTCCCACGCTTTGAAAACAGCAAAGTATTGCCGCAGCTAGCGATGGAACACGACCGGTGTTGGGACCTCGTTACGCAGCTGCTCAAAGGATGGATCTCTAAGGCGGAGCCTCCGGAGAGTGAGCTCTTTGAGCCGGGCAAGATAGCCCCAGAGACAAATTTCGGGTGCATTCTTGTTTGCGCTTTCGCGGAAGCGTGTGCGCCGAGTAAACAATCAGCTAGCGTTTTCTGCGATGCAGGAGAACAGCCCAGCCAGAAAGCAGGGCGCGTGCGATTATCTTGCATGCTGCGGCTCGTCTGTGCCGTGCGAGCAGTCAAGGCATTTGATCCCGGTGGCAAGCGCTGTGAGCGGAATGTTGGCAGTCTTAACCCACTCGGCCACTGCCAGTTTCTGACAGGCGTAAAGGTCTCCTGTGGCTCGACCACGCACTAAGCAGTGACTGAGAGGGGAGGAACGTTGACCATTGATAAGACTTGGAACAGGGAGTGGACAGGCATTCCTGTGCGGCACATGTGTATTGTGTAAACTTCTGCTCTTTGTGCTTGATCATGCTGTGTTTATTGCTTGGTTTGGTGTTGTGTATGTCAAGTTGTGTCGCATTGTATGCTGTATAATTGATTTACCGTTTGCAAATGCGCAAGGAATATTTTCGTTCAGGGCGCGGACGTCCTTGCACGGAGTGTTGCACTGTATTGTGTGTGCGTCGTGATAACCAGTGTCCGATACTATTGAGGTTCGTTTTTTTGTTGTTGTTGTTCTTTCATTAGAGCTGTGATTGTGAATTGTGCTGTACCACTGTAAGCGACGATTAATGTGTCAGCCGGTACAGCGAGGCGCGGAGTTGTGTGGCGCTTCAGTGGCAAAGTTCCTAGATTTTCTAGATTTGTAAATCAGACCCCATGGTCACGTCGATGGGCGCAGCTTTGTTTACGCTTTTGCTCTGTATGCCCAAAATGTTTCATAGCGGGGGACAAGTGTTGTGCGGACAGCAAGTGTACGCACAACATTCTTAGTGGGAAGGTGTTAAGTTGCTGGGCCGTTGTGGAGGAGGGGAGCACTAGAAAACAGCCGGCTCGCCTCTTCTGTTTGTCTTTTCTTTCTGGTTGTTAACTTTGTTGTCAGGGGTTTTTTTATGAGTCCGCGTCCGGGCGCCCGTTGAACTTGAAATACGCGAGGAAAGGTTATTTGACCGGGAGTTCGGGGCTGAGACCATGGAAGGTTTTGGTCGGACCGTGAGACAGAATAGGCATCTCGGCGCCAGACGCGTGAATTATGACTGTCGAGGAAAACAACCTGCGCCGCATCTGCCGCTCCTACCACATAAGGGGCCTGCAAATGTGCGCGCTGCAGTGACCTTTGGCCTGTGCGACCGGAAGAGTGTGCTGGTTGCTGTTGCAGCCGCGTGGAAAACCCAGGGTCGTCTTACGGGTAGCACACGTTGTTTCAGTTTCAAAAACAGATCCGTACAAGTCAGGCGTGCCGGCGACGCGGATACTGCGGAGAGCGAACCGCGTCGTCGTTTAACCTGTCAGCTCAGACCAATAACGAGCGAAGGTTTATGACTTCCCTGCTCAGCGCATTACCGATGGGACGGCACCGACGCAACCGTAGGCTGTCAAAACACACACGAAAACGGACGGTCGCTCGAGAAGCAAGCGCGCCGTTTACACACAAGCGGTCTCGTGTTTCTGGCTGCGCGGCGCAAGCCGGGGGTGCCGTTTCTATTGCGATTAATTAAATTGGTTCACAGGAAGGGAAAGGCGATGCCTTCGTAGAATTTGAGCGGAAAGGCGCGCACCGCGCCGTCGAACTGTCAACTCTCGCGTGAACATAAATATCCCCGCGGCGCTCTCGCCCAGCCGGCCAAGACGCGGGAGAACAGGAGGGCACATCCGGTGCTGTCGGTTGACGGAACATCGCCACAGCAAACGGCTCCCATGTTGATGAGGTGGTAGCAATAAATTCTCTTCTTTTTCCCGCTTAATTACGGCCAGCGGGGTCCGGACACTACCCTCGTATTTCTTGCTGCCCTGTGTGCCCTTGCACGTGTAGGCATGGCTGGTGAAAGTGAAAGTGGCGTTCACGTGTCTTTGCTAATTTGTTTTGCCTCGCCCCTGATTTTGAGAATCAGTGTGTCGTCTCCACAGGGGGAAAGGGCGAAGCCCTGTGTGCCCTCTCCCGTGTATGCATTGCTGGTGAAAGTGAAAGTGGCGTTCACGTGTCTCTGCTAATTTGTTTGGTCTCGCCCCTGATTTTGAGAGAGTATCTGTGCGTCGTCTCCACAGGGGGAAAGGGCGAACGATTGGTGGGAGGCACAAGGGGCTCGCGAAGGACCAATCTCGGAGGTGCCGATGTTGCAGTGGCTATTTAAAATGTGGCTTTGTCATTCTGATTGGCTCGAAGAAGCTCTTTTCCTCCGATTGGCCACGAAGTTGGTAACCAGGATATTGAAAATGTATACCTAAGACAGGTGTTTGGGGAAAAAAGTGGGAGACATAGGGGTAGACAGACTGACTGCCGACTTACGACTGGTGGCAGGAGGTCGCGAACTGTGTTCGCAAAAGGAAAATGTGTTTTTGACCCGTTCAATAAAGTGCCCGTAGCGCTCGAAAAGTTGTCCCGTCCGTTTCCTGCAACGTGTCCCCGGATCAACGGACCATCTGGAACACCACATCATCTATTTACATATATAAGATAAAGTTAACTCCGGGCATTTCCATTCGTGCGGTGGTCTCTGAAGGGAACACATAACTGTACAGAGTGTCTAGTTTCCTGCAAAAACAACTGAAAACTTTAAAATTCGAAGATTGATTTCTCGTCCCAAATTTATCGTCGGTGGTTAAGTAGTTTTAGGATCAGAATCCCGGAGGGTGTTCAGCGTTCAGCATTGACGTCGAAGATCTCTTCAATTCACTTCCGCACGCAGCCATTATGATGTGCGTCCAAGGGTGCATCATCGAGCACAACAATGAAGTCGCTTTCAGGAATGCCTGTGGTATTACAGTGAAGTGCTTTTTTGAGCTTCTTTTAGGTTACCTATCATCCACTTTCATTACCTGGAAATACAAGGGCTTAGTTTAAATGTCCTGAGAGTCCATCGGATCCCGGAATGCTCCTATCGCCAGTGACATCTTTCTTTAAAGGGTGGACAGGTCTTTGAATGACGATTTGGAAGATACCACCGCAGCTGTTCACAGGTATGTCGACGACTACCTTGTATCCATCAGATAGCTGAGCAGCATTAGGACGGCGCCCGATCTACTTAAGATGTTTAAAGAAAGGAGCCAAGGGCTTATCTTCACATTTGAGTTGCCAATAAATGGTGGCATACGATTTTTAGACCTTGAGTTGAAGCTGGATGCCGGCCCCGTCTGCTGGATGTATGAACCAAAAGCCGGGAAGCCCCCTCTTTCCGTCAGATTGCAATATTCAAGGCTGGCGAAGGGCAGGGTAGCGCTAAGTTGCCCGTCAACATCCCTCGATTTGTCATGTCGCCATCGTTTGGAGGCGGGTCTGCACGGCCAGTTGACCAGACTACGTGAATAAGGATTTCCTGAGAACATACTTGGACGCTAGCAGATAGTCTGGTCCAAGCTGAAGTTCAAAGTGGCACTGGGTCCTCTGGAGCAACAGAATGAGCCCAGAAAAATGCCGCATGCATACAGGGTCTGTACAGTGTCTCGAATCGTCTAAAGATCGCAGCGCGGCACAATGTGTAGGGTGTGTTCGTCGACAGCAAAGTTGGAAAGGTGTGCACTGCAGTTCATAAGAAACTGGAAACAGCTATGTGCAGAAGGGACATTCATCGTTACACTATGTCGCACGCTGATACGTTCACGGACTGCAAAAAAGGCGTCGTGTAGAGGGCCCCTTTGGCATGCGGAAAGATATGACCGTGGCAGGTGTATCAGTATAAGACTGAAAGAGCACTAAAACTACCTTTCTGTGCAAAAATACCACAATTCTAACCTCTTGCTGCATTGCCGCGATTGCAATGATCTTAAAGATGAACCTCGCTTGCCTAACTTGCATAACACAAGAATCCAACAGAATAGCAACAACCAGAATTGGAGGGAGATTTATGAAGCCTAATCGATAGCTAAGAACCCGGACACGAGTGTGGCGACACCTTCTGTTACTCTACACGATAATTAGATAGCCTTTAATGATAAGTGTCTTTCGTTGCAGCTTAATCTTTGGTGTTGATATTTTTAGGTGAGCGCGGTCTCTCCTTATATAATTAATGGGATTTCAAAAAAATCCTTCAGTTGTTAGAGAGCGCCTGTGTCGTCTACTCTTTCTTCTGTCCCTTGCCTTGTTCGCGCTATTGCACCAAATGGTCTCAATTTCCTATGAACCAATATAATATGTTTGCTCTGACTGCTACATTCCTTAAAATCATTTTTTTTTTGTTTCCATTCGCTGTCGACCTAACTGCAGCCCTAGCTCTTGATTGTGCGTGCCCCAGCTTCTCGCGCCCTGTGAATACGCATTTTCTCCTGCATGTACTTCATTCGTCAGGTCAAAGGGTGCGGCTTTCATTAGGAGCAGGTCCACTGGCACTCCGCTTTTTCTCTATCCCCATCACCGCTCTTCAAACTCGTTAATGACCAGAACCTGCAAGTCCTTTAGGGCGCCACTGTCTGGATATCGCAGCAGCAAGCTTGTATTTACCAGCCGCTGCTGGCATTCTCGTTGTGTCGATGGTTTAGCTGATTTTGGAACTGCAATCCATTATCTTGTGCTGTATGTAGACTTGAAGTTTTTTTTTCGATATGTTCACAGATTTCTGGCCGCAGACCGCGTCCGCAGCAGTTGCTGGTAATTGAGCTGTGGTAGAGATTAATAAGTGGTGTCAGTCAATAAAGAATGACGTAATGCTACTTCAGAAAAACATACTTATGCCAGCAAGTTAATTAGATACTAAAGCAGGCAATCAAATGTAAAAGTTTTCAGCAGCAGTTTTATTTATTTACAGGATACTGCCGGCCTCAGTTTGAGGCCTTAGGCAGGAGTGGGCCTTGATGATGTATATCATTATATCATTGATGTATATCAATATATTATTGATGTATATCAATAATACATCAAGAAAACGAACATAGAGAAAAACATCGCAAGAATTTAAGTGAGAAGAAGAGACGAAATCCAGCAATAATAATAGTACGAAAAGTAAAGCGCGACAAAAACAACAAGGCGCGTACACAGCAGCATGACGCAACCACGCATGCTCAGTAACTTGAGCAAGAAACGAAATGTACAAACAATGAAAACAATCATGCATATGAAGCACTCAAGGCATTGCGCACAACGACACGATGGTAATTCTATTTTGCTTCAGTACTGTTAAGCATGCCGCAGAATGACTTGACCGTCGGGCATTCCACTGTACTCGAGGTGAGCGCATTCCACTCAAGTACTGTCCGTGGAAAAAACGAGTTTTTAAACACGTTAGTCCTGCAAGAAAATTCTTTATTTTTTACGATTGATTAGATCGTGTTGGGCGCTTAGAAACTAAATTAATGTACACATCCTTATCTATTCCCAGCATATCATGATATAGTAGGTACATATATTTCAGTCTGTCCCTATACCGTCTCAATTTTAATGGCTCTAAGTTTGCGTTGTTTAGAAGAACCGTCGGAGATACTTGCCAGCTATAAGAGTTGAATATAAATCTAACCGATTTTCTTTGAATGCTTTCTAACTGTGTTATGTTTTTCTGGGTATACGGGTCCCATACTACTGAGGCGTACTCAAGAATTGGTCTAATGTACCTTTTGTACGCTAAAAGACGGATTTCTTGTGTTGATTGTCGAAGCGACCTCCTCAAGTAACCAAGCTTGCGCATTGCTTTTTTTTTAAATATATGACATATGCTCGTTCCAGCTGAGGTCAGATGTAATTACGAGACCCAAGTATTTGTAGCTGCTGACCGTGTAGAGAATATTACCGCCAGTGCTTTAAGAAAATTTTAAAGGGTTTCGTTTTCGCGTGATTGACATAGCGACCGTTTTCTTTGCATTCATAGTCATTTGCCATGTGGCGCACCATGCTTCTACACTGGCCAATGATGAATTCAAGCAAACCTGGTCACTGCAGTTATTGATTTCTTGATATAGTATGCAGTCATCTGCAAATAACCTTATTTTCACGTTCACTACTTGTATCATGTCATTGACGAAGATAAGAAAGAAAAGGGGCCCAAGGACGGATCCCTGTGGAATGCCCGACTGTACCGGTGCTGAGTCAGAGCGCACACCATCAATAAACACACTCTGTCGCCGTGATGACAAATATGCAGAAATCCATGCAAGCAGCAGATCATTTTTAAGTATTGGCTGTAGTTTTAAAAGTAGTTTAGAATGAGGCACGCGGTCAAATGCCTTTTCGAAATCTGTGAATATCATATCAATTTGACCCTGCTTGTCTAAAATTGCGGCGAATTCGTGAATGGTTTCGAGAAGCTGCGTTGTTGTAGATAATCCCTTTCGAAACCCATGCTGCCTGGAATCAATTATGTTGTTGTCAATCAGAAAGACCGAAATATGTTTGAACATAATATTTTCAAGTGTTTTGGCGCATGTGGGCAGCAATGAAATTGGTCTGTACGAAGTGATAAGCGACCGGTTTTCTGTTTTGGGTATTGGGGTAACGTTTGCGTACTTCCAGTCATTTGGAAATGCTGCGCACGATAAAGACTTATTAAACAGAGTACACAAATACTTCGAGCACCACTCGGCGTATCTCATAAGAAATGCAGTAGGTATGCCGTCCATTCCAGGCGATTTCTTGATATTTAGATTTAACAAGAGGGATAAAATGCCTTCTTCAGTCACTGAGATATTATCAATGGGTGGGCACTCAATTGAAGGATTAAAGGTTGGCTTTCGACCGTCATCATTCGTAAACACCGAACAAAAGAACTGATTGAAAGTCTTTGCAATCAAACATTTATCTGTTTCTCCGTCTATGCAGAAACTGGATAGGGGCTGTTTTTTCGAAGAAAAGCGTCGCCAAAACTTTGCAGGGGAAGAAAGCAGATAATTCTTCAAAGATACACTTTGGTAGTATTCCTTTGCATTTTTAATGGCCATCTTTAGTTGGAGGCGTATGTTAGAAAGTTTAATGGTGCTAATCTCTGTTGGACGCTGACGGTGTTGTTTTCTTATTCGTTTAGCTTTCCGCCCTATCCGTACTATTTTCTTCGTCATCCATGGACGTTTGCGCTGCTGTATACTTAGTTTCGTGGGAACAAAGTTCTTAACGCATTTCAGGACTAGGTTGTTAAAGAAAGACCATAGCTCGTTCACGCAGCATGTGCTTGATTCAGAAAGCGAGATAAAATCCGATAGCGACCTATCCATGGCGTCTAAAATATCGACGTCTTCAGCGCGCGAAAAGTTTGGAACGAAACTTTTTTTTCTTTCAATGTCAGGGGTACGGCGAAGTTGAACTGTGAAAGATATCATTTTGTGGTCAGATATTCCATCAAAAATATGTACTTCGGGATTGCGGTTGAGCACTGCATTGCTTACAAGAAATAGGTTTAAAATTGTAGCTGTCTCGTTTTGAATTCTGGTGGGCACTTTTACCAACTGAGCCAAGTCATGAAATATTACGAGGTCAACAAAAGGTTCAGCTTTGCTTGTAAGGGGTTCGGGAAAATCGCTACTCCAGTTTATTGACGGCATATTGAAGTCGCCACCCAAGAGGACATTGCAAGAATAGCTTTGAATGGAACAAAGAAATTCGTTTAGCTCGGAAAAAAAGTTTTCTTGTGTAGGTGGACGATAAAAGCCACCCACAATTAAATTGTGCTCATCGAATTGTACTTTAATGATGACGCACTTGATTGAAGGTATATCAGGTAACTTTGAGACAAGTAATGATTGTTGGTAAATAATTGCAACCCCTCCGCCTCGCGAATTTCTATCTTTCCGGTGAATTCCGTAACCTGGTGGTGTTATTTCGTCGTCGGAGATATCAGAGTGAAGCCAAGTTTCTGTAACTATAAGAATATGCGGTTGGTGCGTCATAATAATACTTTCAATGTCATCTGATTTATTAATGATGCTGCGTGCGTTAACGTTGAGGCAACGGAGTGGCTTTTTGACAAGGGTTTCGGTTCACTGGGGCGGTGACGGTGGGTTATGTGCGTCTACTGTTGGTCTGCTTGTGGGAATCCTTCCGTTACTTGCACTATCCCAAAGGAACAGTTCGCCGTTAATTCTAATTTTGTCGTACACTAGTTGCACTTTCCCTCCAGCTGTTCTAATTTCCGAAGTACTATCCCAGAGTTTCTTTCTTTTGAGCCTTGTATGTGCTGAAAAATCTTCCGAAACTGAAAATGCTGTATCCTTCAATTTTTTTTTTTCCAAGGAACTTTATTGACAAAACCAAATAAAATGTACAAACACTGTTTGGACCGATAGCTCAGTAGGCTAGTGGCCGGTCCAAATACAAATATTACTCTCAGGTTCAGCCATAGAGGATCAATGATTGAAAGGAACAATAATGATATTAACGCAACATTACTGCTACAGTTGCGTACATAGGCAAGAATACAGCAAACTGCAAGTAAAATAATATACCCACATAATTATGAGCACCAAATAAAATCGATAAGCATAATAGTACTACAATGAAGAGAAGGAAAATTAGAAAGAATATGGTTACAAAGTACAATAAAGTGCAAGCGAAGTACACGATACACTCACAAAAATTATTGCGCACACGCTATTGCATGTGCGCAACAACAAATACAAGTGTAAAGCATGTTTCAAAAACTAGGCTACATATGGGAATTTCACTAAGAAAGCAATTCAGGCAGAATTTGATTAGACTGGTAATATAGTTTACATGTCAATTTAAAATTTCTGGCGGCTTTTACCTCGATCGGCAATTCATTCCATATTTTAACACCATTGAACTCCATCAGTCGTTCACCATACACATTTCTACATTTGGGAAGGTTAAAATTACAGTTAGATGCCTGCCTAGTATTACGCGAAGGCTGGACAAATAGGCTTAATGGAAGGGGGGAGTTAGTGCTAATTATATTGTTGATCACAAGCGCAACTTTGTAGTTACGCAAGGTTAGGTACGATAGTATATTGTTGGCATCAAAAATGTTGCTGCTGGATTGATCAAAATTACTAGTTGTTATTGCATTCAATGCCCGCTTTTGAAGACGATGTAAAGGCGACAAATATGTTTTGTATGTTAGACCCCAAGATTCACAGCAGTAACTGATATGTGAATGGAAAAACGAGAAGTAGAGGGAACGTAGTATATCGTAAGGAAAATAGTATCTCGCCTTAATGAGCGTGTGGCACCCAAAGGCTAATTTTTTGCATACGTTGTTAATTTGTTCTTTCCAGTGTAAATGGCAATCAAATATAACCCCTAAATATTTAAAAGAAGAAACTGGTTCTATTAACGAGTTACCTAGAGTAAGTGTAAATGTATTGTTAATAGTCTTGTGTCTAGAGTGAAAGATTATATACTTAGTTTTGGCAATGTTCAGCGTTAAGCGATTGTTGAGGAACCAGGAAGACAGCATTGTCAGCTCATTCATTATGATCGTCTGAATTTCCTGAAGAGATTCCCCAGTAACCACAAGAGCGGTGTCGTCTGCGTACAGTAGTACTTGAGAAAAGCGTAGCACTTGCGGGAGATCGTTTAGATAAAGTGAGAACAACATGGGACCCAAAACCGAACCCTGTGGCACACCACAGGTTACATCGTTCACATCTGATATAAAATCATTAATAAGTACTCTTTGCTTACGGTTAGATAGATAGCTGTGAAAAAATTTGGACGAGTTATCGACAAAACCGTAACTTTCCAACTTCTGCAACAATATAGGATGACATACCGTATCAAATGCCTTTTGAATATCTAAAAAAACAACAACAGCTATTTTGTTCTGATGCAGGGCAGAATTAATAGCTTGTGATAAAGTTAACACTGCTGTGGAAGTTGACCTATTTTCGACAAATCCATGTTGCTGAGGTGTAATGATATTATTGTTGTCAAGAAATATTTTTACTTGTTTTGCTATTAGTTTTTCGAAAAGTGTATTAATCACACTTAGTACAGATATCGGCCTGTAACTACCTGGCTGGTTACGATCTCCTGCTTTATATACTGGAACTATTTTAGCAACTTTCAGTGTATCAGGATAGCGATTATTTTCCAGGGAACGATTGAACAAGTGGCAAAGGTAAGGGCAGAGGATATCTATGTTATCTTTGACTACCCTTGATTGAATGCTGTCAAGACCGGTTGCTTTGTTTACTGCCATCTTACTTACAACAGCTTTTATGTCTTCAGTGGTAATAGCACGAAAATGAAAATGTTTGCATACAGTTGTTGGTACAGATGAACTAGTACAGATAGTGGGGATTGGCACAGATAGTGGGGATTGGCTAGAAAGGCTATTACTAAAGTTAGTGAAGTATTCGCTGAAATCATTAGCAGCTTGCAGAGAAATGCTATTGGGGGTGACTTCTTTGTGTTTATCTATACCAGTTACATTTCTAACTATCTTCCATAGTTGTTTCGTGTCCCCTTTGTTTTGACTAACCAGTTTGGTATAATGCAGTTTTCTCGATTTTCTGATCATGGCTACTGACTTATTCCTGTAATATTTAAACTGCGTTCGGTAATAGTCATTTACTTTGTTTTTCTTCCATTTATTGTACCAAGAATCCTTTATCTTCAGGACGTCAAGTATATCCTGAGTTATCCATGGGCATATAGGATCTTTGTAGTTGCGTTTGACACACTCCCGTGTTGATTGGCTGATTGCATTTTTGATGTACGAGAGAAAATTTTCAAATTCAATATTTACGTCATCATTACATATAGTACTGAAGGTAATGCTCTTAAGTATATTTCTAACTTGCGTGTAATCAATACGGAAAGATCGCTTTGGATGATTTTGACTAGATGGTGACATACAGGATCGGGGTAAGAACATAAATGTCGGACAATGATCAGCAATCAGAACATCACACACACCTGCCCGAAAATTCATATCAAGGTTACACAACATATGGTCGATGAGGGATGCAGTTTGACTGGTTATCCGAGTTGCAGAGTTGATGACGTTTTTAAAATTGAATGATTGAAGAAGAAAAACGTAGTCACTGCAGTTGTCTGATAGTAGGTCAATGTTGAAGTCGCCACAGATAACAATGGGATTTTTTATACTCGCATATGACATCAAAATAGTTTCCATGTCAGAAATGAATTGTGGTATTTTAGAATTCGGAGGACGGTAAACCACGCCAATTACGGGGCCACACTGAAGTTTAATGAAAAGAGCTTCAATTGCTTTGTTGCTGTATTTCTTAATATTGGAGCTACAAAAATGTAATGCAGCTTTGACAAAAAGGGCAACACCACCGCCACGTGTACTGCCAGACCTTGATAGTGACAGCATTTTGTAGCCTGGAATAAAAACGGATTCGGCCTCTCTTAACCACGTCTCTGTGATAGCAATCACGTCATATCTGAAGGAAAACTGCGACAGGTACGCTAGAAGATTGTCAGAATTTTTGCGAATGCTTCGTACGTTGCAATTTAAGATAGATAACTCGTCGTGCGCAAGCCTGGCTTGCTCTATCTGGGAAATATTGTATGCCATCTGTTTAGACAACTCTGCTCAGATCTTCTACGCATGTCACATGAAGTACCTTTGTTTTGTCTGCTTTTCGCATGAGGATTTTGCCGTCGGATACCCAAGTATACTTCCATTTTTTTCTCGTTTTGCTGCAAGAGCTTTTCCGAGGAGCAGTTTATTCGCCGGACAAAGGTGTTCATTAATGAAGATGGGGTCGGGATCATCAAAACCTAACACAGACGTATTTAGCCGGCATTTCTTAGCTGCTCTCAGGACACTGTCCCGGACTTTCTGGGAAGTAAACTTCACAATGATATTTGACTTGCTTTTGTCTTTCGTTGGGACGCGATGTATAACTTCTATGTCTGTTTCTTGAATATCTGATTTCAATGAAGTGCAAATGGTTTCCATGGTCTGAAAGAGGTCTTCCTCCTGTTCTAAGGGAATGCCCTTTACCTCTAAGTTTTTCTTTCGACTGTATTGTTGGAGGTCAATAACCTCGCTCCTTAACTCCTTCAATTCTTTACCAAGACAGTTATTTTCCTGTTTGAGCTCGTGATTTTCATCCTTTACAGAAGCAAGTTCTGTTTTCAGCGTAATCATCTCAGTCCTGAATTCTTCAAACTTTTCGTTCATGAACTGCACCGACTGTTTCACACTTTCCAGTTCTGTCTCGATTATTTCTTTCAAGGCCTCTTTCAACCTTTCTTCTTTGCGTCGAAACGAGCTTCGAAGTCTGCGAATGCCTTGGCCAACTCTTTTATAGTCGTAGGTGGCTTGTCACTCATTTTGTTAGCAAAGTAAACACTAATGACTAGTAACACTAAAAACCAGCACAAAAATCAAACACACTTAAAACACCCCCACTTGGAGCAGACCAGGAGCTAAAAATTCAATCGCTAGGGAGACAACATACCTGCGTAAAACGTAGAAAGCAGATAAGTCGCTGTGCTATCCTGCAGGCTGCCTGGTCTGCTCCGGAGTGATGATCCGTCCAGGCCGGTATGGCTTTATATATGGGTCATGTCACGTGGTGTCAATGTCCTTTCACGAGTCGCGCAGGCGCGGCTTGCGGCAGATCCGAGGGGCTCGTAGTCGCATGTGTGAAGTACGGCAGTATCCCGGCTGGATGGGCGATGCACTGGTCGTCGGCGCCGATGATCAATTCGTCGTAACCCTGGCCGGAGGCGGCTGCGTAAAACGTAGAAAGCAGATAAGTCGCTGTGCTATCCTGCAGGCTGCCTGGTCTGCTCCGGAGTGATCAATTCTTTAAAATGGTCATTTTTTTCGCGGTGGTCGAAGAGCTTAATTATTACCGGGCGTGGTATAGTCGCTTGTTTGCGCCCAATCCTATGTATACGCTCTACCGAAGACACTTGCACTCCAAGGGTGTTCTCAAACACGCCCTCAATCACAGCTTCCTTCAAATCGTCTTGAGTTTCTTCATCTTTTTCTTTGACCCCGAAAACTAGAAGGTTGCTCCTCCGGGAACGGTCCTCTAGGTCAATAAATTTGTCTTGCAAGCTGCGGACAGTTTTTTCGAGACCAGAGACTTTTTTGCTAATTTCCTTAACAGCCGATGCTGACTCCTCAACCACCTTTAGCTACATTTCAATTTCTTCTAACCTCTTTTCAATTTTCTTTTGCCCATTAAGTATTTCGGCTAGCATTTCCTCAGTAGTGGGCCCAGGATTCGGCTCTACATCTCCGGAAAGCATTAGTAACGAAAGCACAAAATCACGAACAACCAAGCACAGTGTACATAGGATTGGTGGGCACGTCAGCTGGATGAAGCATCTATCGCTAGATTTAACAGTAGAAGACTTGTTACTGACCTGCATGTAAAAAAGCAACGGGTTGGACATGCTGTCAGGCGGCCAGCCAACGTGCTCACTGGAAGACGTCGATGGTGGCTGGCTTCTTATATATGCTCTTGATGATGTCGATGGGCCTGGACGCATTGACGTCCAGCGATCGTCATGGTGCGGCGGCTCGTACGCGCAGACTCCGTAGGTGGCTGGTATTGTGATGACCAAGCACGCTGAATCTTGCAATGCGCTGACCGATGTTGTGCCAAACAGGAAGAACTGCATGTAAAAAAGCAACGGTTTGGACATGCTGTCAGGCGGCCAGCCAACGTGCCCACTGAGAAGCGGTAGAGGTTAATGAGTGGTGTCAATCGATAAAGGGGGGGTGTATTCTGTACAAAATAATAATTAGGCCAATAACGCAATTAGGTAATTTATTAAAAGCAAAACACGCAAAATTGTGTCGGCACCAGTTATGAGTAATTGAGAAGTTGTAGAGGGTAAGGAGTAGTGTCAGTCGATAGAGGGTGACGTGATATGTACGAAAAATATTTAGGCAAATAAGGTAATTAGGAATATAATTAGAGGCAAAAAATGAAAACGTAAAAGCGAAAATAGTCTCATTACCCAATGGCTTGGCACCACATTTGAATATATCAAATACTAAAAAAAATAATTCAACAGTTAAGGTGACGACAAAGATGTGACGTCACGGACCTTGAAGTCGAGCCAAAAAGGGGCATAGGAAGGGAATGGCGCGCAATTTCAAAGTACCAAAGACTGAAGTTGTTAATTAAAGCAGTCGATTCGGATGACGTCAAGGTTGTGACGTCACGCAATCGGAAGTAAAGCCGCAAAAGGGCATAGGAAGAAATTGGTGCGCAATTTGCGAAATTGTGTCCGCAGCAGATGTAATTGAGAAGTCGTAGAAGTCAATGAGTGGTGTCTATCGATAGAGGGCGATGTAAAATTATGTGCAAAAATATAATTAGACCAATAAGTTATTTAGCTAATAATTTAGAGGAGAAAATAAAAAAGCAAAGGTTAAAATAGGGTCATTAGCGAATGGCTTGGCGCCACATTTGAATGTATCAAATACTAAAATAATTAATAAATCAGTCAATTAGGGTGACATCACGCAACCTAAAGTCAAGTCGAAAAGAGCATAGGAAGGGATCGGCGCACAGTTTGAAAGTACCAAAGGCTAAAGTATTTAATTCAGGCAGTCAATTAGGGTGACTTCAATGATGTG
Organism: Amblyomma maculatum; assembly: GCF_055883805.1. NCBI lineage: Eukaryota > Metazoa > Arthropoda > Arachnida > Ixodida > Ixodidae > Amblyomma > Amblyomma maculatum. The sequence goes on along the minus strand of NC_139353.1, from coordinate 125,353,418 downwards.
ATGTCACGCAACCGGAAGTAGAGCCGACAAAGGGCATAAGAAGGGATTGGTGAGCAATTTGAAAGTACCAAAGACTAAAATAATTAAACAAGAAGTGAATTAATGTGACATAGAAGATGTGACGCCACGCAACTGGAAGTACAGCCGAAAAAGTATTCTTAAAGTATCAAAGACTAAAATGGGTAAACAAGAAGTGAATTAAGCAACTAGAAGCAACCAGAAGCAAGCAACAGTAGCATCCGTGCTTTCGTATTACTCCAATGCAGATTCTGCAGTGCCCGGTAATTTTTTGAACAGACCATCCAAAAAATTTGGACGAAGACGATGTGGGTATGCCGAGGTCCGGCTTCTTTCCTTTTTTTGCGCAATAGCAAAGAAGGGGGCGAGTAGGGGAGCAGCGAAATAAGCGGACCTTAACCAGTATGGGTGACAAAAGAAACAGAAATAAGAGAGAACGGGCCCCCAAGGCGCTGGACGTGTGGGAAGGAGGTGCAAAGAAGACAATGGGGCAAAAATCATTGGCGGCTCTCTCCCCAACCGGGGAGGCGGATTGTAAGAGGAGGAGGATGAGCTCAACTTCATGCGGCGCGTTGCGTACGTTTTGTGAACTAGCAGCAATGAGCCAGAATCCTGGCCATGTTACATATTATGTGAAGACCGCAGAGAACCCGTCTTCCTTTCTGTTCTGAACCTTGCAAAACTTATTTTATTCTACTGGCGCTAACTCGTGGTCATAAATATTTATATTTACCCTTTTTTGGGTGAGGTAGAAGTGTCCGCATCCTGTGACAATAATAAATACTCTAGCTACTCAGTTTTATTGTAAACACTGCGACAGTTTTTGTTTAGAGGTCTTAGTGTTTATGTTTTCATTTGTCATTGTCATTCAGGAATTTTCAGATTTTCACGCGCACGCCTTTTCTTCATTTGTTAATTTAATTTTGCCACCTTTTGCACATCGCAACTTCTCTGTAATGTACCAATATTTCCCCCTGCCCGAATGCATTTCCCGGTTGCATTGCGATTGGTTTTAATCCCGCCCTCTTCTCTCATATACTGGCAGGAGTGACATGCATGGTGGAGAAGGTGAAGAACTGCTCCTCCAGCAGCCCATGACAGATTTAGTTTACATTTCTTCTCAATATAATCCACATATAATTATTTTGCAAGAAACTTGGCTAACAGCTGAAAAGCATTTCTATTTACAAAATTATAATTCATTCAGACAAGATCGCCAATCAAAAGGAGGAGGTTTAATTATATTTGTCTGTACAAAATTCTGTCACAGGGCTAGGATTTCTTTCCAGTTATCTTCTATAGATTGTGAGTTATTGGCCCTAGACTTTGAAATTCCAGGGCACTGTCCGTTTTCATTAGTGAATGCTTATTTCCCTAGCGGTGTACAAGATACAAAACCTCTAGATCTGCTATTAGTTAATTGTCGAAACTCAGTTCTTCTGGCTGGTGATTTTAATTCGCATCATGTGTCATGGGGCTACAAGACAGATAGTTGTGGCAAGCGTCTTTGGGATTGGGTAACAAATAATAACTTTTCCTGTAGAAATTCGGGTTCGGCCTTTTTTATAATAAAACACAGTCAATCTGTGTTAGATTTAACTTTTACCTCTCCCAGTCTCTTCGTTAATAATTGGTCAACACTTGATTGTGGCACCTCTAGTGACCACATACCGATTGCGTTTGAGGTTAATCACCCTGTAACTCCAGCGACTTCTCAGTTGAGGTCATTTATCAACTATAATAACTTTCAGTCAACGTTACGCTCTAATCGTTACGCTGAATCATTGACTAACACGGATGAAGAACAAAAATCAAAACGCTTATGCTCGGTGATTGAGGATTGCCGTAAGAAGTCTGAGGTCTTGGTACGGAGCTCAAAGGTGAATACTTCAGCTGTTTGGTGGAATGCTGATTGTTCCCGAGATTACAGACGTAGAAAGGCGGCATGGAAAAAGCTTCTCCACAACCAGTGCCCGAAAAACTGGCAGGATTACAAATTCATTGCAGCTACATTTAAACACACAGTTGCAAAAGCGAAGGACGAGTATGATGCAAAGCATTTTGATTTCCTCTCTAAATCAGGCAATCGAACTGCACTTTTTGGTTTTTTACGCTCGCGGAAAAAGATTCCGCAAGCACAAAATCTACATTCCTTTATTTTGACTCCCCATGAAGCAATAGACACAATTGAAAAAATTGCCAAAGGACTGGAGAAACGTTTCTCGTCTGCACTACCTTCGGGCTCGATATCTGTAATGCCAATGGAACCTGTTAATTATGATCCTCAAATTTCCGTTTCTGAGCTTACTCCAATAGTTATGAGATTACCAGCCGCTGCTCCCGGTCCTGATAAAGTAACTTCAAAAATGTTAAAAATTCTTTTTGACGAGTCACCTCAGACGTTATTAGAGCTAGTAAATTATTCCATTAAACATGCTTGGATACACCCAGAATGGAAACTTGCCAAAATAGTTCCTTTACTTAAGAATAAAGGCGGTGCCTTGTCTATTGATAATATAAGACCAATTGCATTAACATCAAACATTGTAAAATTAATTGAAAGAGTCATACTTAGACGTGTTTCGGAATTCATGAATAAAGAAAATATCCTCAGTCCTTGCCAAATTGGTTTCCGTCAAAAGTGTTCCATCTGGAATGCGCATGCTGATCTCGAGAGTCGAGTTCTTCTAGCGCGGCGCCAAAAAATGCACGCTGCCTTGATAACGCTAGATATAGCCAAGGCCTATGATAGCGTTGAGCATAGCATTCTATTGCAAAAATTAAAATCTCTTCAGTTTCCACATTATTTAGTAGCCTGGATATCCGAATTCCTCCAAAACCGAGAGTTTTACTGTGCATTAAATGGCGTCCATTCTGGCAGATATAAGCAAGCCAGGGGAGTGCCGCAAGGAGCAGTCCTTTCACCAGTCCTTTTCAATATACTACTCAGCTCAATACCTGTTAATCATGACGTTCGCACTTACGTATATGCTGATGATATTGCGTTTTTTGCAACTGCATCGGATATTCAATCCCTTTATCTCCACTTGCAAACGTACCTAAACTCTATTGAGAATTGGTTGTGTGGCTTGCGTCTCACATTAAATGTCAACAAAAGCGCAGTCCTCGTATTTAATATAAAAGATTCTGTAAGTCTGTCTGTAGTGTATCAGCAACAAATAATACCACAGGTTAAATCATTAAAGTATTTAGGGGTCACTTATGATGATAATCTTTCATGGCAGCCCCACATTAACCATATTGCTACGAAAGGGGCTCGGGCCGTGGGCATGTTGCGCCGAATTAGTCGTCCCAGGTCTGGAATGCGGAGAGATGTCCTTTTAATGATTTATGTTATGTATGTGCGTCCAATTTTAGAGTTCGGTTCAGTCTTGTTTTCTGGATCAGCAGCTTATAAAATTCGACCGCTTGTCCTTTTGGAGCGAGAAGCGCTTCGTTTGTGTATGGGACTTCCAAAATTTGTTGCCAACAATGTGCTCTACCTTGAAGCCCGGATTCCACCCTTGATATATAGATTACAAATTCTAACCGTTCAGACGTACTTAAGGATATATGAATCAGAGTTTCACCGATCTATGTCTATTTTTTGCTGTCAACCGACCTCCTTTTTCGGTGTCCATTGGTCTAAATTTCACACCCCGCAGGTTGTTATGGTCAAAAATTTGCTAGACCCCTTAAATGTTTCCCTTCCTAGTATTCTACCCATACAAACCATCGGTTCATCTATTAAAAGTTTCTTTGACGACATATTCCCGAATAATGCTAAAAACTTATCATCCGTTATTCTAAACGGATTATTAGAAGATCATTTAAGAAGTCTTTCTGCTAGTTTAGTTGTAGCTACTGACGCATCTCAATGTAATGAAAAGGCGGGAGTGGGTATATATTGTCCACATTTAGACTGGTCTTTTTCTGTCCGGCTTCCGGATTTCACCCCAATTTTTGAGGCGGAGTTTCTGGCGGTGGTACTCGCTCTACGTAAATTAGACTCCTCTTTTTCTAAAGTGGCAGTAATTTCCGACTCTCTATCATTGTGTTCATCTCTCTCTTCGTCGGTGGATTCTGCAATAGTAAAAACCTTTGTCTCCCTGATCCCAAAACATTTGAAAATTGTACATATGGTATGGGTACCAGGCCACAGCAATGTGGATTTAAATGAATATGCTGACAATTTAGCAAAAGAGTCCCTTAATGGCCCCGTATTATCTATCCTTCCGGCGACCGCGTACATCACCGCAGCGAGGTTTCGAAGAAACGTTCTATTAAATATGAAAAACGGACATCTTTTAAGATCTGAGGACTACCAGCATCTAAATTATTCTTGGAATAGAAAATTATGTCATTCACGGCAACTTGAGATTTCACTAACAAGGCTGCGATGCCGCATCCCACCTTTAAATTTCTATCTTCACAGGTCTGGTTTGGCAATGTCTCCCGTCTGCGCATTTTGCGGTGAACAAGAAACATTAGATCACTTTTTATTGTTTTGCCGCCGCTTTACTACGCTGAGAAAACAGTTGATGGAAAGGCCATTGCAACAGCTTGGCCTTAGTTTAAGCAGCCCGACATTGTTATCATTTGGCGCCACCATCCTTGGGCACAGTCACAGGTCTATTTTTACCGCCATGCAAAATTTTTTACTGCACTCAAATCGTTTTCCTTGCTAAATATTTAAACATCACTTGTCCTACAAATATAGTGTCAATCTCCCGTGAGTGTTACCACTTTTCATATTATATTTCACTTATTTCCCATTTTGTTTCGTTTCCTCTACCCCTCAAATTATTATTAATATATATATATATATATATTTCTTTTTATGCAAGTATATTAAAAAAAAATTCTTTGCTACCCAATTCTTGGCCGATCCCCCTCTGTGGGTATGTGCCATAAGTTATTTGGACAACAACAACAACAACAACAACCGTAAAAGGCGTGCAAACCTGAATAGTTGTCTGCTTTTTCATCGCCTTCTTCTAGTAACGTTCTAGCTACGTTCTTCTTCACTCCTTCAGCATCGCCAGGTATCCGCGAGGAACCCGCGCAGAAGAAGAAGCCAGCTCCGCCTCGTACTGTTAGACATCTGCAGGGTCCTCGTTCTCGATTGAAGTTTTTTTCCATGTCGGAAGCCAATACTCCGAAAAGTGTCCAGCGGACGTCTCCCTGCGTCGCTGTGGACGCAGAACATGACGCGGGTGCCTCTGCCACGGTTTTGGCTCGCCAAGGGTCTCCTCTTTCTTTCTCTGCTCCTCGGCCTCCCGACAAGCGCACCTCTTCTCGCATCGCGGTCTCGAGCGCCTCCTCTGTAGCTCCGTCCACAACACGGCCTGCCCTCCAGCACAGCTTTTCTTGCTTAACGGTGAACGAGGGACGCGACCAGGGTGGCTCTAACGCGGCTCCGGCGTTCTGCCAGGACACTCCGCTTTCGCCACCCTCGCCTGAGCGGAGCTCTTCTCGCATCGCTGCGGACCCAAGACGGGACGTGGGCGTCTCTTCTGTGGTTCCAACCAGCACGGCTACTCCGATTTCACCGTCGACGCCTCAGCCTGGGCAAGGGCGAAAGTCGAATGCGCCATGACACCGGCCGCAGCGAGGCATTCAGCATGCTGCCAGGAAGACGCAAAGGACACCTACTGGAAAGCAGAGACTCTCCCCAGCGTCTAAGCAAGCGGCTTCTTTCGCGGCATCACCCATGGCGGGAACAGCTTTGCCGACGCCTCATCAGGTCAAGTCAGAGAAGTTGCCTGAACACTCGCCTTCAAGCGATGCGCTGGAATCGCCTATCACTGTAGAGTCCCCGGTAAGACTGCATTTCAACTATTTTTATTTATTTCATCATCTTGACAGATGCTCATATTCAGAAGACTCCTTAAATACTTTACAGTAATTGTTATGGTTAAGGACAAATCAAGTTCTGCACGGCCTTGAAGGTTTTTGCTACTCGCCACAATTTTCTAGATACGCTACAATTTTTAATATTAACATTGGAGCTCACTCAGATTTTAGCTGTGCTCAATAGGCACATTGGTAATTACTTTCTTGAAGTGGAGCAAAATTTTCATCTACACAGCGGCATCGGCAATATACAGACAGATGCGTAGCTATGAAACGATTACGAGAGCGTAATGTCGTTTCCTGAAAGGCATATGACTGCATTAGCAGAACGAATTATGAGACTTTCACCTAAAAGAGGTTTCACTGTTGAATTAATTTCCTTGCTTAGTCGCCGGAGATGTAGGAAAACATGAAAAAAAAAACACGCTTCCTTGAAGCATTTTTCTCCTTGTATTTCGGGTTTTTTATTTCATAAACACTTTAAATTTACAGGTAGTTCAATACCTTTCAGGCTAGACACATATCATCATACAAATGCTGCCCTCAAGTTATTTAAATGCCGTAAGCCACGCGCAGTAGAATGGTCTTCAGTACTTTAAGACACGAACGTTTATGAAAACCTTGACGTCCTCATAATGAAAACCACATGTGACACAATTGCCCGCCACGTGTTTTTTTCCCCGCAGGTGGCGGACGCCAAGGACGCGGCCCAGAAAGACGGGAGCAGTGGTGTGACTGATTGCCCTCCCTTAGCACCAACTCAGAAGAACCGTACAACCAGCGCTGCGTGTTCGCCGTCTTCTCGCGCGCAGTCGCCTCAGGCCAGTGATCCAAGAACCGGACAGGACCCTATGAAGGCCCTCAACGAACTGCTGGTAGATGCTGCCTCAAGAGAGATGCCTGCGTCGGTGAGCTGGTACTTATTGTGTTGGGGAGTCAGGTTAAAAATGCAATGACCGATTGCGTTCAGTTCATTTACGTGTGGAAGAAGGAGCGTTTTCTTTCCAAATCGTCCGTAAATGGCATCAAAACGTTTGGCCAAGGCTGAATATTGTGCACCGAAAGCAATTCCTGTCTTGCTGATCTTTCTTGACGAACGCCTTCGAACACAATCGGACGCTTTGAAGTGAGCTTTGTAAAGAAAGCAATACACATATTCGCGATAGTAATAATGTCCTTAATCCTTAGTTGATTTCCATAGCCTACAGTTAGGAACATGCAGTGGGCAGCAATATTGCCTTTGTCAGTGAGTTTTCTTAGACATCACAGGTATGTGTTCGCTTGCATCACACATCACACGCTAGAGACCTATTACATTTTTAAAGGATGAGATGCCTAGTAGTCAATATTTTGGCAGAATGACAGCATGCAAGAATAGTTGCCTACTGGCTTCCATACGACGGTCACCTAAGCGTCATTGTAGATATAATCAACACGTACGTGGGAAGGACAAACATTTTTGAGGCACTTTGAACTTCATAACTGCGATAAGACGAGAATATTTAGGGCTGATACTACTGTAGGGGTTCTTCTTTGTCAGAACCTCGCCGATATCACACAGCGCCCCTTCTTTTCCGAATTCGACGAGAGCAGCTCCAGTCGGAGGCGATCGCGCGCGCTAATTGGTGCGCTTTGCCTTCATAACTGGCGGCAGATGCCTTGGGGCAAGCGCCCGTCAGGAGACCGGCCTTCACGAGAACGGTTGGAAGGTGTCGTCGTTGCGCCCCTGCTTTGACATGGAGACAACAGCTGAATACGTTTATCACGTGTCCGACATGGCTAGTTGGGGAAGGCGCTCGTCTGGCGTTCGTCGGTGTAAGAACACTAGCTTGAAAGCTGCGAGAAAGGAGCGTAGGTTTCTAGAAAAAATGGGAGACGAAAAACACCAGCTACCCAAAATCAAGCAAACAGCTATTTAGATGAAAAGTGGGAAAGTTGTGGCTGTAGGAAGAAGTAAAAGAAAATGCACGGGCCTGCTACTGGCTCTGTAGCTGAGAAACCTCCACTGCCTCGTGCGGACCTAAAAATGAAGTAAAGAAGAAAGAAAAAGAAAATGAAGAGAAAGACGCGCGCCGCAACAGCCGTTACATTTTCGGAGGGCTGTTCCCCTTTAGGTTGCATTACATAATGTTTTTATTTCTTAATAGCCGCAAAGTACCAGCCGTGAATACAACTGCGAGGTGACTGCATAACAATGGTAACACTATTCAGTTACCTTCACTGTAATCATTTCCTGCTTTCAGTGAGCGTATGCCACCTTTAGGTTGCGTTCAGAGACATCTCTCGATAACAATCGCCGTTTAACCCGTTCAGAGGTAACCAGTGAGGAGAAAGAAGTTGCGGGACCCTACCGTTGAGGAGACGGAATTACGCGTCGTCTACCAACTAAGCGGCGGCAGGTGAAATAACGGTCTACAACAGATAAAAATTCGGTGGCTGGCTAGCCCCCGCCGCAAGCGGCGTTGAGCTACCGTTCCAGCCCCGTAGGGCCAGGAACAGCCACCCTTCACCCCCTCACCCCATGCGCTTTGAAAAATGCCTGACAATACAACGACCGATAACAAGGGATGAAACGCATTGATCGCTTTGTATCGTAGAATATTTTGTATCACTTTGATCAAAGTGATAGTGTCATCGCGTTCCGCGGTCCTGTATTGGAGGAAGATGAAATGTTGAAGGAGACGCTGAAGCGGAGGAGGAAGCTGGCTTCGTTCGCTCTGGGTGTGCTAACGACCAGCTCATCTAACACCTGCCATGTAAATAAACCACGTAACAACTGTGGTGGTGTTTGCGGATATCGATCACCACGGAACCTCGCCTACCCCGTCGACGCAGAAGTATAGCTGGGCTATCCCCTCTACTGACAGTGATGGCGCAAGCAGATGTTCCAACGCAGCCAATGCGAGCAGCTCAACCGACCACCACACAGCTCTATCGGGAACCCCGCCACTTCTATGGCAAGCACAGGGAAGACGTAGATGACTGGCTCGCCCACTACAATCGGGTGAGCAAATACAACTACTGGGATGCGAAGACCAAGTTGGCGAACGTAGTATTCTTTCTTGAAGAAACGGCGCTAACATAGTTTGTTATCCTGAAGCATCCCTTATCACCTCGGATCACTTCATAGAAGAAATGACAGCGGGATTTGGTAATGCCGATGCTCGAAAAAAGAGCGCCGAACAGACTCTGGCTCAGGGAGTGCAAGTATCGGGGGACACCTGCACAACTTACATAAAAGTCCAAGCTGTGCAGAATAGTTGATGCTCGGATGACTGAGGAAGGCAAAGTGGGTCGCCTCCTCAAAGGAATAGTGGTAGACGTATGCAGTTTTCTCATCTGCAAAGATAATTTCAATACCACCGCTGATGTTACCCGACACTGCCGCACGTTTGAAGGTTTGAAGCGACGCCGCATCATCCCAAAGTTTGGTAGGTTGCCGAATGTCAACTGTCGTCAGTGCGAATGTGCCTGAAACGACGAACATGGCAGATACTATTCGGCAGATTGTCCGCAAAGAGCTTCGGAGGCATCACGATATTGGGGGTCACAGCAGACCCGTCTACAGTGGAATCTCTTCGGCAGACGATTGTTCACCTTCTGCCTGTTATTCTGCCTCTGATACATCTCCTTGGGACATCCGATGCTCAGCTGCTCATGGGCCTAACATCCAACCTCCAAGCATCAACGCCTACAAGCCAGCACGCCCGTGCTCCTCGTCGACATTCAGACCATGAAGCGTTCGACCGAAGCCACGATGAGCCTTACTCATCGCCTGAATGTCAGCAGCCAAAATGTGGCCCAATACCAGTGGAATGATGGGCCCCATTTCGCGTTTTTGCCGCAACTGCCGTTCATACCAGCAGTATCGCCGACAGTGGGTGGACTCCCCTACAAGGTTTCCCGCCGACAATGCTGATCCATATAAAGGAACACCTGGTCGAATGAGTACCACGGAACACCTAGCCGACAAGAGAACAAAACGGCGCTGAAACGAAATGAATCGCCGGCCTCTGAACGCAGCCTGACACCACCATCTCGGCGCTTACGACGCTCACCTTCTCCCCGACGATGGTCGCCACATCCGGGAAACTAGTCAGTGCGGCTGGTGAAGGTGAGGTCGCAAATGATTCTAGCTTACCTATGCCTCTGCCCGTTTCAATGTTAAAGAACAGAATTGAAGTTTTTGTGAAAGGTGTGCGTACGTGCTATGGCATTGGTGGACGCAGGTGTAACCTTATCTATTATCATCATCATCATCATCAGCCTGATTATACCCACTGCAGGGCGAAGGCCTCTCCCATATTTCTCCACTTAACCCGGTTCTGTGCTAGCTGCATCCACGACCCCCGCGAACTTCTTAACCTCATCCGCCCACCTAACGTTCTGCCGCCCCCTGCTACGCTTTCCTTCCCTTGGAATCCAGTTTGTTACCCTCAGCGACCATCGGTTATCCTCTCTTCGAACTACATGTCCTGCCCATGTCCATTTCTTCTTAATTTCTACTAGAATGTCGGTAACTTGAGTAATTTCTCTGACCCACTCTGCACGCTTTCTATCTCTTAATGTTACCCCTACCATTTTTCGTTCCATAGCCCTCTGGGTTGTCCTCAACTTAAGTAGAACTCTTTTGGTTAGCCTCCACGTTTCAGCCCCACAGGTGAGTACAGGCAAGATGCAACTGTTGTATACTTTCCTCTTGAGCGATACCGGTAAGCTGCTAGTCATAATCTGCGAGTGCTTGCCAAATGCGCTCCATCCCAATCTTATTCTTCTTGTTATTTCCTTTTCATGGTCCGGATCTGCCGTTACTACCTGTCCTAAGTAGACATATTCGCCTACTACTTCCAGTATTTCGCTTCCTAATGTAAACTGCTGTTCCTTCCCGAGGCTGTTGAACATTACCTAAGTCTTCTGCATATTGATTTTCAAGCCTACCTTTCTACTTTTCCTGTCTAGGTCATCAATCATTATTTGCAGTTCATCCCCCGAGTTGCTTAGCAAGGCAATGTCATCAGCAAATCGCAGACTACTGAGGTATTCTCCATCTATCCTAATCCCTAACTGCTCCCACTCCAAGTCTCTGAATACTTCCTCTAATCAAGGTGTGAATAGTACTGGGGAGATTGTGTCTCCTTGCCTAACACCTTTCTTTATGGGAATTTTGTTACTTTCTTTATGCAGAACTATGGTTGCTGAGCAGCCACTATATATATCTTCTAGCACTTTCACGTACGGCTCGTCTACCCCCTGATTTCGCAATGCCTGCATCACCGCCGAGGTTTCAACTGAGTCAAATGCTTTTTCGTAATCAATGAATGCTATGTATAAGGTCTGGTTATATTCCAAGCATTTTTCTATCACCTGATTGATGGTATGGATATGATCGATAGTAGAGTACTGTTTCCGAAACCCTGCTTGATACTTTGCTTGATTGCAGTCTAAGGTTGTCCCGATTCTATTAGCGATTACCTTAGTAAATACCTTATACGTAACACACAGTAAGCTGATTGGTCTGTAATTTTTAAGGTCCTTAGAGTCCCCTTTCTTGTGAATGAGGATAATGTTTGTATTCTTCCATGGTTCCGGTACCGTCGATGACGCCAGGCACTGCGTATACAGGATGGCCAGTTATTCTAGCACAATATCTCCCCCGTCCTTCAGCAAATCTGTAGTTATCTGATCCTCTCCAGCTGATTTCCCCCTTTTCATAGTTTCTAGTGCTTTCTTGACCTCGTCCTTCGTCACTGGTGGAACGTCTGACTGTTTTTCCCTATCGCCAATCTCATTACGGTCCTGACTACTTTGGCTACTGTAGAGATCTGTGTAGAACTCCTCGGCTACTTTGACTATCTTTTCCATATTAGTGATGACGTTGTCCGCCTTGTCCCTTATCGCATACATCTCGTTTTTGCCTATGCCAAATTTCTTCTTTATTGCTTTAAGGCTTCCCCCGTTCTTTACAGCATGCTCAATTTTCTCCATGTTATACTTCCTTATATCGGCCACCTTGCGCTTATTGATTAGCTTTGATATCTCGGCCAATTCGATCTGGTCTGTTGGATTGGAAGCTTTCATACTCTGGCGTTTCTTAATCAAATATTTCGTCTCCTTAGACAACTTACCGGTATCCTCTCTAACGATCCTACCGCCTACTTCTACCGCGCACTCAGTAATGATATCTAGAACTTGCCAACTTTGACGACGACGCTGTGGAATCAGTGGCAGTGCTCAGCACAGACAATTCCCAGCCTACCGCATGTTCAGAAGTAGATAAGACAATTTCTTGCGATTGCTAACAAACCCCTGCCAACAAGTGACCGTTACAGTTTAGTGGAAGTTCTGTCGAAACATGCTGCGGCTTTCAATTTCTCCCGAGACTGGCAACCACGGAATCCCATTTCCCGTACTTAGCACAAAAGCAATACTGGGATTGATGATCCAATCCGTCTGAAGCCTTATCGTTTATTCCCATCAGAGCGTCAGACAATCGAAGAACAAGTTCGTGATATGCTGCATTAGGGCATCATTCAAGAATCCTCTAGTGCGTGGGCTGCCCCAGTAATATTAGTCAAAAAGAAAGATGGCACACGGGGATTTTGTGTTCATTATCGAAGACTGACTACTGTTACTAAGAAGGACGTGTATCCTCTGCCACGTATTGATGACGCTATTGATTGTTTGCATTCTGCCTCCTATTTTTCCTCAATTGATCTGCGATCATGCTATTGGCAAATTCCCATGCACCCGAAAGGCAAAGAAAAGACAGCGTTCATCACCCCAGAAGGACTATATGAATTTAATGAGATGCCGTTTGGATTTTGCAACGCTCCAGCCATCTTTGAAAGATTCATGGGTACAGTTTTGCGCTGACTGAAGTGGAACATTTATATGTGCTATTTCGACGATGTAGTAATATTCAGAACTGCCTTTCGTGAACTCAACAGTCGATTGGAGGTTGTCTTGGAGTTTATTGACAAAGCTGGTCTGGTAATCAATTCCAAGAAATGCGGTTTTGGAGAACGCCAGACAGCAGTACTTGGACATCTCGTAGACAAGGAAGGGGTCAGGCCTGATCCGAAACAATTGAAGCTGCCACTTGTTTTAAACCACCAAAATCGTTAAAACAGCTGAGACATTTTTTGGGGCTTTGCTGCTATTGGCCTCGAGATCGAGCAGTGTCGCCACCGTGCGGCTCAGCGGCGAAACCTACTCAGTGTGGATGCGTTTTCGCGTCGCGTGCCAGCCCGCAGGGATTTACGCGCGCGCATGCGGCGTGTACAGGAGTGTTTTTGTTTGTTTCGCAGTTCCTGTCAGCTTTCGCTTACCTATATGCCTCTTGCAAAATAGATATAAACTGTGTATAACCCTACGCTTCATTAAAAAATATATACTTGTCCGTATCGAGCATGTCATGCTTGGATAAGGACATCATCCATTGCGGCCTTCGGCGCTTGAGATCCTTTGACATGCAATGTCTCAAACGAAGTAGTACTGTCGTTACCGCCGTGTCAAAGCAAAACAGGTCGTTGCCGTCAATAAAAGTTAATGCAAACGCTCAGAAATTGCATATTCCCGTTTCTGTTTGGAATACCGCAGCTACTAAAACATATGCCACCGCAGACTGCTTCATATAGCAGAATGCAGTTTGAACAAAACCACTCTATGCCTACTGTGCCGTCTGTATGCACGATAGAGTTGTGTGAGTATTTTTGTTTTTGTTTTTTTTGCTTTTAAACCTCTGTCGCGGTGTCTCAATGGTAAGGGCGCTCAACTGCTGATTTTCAGAACGGGGGATTCAATCACAACCGTTTCGAAAGGCGTCCTCTGCTGCGGGATTTGACTGCACAATAAATAATCCCACGTGGTAAATGTGGTGTTAATAATAAAAAAGAAACGACACCAAAACCAGCCTCTGCAATCGTTTGTCATAGCTGATGCCACTTTCATGCGTTAAACCCGGGTCATATATGCATTTCTTTTCTTTTTTTTTTTGTTGTTGAAGTCTTCTGTGCATCCGTAAAAGTTTTAGGGAGCACATTTTTCTTTATAGAAATGCTCGAATGTTTGGGAAACATATCCCCTGCACCTAATTGTCACCCTAAATAGTACATAATACACCAAGATCAATATACTTTACTGGTAGCCTATTATAATCATTATAATCCCTCTTCGTGTAAGTGCTGTCTTCCGACAAAACCCGTCATTTCTGACAAGGGGCGTAAAACAGCTTCATGCGGGCTTAAATATCAGTGTTAGTTCGGGAAGAAATACATTTTTTATAGTCGCATGATAGGATGACCTCCATTCCTTTCGGAATAGTTTTATATCCGGCATCTGTTTTGGAAGCAACCGTTTTATTTTTCTTCGCATAAGATTTAGTCACTGCTAAATAATTAGTGCTAAAAAAATTTTCAGCCTGTAAAATTGCTTCCCAGAACATGACAGAACCCATGCGCAGTTTATAACGATGTCTTCGCAGCAAGTAATTCGCAGCTGGCACTTTAACGTTACTGAAAATTAATCGCTGATCATTGTAAATTCTGTTAGGTGTGTAAACGTTCTCTCACACTGTGAAATTTATTCGCATTGTAAAACAAAATAATTACACGACTAATATACCGCTACATAGTAACATCACGCACATCAGAAATCCTTTATACTTTCCTCGGTTTCAGGAAATTATTTACAGTTAGTGGCGCATGCATTATTACACTATCACATTCAATTGCAGTGGCCGCAAAAAGCATCTCGGCAAATTCAATCCACTCAGTGTTGTACACGCGCGGCGAGGTTTCCTATGTAGTGTCGGCGTTATCTCGTTTTTTGGGAATACATGTGCATGGTTGTCTGGGCCAGAGTTGATGTGCACTTAGTCTAAAGCAACTCGCCATGCAGTGCGCTGCCAATTCTACTTTAACCTGCTTAATCCTCTAGTCAAGTACTATATATTGAACCAGGCTTTCTCGATACAATCTAAATTACTGCAGGTCAGAGCACGAACCTTGTATCTGCGTGGCTTGACACTAAATTCGCCGGTCTCACTCGCATGAGACACGCGCAAACTGTTTAAAAGTCGATAAGAAAACCAAAGCTGTCATTAGGCAGGCCCAAGCATTAGGCGCTTGAGCACAGTATAGCGCAAGAAACGTGCAAAGTAAATCTTGAAGACTGGGGGTTGCGTGCTTTGGTTTCCTAAAATCCGCTCTTCTTCTGCTGCATTGGCGAAATCCTTGGAGTTTTTTCTGCAATATTGCAGAAATACTGCAGAAGGCACGTTTTCATCGCCAGCAAACCCGCCGTAAACTCGGAAGCAGACCAACGCAGCGTGCGTTTCTGCGAGCGCCGCCGGCTTCTATCCACACTACTGGAGTGACGCTGGCGCCACCTCTAGGTTGATCTCGCTGCGAATTTCCGGCGTTTTCCTCCGAAGTTTGCTCACCTAGCATATCCACTTACTTACCTTTTGCAAAAAGATGTGTATTTCAAGTGGACTACTGATTGTGACTACGCCTTTCATCAGTTAAAATTTATGTTGACATCAAGACCTGTACTACGCCACTTCTGCCCATCAGCTGCAACCGAACATCACACTAACGCCACCACAGTCGAAGTTGGTGCAGTCCTCATGCAGCGCCACAATGGCAATGAACATGTCGTTGCATATGCAAGCCGTTCTTTAAGCAAGGCTGAGCGCAATTACACAGTAACAGAACAGGTATGCTTAGCTGTTGTTTTCGGTGTGCAACGGTTTCGGTCATATCTTTATGGATGTGCATTTAAAATTGTGATGAACCATCATTCCTTATGTTGGCTTGTAAACCTCCGTGACCCCTGTGCACGTCTTGCGCGGTGGGCTTTGCGCCTTCAAGAAATCAATTTTACTGTCTTTTTAAGAGTGGTCGTCAGCACGGTGTTGCTGACCGCCTGTCCCGGTTGCCTCTTGAAAGTACTGATTGCGAGAGTAAGATCTTGAATAAATATATAGCGGCTACCTCTACAAGCTTCCCCGATGTTGATGACTTCAAGATTGCACAGCGGAAAGACAGCAAACTGGCGATATTTTTTGATGCCGCCAGTTCCCCGAACCCTGCGACCTCATTCTGCATTCGTGACGCTCTACTAAACAGGAAGAACTACTCGTCAGTGGGTGCGCGGCTTCATCTGGCAGTTACTACACGTCTTCGGTGTCAGGTTCTTCGGGTAATGCACGACGATCCCATGGCTGGACTAAGGAACGTTTTTATTGGCCGAAGATGAGTCAAATTACTCAACATTATGCGGCCAGCTGCCTCCAGTGCCAGCGATTCAAACACCCAACCTGCTCTCCGCCAGGTCATCTACAGCCTATAACGCCGCCACCAACTCCATTTGAACAGGACTGTTGACCTTCTAGGACTGTTTCCCCGTTCCACTAACGGGAACCGCTGGATCATCGTGTGCGTAGACTACCTTACGCGGTACTGTGAAACTGCGGCCATACCGTCAGTCACTGCTTCTGATGTCTCGGCCTTCTTCCTACGGTCCATTATTCTTCTACATGGGCCTCCACGTGTGGTAATGAGTGACCGGGGGAGACAGTTTATGGCATAAGTTGTAGAACATCTTCGTCTCTGCTCATGCCATTTTCGCCATTGAACTCCTTACTACCCACAAACAAATAACCTTACCGGACGCAGCAATTGTACGCTTAGTAATATACTCGCAATGCATGTCGACTCCCGCCACAAAAAATGAGATGAAGTCCTTCAGTTTATAACATACCAATTTACCACCGCTACGCACGAAACGACAGGCTACAGTCCTTTTTTTTTACGCTCGACATCCACGAACTACTCAGGACACATTTTTACCTTTCTCGCTCCCAGCTAATACTTCATTACCACATACTCTCCCTTTGGCTGAAGATGCTCGCCCACTCTCTAGACTTCGCACTTAGCCTCCCAAGAACACTACAAGGAAAGCTACGACAAGTCACCAAAATGTTAATTATGACCATAGTGATTTGGTGTGGCTTTGGACGCCGTTGCGTAAGCGCGGCCTGTCCGAGAAACTGTTGCACCAGTATACTATCTTCCCTGATGGGGCTTGGACAGGTAGGCTACCGCCGCTTGCGGTGGGCGCCAGCCTGCCACCGAATGCTTATCTGTTGTAGGCCGTCATTACACCCGCCACCGCTTCGGGGGGGGGGGGGGGGGGGCTACGGCTGTTGTTGCGGCGCGCGTCTTTCTTTCCCTCTTTCTTTTCTTTCTTCTCTGTTTTTTCTTCTCTCTGAACGAGGCAGCGGAGATGGCTCAGCTACAGAGCCAGTAGCAGGTCCGTCCATTTCCTTTTCCTTCTTCCTACAGCCACAACAGCAGCAGCAACTAGTATACTGATCCTTTCGTTGTGCTGGAACGCATCAGCGTACTCAACTTGCAGTCTCTCGCCTGACCACCTATGGTCGTCGTTCTCGGAAGACTCAAGTAGTCCTCGTGGCCCGTATGAAGCACTGCTACCAGCATGACGAACCTTGACTCACCCGGCGGGCTTCGTCTGCGAAGGGGGCAGCGTCACGCACGTTCCGCGGTTCTGTATTGGAGGAAGATGAGGTGTTGCAGAAGAAGCTGAAGAAAAGGGGGAAGCTGGCTTGTTTCACGCTGGGTGTGCTAACGACCAGCGCATCTAACACCCTCCTTATAAGTCAATCGCGTAACAATATGATAATGTGATCAACTAGTAATCGAAAGGTAATTGAATACAGCTTTGTACAAAACAAGAAAATGGCGCTGATGGGATCTGAACCAAGGCCTAGTGATGCTATATCCATGTACTTCGCATCCACCCGTGCATTTGTTTTGTGAATACACTAATTGGCGTGTCGCGTGGCGGCTGAAGTTTCAAGTTGCTCTTTACGTTTGCAGCACACAGTTTGTGGGACTTGATTCCTATGTTCACGTTTTTGCGAACCCCGTCAATAGAAGGGGTTATCTTTACAATGCTGTCTGCAACACACTTGATCTTGGAAATGAAATCTTTAGACCAGCCAGTGAACCCTCTTTCTGACATAATCATCTGAATGTACCGAAGCACAGCCGCCCTAATTGGGACTCCTAGCCATAAGTTGATCCTTTTCTTGAGCATGCTTTCGCGCACATTTGTATGCAACGCGGCGATTTTGATTGAGTCTCACCGTATGGCTCGTATTGCAGCAGCCAGAGTTTGATATCTCCCGAAGGCAAGGTTTTTCTTCATGCCCCTTCCAGTGGGTAGCTCGTCCACGAATGCTTAAGTGGCCTCTAAACACGGTTGAGGTGCAACTGAAAGGGAAAAACTTGAAATATGAAAATCAAAGGTGTCAAAATGCACATAATGAAAACCTTATGATGAGTATAGCTGATTAAAAGTTAGAATGTGTAACTGATCAATAGGTTCAAATAATTTAAAAGTAAACATCGGGCCAAATTGGATACAAACTGTCTAAATTTTCAGAACGGGAAGCCCATTTTTGCTTAGACTGAGTATTGGTGTATAAACATTTAAAGCACATAGAAGTGAAAAAATATTTTTCCTGTGAGCAACTTATGCAAACCTGCTACAACTTACAGAGGAATATAGGAACCGCCATGTTGAGGGAATATAATAATAAAAATTGGTTCACAGGAAGGGAAAGGCGCAGTATCTGCCACACTTGATTCTGTAGACACCTGAACCGCGCCGTTAGGGAACGGAGGAAGGAGGGAGCTAAAGTGGAAAGGGAGAAACAGGAGCCGTAGTGGAGGGCTATGGAGTAATTTCGACCACCTCGGGAACTTTAACGATGGGGCTGTGACAGGTTGGTCACCGCCGCTTGCCCCGGGGGCCAGCCAGCCCCCGAATTTTTATTTGTTGTAGGCCGTCATTTGCACCCTCCAAGAGAAAATTGAGAAGGAAGACAAGGAAGAGGGAGAGAAAGACGCGCGCCGCAACAACGGCCGTCGTCCACCACCGAAACGGTGGCGGGTATAATGACGGCGTACATCAGAGAAAAATTCTGTGACAGGCTAGCCCCCGCCGCAAGCGACGGTGGCCTACCTGTCCAAGCCCCGTCAGCTGCGATGTCAGCGCAAGTAAAAATCCCCATGTGGTCGAAATTATTCCACAGCCCTCCCCTACGGCTCCCCTTTCTATCCGTCCACTTTCAATTCCACCTTCCTTCCTTCTCTTACAGCGCCAAGTATCATCGGTAGCATTGCCGACGATGAAACAAGCGCGACGCTCACTGCCCAAATTCTCTGGCCAGGCGGCCACATCGCCAGCATCCGCCGGCTCGGAAAATCAACCATTGTGCTTATGACATTTGTGGGAAAAGTGATCCCGTGATACATCCACTACAAGGGGAACTTACCCCCGTCCGAGAATATAAGCGAGCTGTGCCGGCATGTGTGCCGGCCTATCCATCTCGCTGACTCCAACTGGGTGGAGCGAGCCGCAACACGTGGCGGCTCTTGCGAGCCTTCATCAATTCAACACAGACACGCACGGAAACGCAAAAATGCCTACACAAAGCCATACACTGATCCTGAGGAAACACAATACAGCTGGCAGTTGCGCTACGCGATCGCTACCTGTGCACAATTCAGGACCCCGGCGGATCGGCCTATTCCTATGCAGGCAGGAAAAATTCAGAGTTGGATAACCAATTTCGGCTGCACAATCTGCGGGCCAGTCTGGCCAAAATGAAGATGGGCACTGCCCCAGGCAGGGACAAGCTCACCGCCAAACTTCTGGCGAACCTTCCTGACACGCCTTCTTTAACCATATCAATGCGATCTGGACGGGGGAAATCCCTCTTCCTATTGAATGGAAGACGGCTCTCGTCAACTTTATTCCCAAAGCCGGGAAACCAGTCGACACGGACAACCTCCGACCCACCTCTCGCAGCTCGTGTGTGGACAAATTGATGGAGGCGATGGTGCGGGATCGGCTGTCTGAGTACCTTGAACAACAAAACACTTTCGCGGACACCATGGTTGGATTTCGCCCACACCGATCCGCACAGGATGTCCTGCTACAACTCGACTGCGAAATACTGAGCCCCATCACATGCGCAAGAAACGACAAAATCGTTCTCGCCCTGGACCTCAAAGGAGCGTTCGACAATCTACCACACGAGGTCTTACACACGCACTTGAGTCAAACGCACTGTGGTACAACACTTTCAACCTCAAAAGCGATAACAGAAGTCAGTGCTAGGGTCTCTGATATTGAAAGAAGCGTTCGCAACTTTCAAAACAAGCTCACTGATTTGGAAGATCGCTCCCGATGGAATAATACTCTCGCTTATGGCATTACTGAAGAACCCGATGAAACGCCCCAGGAACTTGCCCAAAAGTAGTTGATGGTGTGTTCAAAGACAAATTAGGCATAGCCGTGTCGTCCACAGAAAGAATACACCGTATTGGCCGCAAACCGCAAGAATGACCGCGTCCTATAATTCTAAAGCTTATCGACCATCGCGAAAAAATAAGCGTACTGCAGAACTGCTATAAACGGAAAGATACGGCTACTTCAGTTTCTGAAGACTTTTCAGTGGCAACCAGGCAAAAAGGAAGAAACTG
Source organism: Amblyomma maculatum (assembly GCF_055883805.1). NCBI lineage: Eukaryota > Metazoa > Arthropoda > Arachnida > Ixodida > Ixodidae > Amblyomma > Amblyomma maculatum. The sequence goes on along the minus strand of NC_139353.1, from coordinate 125,332,965 downwards.
TGGGAGAGCAAGTCCGAAATTAGAAAATCGGGAAGGAAGGTCAAGTTAGTCTATGACAAAATTAAGGTTGATAACGAGTTCTTTGCATGGGACGACACAACAAAAAATAGGGTACCCGCAGGGAAACGCTCTCAGCCAAGCAAACATGCGTCGGAAGGGCAGCAATGAATCGATACAAGTGCTCAGGAACCTTTTCAATGTCTGAACCCCAATGCACGGAGTATACTTAATAAGTCGGAAGATATTGTGAGTATTTTATTAGCGCACAAACCTGATGCATTGATCATAACCAAAACTTGGTTACACGCTAAAAATAAGCGACTTCGAAGCGACACAACCCGGCTACCGAATCTATCGAAATGATAGAAGGTTTAGAGGCAGCGGAGTTGCCATAATATTAAGAGATACAATGCACACCATTAGGCTGCCTGACATATCTGGTAGTGAGTCCGTCGTCATTAAAATCTGCTTGGAGGAGCTTAATCTAATTATAGGGGTATTTTATAGGCCTCCTAGTACTGGCACTACTTTCTTATGAAAAATTATGAAACATATCATCTTTAAACGCATAACCACTTATCTTGAGAGAGAGAGAAATAACATTTATTGCACCCGTCAAAAGGTTGGTGAGGATCCGAGGCGAAGCTCTGTCCCAACCATGTCCTCCCCCTCAGCCGTCGACCTGGATGCCTTAGATCTGAGCAGCGGCCAGAGCAAGACGGATGACTTCTCGTTGCCCTTTTTCGTCCTGCTTGAGAAGTAGTGACTCCCAGGACTCATCTGTTCTGTCAGGTTCTCCAAATCTAGGACACGTCCATATCATATGGATCATGTCCGCTATGCCATCGCAACGTTTGCACCTTGGGCTAAAAAGTTCCGGCTGCCACTTGCTGTAAAGCTGTGGGTTCGGTAATACTCAGGTCTGTAGCTTACGCCCCATAACCTCCTCGCTTTTGGTGAGTTGCTTACACGCTTTTGGTAGTACTGATCTGCCTAATTTGTAATGATTTAGGATATCTTGGTAGGTGCTAAGGTCATCGTCAAACTGCAGGGGCTCCTCATCGCGCAAGGGGTACGGAGTTGCGCATAAGTCGTCACTGGGATCTCGGAATATAGCTAATCCTCGGGCCAGTACGTACGCTTTCTCGTTCCCCCTCAATCCCTGGTGCGCCGGTGTCTAAATGAGCGCGACCTGCTCTGCCGGTGGTGGACCACTGGCCAACACTTGCTGCTATGGCCGAAATGCGGCCCGCGTCAAACTTTCTAATCGCTGATTTCCAGTCTGTAACTATAATTTTGACCTGTTGTTGTGTTAGAGATAGCGCGATGGCCACCTCTTCCGCCTCCGTTGTGGTCGAATTTCGGGTGATGCAGCAAACTACCGAACCCCCGTCATCTCTAGTTGCTACTGAAACACGTCCCCTACCGTTCGCGCATTGTGCGGCATCTGTATATATGACGTCCTGTCTTCCCTCAAAACGGGCTTGCAGCGCTGTTGCTCTGTCACTCCTCCGGCTCTCATGGTAAACGGGGTGCATGATTTTGGGGAGCGGACGTATTTTTAATTTGTCCCTAACCTGTCTAGGTACTTTTTCTGTACGTCTGGAGCATGCTTGCGGCTCATACCCCAGTTTTTCCAAAATGCTCTGACCAGTACGACTGCGCAACATCCTCTGGTATTGTGAAAAACACGATTACATAGATCCTCAGCAGCACGGTTTCCGCAGTGGGGTATCAACGGTCACACACCTACTTGAGGCAGTACATGATTTTTCGGCAGCTATTATAGACAGAGCCAAAAAGATATCATCTTTTTAGAATATGAGAAAGCGTTTGTGTTTCCCACCAAAACCTGTTATTAAAACTGCAACCAATAATTAGAAATGACACATTGCTTTCCTGGATAGCGGCTTATCTTTCGTCATGGCGTGTTGATTGAAGGTGCGTGTTCCAGTTATGGGCCGGTCCGGTCGGGCGTTCCGCAGGGGTCTGTTCAGGGGCCTCTTTTCCTTTTAGTATTTATTGACGATATAATCAGCAATGTGTCCGTGAAAATAAAACTTTTCGCAGATGACTGCATTATTTACAATGAAATTAAACATCCAAAGGACCAGTCTAAGCTAAATTTATCGCTAGCTAACATAGAAAACTGGTACACAACATGGCAAATGAAAATAAATAAGAAGAAAACAGTAGCAATGACAATCACTCGTAAAAGGAAGGCCCTAACCTTTCCATACTCCATTAATAGTCTCCTCCTAGCATCTGTTAAAAGTTGTAAATATTTAGATGTAATTCTAACCTCTGATCTCAGATGGAATGAACATGCGTGTTACATTGAAAACAAAAGTGATGCAAAAACTTGGTTACACTCGGAGAACCCTACGCCAGTCTACTCAAGAAATAAAACGTCTAGCTTACATTTTTCAGGCCACTACTTGAATGCGCTTCAGCAGTATGGGATCCTTATACTAAGATGAATATTAACAAACTCGAAAACATCCAGAAAAGAACAATGTTTGTTTATAGTTCGTACAGCAACTGTTCTAGTGCAAAAAGCTCATTTAGATCCTCTGCAGTTACGTCGCTTTCATGAACGACTGAATTACATGCATCTTCTCTACCATTCTTAGCTAGGAATAAACCAGAAGCTATATATCGAACCTGTTATCCAGCGCAATACGCGTGCAAATCATTCTAAAAAATTGAAAGAATACAGCTGCAAAACCAACGTGTTTAAAAATTCTTTCTTCCGTAGAACAGTCAGCGAGTGGAACACACTTCCTGTTGATATTGCAGAATGCCCGACCGTCGTGTCTTTGCTATCGAAATTGAAAAATTGTTCTTGATATATTCACGTGTATTGCTTTTTTATTACTGTCGGTGTTTCTCGTACTTATGGTTTGCTGTTGTTTATCTGGGGTCAAGTATTTCGCTCCTGTATTGCTCTTACCATTTCCTTGCGCATGTGGTTTCATATGTCTGCTTTTAATGTCTTTTTTTTTACTTTTTTGTTCTCGTGGTCACTCACTGTAGGAACAGCGTGTTGATGCGTGTCTTTTAATACATTTTTTTTGTGGCAGGTCGACGCCGGGATGATGATTTTTTAATTCTTAGGTTTTCCTCTTGTTAAGCTGGTTTTTCTTTTCTGCTGTGTGTTTTATTCTTTAACAATGTATGTAATCCCACTCCTGCCTAAGGCCTTCTGTGAAGGCTGGCAGTATTTCTGCAATAAATAAATGAATAAACTACATCAAGCAATTTCTCACAAACAGACTGTCTTATATCCAAATACAGGATCAAAAACACGAACCTTTTTTTGCTTGGCACGAAGGGCACTCCGCAAGGCGAAATGTTGTCCCCTCTGCAATTGATCGTTGCGATGCCGCGGTTACCTGCTCTGTTGGGTGCGGTCGAAGGTGTGCAGCACGCGCTGTACGCCGATGACATCACCCTTTGGGTCACGCAAGGACAGCCCCCAAACGGCTGCTAGCATAGTGGACCGCTATGCCCGTGGCTGTGGTCTCCAATGCTCACCGCATAAATCTGAATTCGTGCATCTACGCCCCTCGCGCTCATGCTCGACTCAAATCCATTCTCCTTGCAAAGGAGAGATGGATTTCATTCAAGAATGTAAGGAATACAGACTTCTTGGACTCTTTATACACAACCAGCCACGATGCGACACAATACTCGCCAAGCTCCGGCAGGTGGCGGAACAGGTGGGCCGCATGGTCCGTCGTTGTTCCAACAGGCGCGGTGGGTTACGATGCAAGGACGCCTTGCGGCTGGTGAACGCAATCGTGACTAGTCGAATCTTGCATTCGGCTCCCTACCTCCACCTGCGAAAACAAGAAGGGGATACTCTGGAAGTCATCTTCCGTAAAATCATGAAACGAGCACTGGACCTCCCGGTCTCCACCTCTATCAACCGTCTCATGGCGCTGGGTGTTGTGAATACTTTCAAGGAGGGAGGGCCAGCTCACCAATCAGTACACGCGTCTGACAAAGACAAAGTCGGGTCGCCGTCTTGCCCGACTTCCCATCTAACACACCCAACTCACAAAGGAGAGATGTCGCATTCCCAAAAAATGGAGATGTGCCCTTCATGTGGGGCCTCTTCCCGCCAACATGTCCAAAGAGGACCATAATGGCCGGCGCCTGGCGCGGGCGGAAGCCTTGGACCGTCATTATGGAACCAAACCAGGAGTTTTCTATGTGGACGTCTCCGGCTTGAACCCTAGGGGTTGGTAAACAGCCGCAGTCATCCACAAGGGCAAAACAGTAGGTGGCCTTACGTTCAAGGCCCAGTCACCAACACACGCAGAAGAGGTTGCCGTCGCCCTCGCAGCCTCTGATTCCTTCTCCAAATTCATAATAACCGACTCGCGAGGAGCTTGTCGGAACGTCCATCAAAGGTGCGCTGCACCCCTAGCTTACCGCATCTACCAAAATTGTAGTAGAGATTCGGATCCCGCGTACCGATCTCTCATTTGGTCTCCAGGTCACCAAGGTCTCCAAGGGAATGAGGCCGCCCGCGCGCGCTCTCTCTGGGCATTTCCCACGGGACTTGACGCGAACCAGGATTTTGATTTCAGCCCAGCTTACAAATTTAAAGAAATATATGAATATTACAGATCCACGCACCAAACTCTTCCCACCCCGAGAAGAGGGCCGGGGAAGGCTAACTTGCGGGTGCTCCTGCGCCTGCTCACAAATACAATGTTGTGCCCGGCTACTGTAAACATTTTTATCCACAATTTGACGGCCTGTGCACGCACTGTGAGGAGGTGTTTGACACCTACCACATGGTGTGAGCTTGCCAGGAAAACCCATCTTTGCCCCCTATCACCAACCCACCCGAAAGAACTGGGAAGCGACCCTGTCCGGTTGCTGCACCCTAGAGGCCCAAAAGCTCTTAACGCAGCGCGCCCGGGCTGCGGCAAACGAAATTGGAATGCCTGTCTAGGCGTGCCACCTAGTGTATATACCTCTCTGTAATAAAATAAATGCTTTGACCACCACCACCATCAGGTGGTGGTGAAAACTTTATTTGATGGAGCCGCGAAATACTTGTTACAATGGCTGTTGTTGTTGTTGCTGTTGGAAGAAGGAAAATAAAATGCACGGGCCTGCTACGGGCTCTGTAGCTGAGCCACCTCCGCTGCCTCGTCCAGACAGAAGAGAAAACGTAGATGAGAAATAAAAACAACACGGAAGAAAAACGCGCGCCGCAACAGCCGTCGTCCACCACCAAAGCGATGGCGGGTGCAATGGCGGCCTACATCAAATAAAAATTGGTGGCTGGCTAGCACCCGCCGCAATCGGTGTTGACTATTGTCCCAGCCCCGTAGGGCCAGGAATAGCCACCCTTCCAGCTCCTGATCCCGTGTAGTGGCCGGAAGGCGACCGCTTCAGCCAGCTGCTTCAACTGCCGTCGTGCGGGACATCGCAGCGATGTGTGCACGGCACCCAAAACGGACTTGTGCAAGCGTTGTGGACATACCCATGTACCGACCGACACTTCAATGTGTCCACCCCAGTGTATTCTACTCGACGGCCCCAATTTTACGTGCTCCCGTGAATTCTCGGAGCGATTCAGCAGACCAGGCAACAAGAGACACACCCTCGACAGCTGGCGGAGACGCCGAGCAAACAACTCGGCAATTGCGAAGCAAGCACCGGACGAGTTCCACTAACTGCGTCCGCTCAAGGTTCGCTGCGTCCGCCGCTTCGACAAACGCCAGGAACTGCTCGCCATCCTTTCCAACCCTGACCGACCAACTTCCGCCGAAAAATAAAGTGAGCTGGGGCCCATGATCTTCCTCCTTTTTACAGGAGAATAAGCAACTTAAAAGAAAAGCGAGAAACTCAGGGCAAGCAGATTCAGCAACAGAATGACCATATTGCAAAGCTCACTCTGCAAATGCAAATGATAATTCACAAGCTCTCCCCCGCAAAGGGAAGGGAAAGTTCTTCCACTCCCCTCCCAGGTCGTCTGACCCTACTTCCACCTCCTCCTCTCACATGCAATAACACAGCATCTGCTGCTAAAACTCATACACCCGCCAAACGGAAGGCACTCTCAACAAGACATTCCTACAGGCGTCGACTCCCAAAAGCCTGATCTGGTCGCCTCCATAGCTTTACTCGAAGAGGAGCTTGCGGAAAATTTGAATTTATGACCGCCAGCACGAACGGATGGGCAGCTGAAGTAAACGAGCGGTTAGCGGTGTTCGGGCAGCAGATGCAGCAGCAACAGATTCAGATTCAAACTGCTCTAGAAAAGCTACTCTTTACCAAAGTATGTCAAATGATCCCACCCGCATCCTAGCCCCAAGATGTCAGGACGTCTACAGGACATTGAGGTGTAGCAGTTGAACTGCAGAGGCTTTCGTTCCAAGTGTAGTAATCTGCAGCTGTACATTCAATCCCTTCCGGCCGATGAACCACAGATGGTAATTGCCATTGCAGGAAACAAACTCCCCTGTACAACAGCTCAATTACACTTCTCATACACCAACAAACTCTCCTCAGTACAGAGTGGCGGCACTGGTTCACCGCAACTAAACAGCAACTGATCATACCATGGATGTTGCAGATATCGACTTCCATTTGATAGAGCTGCTTCCCAAAGAGCGGAAAGAAACGAGTCTATTTTCTGAGTATCTCAGTTCAGTTCAGTCGTTCAGTCTTGTCCGACTCTTCGTGACCCTATGGACACGCCACGCTTTCCGGTCTCTCACTATCTTCCTAACATCACATAACTTCATCTGCGGCGCCTCGAGGATACCATCTAACCACTGCGTTCGCTGCCTATCCCTTTTCCGGTAACCCTCAACGTTTCCCGACATCAAATCTTTCTCCAACAACTCCTCTCTTCTCATCAGACGACCAAAGTAGCTTAGCTTTAACTTCAGAATTTGGCCCTCCAATGAGCAGTCCGGGTTTATGGCCGACAATATCGACTGATGTGATCTTCTGGCAGTCCGAGGAACTCTCAAGAGTCTCCGCCAGCACCACAATTCAAACGCGTCTATTCTTCGGCGGTCAGAATTCTTCACAGTCCAGCGCTCACATCCATACATAATAACTGGAAAGACCATAGCACGAGTTATACGGATCTTGGTTGGCAATCTAATGTCTCTGCTCTTTACCAGGCGGTCAAAGCTAGCCATGGCTCTCTTTCCGAGAAGCAGGCGTCTCCTAATTTCATGCCTGCAGTCTCCTTCCGGGGTAATCTTGGAGCCGAAGAAGAGAAAATCTGTCACAGCTTCCACTTTTTGCCCCTTGATGCTCCAGGACTTAACAGGGCAAGATGCCATAATCTTTGTCTTTTTAATGTTCAGTTTAAACCCAAACTTCTTAATCTCTTCTTGTATGCGCATCAGCCGCCTCTTGAGTTCCACTTCACTTTCTGCCATTAAAACGCTATCATCCGCATATCTAAGGTTGTTGATACGTTTTTCTGCAATCTTCACTCCAGCTGAAGGCTCGCCCAGACCGGCCTTCCTCATGATGCACAATGAATATCTACAGCCTCCCGAAAGGTAAAACTGCTCCTCTAATGGCGGCCATAAAAAAGCCTTTCACATCAGCGCTAACCAAGCGTTGATAGTTGCAGGAGACTTTAATGCCCGCCATATCACATGGGGATACAAAATTACCTTGACTGAAGGCGCCCGGCTCTGGACACTTCTCCAAAATGAGAGCATAACCCTTGCCAATGATACATAACAGTGCACGCGCATAGGTAACAGTGTATAGAGCAACACCAGCCCCGATCTCAGTCACGAAAAAATCACACAGTGCTATTGGATAAACATGCAAACCTCTCTTCGTAGCGATCACCATACAGACCTCTTTTTCACTAGCCTCCTTAACCACCCGTGTAAAGCGGAAACTCAAAATCACCAGCTGGGATCGCTTTCTTCGTACCTCGGCCCCGATGCAAATAGACCACATTACAAAAATGACTGGCTAATATCAACAAGGACGTGAACTTGGCCACATCACAAATGGCGTGTATAAAAAATTCGGAGGTGATTGACAGCCGCTTACTCCAGATGTGGGAAGCCCATTCGAGCTTACAGAAGCGATGGTTTAAAAAGAAACACGCACAATACAACCCTGAAGCTAGCATCTCCGCTCTCTTAAGAGAAACAGAGACGCACGCGACACAGCCTATAGTAACTACCAATGTAGTCAAGTGTGCCACCGCCTTGCTGGAAACCTATGACTTAAGGACACGTGGCGGTTGCTACGATGCCTTCTTGAACCCGATCACGCCAAGAATGTACAACAGAAAAATGTGACACGTCTTATTCATGGCATAGACATGGACAACGAAAAAATTATTCAATCCTTTAAAGATACATACCTCACAACCACACCAAAGACATTCTTACCCAAGTACCTTGTAACCCATAACCTTGGGCTAGACGAAGACATCATAAAGTATGAAGTCAGAGCAGTCATGCGCCAACTATGCACTACTTCTGCTCCAGGAGCCAATCAGGTCGCGAACAGAACTTAGAACCTTGCAAACCTTGATGAAACCTAATAACAGAACTTTTTAGCAAACGCTGGCAAGAGAGAACGCTTCCCTCAGAGTGGACACAAGCTCAGGTTACCTTTATTCCTAAATCCGGCAGACCGCTCACTCTATCAGACTTTAGGTTTATTTCGCTAACTTCATGTCTTGGTAAACTTTTTGAACATGTCTTAAATCGGCTACGTACACACATGCAAACCCGCGACCTTCTTCCTCACACAATGCTGGGTTTCCGCAGTCACCTATGAACCCAAGATGTCATGCTACAGATATGCGAAGATATTCTCGATCCCCGACACTGCAAACGCACAAGAGCATTGCTGGCTCTAGACTTGCAAAAGGCCTATGACAATGTCTATCACTCCTCTATATTGGATGCATTATCCAGTCTGCATGTGGGAAACTGAACACATGCTTACATTTCAGCATTTTTGCAGGATCGCAGTGCAGAAATTTGGTTCGACCCCCTAAAATCCCCCAATTTTAGCCTCGGTAATAGAGGCTCCCGCAGGGATCAGTCATTTTCCTTTTTTATTTAACATATACTTTCCCATGGCTAAAAAGCTCTCACAGATCCCAAACCTCTCCAATTCTCTATGTGTAGATGATATTACCCTGCAGACCACCACTAAGAGTATACGTAGCATGGAAGAAACTCTTCAGGGTGGGGCGGGCATGGTGTCGAAATGCGGAGCTTCAATAGGCATTGCCTGTTCCACTAAATCCGAGATCCTGATACTCCACCCAAGCCCGTGGAAGCACTACCACCCCCTATGCTCATCACCATCCATGGTCAGCCAATACCAAAATTCACAAACTTTGAATACTAGGTATGTTGATACAAGACAAAGACCTTAACATGAATATACTCTCCAGACTCACTAACACAACACATCAGATCACCCGCCTAAGCCGCTTTTCGATGGAGGCAAAAAGCAAGGCGCCCGTGTGCTGTGCGATGTCAGTGTACTTTAAAGAACCCCAGGTGGTCGAAATTTCCGGAGTCATTCACTACGGCGTCTCTCATAGGCTGAGTTGCTTTGGGACGTTAAACCCGTCAAAACAAAACCATCAAACGTATAGCCAACAAGCACCGTGAAATGCACGAGCAAAACCTTAGATGCTTAGAACAGGCATTTATTATAAGCCGCATTCTTTACTCGCTTCCGTACTTATATCTAACAAAAACACAGACAGACAAAGTGGTTGCTCTCATCAGACAGGCTTATAAGGCAGCCCTTGGATTACTTAAACACACCCCAACCTATCGACTCTTAGGAATGACAGTTCACAGCACCCTCAGCGAGCTGGTGGAAGCCCACCGCATCACCGCACTAGGACGGCTCTCCACTACGCCATCTGGTGGCCACATTCTTTCCTATCTCCAACTTAGGCCGTTAAGTGCCCCTCGAGTAGAAACTAATGCACTTCCTAAGACAGTCCGCGATCACCTCACTGTCGACCCACTTCCTAAAAAAATGCGGCCCCTTCATAACCAGGCCAGACGGAAACCGACAGCACGCGCCCTACACCGGCACATGCGAACTAACCCGACATGGTTTATGCGGAAGCCGCAGATTATCCACACCGCTCAGCGTATGCGATATGCGCGGTATCCAGCCGCTTCGAAGACATCACATCAGCCTCTATCATTGCCCGTACATCCGTAGGAGCGGAAGAATCCGCTACAGCTATCGCGATAACCTCTTCCACTACCACCCTTATAATCAGTTATTCTAAAACTGGTATGCAAAATTTCGCCCGAGGCCAGCTACCATTCTGCCTCTCACAAAATCTTAACGGTGGTTACGGCGCTCGACTACTGTTCTCAAAGACGCGGGATCGAATTCCGGCCTCAGAAGCAGCCTTTCGATGGCGGTGGAAATCAAGGCGCCCGTGTACTGTGCGATGTCACTGCACGTTAAAGAACCCCAGGTGGTCACAATTTCCGGAGTCCTAAACTACGGCGTCTCTATTAGCCTGAGTTGCTTTGGGACGTTAAACCCCACAAACCAAACCAAACCAACGTTCAAACATCCCGACCAACAGAACTTGTCTGGGTACCAGCCCATTCAGGCAACCCCGGTAACAAAGAGGCCCATTCTGATACTCGAGCATACGTCGACCGAGCAACAGATACCGAGGACCTGGGCAGCGCCAGAGATCGGCTGATTACGTACAACAACCGTACACCACACTACCTGTCTGAAAGGCTTCACTACCCTCCCCCACACCCCTCCTTAACTAAGCCACAACAAATAACATGGCGACACCTTCAAGTCCGCACCTTTCTCTCCCGAGCACTGCTTTCACTGTTCTCTCCCTCTACTCATGAATCCGAACATTCCCCCTGCGAGGCCCCGAGAGCTGGATTCGAACATATGTTCAGATGCCCAGAATTTGAACCACCGGCCAAATGGGACCTTACGGACAAAGGCTCGGGAGATCGCGGTCTCTCTCCGTCCCCCTCCCCCCCAGCTCAGAACCGGCTTCACAAAGGAGACTGGTCGACTAGGCTTCTGCTTTGGCGAGGAATGGATGGAAGTGGTAGACCGCTCCATAGAAGCGCAGATGCTTAGGTACCGATTTGGTATTTATTAAGGAGACCACAATTGATTTGGTGTGTCCAGAGTTAGCGGGCATCGGTTATGAAATAGAAGGGGCTTTCGTTGAACGTTTTTAGCTCTGTAAAAATTACTTCAGGTGTCTGGTTTTAGATAGCATTTTAAATGATGCCGCGAATGGCGTTGTCCGGGGGATTGATATATGTTTTCATTAGGTAGACTTGGTTGATTATCTTGATAGATTCTAGTTGTACATATTTGCGGGCACAGTCTTCGGCTGGCGCACTGATTGTAAATGAATCGTGCCTTTGGTTGATTCGAATGGCGTCCTGTGTTCGCACAGCGTCTATCGGTAGCTGCAGCGCGCTGGTGACTAAAGACAGTATATAGCCCCCGTTGTGTACTAGGTCGAGGCCTTCACCGGGGCGGAACACGATTTTAAGGTCTCGTGTCGGGAGCTTGGGTAACGGTGGCGGACGCTTTTGAACGGTTGAAGATCACATGCCTTGCGTAGGCTGCATCGGTTTGGCTTTGCCGGCTGGGGTCTGAGGAGTCGAACGTGGCTTGCAGGGCAGAGAGGAAGTCGGGGTGAGCCATACATCGAGCCTCCATGGCCCGGTCCTATCTCGGTGGAGTATCAGTAATCCCATCTTCAGTGCACACCATGCCGCTATTAGTGGGCCGTGAAGTCGGGGGAGTGAGGGGTTAGTCGTAGGCCTAACGTGGCGGTGGCCGGCTCTCAGGGAAATCTCAGTTTCTCCGAAAGATCGCGAAAACGGACCCGAAGAGAGGGTGGACAGGTGCTTAGCACCTTCATGTGTCGATTGCGGCTATTCGAAACATGAACAGTCAAGAATTCCGCTCCCATGGTCGAAAATGGGAGGATCTGATGCGAATACTAAGCGTCCGTGTCAATCTCCAAGCAAAGAATCCACAGTGCGATACAGGTGTCCACAGATACTAGTTTGACACATCTGCACCTTTCCCTTCAAGTGAAAAACTATCTCCTCCCATCTCCTCCCACACTCCTCCGCCTTTACACCAAAACGCTGCCCGGCAGTTTTAAAACACTTTGATCCTGGCTGTACAGGAAAATGCCCGCACTGTGCGGAGATATCTTCCGACATCTTCCACATGGTGTGGGCATGCCAGTCAACCCCGCACCTCGCCACCAAACCCAACCCCACCCGGGAGGACTGGCAAGCCAGAAGGCCCTGGTCCACCAACCCCGAGCCGCAGCGGTCGCCAATGGGCTTCTGTAATGAGAAGCCCACCAAGTGTTTCTGTAAGGTTGCCCCTGCTACCTCAAGCTTCCTCCAAATAAAGTTTTTCACACACACACACACACACACACACACACACACACACACACACACACACACACACACACACACACACACACACACACACACACACACACACACACACACACACACACACACACACACACACACACACACACACACACACACACACACACACACACACACACACACACACACACACACACACACACACACACACACACACACACACACACACACACACACACACACACACACACACACACACACACACACACACACACACACACACACACACACACACACACACACACACACACACACACACACACACACACACACACACACACACACACACACACACACACACACACACACACACACACACACACACACACACACACACACACACACACACACACACACACACACACACACACACACACACACACACACACACACACACACACACACACACACACACACACACACACACACACACACACACACACACACACACATCTCGTCCCAGAATCTCGATAGAATTGAATAAGAAAGGAATTGAGCAAGTAGATGAGATCCGAATTTTGGGCATGCTCATAAGCAAAACAGGAAACAACTCCACGACTATAGGCAAGCTAGACGCGCATGCAAACCAAGTGTTAGGCATCATTAGAAAAATCTCGGCCAGATGTAGAGGGCTAAAGGAGAACAAGTTGAAGCTAGTCCAAGCCTTCATTTTGAGTCGGATCTGCTACTCAACCCCATTCCTCAACATCAAAAAGCAGACAAAAAGAAGTTAGACGCTATAATGAGGATATGCACGAAACGAGCACTGGGACTCCCAATCTCGACCTCAACCGAGGCACTAGAGGGAATGGGTGTGCATAGCACATGAAAGGAGTTAGCGTAAGCAACGAGAACGGCGCAAGTCGAACGTCTAAATCTACCTGAGACAGGACAGCAGATTCTAAGCTGGGTAGGACTACAAGGGAATAGAGGCACTAAACACCAGATGTTTCACATTTAGTCCAAAATTAGGAAAGCCCTCACTATCTCACTGATACCCAAGAACATGCAACCACAACACGATCAGGAAAGACGCCAGCACGGAGCCGAACACTCGGTAACAAAACTAAGCAGAATGCCACCCGAGACGGTTGCCTACACAGAAGCCGCTTTTGACGACAACGGGAACTCCGTCTCCGTGGTAATCGATGGGTCCCGAATAGAGCAAGGCAAGATATATACAAGCGGAGTAGGCGCCACGGCAGCAGAAGAAGCTGCGTTCGCCCTGGCGTGCGTTAGTACGGACGCGAAGGTCATGAGTGACAGCCAATCTGCAGTAAGGAATTTCTGCAAAGGCAAAATATCATACTACGCGTTGAACATATTATCAAAAAGCAACATAGACAAAGGGTTCACCCTAACCTGGGCCCCCGCTCACACCAACATACCAGAAAACGAAGCAGCAGCTACAAGTGTGACAGATACTGCGCCTTTCCTTTCCTGTGAACCAATTATTATTATTATTATTATTATCAACGCCCTAGCCCGAGCGCTCATTATTCGGATGGGGGGGGGGGGGGGGGATGCCGGCTTCAATCACCTAACTTTAAGGTTGAGACGCTCGACACCTGACGCGAAGTCATCGAGCACTACAAGTTAGGACGGCGGAAATATCCACCCCCCATATAGGTCCCTCACGTCCACAGAGCCAACGTCCTGCAAGGCAAGAAAAACATGTCTTCCAGACGAAGATAAACTGGAAATCCGGAGGACAAAATTCTGCAAATTCTGTAACTATATCGGAACTCTAAAACATATCCTCTGGGAGTGCAGCCACTCCCCGGGCTGCAATTTATTCAAGGACCCAGAAGCATGGGAGACCGCGCTTTATAGTGGTGGTTAAAACATTTATAAATAACAATTAAATGATTACAGAGGTGTTTGGGTTTGCGACGTATCGGTCTCCCCCTCACAATACTAGGTGGAGCCCCTATTCCGGGGCCCCATTGGCAAGCAACGCCGCCCGCGTCCGTTGAACCAAGGCCTTTTGAGCCTTGAGTTCTTGACAGCCGAGCAGGGCCGCCTCCCAGTCCTCTATAGTTGGATTGGGGTTGGGGGGAATGGATGGGTTTGACTGGCACGCCCAGACCATGTGAAAGGTGTCAGCCACCTTCCCACAGTACTGGCACGCACCATCAAAGGACGGGTTGAAATGTTTAAGCACCGCCGGGCACAGTACTGTATTGGTAAAAATTTTGATGAGGAGGCGCTCGTCAGCGCGATCCAGTCCCTTACAAGGGGCCGGGTAGCGCCTGTGCTCCTCCTTGCAGTAATCGGTGATGTCTTTGAATGTAAGGGCCAGATTGTCTGATTGGGAGTAGGCTTCCAAGGACAAGGAGATAGCCCGGGGAGAGAGTGCGCGGGCGGCCTGATCGGCCTGTTCGTTTCCCCTGAGTCCCTGGTGACCGGGTGCCCAAATGAGATTATGAGGAGTTGGGTTTATGTGTCGGCAGCTAGATTGCAATATACGCCGGGTAAGCGGGGGAGCCCATCCCAGCCTATAATTCCGACAGGCCCCTCGCGAGTCGGTGATTACGTGTTTCGAATTGGGAATACTGAGAGCCAGAGCGATAGCAATCTCCTCCGCGTGAGTTGTGCTGTAGGCTTTGAAAGTTAGCCCGTTAACCGTGTTTGTGTTGTGTACGACTGCAGCCGTATACCACCCCCCATGGTAAGGGCCGGCAACATCCACATAATACACGTGTTGCTGGTGACCGTAGTATCGCTCCAACGCTTCCGAGCGCGCCTGGCGACGACCGTTATGGTCTTCTTTGGACATGTTGCGGGGAAGGGGTAGGACCTGGAGGGCGCGTCTCCAGAGTTCTGGCACTCTCACCCTTTCCTCAATGTGGTAATCGTGTTTGATGTGTAGCCGGTCCAAGAGGCGGCGACCGGACGTGGTCTGTGTAAGACGCGTGTATTGGCTTAGTAAGTGGGCTTCTCGTAGCTCCCGGAACGTGTTCACCACGCCCAGAGCCAGAAGTCTCTGGTTGGACGTGCTGACTGGAAGGTCGAGAGCCCGCTTGATGACTTTCCGGTGGATGGCCTCCAATTGATCCTCATCGTGTTTACGCAGGTACAAGTAGGGTGTCGAGTAGAGGATTCTGCTCGTTACAAAAGCATGGGCAAGCCGCAGTGCATCCTTGCTTCGTAATCCGCCCCGCTTGTTGGAGACCCGGCGGACCATACGGCCCACCTGGTCTCCCACCATGCGAAGTTTGGCCAGAGTGGTGTCAACTCTGCGTTGATGGTGTATGGAGAGGCCAAGGACGCGGATCCCTTTGGCCTCCCGGATCGGTCCTGAGGGGAGACTGATGCGAAGCTGAGTTGTGTCTCGAGGGGATGGACGTACGTGCACCAATTCAGATTTAGCTGGGGCGCACTGAAGTCCGCAGTAGGTCGCGTAGTCGTCGACTACGGTCGCCGCTGCCTGCAGGTAGGACTCCATGTGGCCTAGGTTACCTTGCGTGGCCCAGATTGTGATATCATCCGCGTAAAGTGCGTGATGTATCCCGGGAAGAGAAGCCAATTTGGAGGGAAGATGAAGCATGGCTAAATTGAAGAGGAGGGGAGACAAGACAGCGCCTTGAGGTGTTCCCCTCGAGCCGATGGTGTATGGCCCGTGTTCCGCATCTTGTATGCGTATGTAGGCTTGGCGGTCTGTAAGAAATTGTTTTATGTAATTGAAAGTTTTGTTACCACAGTTGGTGTGACTGAGGTGATCGAGGATTACTTCGTGCTTCACATTGTCAAATGCGCCTTTAAGGTCCAAGGCCAGGACCACCTTGTCATTATGGGGGCATTCGACAGGATCTAATATGTCGTGGTGGAGCTGAAGGAGTATATCCTGTGCTGATTTTTGAGGGCGAAAACCGAACATGGTGTCCGCGAAAATGTGCTCTGTTTCAAGAAATTCGGAGAGTCTGTCGCGCACCATTGTCTCCATCAGCTTGCCGACACAAAACGTGAGAGAGATGGGGCGAAGGTTCTCCACATCAATAGGTTTGTCGGTTTTCGGGATAAAGGTGACTAGAGCCGACTTCCAATCGAGAGGGAGAGGAGTGTCTCCATCCCAAATACTACTGATGTATCTTAGAAGCACAACATATGCTTCATCGGAAAGGTTGGCCAAAAGCTTGACCGTAACCTTGTCGCGCCCGGGTGCAGTGCCGCGTTTCATCTTGCTCAAGGCCGCCCGGAGGTCGTGGAGCTGGAACGGAGTGTCCAGCTCCGTGTTCTCTTTGCCTGCATACGAGTAGGCGACCGCCCGGGGGTCCTTGGTGGTGCACAGGTATCGATCCCTGAGTGTGTGCGCTAGCTGTGTTGTCGTTCTTGTAAAGTTGTGCATGACTTTATGTAAGTGGCGTTGGGTTTCCGTGCGTGTTTGTGTTGGATCGATGAGCGCGCGGAATAGGCGCCACGTATTACGACCAGACATCTGGCGCGCAGCCGTGTTGCACCTGTCTACCCAGTTAGTGTCGGCTAGCTGAGCAGCATATTCCGCGGCTTGATGTGTGAGTTCGAGGATGCGTTTTTTGAGGCGTTTGTTATGTTTCAGTTTTTTCCATCTTTTGGTGAGGCTGGGGCGGGCCTCCCAAAGATGTAGGAGGTGGTTGTCTACGTCCGTTTGCGTTTCCGTGAGCTGTATCTGCCTTTCGCGTTATTTCAGTGCAGACGTGAGTGATTTGTACCAGGTGTCATATCCCGACTGGAGGGGGTCTACGATAGACAGAGAGGTGCGGAATTTTGTCCAGTTCGGGACACAAGCTTGTGTTTGTGGGCGTTTCAGTGGACGCGTGTAGATGGTTGTGTAGATTATACAGTGATCACTACCAAGAGTTTCCTCCGTGTTTAGCCAGTCGGCATGGCGTATGTTGCGTGTAAATGTGAGGTCCGGGCAAGTGTCGCGTTGAATCGAATTTCCTACACGTGTTGGGTTGGTGGGGTCGGTGTGGAGGGTGAGTCCGAGTGTAGAGAGAAGTTCCGCAAGCTTCTTCCCACGTGTGTTCTCCCGGGGATACCCCCAGAGCCTGCTGTGAGTATTAAAATCACCGACAATCAAAAGTGGGTCCTTTCCCGCTACCTGCATAGCTTGCGTGAAAATTTCGCTTAACGTAACATTTTTAGGTTTCGGGGGACAATAAATGTTTAGAATGTGTACAGGTGGGTCAGACCGCCTTAGGGGCAGTACTGACACCATCGTGTACGCGAACGGTGGTGTTGTGGGGAGTGTGACTTCCTGTGCAGTATATTGCTTGTGAACAGATATACATGTCTGCGGGTTGTGTTGAAATGTAGTGTAGTTTGTGAGCTTGACGCCTGCGCCGGGTTCCTGAAGGGCAACCGCGGCAACGAGGAATTCAGAGGTCTCAAGGTAGAGGCGGAGTTCATTCCGCTTCTTGCTGTTCTTGAGACCTCTGCAATTCCACTGCGTTAGTGTAAGCGGCTGAGTTGTTCTGGCTCTTGACTTAGGGCTGGGGGCCATGTTCGGATACGGAGGGCGGGATTACGTTGTTAAGACCTCTTAGTCCGCTAGTGCCCGGCGCAGACATGCAGGAGTCTTCAGAAAGGTCAGACTCATCGGGAATGACTCTGTTAAATTTTGAAGGTCGGTTAACGTCCCTCATTGCACCCATGCGTTTAAGAACGCGAGGATTTTCCTGTATACATTTTTGGATAATGTGAGTTACAGCTTGTGTCACCTGTGTGATGACATTGTCCAGCTGACGCGCGATTGTGTCGGATAATTTTGGCAAGATCAGCCAACTGCGTTTCAATCGCGGTGACCCGAGTCGCCAGGGTTCCGAAGCGACTCTCCATATTATTAGGAATCTCCCTGTCTGTTATGTTTTCTTCCTCGTCGCTAGAAGAGGGTTGCGTAGTGATTTTATTTTTCAGCGAGTTAAGCTCACCGGCTAGTTTTTTGTTTTGAGCTCGCAAAAGGGCGAGCTCGCGTTTAAGTTCCTGCGTCTCGGCGGTGCTGGTGAGGGGGGGGGAGGGGAAGAAGAAGAGGAGGCGACCCTTGCCCAGCTGCCTACCTTGGATTGTTTGCAGGCGGCGCCGCCAGGAGGAGGCTTTAGAGCTGGGAACTCCGCGTCTCCGGGTGGTGGCGTTGATCAAGTTGATCCCGCTGTCTTGCTATTTGGTGGCGTTCCGCCGCGGTTTTGCGTCTCCTGTTGGCGTTTCTGTTTGGCGGGGGGCCCGATGTCTTGGGCCTTGGCTGTTGAGGCCTGATGAATTTCCCCGTGCATTCGCGGGAGCTGGTGAGGTGCGGTCCCCCGCAGATTATACACACTGGATTGCATTCGTGGGGGGCCATCCCCTCAGTACCAGCCCCCACGTTTTGGCCACAAAGTCCGCATCTTTCATTCACTGGAGTGGGACAATTGTCCGCCCGGTGGCCCAGGGTGCCACAACGATAGCACGCTGGCACTGTCTTCTTGTAACCACTTACGGGAGTCAGTTCTGCGTTGTAGTGTACGTGCCGCGGAACGTTACGTCCCGCGAAAGTGAGCACAGCTACGTTGGAGTTCCCCAGCTTGCGCACATGGACGAGTTCTCCACCACGCCACTGCACACTATGTTTCAAAGAGTCACTGGTTTCTAGGTTGTGCACAGTAATCACTCCGCGACACACATCACCGGTGAGCTTGAGGTGTCCGTGAAGCGGAAGCGGTCCTTTGCTGGTGTTAACTTTGAAGTCCGTGAGCAGCTTGTGAACTATCTCAGTGTTCTGCGTGCCACAGACGATGATGTTTTGTTCCCAATTGGAAGAAATGGTGATGGCGTTCATGTGCTGCCTACCAATGTATTGAGAAATGGCAGTGCCGAGCTCCCCCTGTTGAAACGCTGTCTTGAGGTCGACCGTAGTACTTGGCTTGATCACGATCACGTAGTCGTCAGAATTCATCCTGACGGTTGGTTTCGGCGTCCACTTGGAGAGTGGGGATGAATTTTGTTGAGTTTTCGAAGACGGAGCGCGAGCGTCTCCCGTGTCTGCATTGTTCAGAGGAGTCTTTGACTTGGCCGCTCCTCGTGCGTTTTGCCGGCGAAGTCGCCGGTTCTCGACGACTTGAAAAAGGGCAGCTTGTTCCGCCGAAATGGTGGATTGGCCGTCCTCTGGCTGGCTTATAGGGACAGACGACCACGACAGAGTCGTGGGGTCGTAGCCGCGTTGTTCGTACTGAGCCATGTTGATTGGGTGGCCAGCGGGCGTCTCCGCAACCAGCTGCGGGGGAGCCGCAGCCGTTAGGCTTAGCTCATCCGCTACGTGGTTATGCGCAGATTTGCTCTAAATGGCCGGAAATTGAGCGTACCTGGATATGATCGGTGTCTCCAGGATCGCGCTGCCTTTACGGATGCAAATGCCAAGTTTCGCAGTAGTCAGATCCAGATTTCTGCGGTTCCAGCCGAACATCGACGGAGCCAGTACGCCACGCGTCCGATCGCTCCGCGCTGCGCTGCCTCGCGCTTTATAGCGAAGACCGGGCGACGCAGGCCAACATTGTCCGTCTGGCAACCGAAGCGGTGCACCGCTTCGGCTACTAACCCCTGCCCCTTAGGATGAAATCAAGCTCCCTGGACGCCTGCGAGCGGTACCAGAACTCCGGTGTCACCTTTTCCGGACAATAAAAGTTTTCACCAGGATCACCATTATTATTTAGAGGCATCACGGCACCGAATAAATTCACGTTATCATAGGTTTGAAACGAGCAAGTGCACTGTCAAGAATTCTTTTCCTTTTGAAATGTCAGACTTGCACTGTTCTTCAATCATTGGCCTCTTATCGTTTTTCTGCTTGCCTCACTGATCATGCCGTTAAGGCTAAGGTGAGCTCCGCGCCCGCATTGCGAGATCCATGCCATATGGTTGCGAGTGCATCTGGGTGAAACCTGCCGATTGTTCAAGTTCTTAAGGCTAACCAAATACCTGCTGCTGAGATAAAGGATGTGGGCTCGATTCCAGCCGAGGAACCGCTTTTGCTTTGAGAGCGAATACCTAAAATGTCCGTGTGTCGAGATTTCGGTGCATGTTAAAGACCTCCAGGTGCTCTTCATTAATCCGCAGACCTATCTCTACAGCTGCGTGCTTCACAGCCCCGGTGTATCTCGAACGGTAAAAACAGAATGCCTTGATAAAAAGAGAATGCCTTGACCGCAAATACACGATGGAACCTTTGTATATTGCTTCGAGCACAATACAATACTTGAAGTAAATACATTATTCTTGCCACCAAAAAGGTATTGCATACAGTCGCACGGGCGAAAATCGATGCTTGGAAGCGGTACAAAAGCGCTTCTAGTGAATGCGGTGTTGCGTTATACTGCGGTGTATATCGATGATTATGAGCATGTTACTTATAGAAGTCGCAGTTACGCGAGTAGCGAAGTACGTTTCCGCTACATTTCTTCTGCGCTCTGCGCACATGCAGAGCCATCTTGCGGCAAACACAGAAGAACCCCTCCTCGCAATGTGCGGCGCTGCCCCGACACGTGGCGCGCCACTCGCCCCCTGACGTTTCGCCGTGCACCCTCACGGGTTGTAGAATTAAGCGTCTTTCCTTTCTTTAGATCACTACCTTCGCTCTCCCGCTTCTCCCCTTCGGGCGCGCGGGTACCGGTGTGAGGATGCCCCAATACCCTTGCGTTTAATAAGTTTTCTCGACGAGGTGCAATAACGCTATCGCGTTCCACTCTTGAAGGCGAAGCTTAAGCGTCCACCAAATTTTTTTTTCATAATATATAATGTCACGGGTTCTATCGCTACCCGGACGGCAGTCCAGAAGGACAGGGTCAAAGGACGGGGTTGAGGCACAGGAGGCAGAGAGCAGGCGCTTCACCAGGCAAAAGCAGCGGCGTCCCAGAACCACGCGCACTCCGCAGAACCTCGTCTTCTTCTCCCTCCAGAACTGACACGGTTAGCGCGGGTTACACTACTCCTCCCCCTGAAAGGCGCATCGTCCCGATGCGCGCTCCAGCGTTACTGAAACGTTAAATCGAGCAGAGCTCAGAGTCAGAATACGTGGTTCTAGCGTTCACAGTAAGTTTTGAGGCGAACCACATGCACCACTTCAGGATGAGGGGGCCGACGAGATGTGCTCGGAACAATCGGAATCACCTCGTAATTCACGTCGCTTATACGGCGAACGACCTCGTATGGGCCAAAGTAACGTTTTAGCAGCTTCTCGCTGAGACCGCGACGGCGAACGGGAGTCCACACCCACACTTTATCACCAGGTGCAAAATTAACTTCACGATGCCGGAGGTTGTACCTGCGTGCATCGACGTGCTGGCGGTCTTGGATGCGTAGTCGTGCCAACTGTCGGGCTTCTTCTGCGTGCTGGGTTACCAGTTGGACATCGTCGTAGGAGTAGGCCTCCGGCTCATGGGGAAGCATGGCGTCAAGCATGGTAATCACCTCTCGGCCATGAACCAGGCGGAACGGCGAAAACCCGGTTGTTTCCTGAGTTGCGGTGTTATAAGCGAAAGTTACGTAGGGAAGAATATCGTCCCATGTACGGTGCTCGACGTCCACATACATAGATATCATGTCGGCTATAGTCTTATTAAGGCGCTCTGTGAGCCCATTCGTTTGGGGGTGGTATGCGGTAGTTTTGCGGTGGTGCGTGTTGCTTAAACGCAAGATCTCTGCCATTAGCTGGGACACGAACGCGGCACCGCGATCTGTGATCAAGACTTCGGGAGCACCGTGACGGAGGACGATGGACTCGACGAAAAACTTCGCTACATCAGCCGCTGTTGCAGAAGGTAAAGCTCGCGATTCGGCATACCGTGTGAGGTAATCCGTAGCAACAGCAATCCAGCGGTGTCCCGAGTTGGACGTAGGAAAAGGTCCGAGCAGGTCCATGCCTACCTGCTGGAACGGAGTCATAGGCGGCGGAATGGGGTGAAGATGTCCTGCGGGTTGTACGGGCGGAGTCTTACGTCTTTGACATTCGCGGCAGGTCCTGGTATAGTGACGAACAGTCTTAGCAAGTTGAGGCCAGTAATACTTGGAACGAATTCGTGCGAGTGTTCGGCTGTATCCCAAATGCCCGGAAGTTGGGTCGTCATGACAGGCGTCCATAATTTCATTACGCAGGTCAGCCGGAATAACCAGTAGCCAAGACCTCGCACTCGCTGCAAAGCTCTTTTTGTATAGCACATTGTTGCGAAGACGTAATGCGGGCAGAACGCGCAAGAAGACGCGTGGAATGGTGCCTTCTTGACCTTCCAGATGGGCGATTACTTCACGGAGTTCAGTGTCGTGTCGCTGCCGCGCTGCCATATCGACCGTGCTTATGGTACCTATAAAAGCATCTTCATACTCGTCGTCTTGACCGTCAGATACTGATTCTATAGGCGCTCTGGAGAGGCAGTCAGCATCTGTGTGCCTGCGACCGGACTTATAAACTATTGTAGCATCGAATTCTTGCAACCGAAGTGCCCACCGTGCAAGTCGCCCTGAAGGGTCTCTCAGAGTGCTGAGCCAACACAGAGAGTGATGGTCGGTAACCACCTGAAATGGGCGTCCGTACAAGTAGGGTCTGAACTTATTAATCGCCCAAACTACCGCGAGGCATTCTTTTTCAGTGGTCGAGTAGTTAGTCTCCGCCTTCGATAATGTTCGACTTGCGTAAGCGATTACACGCTCGGTCCCGTTCTGTTTTTGAATGAGCACGGCTCCGAGGCCCTTGTTGCTGGCGTCTGTATGAACTTCAGTCTCGGCGTCCTGGTCAAAATGCCCGAGTACAGGGGAGGTCTGTAAGCTTTGTTTAAGGCGGTCGAATGCACGCTGCTGTTCATCCGACCACTGGAAGGCGACGTTCTCTTTCGTGAGGTGAGTAAGCGGTGCAGCGACATGAGAAAAATTGGGAACAAAGCGCCTATAGTAAGCACAGAGGCCCAGAAACCTCCGTACGGCGTTCTTGTCCGATGGTGTAGGAAAGGAGGCGACGGCGGCTGTTTTATCGGGATCTGGACGAACACCCGCGCTACTGACGACGTGGCCAAGGAATTTTAATTCATCGTAGGCAAACTTGCACTTTGTTGGCTTCAGAGTGAGGCCTGCGCTTCTTATAGCTTGTAGTACTGCTCTCAGGCGAAGAAGATGATCGGAGAACGTGCTTGAGAATATTACAACATCGTCAAGGTAGACCAGACAAGTTTGCCACTTCAGTCCGGCCAAGACGGTGTCCATAACGCGCTGAAAGGTTGCTGGGGCGGTACAGAGGCCGAACGGCATCACTTTAAACTCATATAGACCATCCGGGGTGATAAAAGCAGTCTTCTCTCGGTCGCGCTCATCCACTTCGATTTGCCAGTAACCACTTTTCAGATCTATGGATGAAAAGTAACGGGCATGTCGTAGATGATCAAGTGCGTCATCAATGCGAGGAAGGGGATAAACATCCTTCTTGGTGACGTTGTTGAGACGGCGATAGTCAACACAGAATCGAAGAGTGCCATCCTTTTTCTTTACTAGTACCACTGGAGCTGCCCATGGGCTGTGCGAGGGTTGGATTATATCGTCGGCCAGCATTTCTTGCACTTGGTTCTGAATAACTTCACGTTCTTTGAAAGAAACTCGGTAAGGCGACTGACGAACAGGGTGAGCAGCGTCATCGGTAATTATTCTGTGTTTGGCAATGGTCGTCTGGCGAACTCCGGATGACGTAGAGAAGCAGTCTTGGAATTCTGCAAGCAGCGCTATCAATTTGGCCCTCTCGCTCACAGAGAGATTAGGTGCAATGCTTACACCCAATGGTGCATCGTTCTGCTGCGAAGAGGAGGAGAAAGCACCTTCGGACAGGGCAACAACTTGAATAGGGGCGGTAATGCTCTCCATGGTACCGAGAGCCGTGCCTTTCGTAAGGCGCTGTGGAGTGCCACAAAAGTTGGTGACTAGGACGTGTACGCAGCCAGTATCCAGCTGCGCGATACCTCGAGCAACACCAAGACCCCGTTCAAGAAGCAGCTGAGCACTTCCTTCCAGCAGAACTTCGCCAGAAGCAACGTGGTCGGACGTGACAGGGAGAAATACGCTAGACTGGGGCGGTACGGTTACGTGCTCCGCCAAGACGCGTGCCGTGCAAACTTGGGGCTTTGTTTGCGCCGAGGTATATCGAGGTTGACGAAGCGTGAGGCGGCGGTCGGTAAAGTCGATTACAGCGCTGCAATCACTCAAAAAATCCATTCCGAGAATAATGTCTCTGGAACATTTCGATAGTACAACAAAGGTAACCGGGCACCTGAGACCGTTAATCTCAATACGAGCAGTGCATCTGCCGATTGGTCTCACGAGGTGGCCTCCAGCGGTTCTGATGTCGGGGCCATCCCACTGCGTCGTTACCTTGTGAAGTCGGCGGCATAGCTCCCCACTCATAACAGAATAGTCTGCACCAGTGTCAACGAGTGCCGTCACGTCGTATCCGTCGATCACAACATCGAGGTTATTGTACACTCTGGCGCGACGGTCGTCGGAAGCTCCGTCGGGGAGTTCGTCGTGAAGTTCGTCAGAAAGCTCGTCGGAAAGCTCGGCGGGAAGTTCGGCGAGAAGTTCGGCGCGAAGTTCGTCGGGAAGGTCGTCGGGTTGATCGTCGGGTCGCGTGGGGGAGCGGGGCGAAAAACGTGGAGGCTCTTTAACAGGAACGGGTTCGGCAACGTCACCTCCAGACGTCGCCGGGCTTAGTTTTCCCGATGAGGGGACAGGCTTTGCCGTCGATTGCTGCGAAGGGGAGAATCGTATCGGCGGGACGGTGTCGAGCGAAGGTCGCGACGTGAAGACCGGTCGGGTGGTGGTGAACGGCGCAGATAATCCGCGATGTCGCGGGGTTGCTCGCCGAACTCCGGGCGGGGAGCATTCCGCTGGAAACCGCGAAGACCAAGCTCGCGGTAAGGGCAGCGACGGTAGACGTGGCCTGCTTCTCCGCAGTGGAAGCATAGTGGGCGTTGGTCGGTTGTCCTCCACACGTCAGCCTTGCTCATCCATTGCTGCTGCGGACGAAGATCGTACACAGGGGTACGGGGTTGTGCAGGCAAGTACTGTCGACGAGCAGGCGGCGGTGGTGGCTGCTGCGGCGGCGGGCGACTAGCAACGGACGCGTAAGTCTCAATGGGCTGAGTAGGGGGCTGAGTAGGTGAAGAAGCAACGGAGCACTGTGGATAAAGGGCACGCTGTACTTCTTCGCGGACCGCATCCGTGAGGGTGCAGGATGCCGTACCATCAGCAGGTGGAAGCAGCTGCCGTATTTCCTCGCGTACAACTTCGCGGATGATCTCGCGTAGGCTTGCGGTGTCGAAGGAACCAACAGGGAAACGAGCAGCTGAAAGGTTCGAAACGCTGGGACCTCCAGCAAGGCGACGATAATGGTCCGCTCGCGTAACCAAGGCTCGCTCGATGTTCGTCGCCTCATTTACAAATTGTGCCACTGTAGTCGGCGGATCACGAATAAGCCCGCCGAAAATGTCACTCTTGACGCCCCGCATGAGTGCACGCACCTTTTTTTCCTCGGTGGCACGGGGGTCGGCACGGGAGCTAAGTCGTAGGACGTCTTGAACAAAACTCGTTACAGTTTCGTCGGGTCGTTGTACTCGTGTTTGCAGAAGGTCTTCTGCTCGCTGTCGCCGATACTGATTGGCGAACGTCCGTCGCAGCTCTTCCTTACATGTGTCCCAGGATGTAAGGGAGGCCTCGTGGTTTTCGAACCAGTGCCGAGCCGTACTGTCCAGGCAGAAATACAAATTCTGAAGACAGTTTTCGGCATTCCAGCCATTGTGGCGGGCCACACGTTCGTACTGCTCCAGCCAATCCTCCACATCTTCGGAGGCATCGCCATGGAACGTGGCAGCCGCTCGAGGAGCCATCGGTAGGTACACCACGGACGGTGCGAGAAACGAGTCCGTCTGTTGACATTGGGTCGTGGTACTCCGGGCCATTGTAAGTTGTGGTGAGCCGGAGTTCGGCAACAGACCAAATTCAGGAGAAAGTCCTTGAAGTCGCCGGCTGGCACGTATCTCGGCCTCCTCGTCGAAGGGGCGGCGGCTGAGACTTGGGGGCGAACTCAGAGTAGCGGGTTTTGAGGGGCTGTGCTGCATTTACCCCGCACCTCCACCAGAATGGTGGAGGTTTCAATTATGTTTTCAGGAATAACAAGGAGCCTTATACTTTTGAGTGGAGGTCATTGAATTGGACACTTACACCTAACAAAGTCAAGATCATATTTCATATCTTGTTCTTTAATATTGTACATTGGGCTATAAGAAAGTAAAGGCGCAGTATCTGTTTTGGACCAAGTTGGTTCAAGTTGGCAATAAAGGGAAAACCGTCCATATACTACTGCTTGAGAAGGAGGATGAGGATAAACGTTTATTCACATAGAAAGTCAGGCAGGTAGGAGCTTCCGCGCTAGGTTGAAGGAGCATTTCTGGGTTGCACGCTCGATGGCCTGCAGTTAGATTAGCGGGTCAGAGCTTTGTGGTATAACTTTCCCTTCAAGAGAAACACGTACGCTGTGAGACCTTGCTATCGCACCAAACCCTTAACTGCGGAGCTTGTCCCCCTTTATTTACGTTCAATTCGCCTTAGCGTGTCACAATAATTATTCCACCAGTTTGCTTCCATGTTACGTCCATATTGAATTAGACGCGGTTTATAAGACTTCTGATTAAAATTATCTCTTACAAAGGCGTCTTCCCCGGGCGGTGTTTACGGATGTGGTTGGACACCAAATCAGATGTTCACTTCCGCCTGAAACATCTGGAAGATGCTGTGTAGCATTCTTGTCCCTCCATTTGCGTGGGAGCTGAAATAATTATTCGTTTTCTTAACTTTACTTCTAATAAAAGATTTGCCTGAATGATTTTATTTTAAGGTGTTTGTCATCTTTATCTTGTGATAGCTGTGCCAAAAAACGCAGTTTTATAAATTAGTTCATGTTTGACATAATCCAAAACGTAGTTCAAATAATGCGGTATCGCAGGCATGGATACTCAAGAAAAGCTCATAAGAAATTTCTATTGTTTGGTTATTGTCGGACCAGCTCAGTCCTGAGTATAAAAGGAACTGAGGTTTATTCCGGATTGAGCTTGGTTTGCTGCTACGTAGGTTACGTAGGCGCGACAGGATGAGAAGCCGAATCGCCGTTTTGCGTATACATAATACGCCCTTAATGAAGATTGAGAAGGTTGCACATATCTGAAGGTTATCTGAAGTCACTGATTGTGTTTGCAGAACGCGCAGGAGGCTTGATCCTTCTTCCTGATCGAGTAGTATGAGGTGGGCGTGGAGGTACTTGAAGTGGTTTGGGGGGAAGGACCGGATATGGTGGGTTCTGTTGAGGACTGCTTGAATCGATTACCTCGTAGTCTTCCGGCGTAGTTTGGACAGTAGGATGTACCACCGTTCGAGGTCGCAGGTGGATTCCATTTATTACAAAGATGCCTCCGGTGTCTGGTTTCATGGTGTACCTTCTAGGCTCTGGACCCAAGCTTACCGCGGTGCCTTTTGTCCAGTTGCGGCAATTTCGGAGCCGTGTGGGTTTTCCAGGAACAAGCGGGGGAAGGTTTCTTGTAGGCAGGTCAGCATGCTTGTGTTATTGTTTCTGCCGTTCTTGCAGAATATTCTGGTGAGCCTCAATTGAAAAACCTGGCTTCAAGGCACTTGGTAGTGTTGGTAGGAATGTGTGAAGCTTTCAACAATCAGAAGCTCAGCCAGTGATTTTGCTCCTGGTATTAGTGTGGAGCGGTACTTGAGGAGCACTACTGCTACGTCCTTCCCTTTCTCGGTTGCTTCAGTTATCATTGCCTTGATGGCCTGTATTGGTCTTTCCGCTTGACGATCGCTACAGGCGTACAAGGGAGAAGACGGCTGGTGTTACGTCCCAATCACGGAAGAAATTTCTGAGCTCGTCGCTGTCGAAGGGTGGTCCCCGATCAGATACGAATGTCGTTGGAATGCCAATCCTGGCAAATGTTTTCTTCAGTACCTGTATCAGCGAACTTGCTGTAGTGGTCTTCATCTACCGGATCCCTGCATACTTAGAAAAATAATCGACAATAAGCAGGTAAGTCTTTCCCTGCAGATGGAAGACGTCCATGCCCAGTTGTTTCCAGTTGTTGACTTCTCAGGATGAGAAGCCGAGTTGCTGTCGTGAGTGTACATAACAAAATTCTTGTTTGTTTAAAGTGTGGAGTATATAAAGTTGTGATTACAATAGGAAGGGCATTGCGGAGCGCTTATACTGCAGAGCGGTTTCACACTGTTAAGTACTTGTTCAATAAAGTCAAGGTCTTTCCTGGCACCGTGCGAAGCCTATTTGCAACACTGTCACGTTTCTAAATGCTCCTTGTTTAGAGGAGGGCATGTCTGGCTACAATTGTCTGTATTCGCAAACGCTCTCAGGAAATTTAAAACTCACTCGCTTTCTCCAGCAAGGCAGTACTTAAACCGGGTAAAGGACGATTATCTATCAGTAAATTTCTAAGGTACTTGGTACTATAAAGGGACGCTAGCATAAGAAAATGTAATGAACTAAAAAAGCATAAAAGAAAAAATAAATTTTAGGAATAATAAATATGATTACCTTTTTTATATCAGAACAAAAAATGCGAAAGAGAGAAAACCGTTATTACACGTAGGAAATCGGGGTGCGCAGGCCACTGGGTCTCCGCACGACCCCACTAAAATTCAAGTGTTTATGTCCCTCAGGGTCATAACACTGGCAGCCCGGCCAGTGACGATGGTCTGCACGGTGGTGGTGACAAACGTTTATTGATTTAAAAGGAGTGGATGTATGCATGGGCCAGATCTTTGACTATCAGCCCTTACAGATACTGGGTGGGGTCCCTAGTACGGGACCCCAGTGGTGTCGGCCGCTGCCCGGGCGCACTCGACCAAGGCCTTTTGGGCCTGCAGGTCATAGCAGCCGAGCAGGGTCGCCTCCCAGTCCTCCCGAGTGGGGTTGGGGTGAGGAGGAATAGCTGGTTTGGATGGGCAAGCACACCATGTGGTAGATGTACGAAGACTTCTCCGCACAGTGCGGACAACGGCCCGTGAAGGAGGGATTAAAATGTTTTAGTGCTGCCGGGCACAGCAGAGTGTTGGTATACAGACGGAGTAGAAGCCACTCCTCCATCTTAGGTAGACCTTTACTCGGCCGAGGGTAAAGGCTATGACAAGATTGATAATAAAGAACAATGTCTTTAAAAGAATACGCGGGTTCGAATTCGAGATCCTTATCTAGGGGGTCGACATGGGAAGCCCGGAAAGAGAGCGCGCGGGCGGCGGCGTCCGCTGCCTCATTCCCTTCGAGACCCATATGAGCAGGAGCCCATACTATTTTCCGGTAAGCGGGGTCCCCGGTATAGGTGCAGTTTTGAAGTAGTGGGTAGGCTTAGTATGGTGCCCAGCCTTGTTCGACGTTCCGACAAGCCCCTCGCGAATCGGAGATAATGTTTTTAGGAAGAGGGCGTACGTGGAGGGCGCATCTCCACTCGAAAGGGAGGCGTACACGATCTTCCATAAGGGTGGTATGTTGGACGTGTAGCCGGGCAAGGAGGCGGCGACCTGACAGTGTCTTAGAAAGACGTGTGTATTGGTTGGTGAGCCTCTCGGATCTCCCGGAACGTATTCACCATGCCCAGGCCAGTAGGCGCTGGTTGGAGGTGCTCACGGGGAGATCGAGGGCTCTCTTAAAAATTTTGCGCAGGACGACTTCGAGTGCATCCTCGTCTTGTTTCCGAAGGTGGAGGTAAGCAGTCGAATACAAGATTCGACTGGTCACAAATGCATGCGTCAGCCGCAAGGCGTCTTTGCACCGCAACCCCCTCCCCCCCCCCCGTTTGTTAGAAACCCGGCGGACCATGCGGCCCGCCTGGTCCCCCACATTACGGAGTTTCGCCAAGGTAGTGTCCGACCGTCTATGTCGATGAGTGAAGAGCCCCAGTACCAGGACTTCTGTTCGTTCAGGAATTGATCCCGTCTCTAAAGAAAGCTCACTTTTGGCCGTACACATTGGTGAGGGGTGTATGTGTACAAATTCAGATTTTTATGGGAGCATTGAAAGCCGCAGCGGCGAGCATAAAGGTCCACTATGGTTGCCGCTTGCTGCAGGTTGGTCTCAATATCTTCAAGAGAACCTTGCGTGGCCCACAGGGTGATGCCATCGGCATACAGCGCATGCTGCACACCAGCGACAGCACCCAACTGGGCCAGCAGGTGCATCATAGCCAGATTGAATAAGAGAGGAGACAGCACTGCACCCTGCGGTGTTCCTCTGGTTCCAAGTTGGAACGGGCCATGTTCGGTGTCCTGGATTTTAATGTAGGATTGGCGATCTGTCAAAAATTGCCGAATGTATCTGAATGCTTTGTGTCCGCAACCGGTTTGTGAAAGATGAGTGAGTATTACCTCATGAGTAACGTTGTCAAATGCTCCTTTCAAGTCTAAGGCGAGTATGACCTTGTGGTTTTGAGGGCATTCGACAGGGGCAAGAACGTCCCGATTAAGTTGTAGCAAAACATCCTGTGCGGACCTGTACGGGCGAAATCCGAACATGGAGTCTGCGAAGATGTGTTGATTTTCCATGAACTCGGACAACCTGTCACGCACACGAGGTTAGAGAGATGGGGCGAAGGTTGTCCGTGTTGATAGCCTTGCCAGCTTTTGGAATGAAAGTGACCAGAGCAGTCTTCCAATCGATGGGGAGTGGCGCGTCCCCAAGCCAAATTGAATTGATGTAACCCAATAAGGACTGGTAGGCCGGGTCGGGAAAGTTAGCTAGTAATTTGACTGTAATTTTGTCCCGACCCGGGGCTGTGCCACGTCTCATTTTCGCCAGGGCCGACCGCAGATCGTGGAGCTGAAACGGCTGATCCAGCTCAGCGTTCTCCGAACCTGCATAAGAGTGCGCCGGTCCGCGGGGGTCCTGGGTAGTGCACAAGTATTGGTAAAGCAACTTGTGCGCTAGCTGAGTTGTGTTGCCCTGAAAGCTGTGTATGGCACGTTGTAGACGTTTCTGAGTTTTTGTGTGTGTCTGCGTTGGGTCGATAAGAGCGCGGAAGAGCCGCCAGGTGTTCCTGCTAGACATCTCCCGCGCCGCCGTGTTGCAACTATCCACCCAGTTGGCGTCTGCGAGCTGGGCCGCATACTCGGCCGCCTGCTGGGTGAGCTCTGAAATTCGAGCCTTAAATGTCCACTGAAACGGCCCCCAAGAAGCCACTGATAAATGTGTTCAGTGTGTAGAACACATCCTTTTGAGCATTAACGCAAAGTATAACTCCTTGGAACAAAGCCAGCGATTTATTATTAATTTTTAAAAACAGCGTTTTTTGAAATTCGCGGGCAGAGGAAATGTCGCTTGGCGGTGTCGCATGGAACTATTTCCCAATCCCGTGACGTCACGGTTCGGTTGACTGGCAAGGCTTGCTAGAAGCTGCCATTCGCTGCGGTCACTGCAACCATGACGTCACGAACACACTTCCGGTAGCTGCGAAAGTCGTCTGCTTGTGCGCTGCTCGAACTCTGTGCGGGCTGTTACAGCTCGCCGCCCTTATCGGTTAGGTGGCCATTGCCCATTAAGTGCAACAACCGAAGCGACGCAGGGATCGGCAGAACGAAGCTGCATTTACAAATATCTTATTTATATAACGTGGTTTCAGGAGTATCGGAGTGTCGTCCGACGAGGCGTCAACAGCACGGTCAAGCACCACACGATGGCAGCACCTCCTCGACCGCCGTAAACACCGCCGCTGTGGCCCCTCCTCCCGCATACCGTTCGCGAACGACACGGCGGGTCGTTAGCACCGATGTCCGAAATAAAGCGTGCTAAATTTGTTGGCGTCTGGAATACTGAGCCGAATATCATGTATGAAGCCCTCGTGAGGATCGCTGACCAGCAGCAAATTGCTGGTAAGAGCGACAGCCGTGATACAAGCTAGTTTCTGCTCAAGCCAGCTGCCGCTGGTGCATTTCGGCTGATCCGATCTGCTCGTACTAGATCTGCGATTAATGCGTTGGCAGAGTTAATACTGTAATTATTTTGCTATGGCAGGATAGGAATCACTATAAGGCAGTTTCATAAGTAGACGATTTACGACAGTGTTGATCATGTTCCAAAGCGTCGACCGCCGCGGCTTCGAAGCGAAACAATTTAAGCCTAGCGACGACTACGGACGGTTACACACGGCGCCGTCGTTCGCCGCGCTAGCACGTTCCACCCCCGCGGTGTGTAACGTAGGTACCTCAGCCTGCTCGCGGCATCCCGTGCTGCAAGCGTTGCAAACTCGTGTACTTTCATAGCTAAGGCCGCGTATTTTTTGACGTTCGAACGTCAAAAAATACGCGGCCTTAGCTTGTTGCTGAGCAGCAACGGCTTGTTGCTGAGCAGATCTGCTCAGCAACAAGCCGTTCAAACGATACTGTAGGCAAGACAAGGCTTCTGTACGCCGTCGCTGCGCTGTCGGCCGTAATCGAAGACGTCGGGCGGCACCATAATCTATACGTCAATCTTTAAATGTGATACAATGGGCAAATGAATAACTTTGTGAAGCAGACCCGCTCGTACGTTTCGCGCACTCGGGCGCCGACGAGTAGCTTCCGTCAACAGACGCCATCATAACCTCAGTTAACGACGCAAACCGAGGTCGTCAAGCTCGGTTTGCGGTAACCGCGGTTAGTGGTGCAACCATGGTTCGGTCCGCCGTGTAACATAGGATAACCACGGGTTCGCGGTTACACTAACCGTCGCTGCGCGAACTGGCGAACTCCTCAGGCGTGTGCGAGCGAGGACGGGTTGGCACGAGTACACCAGCGAGCGAGCGCGCGGCAACTGGAAGTTCGTCGAAGTGACGTATGTCTGGGCGGAACTTTGAACTTGCTTGTATCCTTTGTTTTTTTTTATGGCTCCCTTCGGCGTACGAGTTGAGAGGGAAAATTGGAAGGGTCATTTTTAATCGCCGATATCTCGGGTGTTGCAGAAGTTAGATCGAAAATGTTTGCGGGAGAATGATGGGTGGTTCAATAACTATGAGTGTTATGTGTCCTATCTTCGTCCTCGTCCTTCGCGCTGTTATTTCAAAAAGTGTTATGGCGTTGGTTACCCTTCTTTGTGACCCCTTTCAGGGGACCTTTAAGTTAACGGTTATGCTTTTGTCGGCGCCACCGGAGGACAAGGCAATGCCGCGCTTCCCAGAGGTGGAGGAGGTGGTTATCTACGTCTTATACCGCCTCGTAAAGCTGAATTTTGGTTTCGGTGGAGCGAAGGCTAAAAACCAATTGTTCGGACCATGACTGGTAGCCTTGCTCGAATA
Organism: Amblyomma maculatum; assembly: GCF_055883805.1. Classification (NCBI taxonomy): domain Eukaryota; kingdom Metazoa; phylum Arthropoda; class Arachnida; order Ixodida; family Ixodidae; genus Amblyomma; species Amblyomma maculatum. The sequence goes on along the minus strand of NC_139353.1, from coordinate 125,299,166 downwards.
TATATGTAGTTGAGTTTAATTTTCCCGAAATTTGGACCAGTCTGGGAGTCGAGCCTGTGTTGTGGGTTTTGCTAATGGTCTGGTCCAAATTGCAATGTTTAGTATACAGTGGTCGCTACCGAGGTTTTCCTCAGCGTTGACCCAGTCAGCATACTGAATGTTCCGGGTAAAGGTTAAATCCGGACACGTATCCCGAGTCACGGAGTTACCTATACGTGTTGGGTGGACGGGGTCTGTGTGAACAGTGAGGCCCATCGTAGATGCAAGCTCCGCAAACTTGCGTCCCCGTTTCTCTTCACGGCGGTACCCCCAGACTCGAAAGGGGGCGTTAAAATCGCCCACAATCAAGAGGGGGTCCCGACCCGCAGCTTTCAGCGCATGGCTGAAAAGGTCCGAGAATGATACATTCGGCAATTTGGGTGGGCAGTAGACATTTAGAATGTGCAGTGGTGGGTCCTGCTTGCGGAAGGGGAGGAGAATCACCATTACATGGGAATAGCCAAGTTGGAGGTTCAAGTCGACCATATTTGCTGTGTAATTTTTATAAATGCATAGACAAGACGAGGGGTCCTGCTGAAACGTCGTATAGTTTGTTAGGGTGGCGCCTCTTCCTGGCTCCTGAAGAGCCACCACAGCAGGCACATGCTCGAAAGTTGAGAGGAAAGGCCGAAGGTCGGCCCGCTTAGGGCGAGGCCGCAGTCCTCGGCAGTTCCATTGAGTTAAAGTGATGGGGGAGGCCAGTTTAGATAAGGGGGAACGCCTATACCGAGGTTGTCTCGCCATCTTCAGGTTTTGGGGTTAGAGGAGGGAAGGTAAAGGCCCCGGAGCCATTAACCCGGGGCTGAAATTGAGCTCCTGGGAGGGGGCAGCTATCTTCCTCATTTTCGATGTCAATTTCTCGACGCGATAATTTTGAGGGCCGGCTGGATACTTTTTTGAGAGGAGCGGCCCGGCGAGACGTGCGGGGGAGATTCGCGACATGTTGAGCGATCATGGTAGGAAGGGCCTCCATGACTTTGGCAGTGATACGCTCCATTGCCGTCCCGATAAGGGTTTCGAATTTGGCGTTAAGGCGGACCTCAAGAATGGCCACGGAGGAGTCCGAGGTCACCGGCGCCGCCGCATCGCTCTCCATGGCTTCTGCTTGGGGGCAGGTTGTGGGGGAGGAGCAGTTTTAGTTTCAAGGGCTTCAATTTTGGCAAGTAGCATCTCGTTTTGGACACGGAGAGAAGCTACCGGGTTATGAAGCTCGGCATCGGCCGCCGAGCGAGCGTGAGGAGAAGGGGGTGGGAGGAGGAGGCAACCCTACCCGAGCCGCTCACCTGTTTTCCTCTTTTGACGGCCGGGTGCTCTGAACGCAGCAGTGTCTTTCAGTCCTCCCAGGTCCTGAGTTGCTCTAGGTCCCGCGAGAGAGGGTCCGCCGGGCAGAGGGAGAGGATGTGGATTTAAGAGGCAGTGTTCTGGGCAAAGCTTACAAGCAGGAGTGTGGAAGGAGGGATGGTAGTGGGTGGCCCAGTGGTTAAGATGGCCGTCCACTGTTCTGGAGTATCCGGGTTTGATCCCGGCCGCCTGAAGCTGCGTTTCGGTGGAGGTGAAAGGTAGAGGCATCCGTGTTCTGTGTGATGTCCGTGCACATTAAATATCCCCATATGGTCGCAATTACTCTGAAGCGCTCCACTACGGCACCTCTTTCTCTTTTAACCTACACTCCCACCTTCCTCCCGTCCTTTACCGTGCTGTTCAGTGGTTCACAAAAATAAGTGCAACAGATACCGTACTATTCAATTCCTAACAATCAATTATTATTACTCCACTACTGCAACTCTTTCTCTCTTTCCACTTTCACTCCCGCATTCCTATCTTGTATTAAGTCGCGCTTTTGGAGTTCACAGAACGTGTGGCAGATACTGCACCTTTCGTTTCTTGTGAACCAATTATTAATATCATTCTTATTATTTTTATTATTATCAGTATTCTTAAAGTTGTTTCTGTGTTTCTCATTGATGTTTAAACTTTAAAACATGATATTCAAATATTTAATATTTGAAGTTTCCCGCTTGGAAGTGAGGTACATTTGTTTCGCATTGAAAAGTTTTTGATATTTGGAGTCTGCTGTATTAATATAGGCTACGACTGTTTTTCGCCCTTTTCTCTCTTTATCATGATCTGTAGTGTGCTCAGCAAGACATATTATTCATTGATTTCATTCATTCCAGGGCTCATGTGATCTAAATTTCATTTCTAGCATTATTTGTTTCTGCTCTTTGTAGTCTATCTGTGTGTTCAAAAGTGAGTGTGCCTTTTTATTCTTATTTGTTCTGCCGCACAAAGACGACATTGTTGCCCTATACACAATAACAACGTTTCAGATTACTTCAGCACCCGCACTGGGGGAATGCTTAACAATTCTTTTTAGAAGAGACGCGGAAAAAGAGGCTTCCGGTTTATGACTTCAGACTGGCGTAAGACCCCACTGAAGTTGGGTACAATGTGATTCCTCTAAGATGTCGATTATACCCCCTGGGCTATTTTGATGCCTGATTGACTTAATTGGCTCTTATCAATTAACTAATTAGATCTCTATCTGGTGCAGTCGTTCGTTGTCTTATAACTCGTTTCATTGGAACGTAATGCTGCTGACAAACTACAACTGACACAACATTCAAAACAGATCCACGTAATGCTTATGCAATAATAAAGATTGGTTGACTGATTGAATTGATCGTTCGAAGGCCTCCAGCCTAAACGTGGTGTCCAGTGCACACCTCTGGCGTCTGATGATGCGTTCTGACTTTTGCAGCTGTCGACTACACCCGGGCTGAGCGCTCGCTCCAAAGGGAAATGGCCACTCAAGGGACAAGTGCTCTGCATCGCGGTGGTGGGCGGGGCTTTCCTGGGCATCACCCTTTCCCTGCTCCCAAAACGAGGCCGCCGAGCTCAGGCTCATTGCCTGACCGAGTCTTGCGCCTACCACAGGTGAAGCACCAGTGGCGCGGGTCTAAGAAGAAAAATAACCAAATGTTCCAGTGGTTACGTCCTTCTAAAATTCCGACCTAGAGTTCAGAACTCAAACATATAAGCAATTTTGCCATTGGATGACATCCGCATTCCCAGCATTCTCTACCAATTCTAATCCACCCAAGGGGCTTTATTTCCTACCCACAAAAACAATGCACGCAATATCTGCGCTCCTAGATGTCACCACGGCGCAGAGGATGATTATCCGAAATTGACATCAGGTCCCTCAATACCTTGTTACACTGCTTCGCTGCATGTTTTGATTGAAGCTAAGCTAGTAGACAATCGATTTCTTAATTTGTACGCTAAAGTTTTGACACCATTCCCTTTGTGGCAGAATATTGGAACCGGCTCACACAGTTGGAGCGGCGATTAAACCATTTCTAACGGGTTCTCAAATGATCACCCATCCGACAAGTGCTCTGCTGCACCAGACTGAAAAATAACAAGGTTTCCTAACGCTAATGTTGGGGGTAACCATGCCGCTTAACACAGACGAGTCACGTTCTCATTACCCTTGAAAGCAAATCTCGTCGAAGGATGGATTGATGGAACATAGCAGCGTACCCTTTGAAACAGGGTGGTAGCAGTTGCTATCATGCTCGTTTTCTCCCTATCCTTGAATATAGCTTTAGATTGGTTAATTATACCATCATACTATTTATTGAATTTGTATTCTTGCATTACTAACACTACGTCCATTTTTCTGCTTCTAAGCCACCAATCATTTATTCGTTTTTTGCTAGCTTCCGCCGCCGATTCATTCACTTGACTACTGGTATCTCTAAACCCCAGAGCTTCAGGAAGAGTGACTGCGCCTGCATCGACATCCGTATGGATAACATCCCACTCGAGTATAATATGTTACTATGGATTTACCACATAGTGCAGATGTGTCATTTTCTTGGTCGAATTACTTTTTGTGGCTGCATGACCTACGGCACGCTGATCTAGATTCAAAAAGTACGGCACTGCTCCTTGAGGTATGGTAGTGGTTATTTTTATTTATATACAAAAGAAAGGAAAAGATGTTTGCCAGCACCGGTATCTGCTATCTGAAGCACCTGAACTGGGGCGGCGGAAATAAAGAGATAGCGAGGAAGCGGTAGAGGAAATCAAAGAGGTGAGCGATAGGGAGAAAGAAAAGCGCCGGCAAACAAATATATATATATATATATATATATATATATATATATATATATATATATATATATATATATATATATATATATATATATATATATATATATATATGTATATATATATATATATATATATATATATATATATATATATATATATATATATATGCAGATAAAGGAAGGGGAAATGAGGGTGCTCGTTATAATACCTGAAGGAAAGAAGCCAACAGTCGGCGAGACCAAGGAAAGCATTAGGGATTGTACTTTGTCTTTTTTTTTAATTTTTGATTCGATAATCACATAAATTTGTAATGTAATCTGTTCAGGGGAAGAATAATTAAACACAAAGTAGAAGAAAAAACAACGTGCCGATGGTGGGATCCGAACCCACGACCTCCGAATATCGCGCCCGGTGCTCTTCCAACTGAGCTACATCGGCCGCTGTCCCCCTGCTACTTTCTTGGGTATTAATGTTGTCTGTATACGAACCTTGAGAGTGTTCACCCGCGCCACCCTCAACCAAAGCGGCGGACGTGGAACGTCCTGTGTTACCGCCAGCGTCACGTAGAACGTGATCAAGAGCGAGGGCGAAAGCTGTGCTAGAACCCTCTTACGCTACCTATGGCTTCAAGACTGCCAGAACCGAGACCCCCGTAAGCTACAACCAGATAAATGAAGGGGAAATCAGGGTGTTCGTTATAATACCTGAAGGAAACATTAGGAAGTGATTAGGAAGGAAGATTAGGAAGTGATCATCGAAGTAAAAATTAAAAAAAAAAAATAAGACAAAGTACAAACCCTAATGCTTTCCTTGGTCTCGCCCACTGTTGGCTTCTTTCCTTCAGGTATTATAACGAGCACCCTCGTTTCCCCTTCATTTATCTGCTTGTAGCTTACGGGGGTCTCGGTTCTGGCTGTCTTGAAGCCATAGGTAGCGTAAGAGGGTTCTAGCACAGCTTTCGCCCTCGCTCTTGATCACGTTATACGTGACGCAGGCGGTAACACAGGACGTTCCACGACCGCCGCTTTGCTTGAGGGTTACGCTGGTGAACACTCTCAAGGTTCGTATACAGACAACATTAATACTCAAGAAAGTAGCAGGGGGGACCGCGGCCGATGTAGCTCAGTTGAAAGAGCACCGGACGCGATATTCGAATGTCGTGCGTTCGGACCCCACCATCAGCACGTTGGTTTTTCTTCTACTTTGTGTTTATTTATTCTTCCCCTGAACAGATTACATTACTAATTTATGTGATTATCGAAGTAAAAATTAAAAAAGAAGACAAAGTACAATCCCTAATGCTTTCCTTGGTCTCGCCGACTGTTGGCTTCTTATATCTATACATATATATATATATATATATATATATATATATATATATATATATATATATATATATATATAGCGAAGGGTACGCTTCATTTAAAGAAACATTTTATTAGACTCGACGTTTCGACCAGAAGCTGGCCTTCATCTGGAGTGTGAATGCAAGCAACGGGAGTAGGTTTTATATGCAAAGAGTGGAAAGAGAGACAGGTGCGCAGAGTACAATGGCATTGTAGTGATGGGTGGGGTAAAAAGCAGGTGCAGGCGGGGAGTGGAAGAAAGTGCAGGTGGGAAAAAAAAAAAAACGGCACATGGAAGGAAGCACAGTAATAGGTATGACCCCAGGCGACAAAAGCAGGAATTGTGTGACCTTCATTGTGTGCATGGTGGGGGAGGCTGACATTCCTTTGGGCCACCTGCAGTAAGCTTGAATTGGCCATTTTGGGTGTGTTTGAGAAAGGAATTTAAGGGGTAACTGAAATTTGAAGTGGAGAGAGAATACCAGGGCTCTCATTAATGCCAGCATGCAGGGCATTAAATTTAAATATAAAGTACGATTCTCGCTGTTCCCGTTCGCGGTTGCTATGGAAGCCGCTCTGGAGCAGGAAAACTTTAAGTTTGTCGAATTTGTGACTTTCCTGTGGCAGGTGTTTGGACAGGGGAAGGTGGGGGAGAGATTTGGTGTGTGCGCGATGATTGTTGAAACGAATTCGGAAGGGGTTCTCGGTCTGCCCTATGTATTGCATTTGACACTCGCCACACTCGAGCATATATACCACGTTCCTGGAGTCACAATTCAAATTTCCGCGGATGGAGTGTTTAAAATCAGAGTGTGTCCTCTTTGCCGTGGTCGTTATTTGCATGTGTTTGCAAACTTGACACCTATTTTTTCCGCACGGCATACAACCCACAATATCTGCTTTATCGATAGTAGAGTGTACTACATAATTTTGTAAATTTTTTGGTCGTCTGTGTGTAACCCGCGGAACCACAGAAAAAATTTTGGAGAGGCGATCACTTTGTTCGATGATGTTAAAGTGATTTTTTTAGTATTTTGTTGATGTTCGGAAGGTTGTTTGCGAAAGTTAAGACCAGGTTTGAGCGGTGTTCATTTTGTGCTGCCGGCCGGTCTTCCCCAAATGTTTCATTGCGATCAATTAATCCCGCCTTTTGGATGGCATCATCAATAATAGTTGGCGGATAGTGCTGGTGTTTCAGAACCTCCCGCATACGGTTGGAATTTTCCTCGAAATCTTTTGAGCGTGAGCAGATTCGTTTGAATCTTATTGCCTGAGAGCTTGGAATTAATGTTTTGCAGTGGCGCGGGTGGCAGCTTTTAAAATGAAGGTATTGTTGTCTGTCCGTGGGTTTTCTGTAGACATTGGTGATTAGTGCCCCGTCTTCAAATTGAATTAATACGTCCAGGAAGTTAATTTGAGTGGAGGAGTAGGTATGTGTGAATGAGATGTTGGGATGTATGCTGTTAAATGAGGTAATGAATTGGATGAGTTCATGCTCGTTTTCTGTCCATATGATAAATATATCGTCTAGGAAGCGTTTATAAAAAGCTGGTTTTCTTGGGTACGAGCGTAGGAAGTCAGATTCAATGTGATCCATGAATATGTTAGCATAGTTTGGCGCCATTTTCGTTCCCATGGCTGTACCACTGATTTGTAGGTAATACGAGTTGTTGAATTCGAAGGAATTGAGTTTTAGAACCAGATTAGCGAGTGATGCGATGGCGGTTGGGCTAGGGGAGTTTGGGGCTTTGTGTTTTTCATATGATGTGATCAGAGCTTGGATCCCGTCCTCGTGCGGAATGTTCGTGTAAAGGGACACCACGTCAAGGGTCACTAAAAGGGCTTCTTTGGGGACAGTAAATTTAGATAACTCTTTCAGGAAGTGATTAATGTCGCGTATGTAAGATGTATGTTTGGGAGGGATATGTTTGATGAGGGAATCGATGTAGTTAGATATTGGTTCTGTGAGGGTGCCAATGCCGGATACGATTGGTCGACCGGGATGATTTTCTTTGTGCACTTTCGGGAGCATGTAGAAACGCCCTGGGGACGGATCTATTACCTCTAGTGCCTTTCTTACTCGTGGTAGTATTTCCCCTTTCTCGGTGAGTTGCTTTAGAGTTTTTGTTATAATTTCCTGGTGTTCGGCAGTGGGATCTGATGGGAGTAATTCATAGAAATTTGAGTTGTTGAGTTGGCGATATCCCTCGTTAATGTAATCGTCTTTGTTTAAAATTACTATACCACCTCCTTTATCGGCAGGTTTGATGACGATTTCCGTTCGCTGCCTAAGGGATGTTAAGGCGTTACGTTCTTTTTTTGAAATGTTAGAGGGTCCGGGCCTGTAGGTCTCGAAAGCGCGAAGGATGTCCCGCTGTACAGCTTTTATGTACAAATCCAGATGTTTTTCCCTCCCAGATCTAGGGGTCCACTGTTCCTGAGACCGGGGAAGTGAGGCAGAATTACTGTTAGGTTTTTCGAAAAAATATTCCTGTAGTCTTAGGGTTCGTGAAAAATTGTCTAGATCCTTAAGTAATTTGTATTCGTCATATCGTCCCATATTTGGGCAGAATTTCAGTCCACGGGATAGGAGTGCTGTTTCTTCCGGGGTAAGTGCTGCGGTTGAGAAGTTAAGAATGTTATGCTGAAAGTGTGGTCTGTCCGGTGTTTGGTTAGAAGTGTTTAAGTGGGTTCTTGAATCGTTTGCTGTATGATTAGACTGATTTAAAAAAATTAACAGGTTGTGGTATTGCGCCATGCTCAAGGTTTATATAAGGGACGTTATCTCTTCGAAATTTTTTACACTTCTTAGTCCAAATTTCTGTAGCTCTCCTGCACTGGAAGACCTCAAGCTCGTTGCCCTCAGTTGTTGATAGTATAATGTTGTGACGAACCCGCCCCTCCTCCCGACTCAGCGATGCCAACGTCTCCTCGCAGTGATTTATGGTTATTTTCAGAAGGTTAAGTGATGCATTGTGGAGTTCTTGGCTCTAAGCCAATTTATGGGCATTCTAAAGGTTGTTCATTGACGGAATTAAATCTACAGAAAGGCCCTTCGGTACCATATTCGACTGGAGATAAATTTTAAGGGCTTTTACATGGAGCTGGTGCCTGATTCGTTTGTCTAAAATTTTTCTTGCTTTTAAGAAATGCTTGGAGTGCTTGGCATCATCTGAGGAGGGAGCAGTAGGCGGGCGAGCTCGGTCAGCCCGTCAGTCCCGCTTAATTCGCTGCGCTGAGCCGCAGCGTCGCCTGAGGTCATACCTTTGTTTCGGTGTAGCGGCGCTCTCTGGGCGGTCGTTTTCATTGGAAGGAGGCTCTTGGTGTCCCGTTGGGTCTCTTGGAGTGGACGTGCTGACGTGATTTCCGATGTCCTGCATGGTGGATGAAGCTTGCTGGGATCCAAGTGTTGCAGCTGAGAGTGGATCCATCCGGGATCGGGGCCTCGTCGAAGTGGAGACCGGGGATGTACCGCCTTGCACAGCAGGCGTCGGTAGTAGGGACGGGCGGTTTGATGATGGGCAGGTGGGGTTATTCGGTGTGGGGTTTCCTGTTGTTCTGGATGGTTTGGCGGCGGCTGGAGGCGCAGTGAAATGTGGTGATCTTGGAGTTGGCAGCAGAGCTTGGCGAAGGGGCGTCTTCGTGAGTGTAGTGTAGCCTGAACCACTTGGTGGTAGGTTATGCGTGGCGCGGCGGCATTTCAACCCAGATGTCCGTCCTTGGTTGATCAGATGCTCTGCTTCCTCAATGGTTGGGAAATCTGGTGTTGCGGGTGGACCATCACCTTCACTGTTTTGCGATGGGACCTCAAAACAGCTGGCAGCTGTATATATATATATATATATATATATATATATATATATATATATATATATATATATATATATATATATATATATATATATATAATATATATTGTTCTGTGAACCTCGTAATCGCCGGCCGCACACTCCGAACCGAATTTGCAGTACTTGGTCGATCAACACATAATGCCATTCTTTGTGTCGATTTTCTAGATTTTTTTCGCTCATGTTTTTCAATGTATGTCAATCCTTAGTTTATCCATACCCCGAGAAAGTTATATTCTGCCACTGTGGGCATTTCATGGCCTTGTAGCTTAAGACCTTGATCAGTTGAACTGTTAAAATCTTCGCAATCGTGTTAACAGCGCTAAAACGAGCTTACAGCCTCATCTTCGCCTCTGCAATACTTACCTAGAGTTTGCAAGTCTTCCTGGCTATCTGCTAACATAACAATATCGTCTGCATACATTAAACCGGGGAGGCGCTCCTATACTTCTGGTTATAATCTTGGTTACTTTCTTGTATGCTCCGTTCCATATTTGCCATATTTGTCATAAACAGCAGCGGTGATGGAGGACAGCCTTGTCTTAATCCTTTGCATACCTTGAAAGCGTCCGTACGTCTTATTCTTTCCGATGTAATTGCTACTTTGTTCTTCAAGGTATACTGAGCACACACAAAACAACGACGAGAAGGGTATATTACAAGCGCAGACTCGTGACTGAAATTCATATGGAAGGAAACACATCTTATATGCCTTTAAGCGTCATGTCCAATCCCATGCGCAGTTCAGAAATATGCCTTCTTTTTCATAAAGGTTGATTGAACGATCGCTTACACAATCATACCCACGCTTACCAATGAAAAACGCCTCGGCAAGGTCACGTGCGACCTGGTCTCTGCTTCCCTTAAAAAGTTTTGTTTTCTTCAGCAAAGGTAGGCATGGCTTGTCACGTGTAGCTCCCGGACAAGCGCAGCAGTGCAAAGGTAAATTCGACCCGGTCTTAGTCCTCATAGAAAGCTGGTGTTCCCTTAAGCGGTCATTTAAACACCTGCCCCTCTGGCAGATGTACGCCCTTCCACACGTTAGGGGGACCTCGTAAACAAAGTGGACAAGCGCTTCAGGTGCATAGTTAGTGAAAGAAACACCCGGCAACGTGAAGTTAGCAGGTTTATTCAAAGCAGTTTAAAGTCCTTGGTTGTTTAAGGCCCTTACTCGACGAGGAACTCGGGAGATATTGTTGCGTACCTGCAGGGGGCGTCATCTTTCATAATCATAATCAGCCTAATTATACCCACTGCAGGGCGAAGGCCTCTCCGATATTTCTCCACTTAACCAGGTTCTGTGCTAGCTGCATCCACTTGACCCCCGCGAATTTCTAACCTCACCGCCCACCTAACGTTCTGCCGCCCCCTGCTACGCTTTCCTTTGCTTGGAATCCAGTTTGTTCACCTAAGCGACCATCGGTCGCTTAGAGTAACAAAATGGATCATCTTTAGGGTCATCTTTAGGGTTGGCGTTTTCGATTGACGTAGAAAATCTGTTGTTTTCTATTTCCCACGATGCGCTGATTTGTGCCGTCAGGTCTTGTATTGAAAATACGGGTGTGATTGCCTTTCAAAACACGTGCGGTTTGTCGCTGAGCAATTTTGTCTGTGATTGAATTTCATCTTAACCCAACCCTTTGTATCCTTTAACAGCCAGTATTTTGTTCAGCGTAAAGGCATTTGCATTGGCTCTAGTGTAGCACCAGAACTAGCTAACATCTTTTTATCTGTCATTGACTGTGATCTGGAGCGCCTTTTTGACGACGAAGTAATTCTGAAGGTTTTTAGATATGTTGATTACTATTTGTTTTTTGTTGAACATCAGCCTATTGTACCCCGCACTGTGACTGTGAAAGAGATTTTATCCTTTTTTAGACGACACGGGAAAGGTCTAACCTTTACCCAAAAACTTCCGGAGAATGACATATTAGTTTTTAGATATTAACCTGACTTTAACGCCAGATCATGTATGTTGGATGTACTCACCACGAGCCCAGAAACGCCTGTTACCGTTTGGATCAGCACATTCGAAGACTGTGAAACAAGCCATCGCTTCTTATTGTATGCAAGGCGCCTTGGGATAAGTCCTGCGTGCATCCGGTAGATGCGAGTCTTAGTAATCAGACCAATAGGTTGGTGAAAGCTGGGTTCCCGATTTCTGTCATTGGCACTGTGGCAGAGAAACTCCTACGGAAGCTGAAAGCCAGACCGTGCCAGGAAGGTGGCAGGTCAGAGAAAAGAAGGCCTGCGGTGCTGCCCTACCTCCACAGGTTTCCCACAACATGCAGAATGTGGCAAAAGGATACGACATGCCGATGGTGCTTTCTGCGCCGTGCAATTAGGCTCGTTATGCCCGCTTATAGCGTCCAAAGAGAAAAGTACGCAAGACTGCGTGAAGCGTCATGCCAACCCACATGTTAGTTGTCAGACGGACGTTTTCTACGAGGTTCCCCTAACGTGTGGAAGGGCGTACATCGGCCAGAGGAGAAAGTGTTTAAATGACCGCTTAAGGAAACACCAGCTTCTATGAGGACTAAAACAGGGTCGAATTTAGCCTTGCACTGCGGCGCTTGTCCGGGAGCTACACGTGACAAGCCATGTCTACCTTTGCTGAAGAAAACAAAAATTTTAAAGGGAAGCAGAGACCAGGTTGCACGTGAACTTGCCGAGGCGTTTTTCACTTTAAGCGTGGGTGTGATTGTGTAAGCGACCGTTCAATCAACCTTTATGAAAAAAAGGCAGATTTCTGAACTGCGCATGGGATCAGACATGACGTTTGAAGGCATATAAGATGTGTTTCCTTCCATATGAATTTCAGTCGCGAGTCCGCGCTTGTTGCGTACCTTTCTCGTCCTTGTTTTGCGTGTGCTTAGTACACCTTGAAGATATGTCTGAGCGACTCGCCCAACAATGCACTCTTTTAAATACTTTGTTATTCCGGCATATTTTCTGCAGAAATTCCTATTATCTCATGACCGATACCTTCGTCTCTTAGATTTTCCACAGGAGTTCCCTGCTTACGTTGTTGTACGCCTCGTGTATGTCCAGAAAGGCTACATACTCTGGTCTGTTTTGCGATCTAGCTATTTCTAAGCATTGCGTAAGCATGAACAGGCTAGCATCTAAGCGTCTACCATTTGTTAACCCGTTAAGAAGTTCTCCGAGTAACTTCCTACATATACCCATGATTGCATTTTTAATTCCACCTCCTGCATGGTAAGCTGTATATAACAGATGTTATGGAAATCGGCCTGTGAGATTTTATATGCATCCTATCTCCTTTCATTTTATAAATGAGATTCATTTTGCCCTGCTGCCTGCTGTCTGGAATTTGCTTACTCGTTATGACTGTTTCCAACTCTTTTAACGCTTTCTTACTTTTTAGACCAAGTTCATTAATCAGCTTGCTCTTAATTTTATCTATTCCTGTATGTGTGCTTTTTGAAATATTTTTGCACCTTTTTTCAGTTCATCTTGGTCAGTTCTAAGCTCCTTTATATCCGGCTATATGGTGTTGCTCCCTAATATGCGGAGATTACCATATCGTCGCTGCTAAATGACTCGGCTATTACTGATGTAATGTAGTCCACAGCGTTGTCTCCCTTTAAACAATTTCCCTCGTCGTATTAAGCCCGTCCCTGCTTTCTTTGATTCTTTTAAACTAGCCAGCTTATATGGTTCCAGATTTTTCTTAGTCTGCCTTTAGTCGCATCGTCGATTTTAACCACCCAGCAATCGCTGGACTGCTTTATTTTATTTTGGTCCAGGGCTTGTAAATCCAATTTCTTTGGTCGATAGGATTCCCACTTTTGGTCTATTTTCTCATGAGATACCTGTGCTTCCTTTGCCTCTCGGTGTTCCCTTACAGCTGCCCGTCGTTCAATGGCTTCCCTGATTTCCTTATTCCATCAACCCCGTGACTTCTTCTTTCCATTCCAGCGGTTTGCTGCCCTAACCTCTTTATAAGTAGTTGTACATACATGATCAGATTCCCAATCTTCAATGGGGTGTTTCGCTATTGCTTCCTCTATGCCTGCTCCTAATCGCGATATTTGATCGTCGTTTATTTTGCGTTTACTTTTTGTTTAAGTACCTTTTCTCTTTTCACCAAGGACCCTATCTGCAGACTGATACGTTTATGATCTCTTCCAAGACTACACTTCCTTTTTTTGTCAATTTCCATCCTTGCGAGCTTGTTAGAAATTCCCTGGGACATAGGCAGCTGTCAGTGGTCGTCTGCCTCCTCAAGGTTTCCCACATGATTTGTCCCTCACATTTTGTTTCTATATTTGCAGTAACTAGGTTGTGTCGCTCGCAGAAATCTAGCATTAGCTTCCCATTACAATCCGTGTATCGATCCACATCGTCCTTTTGGGCGTTCATGCCCCCTGTACAATGATATCTGCCCCAGCTTCAAACTGGCTCATGACATCACTGAGACAATTATCGAGTTCCATATTTTCTCGCCTGCATTGGTCTCATATACCTAAATAAACTAACCCAAGCCGTATAATTATGCCGGCAATTGCTCCTAATACCCAGACATGTTCTTTGAAAGATAATTTTTCTCTTTGCCAATTTGTTCCTTGGTGCATCAACATACCTAGTCACCCCCCCCCCCCCCCCCTTTTTCTCTGTACTCTTTCTGTTGCACCCTTCTCAGGCGTAGCCTTCAGTAAATAGTGGATCTTCCATATCCCTGAGATGAGTGTCCGCCGCCCCAGTTCAGGTGCTTCAGATATCAGGTAGCAGATACCGGAGCTGGCAAACATCTTTTCGTTCCATTTGTATATAATATAAATAACCACTACCACCACCACCACTTACCTGTTTACTTCAATCACTTCGAAGCAATTCTCAAGGCATAACATTTTTATGTGATGATAACTGTCACCGCGTCCTTTTTATGCTTTCTGTTCGTTCCTAGCACCTCCGGTACTGTGTACATAATAATCTGCGCTTGCCGTGCTATAGCCCTGTTATCGTCAATTCCCTGAGCTAAACTTTCCACCCCTCCAGCAGCGTCACTATTGAGGCCATCGTTCAGCTCGCTGCTACTATCACCATATTAGGCCCTGCGATATGTATCGACTGCCTATTCATGTTCCCTTGCAGCACTGCGTTCATTGTCCTCCGTAGGTAGGTTCGGACTAATACTCGCGTATCACCCTTTTCACGTCCCATGATAACTCTTCTCCAAATGCTCATGTTGGAATCTCGGCGGTAAGCACCCGGGCATTCTCTCTCTGCCTCTACACTGTTGGCTCCTGCTTCGGGTTATCTGTGTCCTTCTCTCTGGCAATTTCATTGTTCCTTACTGTTTTCTTATTTCCCGACTTCTTAGAAGCCACTTCTGAATAGGTATGTTGTTCCGTCCCCGCGTGAACTACTTTGCCTTCGCTGTCCATGCCGGTACCTGTCCAGCCACGTGGCCCTCACTGAAATGTCCGTAATTGTTGCCTCCCAGGTGTGTCGGCCAATGTTTATTGCGAAAGCAATACCAAGATCTCTTTTCAGCCTTTCACATAGCGCGGCGGTGCACATGCAATGACCTTTTGCGTAACCCCGTGTGACGTCACGCCGAAGAGCTGGGCGACCAACTTGAGCCGTCCGCGAGGGGCGGCTGTGCACATGAAGCGGCGGCCTAACTCCCGGTCTCTCCACGAGGAGCGCCACAGCTGTGACGTCATGCCGAAGAGCTGGTGACCAACTTGAGCCGTTCGCGAAGGGCGGCGGTGCACATGAAGCGGCGGCCTAACTCCACGAGGAGCGCCACAGTTGTTGTGACGTCACGCCGAAGAGCTGGGCGGCCAACTAGAGCCGTTGGCGAGGGGCGGCGGCGCTGCGGCGCACATGAAGCGGCGGCCTCACTCCCGGTCTCTCTACGAGGAGCGCCACAGGTGTTGTGACGTCATATAGTTGTATAAGTAGGTGACCACTCGTGTCGTCTTTGAGAAGAGGGGTGCACCTCTCCAAGGTGCTCCTCGATTCGACAGGCGACGTGTAGTTCACACACAAACACACAATGGGACGTAGGACGATGAACTTGCAGTAACAAAACGAAAATTGACTTTATATAACAAGAACACGAAGCACAGGGTACAGAAAACCTATTCTCACGAGGCAGTGAGACATCACACTTTAAGAAAGAGACTGGACGAAAGACTAACTGCAAACTGAGCAATAATAAAAGCAAAGCAGCAATAATAAGAGTTAGGACAACGTGATCACAAACAGCAGAACGCCCTGCTAAGCGGCGATGCCAAGATGCAGATCACAATAATAATGATGATGATGATAATAATAATAATAATAATAATAATAATAATAATAATAATAATAATAATAATAATAATAATAAACAGTTTCATAGGAAAGGAAAGTCACAGTATCTGTCACGCTCTGTAGACACCTGACCCTCGTTGTAATGGCAGGAAACGAAGTTGGGGGAGAAAGTGGAAAAAGAGAAAGAGGAGCCGTAGTGGGGGCTACGGAGTAATTTAAACCACCCAGAGACCTTTACGTGCACTGACATCACCTGGCAGGCACTTCCCTGATGGGGCTGGGACAGGTAGGTCACCGCCGCTTGCTGTGGGTGCTTGCCTGCTACCGAATTTTTATCTGCTGTAGGCCGTCATTGCACCCACCACCGCTTCGGTGGTGGACAACGGCTGTTGTTGCGGCGCGCGTCTTTCGCTGCCTCTTCCTTTTCTTTCTTTATTTTCTCTTCTGTCTGCACGAGGCAGCGGAGGTGGCTCAGCTACAGAGCCACTAGCAGGCCCTTGCACTTTTTCTCCTTCTTCCTACAGCCACAACAACTCACATTGCTCCGTTTTACCTCCATCGAAACGCAGACGCCGGTAGAGAGTAAAAAGCGGCGCATAGCAGCAGCACATTGAAAATGAGAGGAAGAAGGCGTTGAGAGCAGCGGGGACACCCACAGAAAGAGGAATGGCTTGCCAAGTCTGCCGAGCGTAATAGACAGAGCCTAACGGCTGAGACGGGGCCAGTGAACGTCAGGTTCTTCTTATCTCTTCAAATCTTCCGCACCTCTTCAAGGTGCTCCTCGATTCATCAGGCGACGTGTAGTTCACACACAAACACACAATGAGACGTAGGAAGACGAACTTGCAGTAACAAAACGAAAATTAACTTTATATAACAAGAACACGAAGCAGAGGGTACAGAAAACTTATTCACACGAGGCAGTGAGACATCGCACTTTACGAAAGAGACTGGACGAAAGACTAACTGCAAACTGAGCGCATCACTATTTTTACGACTTCTCAGTCGGGGCCTGCCTGCTACGCTGTCTTCTCCGAGCGGGAATCAAACCAAACTCAGAACCAGAACCAGAACTGTCGATGGCTGCGCGGCGCGCTCTTAAATAATCAGCGCAGAAGCTTCTAGGCACGGAGGAGGAACGGAAAACAGCTTGGCGTTGCCAAAGCTATGCCTCCCCCCATCGGCCCTTTGGAGATGTCTTGAATTTACTCGAACATGGTCAGCACGCGCGGCCCTCACGCTTGAAGCGAGGAGGAGGGCCGGGACCATGCGGGGGAATGCACGCGTGTATCTGCGCACGACGACGAGGGCGAGGAGGCGCAGCGCAGTGGCCGAGATTACGTAATCGGCCGCGTCACGTTCTCGGAGCTTGTAGAACATTCCATCGCCGTTTTCTGCGGCGCACGCGCCAAAACATTAACGAAAGGGCCACCGCGGCCTTACACGCCCCACCATAAGAAGATTGCTGGGCTTTTTTGCCCAGCCAAACCGAACAATTACAAAAGGCCGCTACTTTCTGTACACAAGAACACGATCTACATGCACAGTTCCTTTTCACAGTCCCAGGGTAGCACGAATGACATTCGCGACAGGTGGCAGCTCTTGATAAACAAAGTTCACTGACCCGGTTCTGTGCTAGCTGCATCCACTTGACCCCTGCGAACTTCTTAATCACATCCGCCCACCTAAATTTCTGCCGCCCCCTGCTACGCTTTCCTTCCCTTGGAATCCAGTTTGTTACCCTAAGCGACCATTGGTTATCCTCTCTTCGCGCTAGATGTCCTGCCCAGGTCCATTTCTTCTTTTTAATTTCCACTAGAATGTCGGTAACTTAAGTCATTTGTCTGACCCACTCTGCACGCTTCCTATCTCTTAATGTTACCCCTACCATTTTTCGTTCCATAGCCCTCTGGGTTGTCCTCAACTTAAGTAGAACTCTCTTGGTTAGCCTGCACGTTTCAGCGCCATAGGTGAGTACAGTCAAGATGCAACTGTTGTATACTTTCCTCTTGAGCGATACCGGTAAGCTGCTAGTCATAATCTGCGAGTGCTTGCGAAATGCGCTTCATCCCAATCTTATTCTTCCCTTTATTTCCTTTTCATGGTCCGGATCTGCGGTTACTACCTGTCCTAAGTAGACATATTCGCCTACTACTTCCAGTATTTCGCTACCTAATGTAAACTGCTGTTCCTTCCCGAGGCTGTTGAACATTACCTTAGTCTTCTGCATACTGATTTTCAAGCCTACCTTTCTACTTTTCCTGTCTAGGTCATCAATCATTATTTGTAGTTCATCTCACGAGTTGCTTAGCAAGGCAATGTAATCAGCAAATCGCAGCTTACTGAGGTATTCTCCATCTACCCTTGTTCCTAACTGCTCCCATTCCAAGTCTCTGAATACTTCCTCTAAGCAAGCTGTGAATAGTACTGGGGAGAGTGTGTCTCCTTGCCTAACACCTTTCTTTGTGGAAAATTTGTTACTTTCTTTATGCAGAACTATGGTTGCTGTGCAGGCACTGTATATATCTTACAGCACTTTCACGTGCGGCTCGTCTACCCCCCGATTTCGCAATGCCTGCATCACCGCCCAGGTTTCAACTGAGTCAAATGCTTTTTCGTAACCAATGAATTCTATGTATAAGGGCTGGTTATATTCCGAGCGTTTTTCTATCACCTGATTGATGGTATGGATATGATCGATAGTAGAGCATCGTTTCCGAAACCCTGCTTGATCGTTTGCTTGATTGATGTCTAAGATTGTCCTGATTCTATTAGCGATTACCTTAGTAAACACCTTATACGTAACAGACAGTAAGCTGATTGGTCTGTAATTTTTAAGGTCCTTAGAGTCCCCTTTCTTATGAATGAATATAATGTTTGCATTCCTCCATGGTTCCGGTACCGTCGATGACACCAGACACTGCGTATTCAAGGTGGCCAGTTTTTCTAACACGATATCCCCCCCGTCCATCAGGAAATCCGTAGTTATCTGATCCTCTCCCGCTGATTTCCCCTTTTTCATAGTTTCTAATGCTTTCTTGACCTCGTCTTTCGTCACTGGTGGAACGTCTGAATGTTTTCCCTACCGCCAATCTCATTACGGTCCTGACAACTTTGGCTGCTGTATAGATTTGTATAGAACTCCTCGGCTACTTTGACTATCTTATCCATATTCTTGATGACGTTGCCCGCCTTGTCCCTTATCGCATACATCTGGTCTTTGCCTATGCCCAATTTCTTCTTTACCGCTTTTAGGCTTGCCCCGTTCTTTCCAGCATGCTCAATTTTCTCCATGTTATACTTCCTTATATCGGCCACCTTGCGCTTATTGATTAGCTTTGATATCTCGGCCAATTCGATCCGGTCTGTTGGATTGGAAGCTTTCATTCTCTGGCGTTTCTTAATCAAATCTTTCGTCTCCTTAGACAGCTTACCGGTATCCTCTCTAACTGTCCTACAGCTTACTTCTACCGCGCACTCAGTAATGATATCTCTGAAATTGTTTCTTGCTTCTAGGGTAATGTCGCCATCCTCGGTTAGAGCTGAATGCCTATTCTGTAGCGGGATCCTGAACTCTTCTGCCCTCCCCCTCACCGCTAATTCGTTGATGGGTTTCTTTCTTACTAATATGTTGCGTCCCTTCTTCAGATTTAGGCTAATTCGGGACCTCATCATCCTGTGGTCACGGCATCGCACTTTCCCGATTACCTCTACATCTTGCGTAATGGCGGCGGTTGAACACATTATGAAGTCGATTTCATTTTTAGTCTCCCCGTTCGAACTTTTCCATGTCCATTTCCGGTTCTTCCGTTTGCTGAAGAAGGTATTCATAATTCGTAAGTTATTGCGCTCTGCAAACTCAACTAGTAACTCCCCCCTGCTCTTCCTAGAAGCAATGCCATAGTCACCTATTGCCTTGTCTCCTGCCTGCTTTTTCCCTACCTTGGCATCGAAGTCGACCATTAGTACAGTATACTGCGTCTTTACTTTTCGCATTGCCGATTCTGCATCTTCGTAGAAGCTTTCAACTGCCTGGTCATCATAAGTACATGTAGGTGCATATTCCTTAAGCTGCCCTAACCTAACTAGCTGAAAACTAATAAAGTTAACAGAAGAAAGAACTCATCTATTTGACGCTTTCGGAAGCTCCCGCAGTCGCAAGTCTGTCCGTTTCCGGCCACCACGTGCAATCCGAGGAGCGATGGCACAAATCTAAGACACAAATCAAAACCGCCTTGGCACAAAGATAAGACACGCTTTCACAAGGATAGTTCTCTTAGTGTGCGATCTGCATCTTGTGCAGTCCCATTCAGTTCCCCCAAAACACATCATGCAAGATAGTTTTAAAACCTTGGTTTATTTTAAAAGTTCCGGAGTCGAGTGAAATGGGTCGAATGGGAAACATAAACGTGGTGCAATAATCCACCATAATGTTGCGTTTTGAGGCGCAAAAATAATATATGACAGCCCCGCGGCGTGAAACGCTTGCGCCTATTCCTTGGGCACAATCACAGCGGCACAGTAACGAATGTGTTATTGCGTTTACCTGCTACTGCATGCATTGGCCATTAAGATATGTTGGACTAAATTATAGGGTCAGTAGTTAAATGTCGTCGTCCATCGTACATGTATATATATACTTGCAGTTCGGTCAGAACGAGCGACTTAATTATTACTGTTTGTTGTGTTTAATGGTTAGCAGCTTGTAAGTGCCGCAGTGCTCGTCGCTGGTAGGCTGTCGGCAATGCACATCGGTAACCAGTCTAAATTGTGTGCCTTCTATTAATTTGAAAGATGCAGCCATAATTCTCATGTATAGGTTTGACCCCGAGTTTTTAATCGTGCTCGCTCTGTTCTGCTTGAAATAGCGGTAAGATTGCACGTCTTTCTTTTTGTCTGAGCGTTTCCTCGCAACGTCGTGTTACCGAATGAGAGCTGTTATCAAGGTTTTCCACCAACCCGACCTCAAGAGGGGAGTTTAATTCCTATATTATGCATGGCGCTCCTATATAATGCCATGACAGTGCACTAATAATACTCCCTAAAGCCCCTGTGGCTTTATTCATTGTCAGAGTCTCTTTGCTACGTTAAGCCCCATAAATGCAAACGTAGAAATAAGTCTTAAACGATGAGTGACCAAAATACACCGCTTTTATCGTAATATTTACACCGTTCAATGCACAGTGTCGCGCTTCAAGTGACGTTGAATGTCTCTCACATTGACTCGCTCTGTGAATATGAATGTTTTTCTGAAAATTTCTGTAAGCTCCTTGATATAATAGCTAATATGTCTATGGCGGTTATGGCAGGGACCTCATTGAAAGCCAGCTGGACAGGAGCGTGGACCCATGCCACGACTTCGCTGCGTACGTCTGCGGCCGCTGGACGCCCCGCAATGACCTCTCTGAGCTATCAAGCTCGGCTCTCGAGGTTATAATCTTGGTTACTTTCTTGTAGGCTCCGTTCCATATTTGCCATATTTGTCATAAACAGCAGCGGTGATGGAGGACAGCCTTGTCTTAATCCTTTGCATACCTTGAAAGCGTCCGTACGTCTTATTCTTTCCGATGTAATTGCTACTTTGTTCTTCAAGGTATACTGAGCACACACAAAACAACGACGAGAAGGGTATATTACAAGCGCAGACTCGTGACTGAAATTCATATGGAAGGAAGCACATCTTATATGCCTTTAAGCGTCATGTCCAATCCCATGCGCAGTTCAGAAATATGCCTTCTTTTTCATAAAGGTTGATTGAACGATCGCTTACACAATCATACCCACGCTTACCAATGAAAAACGCCTCGGCAAGGTCTCGTGCGACCTGGTCTCTGCTTCCCTTAAAAAGTTTTGTTTTCTTCAGCAAAGGTAGGAATGGCTTGTCACGTGTAGCTCCCGGACAAGCGCAGCAGTGCAAGGCTAAATTCGACCCGGTCTTAGTCCTCATAGAAAGCTGGTGTTCCCTTAAGCGGTCATTTAAACACCTGCCCCTCTGGCAGATGTACGCCCTTCCACACGTTAGGGGGACCTCGTAAACAAAGTGGACAAGCGCTTCAGGTGCATAGTTAGTAAAAGAAACACCCGGCAACGTGAAGTTAGCAGGTTTATTCAAAGCAGTTTAAAGTCCTTGGTTGTTTAAGGCCCTTACTCGACGAGGAACTCGGGAGATATTGTTGCGTACCTGCAGGGGGCGTCATCTTTCATAATCATAATCAGCCTAATTATACCCACTGCAGGGCGAAGGCCTCTCCCATATTTCTCCACTTAACCAGGTTCTGTGCTAGCTGCATCCACTTGACCCCCGCGAATTTCTAACCTCACCGCCCACCTAACGTTCTGCCGCCCCCTGCTACGCTTTCCTTTGCTTGGAATCCAGTTTGTTCACCTAATCGACCATCGGTCGCTTAGAGTAACAAAATGGATCATCTTTAGGGTCATCTTTAGGGTTGGCGTTTTCGATTGACGTAGAAAATCTGTTGTTTTCTATTTCCCACGATGCGCTGATTTGTGCCGTCAGGTCTTGTATTGAAAATACGGGTGTGATTGCCTTTCAAAACACGTGCGGTTTGTCGCTGAGCAATTTTGTCTGTGATTGAATTTCATCTTAACCCAACCCTTTGTATCCTTTAACAGCCAGTATTTTGTTCAGCGTAAAGGCATTTGCATTGGCTCTAGTGTAGCACCAGAACTAGCTAACATCTTTTTATCTGTCATTGACTGTGATCTGGAGCGCCTTTTTGACGACGAAGTAATTCTGAAGGTTTTTAGATATGTTGATTACTATTTGTTTTTTGTTGAACATCAGCCTATTGTACCCCGCACTGTGACTGTGAAAGAGATTTTATCCTTTTTTAGACGACACGGGAAAGGTCTAACCTTTACCCAAAAACTTCCGGAGAATGACATATTAGTTTTTAGATATTAACCTGACTTTAACGCCAGATCATGTATGTTGGATGTACTCACCACGAGCCCAGAAACGCCTGTTACCGTTTGGATCAGCACATTCGAAGACTGTGAAACAAGCCATCGCTTCTTATTGTATGCAAGGCGCCTTGGGATAAGTCCTGCGTGCATCCGGTAGATGCGAGTCTTAGTAATCAGACCAATAGGTTGGTGAAAGCTGGGTTCCCGATTTCTGTCATTGGCACTGTGGCAGAGAAACTCCTACGGAAGCTGAAAGCCAGACCGTGCCAGGAAGGTGGCAGGTCAGAGAAAAGAAGGCCTGCGGTGCTGCCCTACCTCCACAGGTTTCCCACAACATGCAGAATGTGGCAAAAGGATACGACATGCCGATGGTGCTTTCTGCGCCGTGCAATTAGGCTCGTTATGCCCGCTTATAGCGTCCAAAGAGAAAAGTACGCAAGACTGCGTGAAGCGTCATGCCAACCCACATGTTAGTTGTCAGACGGACGTTTTCTACGAGGTTCCCCTAACGTGTGGAAGGGCGTACATCGGCCAGAGGAGAAAGTGTTTAAATGACCGCTTAAGGAAACACCAGCTTCTATGAGGACTAAAACAGGGTCGAATTTAGCCTTGCACTGCGGCGCTTGTCCGGGAGCTACACGTGACAAGCCATGTCTACCTTTGCTGAAGAAAACAAAAATTTTAAAGGGAAGCAGAGACCAGGTTGCACGTGAACTTGCCGAGGCGTTTTTCACTTTAAGCGTGGGTGTGATTGTGTAAGCGACCGTTCAATCAACCTTTATGAAAAAAAGGCAGATTTCTGAACTGCGCATGGGATCAGACATGACGTTTGAAGGCATATAAGATGTGTTTCCTTCCATATGAATTTCAGTCGCGAGTCCGCGCTTGTTGCGTACCTTTCTCGTCCTTGTTTTGCGTGTGCTTAGTACACCTTGAAGATATGTCTGAGCGACTCGCCCAACAATGCACTCTTTTAAATACTTTGTTATTCCGGCATATTTTCTGCAGAAATTCCTATTATCTCATGACCGATACCTTCGTCTCTTAGATTTTCCACAGGAGTTCCCTGCTTACGTTGTTGTACGCCTCGTGTATGTCCAGAAAGGCTACATACTCTGGTCTGTTTTGCGATCTAGCTATTTCTAAGCATTGCGTAAGCATGAACAGGCTAGCATCTAAGCGTCTACCATTTGTTAACCCGTTAAGAAGTTCTCCGAGTAACTTCCTACATATACCCATGATTGCATTTTTAATTCCACCTCCTGCATGGTAAGCTGTATATAACAGATGTTATGGAAATCGGCCTGTGAGATTTTATATGCATCCTATCTCCTTTCATTTTATAAATGAGATTCATTTTGCCCTGCTGCCTGCTGTCTGGAATTTGCTTACTCGTTATGACTGTTTCCAACTCTTTTAACGCTTTCTTACTTTTTAGACCAAGTTCATTAATCAGCTTGCTCTTAATTTTATCTATTCCTGTATGTGTGCTTTTTGAAATATTTTTGCACCTTTTTTCAGTTCATCTTGGTCAGTTCTAAGCTCCTTTATATCCGGCTATATGGTGTTGCTCCCTAATATGCGGAGATTACCATATCGTCGCTGCTAAATGACTCGGCTATTACTGATGTAATGTAGTCCACAGCGTTGTCTCCCTTTAAACAATTTCCCTCGTCGTATTAAGCCCGTCCCTGCTTTCTTTGATTCTTTTAAACTAGCCAGCTTATATGGTTCCAGATTTTTCTTAGTCTGCCTTTAGTCGCATCGTAGATTTTAACCACCCAGCAATCGCTGGACTGCTTTATTTTATTTTGGTCCAGGGCTTGTAAATCCAATTTCTTTGGTCGATAGGATTCCCACTTTTGGTCTATTTTCTCATGAGATACCTGTGCTTCCTTTGCCTCTCGGTGTTCCCTTACAGCTGCCCGTCGTTCAATGGCTTCCCTGATTTCCTTATTCCATCAACCCCGTGACTTCTTCTTTCCATTCCAGCGGTTTGCTGCCCTAACCTCTTTATAAGTAGTTGTACATACATGATCAGATTCCCAATCTTCAATGGGGTGTTTCGCTATTGCTTCCTCTATGCCTGCTCCTAATCGCGATATTTGATCGTCGTTTATTTTGCGTTTACTTTTTGTTTAAGTACCTTTTCTCTTTTCACCAAGGACCCTATCTGCAGACTGATACGTTTATGATCTCTTCCAAGACTACACTTCCTTTTTTTGTCAATTTCCATCCTTGCGAGCTTGTTAGAAATTCCCTGGGACATAGGCAGCTGTCAGTGGTCGTCTGCCTCCTCAAGGTTTCCCACATGATTTGTCCCTCACATTTTGTTTCTATATTTGCAGTAACTAGGTTGTGTCGCTCGCAGAAATCTAGCATTAGCTTCCCATTACAATCCGTGTATCGATCCACATCGTCCTTTTGGGCGTTCATGCCCCCTGTACAATGATATCTGCCCCAGCTTCAAACTGGCTCATGACATCACTGAGACAATTATCGAGTTCCATATTTTCTCGCCTGCATTGGTCTCATATACCTAAATAAACTAACCCAAGCCGTATAATTATGCCGGCAATTGCTCCTAATACCCAGACATGTTCTTTGAAAGATAATTTTTCTCTTTGCCAATTTGTTCCTTGGTGCATCAACATACCTAGTCACCCCCCCCCCCCCCTTTTTCTCTGTACTCTTTCTGTTGCACCCTTCTCAGGCGTAGCCTTCAGTAAATAGTGGATCTTCCATATCCCTGAGATGAGTGTCCGCCGCCCCAGTTCAGGTGCTTCAGATATCAGGTAGCAGATACCGGAGCTGGCAAACATCTTTTCGTTCCATTTGTATATAATATAAATAACCACTACCACCACCACCACTTACCTGTTTACTTCAATCACTTCGAAGCAATTCTCAAGGCATAACATTTTTATGTGATGATAACTGTCACCGCGTCCTTTTTATGCTTTCTGTTCGTTCCTAGCACCTCCGGTACTGTGTACATAATAATCTGCGCTTGCCGTGCTATAGCCCTGTTATCGTCAATTCCCTGAGCTAAACTTTCCACCCCTCCAGCAGCGTCACTATTGAGGCCATCGTTCAGCTCGCTGCTACTATCACCATATTAGGCCCTGCGATATGTATCGACTGCCTATTCATGTTCCCTTGCAGCACTGCGTTCATTGTCCTCCGTAGGTAGGTTCGGACTAATACTCGCGTATCACCCTTTTCACGTCCCATGATAACTCTTCTCCAAATGCTCATGTTGGAATCTCGGCGGTAAGCACCCGGGCATTCTCTCTCTGCCTCTACACTGTTGGCTCCTGCTTCGGGTTATCTGTGTCCTTCTCTCTGGCAATTTCATTGTTCCTTACTGTTTTCTTATTTCCCGACTTCTTAGAAGCCACTTCTGAATAGGTATGTTGTTCCGTCCCCGCGTGAACTACTTTGCCTTCGCTGTCCATGCCGGTACCTGTCCAGCCACGTGGCCCTCACTGAAATGTCCGTAATTGTTGCCTCCCAGGTGTGTCGGCCAATGTTTATTGCGAAAGCAATACCAAGATCTCTTTTCAGCCTTTCACATAGCGCGGCGGTGCACATGCAATGACCTTTTGCGTAACCCCGTGTGACGTCACGCCGAAGAGCTGGGCGACCAACTTGAGCCGTCCGCGAGGGGCGGCTGTGCACATGAAGCGGCGGCCTAACTCCCGGTCTCTCCACGAGGAGCGCCACAGCTGTGACGTCATGCCGAAGAGCTGGTGACCAACTTGAGCCGTTCGCGAAGGGCGGCGGTGCACATGAAGCGGCGGCCTAACTCCACGAGGAGCGCCACAGTTGTTGTGACGTCACGCCGAAGAGCTGGGCGGCCAACTAGAGCCGTTGGCGAGGGGCGGCGGCGCTGCGGCGCACATGAAGCGGCGGCCTCACTCCCGGTCTCTCTACGAGGAGCGCCACAGGTGTTGTGACGTCATATAGTTGTATAAGTAGGTGACCACTCGTGTCGTCTTTGAGAAGAGGGGTGCACCTCTCCAAGGTGCTCCTCGATTCGACAGGCGACGTGTAGTTCACACACAAACACACAATGGGACGTAGGACGATGAACTTGCAGTAACAAAACGAAAATTGACTTTATATAACAAGAACACGAAGCACAGGGTACAGAAAACCTATTCTCACGAGGCAGTGAGACATCACACTTTAAGAAAGAGACTGGACGAAAGACTAACTGCAAACTGAGCAATAATAAAAGCAAAGCAGCAATAATAAGAGTTAGGACAACGTGAACACAAACAGCAGAACGCCCTGCTAAGCGGCGATGCCAAGATGCAGATCACAATAATAATGATGATGATGATAATAATAATAATAATAATAATAATAATAATAATAAACAGTTTCATAGGAAAGGAAAGTCACAGTATCTGTCACGCTCTGTAGACACCTGACCCTCGTTGTAATGGCAGGAAACGAAGTTGGGGGAGAAAGTGGAAAAAGAGAAAGAGGAGCCGTAGTGGGGGCTACGGAGTAATTTAAACCACCCAGAGACCTTTACGTGCACTGACATCACCTGGCAGGCACTTCCCTGATGGGGCTGGGACAGGTAGGTCACCGCCGCTTGCTGTGGGTGCTTGCCTGCTACCGAATTTTTATCTGCTGTAGGCCGTCATTGCACCCACCACCGCTTCGGTGGTGGACAACGGCTGTTGTTGCGGCGCGCGTCTTTCGCTGCCTCTTCCTTTTCTTTCTTTATTTTCTCTTCTGTCTGCACGAGGCAGCGGAGGTGGCTCAGCTACAGAGCCACTAGCAGGCCCTTGCACTTTTTCTCCTTCTTCCTACAGCCACAACAACTCACATTGCTCCGTTTTACCTCCATCGAAACGCAGACGCCGGTAGAGAGTAAAAAGCGGCGCATAGCAGCAGCACATTGAAAATGAGAGGAAGAAGGCGTTGAGAGCAGCGGGGACACCCACAGAAAGAGGAATGGCTTGCCAAGTCTGCCGAGCGTAATAGACAGAGCCTAACGGCTGAGACGGGGCCAGTGAACGTCAGGTTCTTCTTATCTCTTCAAATCTTCCGCACCTCTTCAAGGTGCTCCTCGATTCATCAGGCGACGTGTAGTTCACACACAAACACACAATGAGACGTAGGAAGACGAACTTGCAGTAACAAAACGAAAATTAACTTTATATAACAAGAACACGAAGCAGAGGGTACAGAAAACTTATTCACACGAGGCAGTGAGACATCGCACTTTACGAAAGAGACTGGACGAAAGACTAACTGCAAACTGAGCGCATCACTATTTTTACGACTTCTCAGTCGGGGCCTGCCTGCTACGCTGTCTTCTCCGAGCGGGAATCAAACCAAACTCAGAACCAGAACCAGAACCGTCGATGGCTGCGCGGCGCGCTCTTAAATAATCAGCGCAGAAGCTTCTAGGCACGGAGGAGGAACGGAAAACAGCTTGGCGTTGCCAAAGCTATGCCTCCCCCCATCGGCCCTTTGGAGATGTCTTGAATTTACTCGAACATGGTCAGCACGCGCGGCCCTCACGCTTGAAGCGAGGAGGAGGGCCGGGACCATGCGGGGGAATGCACGCGTGCATCTGCGCATGACGACGAGGGCGAGGAGGCGCAGCGCAGTGGCCGAGATTACGTAATCGGCCGCGTCACGTTCTCGGAGCTTGTAGAACATTCCACCGCCGTTTTCTGTGGCGCACGCGCCAAAACGAAAGGGCCACCGCGGCCTTACACGCCCTACCATAAGAAGATTGCTGGGCTTTTTTGCCCAGCCAAACCGAACAATTACAAAAGGCCGCTACTTTCTGTACACAAGAACACGATCTACATGCACAGTTCCTTTTCACAGTGCCAGGGTAGCACGAATGACATTCGCGACAGGTGGCAGCTCTTGATAAACAAAGTTCACTGACCCGGTTCTGTGCTAGCTGCATCCACTTGACCCCTGCGAACTTCTTAATCACATCCGCCCACCTAAATTTCTGCCGCCCCCTGCTACGCTTTCCTTCCCTTGGAATCCAGTTTGTTACCCTAAGCGACCATTGGTTATCCTCTCTTCGCACTAGATGTCCTGCCCAGGTCCATTTCTTCTTCTTAATTTCCACTAGAATGTCGGTAACTTAAGTTATTTGTCTGACCCACTCTGCACGCTTCCTATCTCTTAATGTTACCCCTACCATTTTTCGTTCCATAGCCCTCTGGGTTGTCCTCAACTTAAGTAGAACTCTCTTGGTTAGCCTGCACGTTTCAGCGCCATAGGTGAGTACAGTCAAGATGCAACTGTTGTATACTTTCCTCTTGAGCGATACCGGTAAGCTGCTAGTCATAATCTGCGAGTGCTTGCGAAATGCGCTTCATCCCAATCTTATTCTTCTTGTTATTTCCTTTTCATGGTCCGGATCTGCGGTTACTACCTGTCCTAAGTAGACATATTCGCCTACTACTTCCAGTATTTCGCTACCTAATGTAAACTGCTGTTCCTTCCCGAGGCTGTTGAACATTACCTTAGTCTTCTGCATACTGATTTTCAAGCCTACCTTTCTACTTTTCCTGTCTAGGTCATCAATCATTATTTGTAGTTCATCTCACGAGTTGCTTAGCAAGGCAATGTCATCAGCAAATCGCAGCTTACTGAGGTATTCTCCATCTACCCTTGTTCCTAACTGCTCCCATTCCAAGTCTCTGAATACTTCCTCTAAGCAAGCTGTGAATAGTACTGGGGAGAGTGTGTCTCCTTGCCTAACACCTTTCTTTATGGAAATTTTGTTACTTTCTTTATGCAGAACTATGGTTGCTGTGCAGGCACTGTATATATCTTACAGCACTTTCACGTGCGGCTCGTCTACCCCCCGATTTCGCAATGCCTGCATCACCGCCCAGGTTTCAACTGAGTCAAATGCTTTTTCGTAACCAATGAATTCTATGTATAAGGGCTGGTTATATTCCGAGCGTTTTTCTATCACCTGATTGATGGTATGGATATGATCGATAGTAGAGTGTCGTTTCCGAAACCCTGCTTGATCCTTTGCTTGATTGATGTCTAAGATTGTCCTGATTCTATTAGCGATTACCTTAGTAAACACCTTATACGTAACAGACAGTAAGCTGATTGGTCTGTAATTTTTAAGTTTTTTAGAGTCCCCTTTCTTATGAATGAATATAATGTTTGCATTCCTCCATGGTTCCGGTACCGTCGATGACACCAGGCACTGCGTATACAAGGTGGCCAGTTTTTCTAACACGATATCCCCCCCGTCCATCAGGAAATCCGTAGTTATCTGATCCTCTCCCGCTGATTTCCCCTTTTTCATAGTTTCTAATGCTTTCTTGACCTCGTCTTTCGTCACTGGTGGAACGTCTGAATGTTTTCCCTACCGCCAATCTCATTACGGTCCTGACAACTTTGGCTACTGTATCGATTTGTATAGAACTCCTCGGCTACTTTGACTATCTTATCCATATTCTTGATGACGTTGCCCGCCTTGTCCCTTATCGCATACATCTGGTCTTTGCCTATGCCCAATTTCTTCTTTACCGCTTTTAGGCTTGCCCCGTTCTTTCCAGCATGCTCAATTTTCTCCATGTTATACTTCCTTATATCGGCCACCTTGCGCTTATTGATTAGCTTTGATATCTCGGCCAATTCGATCCGGTCTGTTGGATTGGAAGCTTTCATTCTCTGGCGTTTCTTAATCAAATCTTTCGTCTCCTTAGACAGCTTACCGGTATCCTCTCTAACTGTCCTACCGCTTACTTCTACCGCGCACTCAGTAATGATATCTCTGAAATTGTTTCTTGCTTCTAGGGTAATGTCGCCATCCTCGGTTAGAGCTGAATACCTATTCTGTAGCGGGATCCTGAACTCTACTGCCCTCCCCCTCACCGCTAATTCGTTGATGGGTTTCTTTCTTACTAATATGTTGCGTCCCTTCTTCAGATTTAGGCTAATTCGGGACCTCATCATCCTGTGGTCACTGCATCGCACTTTCCCGATTACCTCTACATCTTGCGTAATGGCGGCGGTTGAACACATTATGAAGTCGATTTCATTTTTAGTCTCCCCGTTCGGACTTTTCCATGTCCATTTACGGTTCTTCCGTTTGCTGAAGAAGGTATTCATAATTCGTAAGTTATTGCGCTCTGCAAACTCAACTAGTAACTCCCCCCTGCTCTTCCTAGAACCAATGCCATAGTCACCTATTGCCTTGTCTCCTGCCTGCTTTTTCCCTACCTTGGCATTGAAGTCGACCATTAGTACAGTATACTGCGTCTTTACTTTTCGCATTGCCGATTCTGTATCTTCGTAGAAGCTTTCAACTGCCTGGTCATCATAAGTATATGTAGGTGCATATTCCTTAAGCTGCCCTAACCTAACTAGCTGAAAACTAATAAAGTTAACAGAAGAAAGAACTCATCTATTTGACGCTTTCGGAAGCTCCCGCAGTCGCAAGTCTGTCCGTTTCCGGCCACCACGTGCAATCCGAGGAGCGATGGCACAAATCTAAGACACAAATCAAAACCGCCTTGGCACAAAGATAAGACACGCTTTCACAAGGATAGTTCTCTTAGTGTGCGATCTGCATCTTGTGCAGTCCCATTCAGTTCCCCCAAAACACATCATGCAAGATAGTTTTAAAACCTTGGTTTATTTTAAAAGTTTCGGAGTCGAGTGAAATGGGTCGAATGGGAAACATAAACGTGGTGCAATAATCCACCATAATGTTGCGTTTTGAGGCGCAAAAATATTATATGACAGCCCCGCGGCGTGAAACGCTTGCGCCTATTCCTTGGGCACAATCACAGCGGCACAGTAACGAATGTGTTATTGCGTTTACCTGCTACTGCATGCATTGGCCATTAAGATATGTTGGACTAAATTATAGGGTCAGTAGTTAAATGTCGTCGTCCATCGTACATGTATATATATACTTGCAGTTCGGTCAGAACGAGCGACTTAATTATTACTGTTTGTTGTGTTTAATGGTTAGCAGCTTGTAGGTGCCGCAGTGCTCGTCGCTGGTAGGCTGTCGGCAATGCACATCGGTAACCAATCTAAATTGCGTGCCTTCTATTAATTTGAAAGATGCAGCCATAATTCTCATTTATAGGTTTCACCCCGAGTTTTTAATCGTGCTCGCTCTGTTCTGCTTGAAATAGCGGTAAGATTGCACGTCTTTCTTTTTGTCTGAGCGTTTCCTCGCAACGTCGTGTTACCGAATGAGAGCTGTTATCAAGGTTTTCCACCAACCCGACCTCAAGAGGGGGGTTTAATTCCTATATTATGCATGGCGCTCCTATATAATGCCATGACAGTGCACTAATAATACTCCCTAAAGCCCCTGTGCCTTTATTCATTGTCACAGTCTCTTTGTTACGTTAAGCCCCATAAATGCAAACGTAGAAATAAGTCTTAAACGATGAGTGACCAAAATACACCGCTTTTATCGTAATATTCACACCGTTCAATGCACAGTGTCGCGCTTCAAGTGACGTTGAATGTCTCTCACATTGACTCGCTCTGTGAATATGAATGTTTTTCTGAAAATTTCTGTAAGCTCCTTGATATAATAGCTAATATGTCTATGGCGGTTATGGCAGGGACCTCATTGAAAGCCAGCTGGACAGGAGCGTGGACCCATGCCACGACTTCGCTGCGTACGTCTGCGGCCGCTGGATGCCCCGCGATGACCTCTCTGAGCTATCAAGCTCGGCTCTCGAGGAGATGGTCGTGGTGTGGCTCAGCAAGCTGCCCGATACGCTGCACAAGAGCGGCGCCCAGTTGCCTGTGGCAAGAAAAGCGGCAGCCATGTTGGATAGCTGCATGACGCAAACGGGCTCTCAAGTCGACGTCCTCAACGGCTTTATGCATGAGCATGGCCTTTTGTGGCCCGAGAACCAAGAACCTAAACGGCGGCCTCTCAATGTGCTATTCGACCTTGCGTTCAACTGGCAAGTGTACCTCTGGTTCTCGCTGAAGCTCCTCCCAGCAGCCGAGAACAATGGTCAGAAGTGCCGTGTTCTCTTTACTCACAGCGACCGGATGCTGTATTGGAAGGATCTCTTTAAACAAATACCAAAGATAAACTTTCAAAAAGTTTACACCAACGTTTTCAAACTTTTTGCTAATTACACGACTCGTTTGCCCTCTCCTAAAGGAATAGAAGAAGCCTACAAGACCCTCCAATACGCATTCGCCCACTTGGTCCGCGCGTCCTCGCGAAAGCCCCCTGTTCCCGCGGTGTATTCACTAAGAGAATTTGTCGGCCTCTGGTCGGCCTCTAGTGCGACGTACGTTGAGTACGTATTTAACACCACGCTAGGAACCGACCAGCCGTTCACCATGCAGGACTTGGTGCTTTTCAGCGACGTGGCTCTGTGGGACAGTCTGCGCGTGATTTTCAGCACTACAGGCAACCGCGCCGTGCTCCACCACCTCGCTTGGCTGTTCCTGTTCGCGTACGCACCTGTAGCCATCCCAAGCGCTGGCCTGCTCATCTTCCACGGAAGCAACGCGCTAGCGAAACAAGAGCGGCTGCCCTTCTGCTCCCGCCAGGTCGAGTTCAGTTACACCCTCCTGGTGGCCTCCGCCGCGGCAGTAGCACTGTTTCCGGAAGAAGAACACCGCCGCATCGAGAATCAGCTCACTGGTGTTCTTGAGGTATGCGAACTGTTCTAAAGGGCACCAGGGGTAAGTGGTACAGATATTGACTAATGGGAAGTAACCACGTTCTGACGTGGTCTGTGAACGCCAAGGTTAATTGAGTAGCGCTAGAGGCAGCCGAGGAGGAATTGCATGATGCTCTTATCAAGTAACCGTCTTAGTGCCCGAGATAATGTTTATCAGGAACGCGCTTGGGTAGCTGAACAAATGAGTGTAGGTGAACAAATGAGTTACATACGTTGCTTTCCATAGTCCAGCTGATCGCTAATTATTGCAAGGTATTTATAAGGATAACTGCACACGAATGGCAATATTTCCACTAATATTTAGTGAAAAATGAACAATTCTAGGTTTTCGAGGACAGTTCAGTTCATTTCAGTCGTTCAGTCATGTCCGACTCTTCGTGACCCTATGGACCATATCACAGCAGGCTTTCCGGTCTCTCACTATCTTCCTAACATCACATAACTTCATCTGCAGCGCCTGGAGGATGCCATCTAACCATTGCGTTCGATGCCTACCCCTTCTCCGGCGACCTGCAACCTTTCCCAAAATCAAATCTTTCTCCAGCGACTCCTCTCTTCTCATCAGATGACCGAAGTAGCTGAGTTTTAACTTTAGAATTTGAACCTCCAATGAGCAGTTAGGGTTTATGGTTAATATCGACTGATTTGATCATCTGGCCGTCCAAGGAACTCTCAAGAGTCTTCGCCAGCACCACAATTCAAACGCGTCAATTCTTCGGCGGTCAGCCTTCTTCACAGTCCAACCCTCCCATCGATACATCACAACTGGAAAGCCCATAGCATGAGTTATACGGAACTTGGTTGGCAGTGTAATGTTTCTGCTCTTTACTAGGCGGTCAAGGCTGGCCAGGCTCTCTTTCCCAGAAGCAGGCGTCTCCTAATTTTATGGCTGCAGTCTCCACAGCCATTAGCCTGATAATCAATCTCTGGAAAAATATTCAGAATGTACTGCTAACGCCTGCTTGCTTAGATGCAGTATTCAGACACTTAGAATGGGAGCAGTTAGAGATAAGGGTAGATGGAGAATACCTCAGTAATCTGCGAATTGCTGATGACATTGTCTTGCTAAGTCAGTCAGGAGATGAACTACAAATAATGATTGCTGACCTAGAAAGGAAAAGTAGAAAGAAAGGCTTGAAAATCAATATGCAGAAGACTAAGGTAATGTTCAACAGCCTTGGGAAGGCACAGCAGTTTACGTTAGGTAGCGAAGCACTCGAAGTAGTAGGCGAATATGTCTTCTTAGGACAGGTAGTAACCGCAGATCCACACCATGAAAAGGAAATAACAAGAATAATAAGTTGGGATGGAGCGCATTTGACAAGCACTGGCAGATTATGACTAGCAGCTTGCCGTTGTCGCTCAAGAGGAAAGTATACAACAGTGGCATCTTACCTGTACTCACCTAAGGGGCTGAAACGTGGAGGCTAACCAAGAGGGTTCTATTTAAGTTGAGGAGAACGCAGAGGGATGTGGAGCGAAAAATGGTAGGGGTAACATTAAAGGTTAGGAAGTGTACAGAGTGGGTGAGAGAAATTGCTACAGTTACTGACATTCTAGTGGAACTCAAGAAGAAATGGGCATGGGCAGGACATGTAGTGCTAAGAGAGGATAACCGATGGTCGCTTAGGGCAACAAATCGGACTCCAAGGGAAGGAAAAGTGAACAGGGGGTGGCAGAAAATTAGGTGGGCGGATGAGGTTAAGAAGCCCACAGGGGTCAAGTGAATGCCGCTAGCAGAGAACCGGGTTAATTGGAGAAATATGGGAGAGACCTTCGCCTTGCACTGGGTATTTTTAAACTGATGATGATGATGATGATGATGACTGTGAACTATTATTTTTATAACGATTCAACAAGGGTGTCTTCCGATTCGTCGATGTAGATGTGTATATGCAGTGGCCCTTCTCTCCACAATAAAAATGAGACAGCTCCAGCTTAGCTGCCTAGTCTGAAAAAGTAAACATATTCGCTCCTGTTGCATGATCTTGAGTTTGTTTAGACGACTGATACCAACCAGAAGCACAGAGTGGTCAAGTAGACAAATTGTCGATACTACTCGAAGTTTTCAAGAAGGCGTAGCCATAACTCGACGGAACTTTCACAGAGTTTAGCAGAACTACGTAGGTACAGCCTTTGTCATAAGTATAGAGCCCGGGGGGTCTGCTTTTGAGCCGTATAGTGGCGCTGATTTAGCGGAGGCCGTTCCCACTGGAGAAGAAAGGACAAAAAATCTTATCATCATGGGATTAGGAACATCAGAAATGCTTTACAAGCCGCACAAAGGGGCTCAGAAGCAGACCCGTCGGGCTCTACACTTTTTACAAAGACTGTACATTGCCTTTACGCAGTGCGAAGATAACACGTTTCCTATGCACAAATAAAAACTCGATTGACGTGAATTGTAAGGGGGAGCGTCCC
Source organism: Amblyomma maculatum (assembly GCF_055883805.1). NCBI lineage: Eukaryota > Metazoa > Arthropoda > Arachnida > Ixodida > Ixodidae > Amblyomma > Amblyomma maculatum. Next base: position 125,263,475 of record NC_139353.1, on the reverse strand, counting down.
TACCAGCCAATTCTTACATCATTATCACCGGACTATAGCCACTGCAAAGCGAAGGTCTCACACATTTTCCTACAATTAACCAGGTCCAGTGCAATCTGCACACACTTAACACCTTCGAACTTTTTGCTCATCTACTCACGAATTTTCTGCCACCCCCTGACGCTCTCCTTCGATTGAAATCCAAATGGTTACTTTAGTCGACCATCGATTATTCTCTATTGGCACTACATGTCCTACCATTGCCCAATATTTTCCTCTTGATTACGACTGGAATATCATTAAATTGAGTCATTTCTGTTACTAAGCCTGCACCCTTCCGATCTCTTAACGTTACACGTTTCATTTTTCGTACCATAATTCTCGGCGTTGTTCTTAACTTAAATAAAACCTTTTTTTGTTAGCCTCCGCATCTTAGCCTCATAGATGAGTACCGTTAAGATTTAACTGTTACATACTTTACTCTTGAGTAATACGGGTTAGCTGATAGTCATAATGGGCCTGTACCTTCCAAATGTACTCCGGTCCAATCTTATTCCTTTGGTAACTTCTCTTTCATGGTTCGGATCTGCGGTTACTGCCTGTTATATATAGCCATATTCGCCTACCACGTCTAGCCGTTCGCTACCTCTTTTAAAGTGCTGTTCCTGAATTCCCTGAATTCCCTAGTCGCAACTGTTTCTCTGAGTTACTTAGCAGACGGTGTCATCACCGAGGCGTAGATTTCTGAGATATTCTCCATCAACCCTCCTCACATATTGCCTTACACCCCGCCCTGGTGGCGCCGGCGCTCGACTACTGTGCCCAAAGACGCGGGATCGAATCCCGGCCTCGACGGCCACTTTTTGATGGAGGCGAAAAGCAAGGCGCCCGTGTTCTGTGCGATGTCAGTGCACGTTAAAAAACCCCAGGTGGTCTAAATTTCCGGAGTCCTTCAATACGGCGTCTCTCATAGCCTCAGGAGCTTCGGGAAGTTAATCCCAACAAAAGAAATCAAACCAACATATTGCCTTACATATCATACGCCCGTTTAGTGCGATTAAGAGCTGTAGCTACAAAAGTTTCCCGGTGTGCTCTGAGGATGCATGAATGATAATGCACTCATTTTAGGCCTAACTACGCCTTTGATGCCGACAGCACACTGGTTACCTAAGGCGCTCTTGTAAACGACTGTTTCACCTGTTGTGTGCATACTATGGAACCATACTCTCTATATACTCCGACTCTTAGCAGATGGCCACGGAGAAGAGTCTCGCTGCATTGTGGCTGGACAATCAGACTCAGCATGTCGCTGCCGAGAAGCTAAGGAATATGCGTAGGGTGCTGTGGCCAGCCCAGGAGTTTCTCAAGGCGGAGATGCTCGAAAAGGCGTACGCTAACTTCCCCGAGAAAGCGCCGTCATTCGCGCATCACTGGATCGAAACCAGGCGCTTGTCACGAGCTCGTCTTGGCTCAGACGCTGGCTTGGAAGAGTTGCGTATCCGCAATAGCATCACGGAGCCGTACGTCCAGTACGAGCACGTGTTGAACCAGCTGGCGCTTTCTCTGGGAACCCTGGCGCCGCCTCTTTACTACAATGACGGCACCAAGGCGATGTTGCACGGCGGCTTGGGATACTACTATGCCAAGGAGTTGATGAAGGCTTTTGACGTACAGGGCTTGCAGGTAAACTTCATACATGCGCGGTATAGCTGGTTGAAAGGCTGCATCAGAAAAAAACGATTGAGCGAGTTGAAATGCATTTTGTGATTTAATATAAATGCTCATCTGTTCAGACATATGAATGAAGTTTCTTGTTATTCCTTGAGGTCGACCACATTACGTATTATTACTCTTAATGTAAGAGCGAGTTTTATGTCAGTCCAGCGTCCAGGCCGAACCTCTAAACTAACTAGCAAGTCTCTTGCGCCCTCTTCTTTGTTCATCTTTCTCACACCGCACAACTTTTAAGGCGAAAGTCTTTCTAGGTTGATGTGACGAAATCCCGCGCGCGAGAGTTGTGCGCTAGATATGTTATATTCCGCGAGGTTCCGCGAAATGTGTTCTTATCTAGCATTCTTCCATCTGCAAAGCCACACTACAACGCGCGCCAAAGAACGCCACGCGACAGTTTGCCGGAGAAAGTGTAAGATATAAACCGCCCCTTTACTTTCCTATAAACCGCTTATAACTATATGTAGCACTGCAATAACATCGATGAGAGGCAAGCGATGAGAAGCAAATGTTAGAAGAGGAATGGTAGGCTTTCGCCATTCTTAAGAGACATCTAAGATACCCTCTAACTTTTGTTTTGCCTAGGCTCGCCTTCTTCCACAACTTCTGCAAGTCACAGTGCGTTGGTGCTTCACACTGCAATTACCGGAGAAACAGTTTGACAGTGGCTTAGTTATGCTATGCCAAGATATACGTATCGAGTGGTATACGTTTCCCTTGCTGAGCTTATGGTAATCTATGTTTAGGAATGAGAGACGTTGGGTATACTCTTTATTAACTTTGCTTGACAGAGACAAAGGCTGCACGGTGATCTGTGAAGTAGCATGCAGCTGTTTCAATTTTATCTATACATAAATTGGTTCACAGGAAGTAAAGACTCAGTATGTGTCCAACTTGTATCATGGACACCTGAACCGCGCCGTAACAGAAGGGAGAAAGGTGGGAGTGAGAGTGGGAAGTGCTTAGAGGAAGTATTCAGAGAGTGGGAATGCGAGCAGTTAGGAATAACGGTAGATGGAGAATACCTCAGTAATCTGCGATTTGCTGATGATGTTGCCTTGCTCAGTAACTCGGGGGAAGAGCTGCAAGTAATGATTGATGACCTAGACAGGAAAAGTAGAAAGGTAGGCTTGAAAATCAATATTCAGAAGACTAAGGTATTGTTCAACACCCTCGGGACGAAACAGCAGTTTACGTTAGGTAGCAAAGCACTGGAAGTAGTAGGCGAATATGTCTACTTAGGACAGGTAGTAACCGCCGATCCGGACCATGAAAAGGTAAGATTGGGAAGGAGCGCATTTGGCAAGCACTCTCAGATTATGACTAGCAGCTTACCGGTATCGCTAAAGATGGTTGGTTTGTGGGGCTTAACCTCCCAAAGCAACTCAGGCTATGAGAGACGCCGTAGTGGAGGTCCCCGAAAATTTTGACCACCTGGGATTCTTTAACGTGCACTGACATCGAACAGCACACGGGCGCCTTGCTCTTCGCCTGCAACGAAAAGCTGCCGCGGAGGCCGGAATTCAATCCCGCGTCCCTGGGAACAGTAGTCGAGCGCCGTAACCACTGCGCCACCCCGGCGGGGTGGTATCACTAAAGAGGGAAGTATACAACAGTTGCATCTTACCTGTACTCACCTATGGGGCCGAAACATGGCGGCTAACCAAGAGGGACCAAGAGGGTTCTACTTACGTTGAGGACAACGCAGAGGGGGGCGGAACGAAAAATGGTTGGAATAAAATTAAGAGGTATGAAGCCTGCAGATCGGGTCAGAGAAATAACTCAAGTTACTGATATTCTGGGGGAAATCATGTAGTAACGGGCATGGGCAGAACATGTAGTGCGAAGAGAGGATAGCCGATGGTCGCTTAGGGCAACGAACTGGATTCCAATCGAAGGAAAGCGTAGCAGGGAGCAGCAGAAAGTTAGGTGGGTGGATGAGGTCAAGGTGTTCACAGGGGTCAAGGGGATGCAGCTAATTTGACAAATATGGGAGAGGCCTTCGTCCTGCAGTGGGTATATGATGATGAGAGTGAAAAAAATGGATTTTCTCTATACAAAATTTCGATTCGGCAGTCTCCAAAGGCTGTCTCATACATTGTATCACTGGTGTCAAGTTCATTTGGTGCCACAGTCTGTCGCACACATTACACATGTGCCCAAATGAATTGTTCACAAAGTCTTCTTCAAATGTGCAGGTCGCTTTCAGTAACTCGAATGGACTGATCAGTCAAACGACGTGCCTTCCAGTCCCCCTCTGTTGCTTCCCGTTGACTGAACTCTTCCATAGGCCCATCTCGGCGGCTATACTCCGTCTATTACGCTCGGCGGTCTGGCATCATTTGGCAAGGCGTTCCTCGCACCGTTCGGGTGTCTCCGCTGCTCTCTTCTCCTTCTTATGCTCATTCAATCTAAGCTGGTGCTATTCGGCCTCTAGCGGCGGCTGCGTTTCGATGGAGGCGAAACGGAGAGACATCCGTTTGCTGTGCAATGTGAGTGATTGATTGATTGAATGTCCTTTATTGAATTATTGAATGTGAAGGCTCATGGCCATGGATGGGGATAAATGGGAGTAGACAGAATGTTCATTGTTTAGATCATCACTCCAATCACATTGCTCTAATCAGGCCACTACGCGAGCCATACTTCGCAAATATCACCTTTGTGTTAGCATCAGTTTCTAGAAGGGACCGGTAGTTCAGGCGGTAGGGTTTGTTCTCGGAGCGTCCAGTAGTAAAGGCAGGCCAATCCCAGAGTAGATGAGATATGCTGCCGCGAGTTAGAGTCGTGCAGTAGGGGCACGTAATCATTTTCTCTGTATACTGACGCCAGCGGGCCATAAGACGTGACGTGTAAGCCGAATGGGCAATGAGCGTGTTCAAAAAGACTTCTTGACTTCGGGTGAGGTGGGTTTTTCTTGTAAAAGGTGGGTCTGGTGTGGCCACCTGCATGCGATGCTGACGGAGGCTACGAAGACTGGTCCCGAGTATAGTGCTTAAGGGCAAGAGAAGGGTTGAGTTGCCCGCCCGAGGTCGAGTAAGGATTAATCAAGGGGGCGGGGAAGTAAATGTGGACATCCCACTTGCCAAGGAAGCCGCGGCGTGTGCCGCCGCATTGCCCCCTGATTCGTCCGAGTGACCTGGGATCCAGTGAATGGCGACAGTTCTGGTCGCGAGTTGGTGGCGTTTAAGGAGACGCTATATCGCTGTACCTGTTGCATCTTGTGAACCCGGAGTAGCGATTTCCTTGTAAGCTTCATAGGAATCAGTAAGAATACGTATTGAAGCAGTTCCGGTGCAAGGCACTCCTGACAAGGCTCCCCAAATCGCGAGGAGTTCAGCATGAAGAGGGGTACCTTGAGGTAGGTGGCAGGCATAAGCGCCTGAAAGGGAAGTGTTGTCAACGCATACCCAGCCCATTTATGCAAACTCGCTTCTAATCGATGCGTCGGAGTATATGTCAGTCGTATCAGGGATTCGCTATTGTCGGTGATGGGCAGCCAGGAGCTCTCGGGGAATGACAAAATCGCGGTGTATAGGTCGGCGGTGGAGGCGTGTTACTACTGGCATCTCCCAAGGGGGAAGAGATGCATATAGGGCTGGTGGTTTGTCGTTGCGCTGTACATCCCAGGCCAGCAGGCGACGCCCTTGGACAGTGTTCTCTAGACATATTCGATGACGCGTCTGTGACTTGGCAACGATGGTAGTGAGCGGTGGAAGAGCGGCCAAACGCTCAAGTTCGGCTATAGGAGTGTGCTTAGGTAGGCCGGTAATAGTGCGTGGTGTTGCGCGATGAAGGCGTTCGACCTTAGCGAAGACAGTCTTCGACAGTTGGAGGACGGTTGTGCCATAGAGGCTTTTTCCGACCGCCGCTGCTCGGGCCATCGCACGGCAGGCATGTTGCCGTGCACCATCGTGCCGGTTGGACCGACGACGAATAGTGTGTAGCAGTGCTGGCCAAAGGCGTTGTAGCTGATGAACCCATTTCTGGAGACTGTTGCACCTTGAGATGGGCAGGCCATGAATGCGGATTTGACCATTTGAGGAGGTGATGGTGTTGCCTCTGATGTGTAGATGGATCTGCATACTGGGTTGGTTTTATGCTTTCCGTCGATACTAATCAATTCTGTTTTATGTGGTGCGAGCTCGAGGCCAATTTTGGTTAGTGTATCTTCAAGACAAAGAAGGGCCGCCTGAAATTCAGTCTGCATAGAATATTTGTCTGCGTAATCTGCTGCCTCAGACAAGACGGTAATATCATCGGCATATATAGCGAATCTTGCGCTTGTGCTGATTTCCAGATTCTCGGCGACGCGTGTCATGGCCAAGTTGAGCGATATGGGTCCGAGAATGGAGCCCTGAGGTACACCCCTATCCAAGTAATAGGTTCTCGGCACCCATCCCAAAGCTTTGCCATGTAGCTGAATGGGTCTAGACGTCAAATATTGTGGATCCAGATTTAGACACGATTACTAGGAAATCGTTTGGCGAGTTCCTCCAGGATAACCTCATGGCGAACATTGTCAAAGGCTTTGCGTATATCGACAGCCAGGAGATAGTCAGATAGCGCTATACGATTAGCTCTATTCAGAACTCTTCGCAAACGCCAAAGGCAGTCATGCGTTTCGTGGTTAGGGCGGAAGCCGGCTTGAGCTGGATGAAATCCAGGACTGCCCTATTCAATGTTGTGACTAATTCGGGTATGCAGCAGACGCTCGATGAGTTTACAGAGATGTGAAGTCAGGGCGATTGGACGCAAATTACTAGGATGTCGAAGGCTTTTGCCAGGTTTAGGGAAAGGAAGAATAAGAGAAATCTTGAGATTATGATGATGATGATGATGATGGATTTTAATGGCGCAAGGGCGACTCAGGCCAAAGAGCGCCAAACTCAAGGTTAACAGTGCACTCAAGTTTATATAATGGAATAGTTGTGATTTTTCATGACGGGATAAAAAACTGATGTATAGGGCCTAAAAATGTATTCGCTCTGTAATATCGCTAAAAACAATGGTGTATAGGGCCTAAAATTCATTTGTGATATATAATGGATGCGCAATGTATAAGTAGATGTATTAAAAGATCTCATCCGTCCTCTCAAGGAGGAGTGGGCTGAGACCCACGTCGATAAGAAATTTCATGTAAAAAGCCTACTTGTGATAAAAATTTCAGCACCTGTTTTAAAGGAAACATTGGGTTGTCGCCAATAAAAATGGATGGGTGTGCAGGTGTTTGATGAGTGAACAAGGAGGAAAAATGACGTCTTCTTTCTGGTTCCAGTTGTGCACATATGATTAAAACATGAATGATAGTGAGTCGATCACCACATCTCGAGCAGTGTGGTGCAGGAGAGTTGGTTAAAAGATATGTATGGGTTATGTATGTGTGGCCAATTCTCAGCCTGCACAGGGCTACTTCTTTAAATCTGTCTTGTTTTTCTGTGGTGTACCTGCCTATTTTTGCCTTTATTGTGTGTAGTTTATTTTCTGATGCTGCGTCCCATTCCTCTTGCCGTTGTTGTCGAATCATGTTTTTTATGTGTGGTTTGAGGTCATGATAAGGTATCTTATCAATGTCTGTGTCATTTCGAAGGGCAGCTGAAGCAGCTAGCCTATCAGCTGCCTCATCACCAGGTAAACAACGGAGGCCTGGCACCCAACACAGTGTAATTTTAATTTCTTGTTCATGGGCAAACATAAGGGTGTTATAAAGAGAGTTCAGTACTGGGTTCTTATTTTGCCATTTCCAAAAGAATAGGGACGTTAAAACACTGAGGGAGTCTGTGTAGATGATCGACGTCTTTACTTTATTTTCTATAATGTGTCTCACAGCTAAAAGGATACCATGGCATTCAGCGGTAAATATACTAGTATGTCTGTTCAGGGTTTTTGACTGTGAAAACTGTGGTCCATGTGCTGCACAGGAGACTTGAGCAGACTTCGAAGCATCAGTGTAATATTCATCACAAGTGTACGTCTCCTGAAGTGACATGAAGTGCTGCTGTATGGCAATAGGGGATGCATGTTTGCCCACTTCAAGAAATGACAGGTCGCAATTAACACCGTGCATTTCCCAAGGAGCAGCTAGGTCTTTTATGGAAGTTGTATGAAGACTGGTAACTGAAACATTCAGATATTCAATGTGCGTGGCAACTCTGATTGGATATGGTGGTGTTAGAGATGGTTTTTTTTAGAAAAGTGCTGTGCCAGTTTTGTCAAGCAGGAGCCGACGACATGGATGGTCCAGTTGGCATAGTACCTTCGTAGCATAAGTTAGAGAAGTAAATTGTCTCCTTCGTTGCAGTGACCATCGGTTCGCCTCGACATAGAGGCTAGCAATTGGGCTAGTTCGGAAAGCGCCCGTAGCGAGGCGAAGGCCGAGGTGGTGCACGGGATCGAGCAATTGTAGCGCAGAGGATGATGCTGACCCATAAACCATCGAGCAATAGTCAATGCGTGATAGAACTACACTATTCAGAAGGTTCAGAAGGCAGTCGCGGTCTGTGCCCCATGACCGGTGAGAGAGAATTTTTAGCAAATTCATCGCTTTGAGACACTTCAGTCGCAACTGTTTTATGTGGGGAATGAAGGAAAGTTTTTCGTCAACAACTACGCCAAGAAATTTATGTTCTTTTTGAAAGGCAAGGCTCTGGCCATTCAGTGTAATGTTGGGGTCAGGCCTGATGCCACGCTGCTTAGAGAAAAGTACACAACCACTCTTTCCAGAGTTAAATTTAAACCCATTGTCATCAGCCCACCTGGACAATTTGTTTACACCTAGCTGAATGTGTCGTTCACAGATGGCCAAGTTGCAAGATTTGAAGCTTATCTGGACGTCATCAACATATGCAGAACAAGAAATAGTTTTTGGCAGCACGCTTTTTAAAGAGTTCATTTTGACTACAAAAAGTCTGCAACTGAGAACACCATCTTGAGGGACACCATTTTCTTGAATGTACTGCTTTGAATATGCATTGCCAACACGAACTTTGAAGGTCCGTTCAGACAAGTAACTTCGAATTGTGCTCAACATGTTTCCTGTGATGCCAAGAGAAAAGAGGTCGCGGATGATACCATAGCGCCAAGTGGTATCATATGCTTTTTCAAGATCGAGAAAGACAGATAAACAATGTTGTTTATGTACAAAAGCATCCCTTGCATAAGACTCAAAGGCAATGAGCTGATCAGCTGTTGATCGCCCAGCTCTAAAACCAGCTTGGTTTTGATAAAGAAGACCATTGTATTCAAGGAAATGGAGAAGGCGACGATTTACCATTTTCTCAAAAAGCTTGCATAGACAGCTGGTTAGTGCGATAGGCCGATAAGTAGCAGCAAGTGTGGGTTCTTTTCCGGGTTTTAATATTGGGATGATGATCGCTTCCTTCCATGCTTTAGGAAAGCGTCCTGTGGCCCATACTTTATTATACAGGTAGAGTAGGGTTTCAACAGTGTTCACATGCAGATGCCTGAGCATTCCATATGTGATCCTGTCAGGACCTGGTGCTGTGTTACCACATGTGTCTAGTGCAATCTTCAGCTCCTGCATGGTGAATGGGCTATTGTATCCTCCTGAGGATGGCCTTTTATCATGTATGTGCTTCCTCTCCTCTCTTGCCTTGTGCCGCAAAAAGGAATCTGTATAGTGTGCTGAGCTGAATATGTATTCAAAGTGTTGCCCTAGTGTGTCTGCTTGATGTTCAAGGGAGTCACCACTGGTGTTGACAAGGGGCGTTGGGACTGTGCTATATCCTTTAAGTGCTCTTATCCTGTTGTGAACTTTGTGTGCGTCAGAATAGGAGTTCACTGAAGAAAGGAATGATGACCAGCTTTCTCGCTTGGAGATGCGTCAAATACGCCTGCCATTTGCCTTTGCACGCTTAAAGGCTATTAGGTTTTCAGCTGTGGGGTATCGGCGTAGTTTCGACCATGCCCTGTTTTGAGTTTCACGAGCAGTCTTACATTCTGCATTCCACCAGGGTCTTCGTTTATTTCGTGGCTTACTTGACGTCTGTGGAATGTAATTTTCTGCTGCCTCTATGATGTGCAGCGTGATTAAGCGTTGAGTTTCATCAACGCCTAAGTCAGTAACTAATGAACTGGCCAATGATGAGTGTTCCCTGAACATCTTCCAGTTGGCTGCATTTTCTTTGAATTTTCTGGGATTCGACGCATTTTCATTTCCGTTCCCAGTATATTTTATTAACATCGGAAAATGGTCACTTCCGTATAGATTGTTAATGACAGTCCACTCTGTAGCTGCCAGGAACATCGAGGAGCCAATGGCTAGATCTATGGATGTGTAAGAGTTATAAGCTATATTGTAGTAAGTTGGCTGTTTCGTGTTTAGTAAGCATGATCCCGAGGACAATAAGAATTTTTCGATAAGAACGCCTCGGGAGTCCGTTCTTGTACATCCCCATAATGGGTGGTGAGCATTAAAGTCTCCGACCAGCAACCAAGGTTCCGGAAGTTGATCAATCAGTTTTTCAAAACTTTCGCTACTTAGCTTATAAGTTGGAGCAATATACAGGGAACATACGGTTGTTATTTTGCCATAAACTAAGCTTCTGATTGCCACTGCCTCTAAGTCTGTGTTGAGTGAGATGTTTCGAGAGGGGATTGATTTTTGTGTTACAATGGCAACGCCACCAGAGGAGTGAGAGCTGCCTTGCCTGTCGTTCCTGAATACATTATATTGCTTAAGGAAATTTGAGTCTGCTGGTTTTAAATGGGTTTCTTGCAGACAAAGTATGTTTGGTTGATAGTCCGGAAGAATTTCATATATATCATCTAAATTTTTAAAGAGTCCTCGGCAGTTCCAATAAATGAGGAGCGCCATAATTAAAAGTTATTTAAGGGACAAGTTTAAATTTAGGTTTGTAGGTCCTTGGGACCTGTTATTGGGACTTTTTCCTTTCTTTTTCGCTCCAGTGAGCTTTGCCGCCTAGGCAGCTGGGGTGAAGAAGTTGTGTCCATCGCATCTTCAGATGCGGTGGACGACTGTGCTGAAAGCACAGGATTGTCAGTTTTAGGCCTCGACTCATGGGTCGAGGCCTTTGGGCCGGCTGACCTGGGGGTCCGCACAGCCAGCTTTGCGGGTGGTGGTGGAGTAGCGCTAGCCGACTCCACCGAGGGCGCAGGTGGCGCTTCCCTGGAAGAACTGTGTGCTTCCTGGGCAGGTGCCGACGACCGCTGTGATGCCGCGCCCTGCTGCGTCACAACGGAGTAGTGTGGCTTTTGAGGAAGAGAAAGCCGCTTTCGTGCCTCTCCGTAAGATATGTTTTCGGTGACTTTCAATGTAATTATTTCTTTTTCTTTTTTCCAGTATGGGCATGAGCGTGAATAAGCTGGGTGGTTACCTTCGCAGTTTGAGCAGAGAAGCAGCTGTTCTTCACAGTTATCTGTAGGGTGTTCGTGCGAGGCACACTTTGCACATGTGAGTTGGCCACGGCAACTCTGAGAGCCATGGCCATATTTCTGACATTTGAAGCAACGGCGTGGGTTAGGGATGTAGGGCCTCAGTTTTATCTTTGTGTAGCCTACTTCGACAGATTCTGGGAGAGTGCTTGCAGCAAAGGTGAGTACAATGTGCTTTGTTTCTATCTCTTTGTTATCTCGTCTGATCTTTATCCGGTAAACATCTGTGACATTTTGTTCCTTCAGGCCTTCAAGAAGTTCTTGTTCACTCACGTACCTAAGGTCATCATCAGAGATGACTCCTCCGGCAGTGTTTAGTGATCGGTGCGGGCTAATCTGTACCGGTATTTCTCCAAATGATTCGACTGCACTTAGCTTCTGATACTGATGATTGTACATTAATTCTAGTAACAGGTCACCGTTTCCAAGTTTCTTTATCTTATAGCCCTGGCCAATGGCCTCAGTCAACGTTCGGGAAACAACAAATGGGGACACAAGTCGTGCAGTGATTTCCTCGTGGTCACTGTGGACCACGTGGAAACGAGGAAAGTTGTTTATGTTCTTTGAGAAGAACATGGTGGTCTCGGTGCGCCCCCTTTTAGAAGGAGGGCGATCGGGGTTAAGGAGTTTAGATGCCATAAAAAATTGTATTGTTCGGCTGCAGTGCCAGCCACCCACCATGGAGCCCAACGAGGGGACGGGACAGAAATTGTCAATTCCTGCCCACGCCAGCTGTACACCGTAACTATAACTCAATATGGCGTAACTCAGGGTAGCTAGCCACACAAGGTTAACCCTCGCCGCCTGGAAGTAGGAAGAAATGAAGAAGGTAAGAGAGGACAGGACAGTTCTAAGAAAGAAAACAGGAAAGTGAAAGATGGAGGGGAGAACAGGAAAAGGCGACTGCCGATTTCCCCCGGGTGGGTCAGCCCGGAGGTGCCGTCTATGGGAAGCGTGGGCCAAAGTGGTGTGTTGCCTCCGCCGAGGGGCCTTAAAGGTCCAAACACTCGGCATCGGCTCAACCACCAGGATCCCCTTTTCCCCAGACAGGACGATGCCACGCACGGCTAAGCGTGGGTGCTCGGGGTCCGTGGTGTCGCACAAAACACACAAACACCTGCTTTAACAGGTGCCCCCTGCGGCGAGAAAGCTTGAGATTATCCGGTACCGTTCCGGTCTCCCAGTAAGAATTAATAATGTCGAGAAGGGCGTCCTGGGCTAAATTAAATTGGTTCACAGGAAGGGAAAGGCGCAGTAACTGTCACACTTGCTCTGTGGACACCCGTACCGCGCCGTAAGGGAAGGGAGGAAGGTGGGAGTGAAAGTGGAAAGAGAGAAAGGGGAGCCGTAGTGGAGGGCTACGGAGTAATTTCGACCACCTGGGGATCTTTAACGTGCGCTGACATCGCACAGCACACGGACGCCACTTCGTTTCGCCTCCATAGAAACGCAGCCACCGCGGTCGGGTTCGAACCCGGGAACTGCGGCACAGTAGTCGGGCGTCTTACCACTGCACCACCCCGGTGGGGCGCGTCCTGGGCTGCCGAGTCGAGATTGTGAAGCTCCTGCCAACTACTCGGTCATGCCCGGGTGTGGCGCGAGCTCGGCCTCTTCCGAGGGATGCTTGCAGTTCTCCCTTTGAGAATGGGCGATCCAGGTCTGGATCAGGGTTTCTAACTGGGAAAATGGAAACTGCTGGTGGAGGCGTTAGGCTGGCGTGTGGGAAAAAGGTGCGTATAACTTCATCTTCAACATCAGCCGGGTTGCCATTGAGAAGGAGATCGGCGAGAGGTGCGGCTCTGCGTGCCCTGCCATTTAGGCCACGAAAGATGCGCCAATGTTGTGACAGGCCCGGTACTTGTCCAAGACGGTCGCATGTAGAGTGCCAAGCCTCACTTTACAGGTGAAACTGGTATGCCCGGATATGCTTGAATTGTCGTCGAAGAGGCACGAGATCTTTGTGAAGTTTTTCGCGTGTCCGAAAACGTTGCGTGAGGTGATCCGCGCGACGCCAAAGATTAGCCAGGTGAGCATCCATGCCAACTGTGAAATCGTCACAGGGGATATATTCGAGAGATTGAGTGCGGGCATCTCGGAGTACAGACAGAAAGGAGTCAATATCCGAGAAGGGGGTCATAGTATTAGCACGAAACTTGTCTCAGTTGAAAAACGAACGTGTTGTCCAAACGCTAAGACATTTACGATTGAGAGTGAGCAAGATGGGCAGGTGATCACTACCCCAAGAATTAGAAGGGACTTAGCGCCGAAGAAGACGCGGTGATGAGAATGTAAGGTCCAGTGTAGTGTCCGCTTGACAGGGATGGAGACCGATACGGGTCGGCGCGTTAGGGTCGTTGCACAGGGTAAGTAGAGTTTGATCAAGGGCGTCATATAAGGGTTTACCACGTTGAGTAGGCTGAGGTGAGCTACATGCTGCGTAATGTGCGTTGAGATAAGGGTGTGCTGCGCCGATAAGAATAAGATAAGGGTGTGCTGCGTTTTCAAGGTCAGGGAGCCAGGTACCGGGTTCTGCCATGACGTTACCTGGTCGGAAATAGGCTGATGCCACGACGAAACGTTTTTGGCCATGGGGGAAGATTTTTACTGCAACATTCTCACGAGTGGGAGAGCAAAGGGACGGAAGCGAGAGCTGAGTGGAAGGACAATCGTTCCAGATTAAGACGGCCGCCTGTCCTTCTGAACGGCCGTTTTTATGTTGGATAGTAGGTGTCTGGTAAGTGCAGTAACGAGGAACTTCACAAGGACCGCGCGTTTCTTGAAGGAGTAAGAAAAGAGGATGGCGCTGAGGCATTTGTACGAAGTGTAGGACCGTTCTGATTGAAGCTTCTGCAGTTCCATTGAATCCCATGAGCCAATGTACTCATGAAAGGCGTACAGATTTACGGCGCTTACTATCGTCTGTGAGTGTGGTAAGTTGGAACTCCCCAAACATAGTCTGCAGATGGCTCTGCATAGAAGTGAGGGCAACACTAAGAGTTGCATTAACTTCCTTTCGCAGAGATTCCTTCATTTCATTTTATTTAATTTTATTTCCTTAAAGGCCCCAGAAAGGGATATTACATAAGGGGTGGGAAACATAAAAACATAGTTATTGTACATATTGTTTTACACTTTCAAAGAACTTTGATAAGCAGGTGATTACAGCGCTGTCACCTGGAAGGCCGTTCCAGTCTGCAGCTGCGCGGGGAAAAAAGGAATTCGAAAAGGTAATGGTGCGTGACAATGGACGGGCGACGCGAAACTTCTGTGCCTCTTGGACGCGTTCCTTTTGGATTAGCCCCAGGATGTGGGTATAGGCGGAATCAGACGCTGTGACCGGTTGCGGCCGGCGGGTAGGAGAACGGCTTTTGCTGCCTTTCTGTGAGCGACTGCGTTGCGGAGTCTGGGAACGAGGTCGGGTGTCCTCTGTTATCTTGTCCTTGGTTATCATCTCCCGGAGACGCTGATTTTTGCGGCGTAGTTAGGATATTTCTGCTCTGAGGCTCTCAATGACCCCGGCTAAACCTGGAGAAGAGATCTTTTCAGCATATGATACATGTTTGGAGACAGTATGTGAGGATGTCACCTCATGTGTATTCGGATCATCCGACTCCTTAGGTGCCGATTTGTCGACATGCTTTGCATAAGTTCGAGCCGGGCACTGGGTACTCGGGGTGACCTGCGTGGAAGCGCCGCAGGCTACGCAATGAGGAAACTGCTGGTAGCCGGGGTCCTCAGGGTGCGGGTTCTTACCGCAACCCCTACAAACGGCGGGAAACGATCAGTATTTGGCTACATGGCCGATTCGGTGACAGGTATAATATGCGACTGGGCGCGGGCGATATTCACGGACTCGTGTAATCTCATAGTCGAATACTAGCCGAGGAAGTAATGTGTCTGATGCGAAGGTCAGAAGTAGCAAATTTGTCTTGCCGAGCATGCGTATGTCTGTGATTTCAGCTGTCTCGCAGCGCAGGTGTGCCATGATATAGTCCATCGTGAGGCCTTCTCTAATTCGGATCACACCTCGCGTGCTGCCAGCCGCAGGCTGCTTCAGTGGGGACGTGTCCACATCGAACGCTTGGAGAATCCCGCGTTCGCGCAATTAAACGGGTCAATGTACACAGCTTCTTGAAATGCTCAGCGTCCCTGACAGTTATGCGGATGCAGTTAGCAGCAGAATCAAAGCGGAGAATGGTCATATCCGAAAAATACTGAGACGGAGCACTTTGCTCTATTGCGTTGGTAATAGCCTGTTTCGGGATGTTTGTGCCAAGCATTTTGTTAAGTGGCCTGATCAGAGCAGTGAAATGAGGGCGACTCACCCGTTCTATGTGCAGGCGCTGCGGGGACACTTGACGCTTGCAATACGTTGAAGTCATGCTGCATTCTGTAGCTGTCTTAACTTGAGCAGGAGGGCTTGCTGAGACAGTCATAGCTGCGGCATCCATTTCCTCGTGCACCGTCGGCAATCGCGGGTAATCAAAGCTCCCTGTAGCCTGTGGCGTTTGTGGCGTCGGAGTCAGTGTTCGGCTGGATGCAAAATACGGCGCCGCGTCCATCTGCTCATGCCCCGCCGGTAAGAGCTTGGCTTGACTGTGGGGTTGTAGTCGGTGTAACATGTGGCGTTTGTGGCGTCGGAGTCAGGTTTCGGCTGGATGCGAAGTACGGCGCAACGTCCATCTGCTCGTGCCCCGCCGGTAAGGGCGGATAATCGGAACGCCTTGTAACTTGGCTTGACTGTGGGGTCGTAGTCGGTGGTTGGCCCGGAGTGAAGGTCGCCGGGTGTAAAATTTTGAAGGTCACATTTTCCGGATGCGCTGTGGCGGCAGCGCCGCCCGGCTGTGGCCCGGGAGCAGGCGTGGTCGCGGTGGGCCCTGAGAGCGTCGATTAGGCTTATCCCGTCAGAAACACCTGGTCCTTGAAAGCTTCGAATCGAACAGCGAGCGAAAAGAAAATTGTTACAAACAGGTGCCGTTTCGAGTGGGATCAGGCCATATCGGGTCTAAAATCCGCATACACAATTCGAAAAAACACGGAGCCGAGATGAAACGCGTCAGCTCGCTCTCAAGGAGCAGTCGGGGAGCCGATGTGAGTTAAATTGGTTCCTGTGAACCAATTTAACTCACATCGGCTCCCCGACTGCTCCTTGAGAGCGAGCTGACGCGTTTCATCTCGGCTCCGTGTTTTTTCGAATTGTGTATGCGGATTTTAGACCCGATATGGCCTGATCCCACTCGAAACGGCACCACGGTAAAGATCTCCAGGTGGTCTAAATTACTCCGTAACCCACCACTACGGCTCATCTCTTTCTCTTTCTGCTTTATCTCACACCTTACTCCCTTCCATTACAGCGCAGTCAGGTGTCCACAGACAAAAGTGGGACAGATATTGCGCCCTTCCTTCCCTGTGAGCACCAGATGGCCCGGCGCGCGGCTTCTCTCTATGAAGTTATGGCAGATGACGATGCTCGCTGCCATCCTCTGACTTCATGCTAGATGGCGATGCAACGGTTGCTATGCAACGGCGCAAAGAGCGGTGCGACCACGGCGCTGCTACCGCCACAGCGAAACTGCACCTTTGCTGCCATTGTAGCTCTTGCTGTCAAATGATAAATCCTGCCGACTCATGGCGTGGACACAACGTGCGGGTCCTAACACGGCTCGATGCGGTTAACGTGCTGTGTTTCGCACTGTTTCACGCCCGCGGCGACGCATATCCCTCGCAGACGCAAGCAGTTCTACAATGTAGTTCAGTGGAGATGTCTGGAAATAACATGCTACGCACCGTGGTATCTGAAAGCGAGATTGGGAGAGAGGCGGTAGCAGAAACCCAAAGCACGCGAGGCATTGTGGGGTATAGGGTGGATCTGGACATGTCGATGCGCGAATGGACTGATCTCTGGTTCTGAGATGTGAATGTTCGGGCAAGCTGCCATCATTCTTGTCCATGGGTGAAGGCTTTAGGTTGCGTGACCCATTCGAAGCTATCGGGGTGATGAGTGAGGACCGCGTCCACAGTAGAGGTGGGTTCACGGGCGTAAAGAAGGAAAAGGGGGAGAAATCGGTCGTATTTGGTGTTGCAGTATTGTAAGCGCACGTGACGAATGGGAGAATCGGGTCTCCGTTTAGTTTGTCAGACCTGACATACATGGCCACCATATCACTCAAGGGGAGGTTAAAATGTTCCGTCATGCCATTTGTTTTGCGGGTAGTAGGCCGAAGTAGAACGGTCAACAATGCGGCATTGCTGAAAGAGCGCTTGGACGGTCTTGGAGAGAAAAACGCGGCCACGATCACTCCGCAGCTCGTTTGGCGAACCGTGGCGGAGAACTAGATCAAGATGAAAGACGCAAAGCCTTACGCCGACGCGAAATGTAAGGAAGATGTTTCTGCATAGCGGGTAAAGCGATCGATATCCACGATGACCCAACCATTACAGGATAGATTATTGGCAGTGGCCCGTAAAGATTGAGTCGTTCCGCACGATTGAATGACCGGCTGTGACAGGGCAAGGGCTGCATAGGAGCGATGGATCGGCGTGGAGGGTGTTTGCGACGTTAGCACTCGTGGCATGCACGGATATAATAACGGACAAAATGGTACTACCCCACCAGTAATAGCGGAGACAAAAACGGGTGTAATCTTCAACACTCCGGAGTGGGCACACTCGGGGTCGGCCTGAAATGCGGCACGTGTATTCGAACGTAGGTGGGGAGGAATCGCAAGGAGTCACTTCCGTTCATTGGGAAGGCAATTTCGGCGGTATAACATGTCGTCGCAGATGGGAAAATGAAGGGCTTGCCAGCGAAGAGTCCGAGGGCGGGGCGCATATATAGGTAGATGAGTGCGAAGGGAAGCAATCCAGGAGTCCTGCCTTTGTTCATTAGACATTCCAGCGATCTCCAGCGAAGATGAGTCATCGTTATGAAGGCTGTCGAGTCAGAGTCACAGGATAGAGTTAAGGCCTCAACTGGGCATCAGCATCGAATGCTTACGGTCAGACCGGTAGGTAACGTGAATGTCGTTCTTGCAAACGGAGCGCCCAACGAGCAAGACGGCCGGGAGAGTTTTTAAGGGTAGACAAGCAGCAGAGTGCAAGGAGATCTGTGACGACAGAGAAGGGATGACCTATAGCTAAAGGCAGAACTTCTCGATGACCCAAATGATCACCAAGCACTCTTTTTTGTCACAGAATTTTGTTCTGACTTTGTTAATGTATGGCTGGGATAAACATAACGTATTCATGAAAGTGGTCTTTCGATGAGCAAGAACAGCGCCGAGACCCTCATCACTGAAATCAGTATGGAGCTCTGTAGGAGGCCCCGCGATCAAAAGGGTGGAAACTAGGATGCGACACTAGACGGTGCCGAAGCGCCGATGAAGCCTCATTACAGTCGGACATCAAATACAGAATAATGATGTCACCGGCAAGGAGCTCAGTCAGCGGCGAGATTGAAGCAAATTGCTGACGAAGGGACAAAAACAACAGCACAGCCGGATAAAACTACGGAGCTCTTTTAGTGAAGCTGGGCGCGGAAACTCGGCTACTGCGCGGAGTTTCGTAGGGTCTGTACGAACGCCATCTTTAAGAATGTGTCCCTATATAGGAAGCTGCAGAGCCGCGAAGCAGCACTTTTTCAAACTTATTTTGAGGCCGGCGTCTGTCAAAGACACTCTCAAGGTGGTCCACGTGGAACGCGATATCTGGAAACAGAACATTGTCAGGTAACATAGAGAGTCGTGCCACTTGAGTCCGCTTAGAATTTTGTCCATCATGCGCTTGCAGGCGGCCGGCGCGTTCCACAACCCACATGGCACGACGTTAAATTGATATAGGCCGTCAGGGGTCAAAAAAGCGGTTTTATGTCAATCGTCAGTACCCATGGGCACCCGCCAGAAGCCCGAGCACAGGTCCAGAGAGGAAAACAGTCCGGCACCTTGCAGGCAGTTGAGTGTACCACCAAAACGTGGAATTGGTGCGTATCTTTGCGCTTAACCATGTTTAGTCGACGGTAATTACCATTGAACCGGATAGACCAATCTTTCTTCCTCACGAGAAGAACTGGATAGGCCCAAGAGCTTGTGAAGGCTGGATTTCGCCGCAGGGTCAGCGTTCCACAAGATGTCTAGGGAAAGTGGAATGAAGAACAGAAACGCAGGAGCAAGTTGACGTGTTGGTGGCGTTTGTCTGTTAAAAGGATTCCTTCAAAGAATGAGAGAAAGCTGAAGTAGAGTATTTGCTGTGTGCAGAAGCAGGCAAATCGATGGAATTGAGCCTGGGTCAACTGAGACGTCAATATGTCATAGCGTGATCAAGGGACTCTATAGCCAATACATTACCACGGAGAAGCGTTGACGGTTAGGGAAAACGTCAGAAGGGAAAATGTTTGGGCGTGTTGGTTCATCTTCAAACACAGCGAAGTGCTCAAAAGCACAAAGGACGAGGAGGGGACAGGACAATAGCCCACTTTCAACAAATGTTTATTGCGGTTGCGGAGCATATATATATACACTTCAAAATCACAAAAAGAAAGAAGGAAAAACATCTACACGTGCCGCCTAAGCTAAGAAATCCAGCTCAGTTTTTGATAGAGCCACCGACGGTTTGCTGACGCACTCATCCCCTGATCGTGCTATCTGCGATGCTTCCACAATCTCCCTAGTTAGGCTGGTACGGTGGCGATACCAAGCAATAGTTTTGTCGAACAAAGGCTGGCAAGGTGTCTCGCTGTCACACTTTTTGCAATGCGCAGCTAACTGTCCGTCTATGACAATATTGCCGACCTTTTTAGAGTGCTCTTGCAGCCGAACGTTCAGACACCTTCCAGTTTGGCCGATGTAGTGTCTACCACACGAAAGCGGGATCTTGTACACAACATCCTTCTGGCAAGATACCAAGGGATGCCTATGTCTAATATTGCATGCTGGTTTTTGCGAACGTGCGGGACAACTTAACCTACAGAGGCTCATCGGCTTCTTTGGTGCCGAAAACAAAACTAACTCCGGATCGCTGCCCAACTTTCTTCAGATTGTGCGAGACACCATGCACGTACGGTATGACAGCTACCTCCTATCATGAATTTCTTTTCTATTTTCTGCTGTCTGCTCGTTACTCGGGCTCGCCTCTGATTTCCGTTTGCGATTCAGGGCCTCCGCTACAGAAACTATCACGTGCCTGGGGTAACCTGCCGCCTCCAATCTAGCCACCTGTGAGCTAAGACACTCATCAACGGTGTGCTGGCATGATTTTTAATAGCACTCGACAAGAAGGACAGCACGATATTCCTCTTGACCAGCTTAGAATGCGACAAACTATACGGTAGGGGAGGCTTGTTGGCCCTTGGCTCATACATCCAACACGCGTGATCTTTAAAATACAATCGCAAATACAAAAACCTAATGCTGTTCTCCTCGGGAAATTCGGTGGTGAATGTGAGTGGTTTAAAACATGCATGAAAAGACGCTAAAATCCGCGAGACAATAGGGTCTCTGAGAGCAATAAACTCTTCCAAATGACCGCTGTCAAACGGGTCAATAAAACAAAAGTATCCAACAAAATAAAAAAATCATCAACATAACGAAACACTTTTCGCGTGATCGTGTCCGAATCGGATACGTGGCAGAAGTGCATTGCTGACTTCTTGCAAATGAGCCTTAAAAGGCTTGACGTGGACGACCCGTTTGCCCGAGGGACTCTGCTGTATTAATAGATCACCTTAGGTCATGCGACAACAACGCTCTAACCGCTTTTTCAGTGGATATAAAAGATTTGTTCTATTTATTGCCACACGATGGTCTGTTGTCCTGCGTCGAGGCAGTAATTGACGAGTACGGCGCGGTAGACTTAAAGAACGACTGTGGTGTAAGTGTGAGTGGTTTTTTAGAGTTTTTATCTTGTTTCCTGACGTCTACTTTTGTTACCTTTGACAAAAACATTTACCTGCAAAAGCAGGGTGTTTGCATTGGTTCTTGTATCGCAGCGATTTTAAGTGAATTATTTTTGGCTCGTTGTGACAAGGCTCTTTTTGAGTGCCTTGATGATCTTAAGATTGTAAAAGTGTTTCGTTATGCTGATGATTTTTTGATTTTGTTGGATACTTCTGTTTTTATTGACCCGTTTGACAGCAGTCATTCGGAAGAGTTTATTGCTCTCGGAGACCCTATTGTCTCGCGGATTTTAGCATCTTTTCATGCATGTTTAAACCACTCACATTCACCACCGCATTACCCGAGCAGAACAGCATTAGGTTTTTGGATTTGCGATTGTATTTTAAAGATCACGCGTGTTGGGTGTATGAGCCAAGGGCCAACAAGTCTCCCCTACCGTATAGTTCGTCGCATTCTAAGCTGGTCAAGATGAATATTGTGCTGTCCTTCGTGTCGAGTGCTATTAGAAAGTCATGCCAACACACCGTTGATGAGAGTCTTAGCTCACAGGTGGCTCGATTGGAGGCGGCAGGTTACCCCAGGCATGTGATAGCTTCTGTAGCGGAGGCCCTGAATCGCAAACGGAAATCAGAGGCGAGCCTGAGTAACGAGCAGACAGCAGAAAATAGAAAAGAAAGACAGGTTAAAGAGAAGGTAGCTGTCATACCGTACGTGCATGGTGTTTCGCACAATCTGAAGAAAGTTGGGCAGCGATCTGGAGTGAAAGTTTTGTTTTCGGCAACCAAAGAAGCTGATGAGCCTCTGTAGATTAAGTTGTCCCACACGCTCGCAAAAACCAGCATGCAATATTAGACATAGGGATCCCTTGGTATCTTGTCAGAAGGATGTTGTGTACAGGATCCCGCTTTCGTGTGGTAGACACTACATCGGCCAAACTGGAAGATGTCTGAACGTTCGGCTGCAAGAACACTCTAAAAAGGTCGGCAATATTGCCATAGACGGACAGTTCGCTGCGCATTGCAAAAAGTGTGACAGCGAGACACCTAGCTAGCCTTTGTTCGACAAAACTATTGCTTTGTATCGCCATCGTACCAGCCTAACTAGGGAGATTGTGGAAGCATCGCAGATAGCAGGATCAGGGGATGAATGCGTCCGCAAACCGTCGGTGGCTCTATCAAAAACTGAGCTGGATTTCTTAGCTTAGGCGGCACGTGTAGATGTTTTTCCTTCTTTCTTTTTGTGATTCTGAAGTGTATATATATACGCTCTGCAACCGCAGTAAACATTTGTTGAAAGTTCGCTATTGTACTGTCCCCTCCTCGTCCTTTGTGATTTTGAGCGCTTCGCTGTGTTTGGTTAGGGAAAACGGTTGGAGACGTACAGTGCGCTGTAGCCGCCGCGGCAGGTTAGAAGGGCGAAATGAAGTAGCAAGGAACGGCGACAATTAGCGGCATTAGTGAGAGCGAAAAGAAGTGTCGATTCAGAAAAGCAGGCGCAGGAAACGGGCATGCGGGCCATACAGCAGGCAGGGATGTCAGCATCTTCAGCAACTATTATCTTAGCGTCGTGGATTCGACTTGCGACGAGGCTTCAGGTGTAAGCGGAGGCAATTCGGTACTGGCACATGCATAAATAATGATCGCTTGATGAAGTGTGAGAAAGTCGCAACCCAGAATCAGATCGTGAGAACAGCATGATAGCACAAGGCAATCGGCGACGTACAAAACGTCCTGTATGACTATTCCGTCTATGCACGCCGCGAATGGTT
Source organism: Amblyomma maculatum (assembly GCF_055883805.1). Taxonomy (NCBI): domain Eukaryota; kingdom Metazoa; phylum Arthropoda; class Arachnida; order Ixodida; family Ixodidae; genus Amblyomma; species Amblyomma maculatum. The sequence continues at coordinate 125,240,693 of NC_139353.1, read as the reverse complement.
GAATGCGATATGAGCTGACAGTCGGCATGAAACATTTCGAAACAGGTGTCATAAATTTACAATGTCGACGGCAAAGGTCTGCATTGTAACACATACAGCAGTTCAAGTGTTCACAAGCGCGAGTGTGGCGATGCCATCGACTAACACGTCTCTAACGCTGGCCGTAGAAGACGGAGGACTTGCAAAATTCGAGGAAAAGGCAGTTATTGCCTGAGTTTTCCTCCGGGCGAGCAGGAAAGCGACGGCTCGGCGGCGACAGGGAACAACAGTGGGGAGACGGCGATAGGCGAGAGGAGCGGTCAGGATGAAAGAGGTGCCGGCGGAGACAGCTGGCGGATGAGGTAAATAGTTGGGCTGTACAGGCTGGGACGATCGTGGTACGATTGCACGCGATGGCGGCAAAACACGAAGACGTGGCCAGGAAAGCGACAGTAGTAAATTAGGCGGTTGTAATAGGTCCTCCAAGGATTTATACGCAGGCGCCAAGGGGGCAGATAAGGGCGGGGGGAGGTTGTTGCAACGGCGCAGCATAGGTGTCAGGGCGCGGTTTCTGGCGCCAACTGGGGCGTACTTTAGCGAAGAGGTTCCAGGCGGAAGACCACAGCTTGGCGACAAATCTTTTGCGACTTTCTCCTGGATTGTGCGTTGAAGTGCGGGATCGAGCGATAGTGCGATTTCGGCAGAAGGGACGAGCGATAGTTGACGAGCCACATCCTCGCGTATAAAGGCCTCGATCCCGGGAAGAAGGAAAGCCGGTTCAAATTGAGATCGCACACTGTCAGAGGCGGAAGTAACCCATCGTGCACGATAAAACGTTGAGTAGCAGCCCCTGGCTTCTTGAGGACATCGTGACTCTGGCGCAGCCGAATAACGTCGACGGCAGTTTGCGGGTTTCGGGCCAGCAACATTTGACAGGCATCGTCGGATATGCCCATCAGGATGTGTCTAATATTTTCAGCTTCGAGCATGGAATGGTTGACGCACTTGTAGATGTCCAAGACGTCCCTATGTAAGCGGTGAATGTTTTGTCAGGGCGATGAGCGCGGATTCGGAGGCGCTGTTCGAGCCGCAGTTTGCGCACTGTGGGGCCCCCAACCACATTCCAAAAAGCTCGTATTGAAGGCCGACCGGGTCTGCAGATCGGTTTCGTGGTTTCGGAATCATAAATTAGTCATCATGCAGGTAAAATGAGAGCTTGCTTAGCTTGCTGGCATAAACCCGCTTGTTGTAGACGTTTACGCGTTTCCATGGGGACAGCCACTCGTTCACGCCCTGGTCATCTGCGCCACTGAAGCTGGGGTCACACTGGCGGAGTCCACCAGAACACAGGATGGTATGCGAATGGGTGGTAGAACCAGTTGGGCCAGGGGTTACGGTCTGGCTTGTGGCCTTGGGCGTGTTTCATTGACCTACGCGCAGCCACGAGGGGAAATGTGTCCCTGTCTCCGTGATGATCGACTGTAGTGGCGGCGAGCGACGACAACTTTCGGCGTTCTGTTCTCTAGTTATGTATAGTGCTTGTGAAGCATTTTCCTATTGATATACCAGCCAGGTTATCATTAGAGTAACTTCTTGAGCGAGACAAAGCTTGATGCGGAAAAAGAGAGTGAATTCATAGGGTGAGAATACTCATATATTGCGCAAATCCTTAGCGAAGCGTCGAATTTGACTGAGTGCATGTTTTACGAATGGGGAGAATTGAGCAGTTGTATTAACCTCGAGGCTTTATGCATCTTTTTTTATTTTAATCTTATTTAAGCAAACGCAACGTTTAATATGAAAGACATGAATTGTTTAATTTAAAAAGTGATTGTTTTAAGAGAGAGTGTGTATAAGCAAACTTTCCTTAGAGATTGATATAAGGTCTAGCGAAAATGACAAACGCTTGACTGTTCCTTTTTTACGTAAATCGTAGAAGCCATTGCACAGCGTGTAGATATACTATCATCTAAGGAACATCTCCTTTTCACGCACCGCAGTATTAACATTATTTTTTTTTTCACAATATCATGTCTCGTATGTTTATTAGGAGGTTCAAGCTCGACGAGATGGTAGCGCTTGTTCACCTTTCTCAAATATTGGAGTGGTTAGCAATTATAAAAAAGCGAATTTCATGGAGATCGGACATCCGCGGGGTGCGCGGCGAAAACAGCGTTAACCAGCGAATTCCTAATTAGTTTTAGCGTTCACGAAAACAACATGTTGGTGTGTTTAGAAGTTATATAAAGCGTTTTAAAATGTTTTACATTAGCTTGCTTTCATAGAGCTGGTTGCCGGAAGTGCGCACAAAAATGATAAATTCTTTTTGAACGAAAATTGATTTCTGAGGTTGACATTGGACTCTAATCAGTGCCGCGGACTCCAACCTGAGTTTCGTTGTGTATTTGGATGGCAATCTGTCGATTGAAACTTATGTGCCAAAGATGCGGTGAACCTCACATCCCACAGTGAGGGGAGGGGGTCTGCGAATTTCGATCGTCAGTTGAAGCTCACTAACATTGCGTGCTACGCTTGTGTGTTAGCAGCTATTTCCCCCTCTTAAATAAGGTTGACGTGGTGAAAAAAAAATCCGCTGCCCATAAAAGATGAGCCCTACATATAAATGCAATATTCAATAAATAAAACATCAAAGTTGGAGTGAGCTGCTTCTACTGCTCGACTGCTATTACCTACGCGGCGATATGTTGTGTATCCGGCTTTTGCTTCAAATTTATGTTCAACAAGTAATTTCGGTTTCGTTATGTAGCGGGGCGCATTATTATTATCATCGCCTTCGATATGTACCGCAAGTTAAAAAAAAAAACAACGAAACGCACAGGCATTCGATACCAAGCCAGAAAGCCTTTGAAGAATGCATGCATGAAAGCTGTAAGGCAACCGCGATTATCCAGTTTTCCGCCATATTGCACGGTGTTGTTGTGGCTGTAAGAAAAAGGAAAAGGAAATGCACGGGCCTGCTACTGGCTCTGTAGCTGAGCCACGTACGCTGCCTCTTGCGGACAGAAGGAAAGGGAAGGGACGCCGCAACAACAGACGTCGTCCACCATCTAAGTGGTGGCGGATGCAATGACGGCCTACAACAGATAAAAATTCGGTGGCTGGCTAGCCTCCGCCGCAGACGACGTTTGCCTACCGTTCCAGCCACTTAGGGTCAGGAAACGCCACACCATTTCACAGTGGCGGTGTCCTCTATGGGTCGTGAAACACGCGAATAACGGATGGCGAAGCGAGGGTGCGGCTCCAGCGTGAGAGGCGCGAAAGGGGAGCAGCCTCCAACAAATGTACCAGTGAGTTCTATGTCAGTCCAGCATTTCGGCCATGCGCTCAACTAACTAGCCAGTCTCTTGCGTCCTCCTGTTTGTAAGTTGTGTTTCACATAACTTTTAACGCGACAGCGTTAAGGAGCTCGTGTCGCAGAAAAGCCGGTGTCGTCGGCGGCGCTGGCAGTGAGCGATAAATCCCGGCATGCACTTCATAAATAAAAAGCAACTTCCATGATGGGCTGGGTGGGAATCGAACCAGGGTCTCCGGAGTGTGAGACGGAGACGCTACCACTCAGCCACGAGTTTTTTTTTTATTGCCTGCTTAGACATACATCGCTACACAACAAAAGTGAAAGAACACTTGAGAAGAATGTACATAGCGTCGGTATGGGCTAAAACTTCCAGCCAAACCTTGACTGATGTAAAGGGGCTGAAAACTTCATGTGCATAAGGGGCTCAATTCTCGATACCCTTTCTGGCACCGGGTACACATTCTTGTGGGTTGCCACGAACGCCGCAACGGATTCGCAGAAGTACTGGCGTGCCGGCCTTGCATCAATGTCGGCGTGTCGCGCTGCCATGCAGGCTTTCCATATACAGTGCAATCCCATCAGCATTACTGCGTCGAAAGGGACGCCTTCATTATTTTCCACAGCTAGGAAACGAATTCCTCGGGGGACTAGTGGCAGGTCTTTTTTCCGTGTTCTTTGCAGTATGTCCCAAAAGAACACGCCCCCTAAACACTCCAAGAAGACGTGCTCGACAGTTTCGGGCTTTCTGCATAAAAATCAATGCACACCCCATTTAACGTACAGTTCTTTTTCCTCAATCCAGGTTTTTACCTCTAAGGTTCCGGTGTGGAGCCTAAAGAAAAAGGACTTTGCGCCTGGAGCCACATGCATTCTCTTTACGCTCTTGAAAACGTCGCTACCGGGATTGGCACTGTAGATGGTGCGATACAGTGGTACAGGAAAACCTACGTCTGCAAGGTCCTTGTACAACTTTTTGCGCTTTACTACAGCTAAATAATCGCGTGAGAATCGCGCACTTAAGAAATTACAGGCCGCTACGACCTCCTTGAGAAAACCAACAACACGTGCTGTTACGTATTCGGTAGAAACAACAAAATCGGGTAGGAGTTTGCTTAATCTGATCTGTAACACAGTGCGTAAAAAAGGGTCCCTCACGTCTCGAAGGAAGCAGAAACGATTAACTAGCTGTCGCAGATATAAATGCGACAAGCCAAGGCCTCCATTACCAACACTACGGAAGAGGTTTGTACGGCTTGTCCTCTCCCATAACGACCCCCACACAAAGACAGCGAATATGCGGGGAAACTTCTGCACATTAGCGCGCGAGCAGTGCAGAACACTTAACACATACCACAATTTGCTAACAAAAACACATTGCACACAGTGCTGCGTGCGAACATGGACAAGTCCCAACCTTTCAACCTCTCCGTCCTATCACGCATTTCCCCAACTTGATTCCGCCAGTAGGGCTCACTGTCGCGGTAAAACTCTAACGGAGTGCCTAAGTACTTCGCGGGTGCACTAAGCTATTGCATGTTGGCGAAAGTACCAGGGGTCTCTGGCCAAGTACCATGCCAAAATCCAAGGCACTTAGCCCAATTGACAGCACTTCCGCTGGCAGCACAGAAACGCTTCACAATATCCACAGTTCTCAAAATGCTCTCATAGTCAACGCAGAAAACCGCAACGTCAAGCGCTTTTGTACCGCTTTCAAACATCGAACTCTTGGCTGAGTGCTGAAGGCTTCAAACTACAGCACTCAGCCTCGAGTTCGATGCTTGAAAGCGGTACAAAAGCGCTTCTAGTGAATGCGGTGTTGCCTTAGAAACGTGCCGTAGAACGTTATACTGCGGTGTATATCGGTAATTGGGCATGTTACTTACAGAAGTCGCAGTTACACGAGTAGCGAAGTATGTTTTCGCTACATTTCCTCTGCGCTCTGCGCACATGCAGAGCCATCTTGCGGCAAACACAGAGAAACCCCTCCTCGCAGTGTGAGGCGCTGCCCCGACACGTGGCGCGCCACTCGCCCCTGACGTTTCGCCGTGCACCCTCACGGGTTGTAGAATCAAGCGTCGTTCCCTTCTTTAATCACTATCTTCGCTCACCCGCTTCTCCCCTTCGGGCCGCGCGGGTACCGGTGCGAGGACGCCCCAATACCCTTGCGTTTAATAAGTTTTCTCGCTCTCTCCCCTTCCAACATCCAGCGTGCGTCACTCGAACAGTGGTGTTTAGGCGACGCGGCTCCTTTTTCAGCTCACAGCGCGATTGCTAGGTGCAGCGTCTGATGCCGGACGCCTCTGACGTGATCGCTGCGCCGTAGCGCTTCTCTGGGAAAGCGTCCCATGCGATGTGTGCCGAGCTGATTATAGAAAAAAGTTGTGCAGTGCACTTAGAAGTGTTGAGTATGAAAACTATGTCTTTGTGTGACTCAAGAGCATACCGAGCGAATGGTTGGCGGTGCGAACGAGGTGCAATAACGCTGTCGCGTTCCACTGTCGAAGGCGAAGCTTAAGCGTCCTCCAAATTTTTTACCTAGGTTTTTCTAAGATGGCGCCTAGTAAGGACGCATGTGCGCTGTGCTCTCGCCCGTCCTTTGACAAGAAGCAGTTTTTACGCTGTGCCGACTGTGCGAAACGTATTCACACAAAGTGCGTCACTTGGGCGGATGATGAGCTGCAACTCTTGAAGTCCGGCTCTTGGCCATCCGTGTGCAATTTGTGTGCATCGTCGTCGTCGGCTGGCGGGGCTAGGCTTGGCGACGGTGGTGCGCCGGCAGCTACGTTCCTTTCTCCCATCGCCCCGCTTCTGTCCAGACCCCCGACCGGTTTTCCCCCTTCAACCGCGACCGGCGAACATGGCGGTGAGTTTGCCTCGCTACGGGCTCTCCTTCTCAACGCAGTTGAGGGAATCTCTTTTCTGACCGATCAGATTGCCTAGCTGCGGGAGGAGATTGAGCGCCTTCGTGCGGAGAACTTGCGGGCCTTCGTACAACAAGCCGATGTGCCGGCTCTACGTGCCGAGGTTCGCAGCCTACGCCAGGAGCTTGTGCGGCGCGCCGCGCTGCAGTGTGAGCGTCCTGAGCGTCCTCTCGTCGTTTCCTACCCGTGACGAGCAGCCGTGTCTGGACTACTCCACCGCTCTTCATCGAGGGATGACTCCCGGCGATGTTGCCTGTCCATCTTCTGGCTCTGCTCCCCCCCTGCGGTTAACCCACCTAATGCGATGAAGAAGCACCGAATTCCAGCCGTCACTGGCGAAGAGAGTTCATCCATCCTTAACGTTGCCAATTATCAAAAGAAGCGTCCGAACACTATTTTCGTCTCAAAGCTCAGTCCCGAAGCAACATCGGTAGACCTTACTAAACTTCTAAAGTTAATGAATGTTACCCCAACTTCCTGCCGGCAACTGAAAACAAGGTACGACTCCTACTCGTCCTTCCATATTGAAGTTGATGAAGAATCCTACAGTAAGCTTGTCGAGTCTTTGATGTGGCCGATGGGCTGCATTTACAAGGACTTTCGTGGGAAGCTTCATGAACACATGCTGCATTCCTCCGAACTGAAGCTAAATTGCAGTGGCACCTGATTTTGACATCTGTTATCAAAACGCCCGAGGTCTCCGGACTAAGGGATCTGAATTCTTTTCCAGCGTTTTGGCCAGTTGTTACACCACTGTTGTAGTTAGAAAAAACCTGGCTCTCAAGCAATATCCCTTCCAGTGATTTCTTTTCTAATAATTACTGTTTTTAGAAACGACTGCCCTGAAACAGGACCCCAATGAAGAGGAGGGATAGTGCTGATTGCTATTGACAGTTCTCTGCAGTGTGTTTGACGTTCCGATCTGAAAACTGTTGAAGAATGTGTGTGGCTTGAGGTCACTTTAAATCGACATGAAAAACTTTTACTTGCAGCTTTCTACATTCCTCCGAGTCTTCCTTCTCCAGCCTATGATGATGTTCTGCTCTCAATCGAATATGTTATAACTCGTCATAGCAAACACAAACTTCTCCTTTTAGGCGATTTATACTCCAGGGATCACCTGGAACTCATTTAGTTCTTCTCACAATAATCATGATATATTTAGTAAATGTAGCATGCTACTTGATTTTGTAGCCTTTAAATCTTTGCAGCAACACAATTTCATTGAAAACTGCTGTTGTAATATTCTCGATATCTGTCTATCGAATTTAGAAAGTGTTCGAGTCTCGAGTTCCGACATACTGCTCACTCAATGTGACAAATTTCACCCTTCACTTCTTGTAACTACTTCTGCCTCTGCCTCACCCTCTACTAATTAAAATTAGGTGGGGAATTCGCCCCGTTTCGGGTATGCACGTGGTGACTATATCGGTCTCTTCAATTTCTTCTCTTATGACGACTGGTCCTTTTTAAATGACATTGGTGATGCCAACGGACAAGTCAGTCGCTTCACTCAAATTGTTCTTGATGGTATGCGTCAGTACATACCTCTGCATACTCCTACTCGTAGGAAGTTTCCTTTCTGGCTTTCCAGAGAACTGAGAACGGCGTTAAAACTTAAGGAACGGGCCCATCGTAAAGCGAAATGCCCCGGGTTTGACAATTGGGCAGATGAGTCTCGCCGCTTGCGTTCTCTTTGCAAACGCTTATACAAGCGGGACCACGACTCTTATCTTGAGTCTTTAGAAAGCAGTTCCAGAAATCGTCCTAGTCAGTTCTGGCGGTACGTTCGCAAGCGTTCCATTAAATCGTATTCCAGTATCAACTTAGTTGATTCTCAGGGGTCGGAAAATTGGGATGTTGCCGACAGTTTTGCCCAACATTTTTCCTCCGTATACACAGCTTCCCACTGCGATTCGGTATGCCTCCCATCTGGTGCACCATCTAATTCCGTTCTCTATGACGAGAAGGTAATAACTGCGAATCTTAAGCGTCTGAGACCACCTTTGTCTCCTAGACCTGATGGCATTCCAGCCGCCATAATAAAAGCCTTTAGTTGTATCTTTGTACCAGTACTGGCTGCTATATTCAATAATCGTTTGAAAAATGCTGCCTTTCCTTGCGTTTGGAAAATAGCACGCGTGATTCCTGTTTTCAAGTCAGGAAACAAATCTCAAATTTCTAATTATCGTCCGATTTCTCTTCTACGTGCACCTGTAAGCTGTTCGAATTACCTTTGCAAAATGTAATTTCCTTCCATATCAAACATGTCATCATACCGAATCAACATGGCTTCATATCGGGTCGCTCTACTTTAACCAACCTAGTGACATTTATGACGTATGTTTCTGCAGCTGTCCTTCAGAGAAGTCAGGTTGACACTGTTTACTGTATTATGAGGAAAGGTTTCGACGATGCTGCTCACTCAATACTTCTTGAAAACCTTCTACTCTCTGGCGTCGAAGTTTCAGTCGTAGCCCTCCTACGTAACTACTTCCTTGATCGCTCCTGCTTTGTCAGTGTCAATGCACAGACTTCCTTCGTTTATCCTGCAAGCAGTGGAGTTCCTCAAGTTTCTGTATTAGGCCCGCTTCTCTTCTTCGTTCTTATGTTGCTGCATACTTTTTAAGAGTGTTCTTCAAAGCGTATGCCAACTGTGAAGAAACGCTGCATGCGTGACTACGATGGAAGAAGAAAAATTGTTCTTAAATTTGGTTTTCATGCGTATCTCTATGGGTCGCGCTGCCCTCCGGTTCGGCCCGCCTGGTGACTACCGCGGGAACCTGTCGCCTTGGTTAAAAATAAATCGCATTTGAAATCAGGTATTACATATACTTGCCACCTTTTTAAGAGTATGCTTACCTTTTCATCACAAATAGACAACCTCGTATTTGAACTACAAAATAATAGAGATTCGTTTAGGGATTTTCCGTACATCTATTCCTACGGGAGGTCCTACGGAGCGCCATCCCATGCGTGATGCAGGAGGGGCCACCAATGGCGTCGAACGCAACCCTAGGATTGCACGCCTGGAGGCGTGCAGAGATGGTGTACGCCGATACACCACTTTATCGCGGGAGCTGCCATTTTGTGTAGGAGGCGGCATTTAACGGCTATGCTGAAATGCTGATATGTGCGGCTGCATCCGCGGCTTAGGAGGCAAGCAGCGCGAAGCGGCATTTCGTAGCTTTCAAATTCATATTTTTTTTTGCGTTCTGAAAGTACCTAACAGAAAGAAAAAATATAAGCTTTTGAGCAGTACTGAAGCCATTCGGTAAAAATGAACTAAAATTATGCGCCTGATCGGTTTGGCCGAGGATGACAAGCCTGATTATGATTTATGTAACCATTATGTGGTGCACAGAGGCAGGGGGGTGCCACTGGCCGCGAGGTTGGTGAAGCAAGCAATGCAGGAAAACTTGCGACCTACGTCTTGTCTTCGAATTATGTCTTTAGTTGGGTCAACGTACGTTTCAGCAATGAAAGCAAGTGGATTTAAGCGTGTCAAGACCTTTTTAGTAGCAATACTAATCGTGCTTCATTTGTTCGGCCCGTCGCTCATGTATATACTCTGTTTTCTGTTTGAGTAGCTATTGCCTGTATTTCGCGCACCTCCCTTGGGGTTATATTCATCAGATTCATTATCCATTATCAGCCTGACTATACCCACTGCAGTGCGAAGGCCTCACCAGGCAGTTGAAAGCTTCTACGAAGATGTAGAATTGGCACTGCAAAAAGTAAAAACGCAGTATACTGTACTGATGGGTGACCTCAATGCCAAGTTAGAGAAAAAGCAGGCAGGTGACTATGGGCACTGGTTCTAGGAATAGCAGGGGGGAGTTGACATTTGCAGAGCATAATAACTTAAGAATCATGAATACCTTCATCAGCGAACGGAAGAACCGGAAATGGACATTTAAAAGTCCTAACGGGGAGACTAAAAATGAAATTGACTTCATTTTGTGTTCAACCCCCGCCATATTGCAAGATGTAAGGTAATCGGGAAAGTGCGATGCAGTGACCACAGGATAGAGAGGTCCCGAATCAGCCTAAATCTGAAGAAGAAACGCAACAGATTAGTAAGAAAGAAATCCGTCAACGTTTTAGCGGTGAGGGGGAGGGCAAAGTAGTTCAGGATCTCGCTTACAGAATAGATATTCAGCTCTAACCGAGGATGGCGACATTGCCTTAGAAGCAATGAACAATAATTTCAGAGATTTCATTACTGAGTGCACTCTGGAAGTAGGCGGTAGGATAGGGAGTATACCGGTAAGCTGTCTAAGGAGACGAAAGATTTGATTAAGAAATGCCAGAGTATGAAGGCTTCCAATCCAACAGACGAGATAGAATTGACCGAGATATCAAAGCTGATCAATAAGCGCAAAGTGGCCGATATAAGGAAGCATAACATGGAGAAAATTGAGCATGTTGTAAAAAACGAGGGAAGCCTTAAAGCGTTGAAGAAGGATTGGGGCATAGGCAAAAATCAGATGTATACGCTATGTGACAAGGGGGGGCTACGTCGTGACGAATATGGACAGGATAGTCAAAGTAGCCAAGGAGTTCGATACTGATTATCCATTTTGAGTATTTTACTCTACCCTTGGTCACGTTTAGGGACAATGCGGTGGCCATGAATCGTCAATAGATTAGATATTTGGCGACAGGATTTCAGCAATGTCTGCGTGACTCAGGCATCGGTTTGTCGGAATGTGCCGCGAATTCATGTGACTGTTTTCGACGGCGGGAGTTGCTTTTCTGGAAACATTTGACTGTTCGCTATAGCAGCATAATAGCCATAATGTTCTCAGGAAAAGTTTTTTTATGAAGAATTTTTTGTAGCCAATTTATTGTCGCAAATTCGCTTCAATGGCTGTTGTTTGCCATGAGCACATTCACATTTATTATAGCCAGTAAAAGCTTTCGCGATGCAGGTTTAAAAAAAAAACATACTGTAGGACTTATTTCACTAAAGAGTAGCTGACAACCAATTTCTTAAGGATCGTTTTTTCGAAGCGGACATGCAGGTTGTTTCAAACGTTCATGCATTTCAGGTGCCTGCATCCAAACAGTTTTTCTTGGCCAGATCGCTTCTCGTAAATTTGCATCTCGCGCAACTTCACCGCCGAATCTCTCGGCCAAATGGGCTGAGAGCCGCTCTTTTGCTGCTTTACGCCTGCATGACGTCACTACACGCAGGTGTAAAAGTGAAGATGTTGTCAGTGTTTCATTTACCACCACAGCGTTAAAGGCCCCGTTTACTGAAAATTCGGTGCATGACGCTTACAGGCGTAGCTGGCAGCTGGCATGGCTGAGCTGTGACTGGACGTAGGGTTGCCTGTCGTTATGTTTGGCAGGATGTGCCAACTAAGGCCTCTTCTTTCATATGTGAGGGTGATATCAAAATCAGCCTGGCCGGACCCTTTCTTTCACGTTACCTTAGGTCGCACAGGCGCTTTTGTACAAGTTGGTTAAAACGCGGCTTGATATGTAGGTTGCTAGCCTACTGTACAGCGTCATCCCCTTAAGGCGGAGCTTAAGTATCCCCCACTATTTTTTATTTGCTTTGGCACCCTTGAGAACAGTGGTGTGTCTGTACAGCAAATTACTTAATTACACTAAGAAATTCAAGCTAGTACGTCTAGCTGTCATGAAGCGTCGCTACTGGATTTGCAAATGGATTTTCGCGCATTTCGCGTACTATGCGTTAAAAACGTGTGCAGAACTGATCAGAGTCATTTTTGAATATCTGTGATGGCTCAAGGAGCTTCAGCTGCAGAACATTTCTCATTTGGAATTGTATTTCAGATAGAAAATGATGTAATGCACTACGTGTGAGGGCCAACCAACGAAAAACATGTATACAGAAACGAAAATCTGCCTTAACGTTTCGAGCAATGCCTGTTTACAACCACGCACGACTAGGATTCCATAGGCATAATTGTCTTGTGTATATTCTTTGAAAGGGATAACAGCAAGATCCACAGCGGATAATGGATCTAAAAAGCTCGCTTTGACGACATTGAAAGCAATCACAGGCAGAAGGCCTAGGCGATATACAAAAAGAGCCTGGAGTAAAGTAGCGACACCATTTATATAATTAATCCCAGCTCGCGTTCTGAATCCGTAACAGCTAAGAATGAATTCCACTGATTGTTGTTTCAGTCAGCCCCGATGAATTCGAAAAGAACCAGTGCCACGTTTGAGGCATAATTTCCAAAACGTGTGATGAGGGTGACGATTAATGTACATGTACGCATCCTTCCTCCCCCTCCCAATTTCCCTATGTCGCCCCATCCCCGCTGCGGCCGTGAATCCACCTAAAGAACTTAGCGACCAAGAAAAAGGTGATAAACACTGCCAACGCTCAATTACCAGCGTACTCCAATTAAGATAATTGTTTATCGCGATACAGCTGTCGCATACTAGAGCGATATTTGCAACAGGCAAGTTGTTTTAGATGCAACTGAGAAAATATATCTGATCGGCAGAGGTTCATACCTGTGTGGGTGGGAACATTGATTACACTAATTGTTTCAGCTTTGCGCATGCATCGAAGCTGAAACGCCTACGTAAGTTAAGAAAACAAAAAGCCCTTTCAGTGCTTCTGAGTCGAATATGTATTTTATTCAAAGCAATCAGCAAATAATTACTTCACCTGTGGCGTCCTTGTAAGCATGGCTAATACCCCTGTCAAGCGAGTAGATTAAAGTGCACTTACTCTAAGTGCCACTTACGAAAAGTGTACTCTACCGCTGCTAAACGGCGTAACATAAGAGCGCTTGCCAAAGTGGGCACTCAGGTCGGAGTGCTTTCGCAAAACTGACTTTAATGGTTGTCTGCGTAGCCTTGCCGTCAGGAATTTCTTCGTCACAAATGTATTACGTAATAAGATATGTATACAAGTTCCTTTTACGTGTTGTTACATATTTTAATTTAGGGATTGTTTTATAATAGCGACGTTTGGTGTATCTCATAACAAAAATATGATGTAACCGTGTACGCAACTTCCAAATTAATCGTGGTGCTCCACTGCCACGTAATTTTCAGTTAGGGGTCGGTGATTGTTACAAAGTTACTAGAACCAAAGTTTAGTAACGTTGGGTTGTTCATGGTGTTTGTTGGTGAGGAGTCTCCGAATCATGGCCCGGTGTCTAATTGTAAGCATGTTTGTGTGTTTTACTATTTTAAAAAGAACTCTGAATTTGACGCTTGGAGGTTCCAATTTCTTTTTTTCAAATATGGTTTTTGAGTGGCCAGTTCCGTACCAACGAGTGCTAATGAGAATGCACTCCGCTTTCCCGTTTAACACTGCATAGTGTAAAGTGTCTTACGAGCTGCAATGTGCACTCCCCCAAAGGGCAGTTTAACTTGCACGCTTTGACTGGGGTATAACTTACTTTGCGCCGACCTAAAAACTTGGGGGCGCTCACTGGGCGAGTTGCGATAGTTTATTTTAGGGACGATTGGCAACGTATGTCCATTATTGTATTACGTCCCTCTTCTAACTTCCCAGAAAATACAAATTACTGAGCATCGCATACGAATTGATTGTAGGTTCGCCATCTAGCTGGTCGCAACAGTTCTGGTAGAGTGCAGGTGCGTTAACCTTCACTTTTTGTGTTCACTGAAAATATGCATTTTTCAATGCCCTACGCTGGAGCGCGAGCGATGCTAAGAGGACTGATGCTCGAGCGCGAAGCTGAGGTTCTCGCGCATATCAAACACGCTACATTCAGACCACGTTCTCGCTTCAGATAGAAGGTATTCACCTACACCACAGTGCCGGCCATTTAGTGGTGCCCGAAACCGGCCAAAAGCTGCTGGTACACCAAATTGGCTTACCGTTATATGCTCTGGCCTGCACTGGAGAAGCTGCGCTCTGCACAACATAACGGTGCCCATGACTTCACTTGAATACCTGTCATTGCCTAAATTATTGAAAAAAAAAGAAACAAAAGCACAGCTACACTGCGAAATGTGATGCTAAAACGCACAAACAAGAAGCAGAAGAATCTGCTGTTTGTTCATTTGCATGAATATTGATGTGTCGGATTTGTTATTACTGATACGAAATTATTTTCGCACGGAATCGAGTAACCAGCCTTTTTATCGTAGTGACAAATAAGATACTGAGCAGGTTCCCTTCGAGGTGGCGACAATTTAGCTGCTTTCCGCACTTGTAGCGGCGGTAGCCGCAGTCATCCTACTGACCGAGTGCCGTATAGGCCACTAGGAGACTCCAGCAGTAGAGAAAAATCTGGATCGCAGTTTGCCACTAGGAGACACGGTTGCCCTGTAGTGGGCATATCCGGGCTGCAGCTCCTGATGATGCTAATATATGTACGAGACATTGATTTGCTTTGGTTAAGGGGATTGTACGACCCAAGCGACTCAGGCGACGAGAGACGCCGCAGTAGAGATCTCCGGAAATTTTTACCACTTGGGGTTCTTTTACGTGAACTTGCATCACACAGCACTTGGGCATCTGGCGTTTCCCCTCTTCTGAAAAGCGGCCGCCGTTGCCGGGATTTAAACCCGTACCATTGAACACAGCAGTCGAGACCCCTAACTCCTATTCCACTTCAACGGGGCTGTTTCGAGAAATCGGTACATCAGAGATAAGGAAATGGAAGCGATGCTGAGGCACACATTTAGACTTTGCCTGCTGCTATTCGCAACTCAGGACCAAGAAAAAGGCGTAAAATGCACGTGCTGGGCATTGTGTGCTAGTGAACCCTTGCATCAGAGCAAAGTATGGGTGTTATAGCATGCAATATGTAAGAGATCAAATTCTCGTTTCTTCTTGAGATCAGTCACTTGAGGTTGGAATGAGAACATGCCGGTTTTGAAACTTCATTTCAGTTTGCAGCTATATACTGCTGATGTACTCAAAGGCAGCTTTTTGCTGACAGGTTGACCCTCAAGGAAAAATCGTGTCATCTTGGCTCAGCGAGACGGTGAAGCCTCGCTTCACGGCACGTGTTCATGGCTGTTTGCCCACCGCCGGTGCCAGCGTCCTCCCTGAAGTCCCTGCCATGGAGGTGGCATACGCAGCTTTCAAGCGGGACCACGACGAGAACGACACCCAGCTATCGGAGGTATGGAAGTAGGGATTCACCGAAATGCCACCTAAAGGAATATTCTGCTTGCACGTTCGAATAATATATCAGGTTTCCAGATGGCACTAATATGCAAAGACGCGCTAAATGCACAAGTGGTGAGTACATATATTCGGCGGATGAATGTTACTTGTTTCTCAGTAAAAAAACGAAGTTTTCGAAGGCTACTCAATTGAGGCTCTACCTCATCATTTCTTAGCTACGGTGTTCATTCTTCAAGCATCTCTTTAAACGGTAGCAGAGAAACTTCACTGAAGGTTGACATAAAACAGAATGATGCTATAGTGACAAATTGATCATTGTTTTCAATTCGTGCACACCCTTTTTCATGTCATCGGCCCACTGCTATGCAGAGAAAGTCCTTTTTTTGGTAGGAAACAGATGATATGCTGGCACACTACCCACGAGAACTCTTGATGGCTCAAGCCTTACAGGTCTCCATATTCAGCTTAAGTTTGTTTTTTTTCAGTATCTGTATATTTTGAAAGGCAGCTGAGTTCTTTTATAAAGCAATGCGTGATCGAAAAGCAGAACAATCTACCGTGTTCCTCCAACTATATTATCCTTCTCCGCTGCCTTATTTTTGTACCATTACAAAATTATTGTTGAAAGGAATTGAATACAAAGCAGCCGTTTTATCGTAGTCGAGAAATTGTAAACGCAGCAGCATCCCTTCGAGTTTGCGGTAACGTAGCGAAGGTTTCCTTACTGTCTTCCCAATTACTGCTTATCTATGCTTTCTTGTCCTATTGTTGACGCATGATTCTGTCTGTGCAATACAATGCTTCCCACAGAACAGGCAAATACGGTAAATAATGTCCAGAATGCATTTCGAATAATTCTTTCAAGCTAAACACGAATGTATCCAAACCGGAGTAAATGGCTTGTCCTCAAGCGTACTCCATAAACGAAGTTCGATTTAGAATGCAAAATCTTAGATAAATTTTCATCCCCCCCAAAAAACGGAGCATATGCTGGTGGCTGCGGCAGTTCATTTGGGGTAGACTTGCACTCTCCCAAAAAATGTGCAGTTATGGAATGTACCGGGAGCTGATATGCGGAGCAATTAAGGTTGGTATAGAGAGCGGATGGTTACGGCAAAAAAACGTTCATTTGCGATTAATATGAGATATTTTTACGGCAGCCTTTACCAATTCTATAAGGCTGGATTCAATTTCATAATTATGAGTGCGCACTGCCACTGCGTGCAACGGTTTGTTTCTGTCGAGTAATGGATACGCTGTGTACGGTAGCGGCTTTGTGCATGGACACGGCGCAGGAATCTCGCCTCAGTGACGTCCTGAGAGCAGCGGTCCGATGAGTATTACGTTTGACGTTCTCGCTGTGTTGCTCAAATGTAGGCGGAACTGTGCCATTTGGTGGCAGTCTGTAAGCGTAAAAGGCCCTAGAAGGTGTGGTATATTTGCTTGGCATATTGTACCTACACATTTAAAAAGTAGGGCTGAAAAAATAGGCGAAAACGTAAAAAAAAGGCGCGTCGGATTGCTGCCTTTACATCCTTCTGAATACCGGCAATAATATATAGTGATGCCACAATACACACATGTCGCAGCCACGCGCAACGTATCACCGTGTCCAGTGGAAACAAAATGAGAGGCGTGGCGGCAGTATTTGCTCTTTGTAATTAAAAACTTCAGTCGAACCTGGCAATGACTATGGCTGCCGTTGTCACGGCTTTCGCCACAGCTCTACCGTTCGTACTGAAAGCCTGAAGACACACACCATACCAGAAACTGAGGAAGTAACCTTAAAAAGCGCTTTTATTTAAACACTGCTTCAAAAGAAGATGGAAAAGAAACACTACCACTCACAATAGTTACAGGTCCGTGCTCAGCATGAAGTTTCTGGGCACAGAACGACAGATTTGTCTTCGATTCCAAGAAGTATTCATAGCAAGCCAAAAATATGTAGAATACAGAAACTGAATACCAAGATGCTGAATGCCCCCGCAAACGTGAAATTTTGGAAAATTTTCTGGCAGCATTCTCCGACATTCGAATCTTTCCTACGCATTCTGCCCAGAAAGTGGATGGGTTGACTAGTTTCATGAAAAAATGTACCAGTGGAATGAGGTAAAAAAATGTATGGATGGCTTCATAATCTTTTTGGGTAGGGTTTAACAAAAGTTTGATAGCTAAAACGCATTCAACAATATTATGCTCGGCATTGTGAACTTGTATTTCAGAGCACATAAACAATGCCGAACGCCCAAACACAATGAGTCAGCACGGAAAAAGGACGAGCGCGAAGACGGTGGGTCGCAAAAATGCAATTTTGTTTGAAAAAACACAATCCAAAAAACTTCAGAACTGTGTAAAAATATGATAGAATATTCGGTTTTTCCGACGTGAGTCCTAATTGTCTGCAGTTTTGTGTTACTTTTTTTATAGGTCTAAAGTTCTTTCAGTCGTACTTGTCTCCACTCTTTAGTTATGGAGTACATTTCTTTCGTAATTACAGATATTTCTGATGTTAGTACAGAACTTTCTCTTGTCAAAACATATTCACTTTCAAAACCCACACGCAAAGTAACTAAAAATCTTCTGTACTGATTTTAGACACGGAAAACTACGACATAACGATTGTCATTCACGACAAGGAAGTCTAATCCCGAAAAATAATTTGCCACACGGAATAGTGAGCCAAAAGCTATGGTGAAAAAAAGATAATTGAATATTTCAGCACCGTGTGCATGGCAGTTTTTGCTTGAAAGCCACAAGAATACGCTTCAGAAATGTCCGGCGAGACAAAATGCTCTTTGGCTGATTCGCACGGAAGAAAACATTTTTTGCCGGGAACTGCGGCCTTAAAAAAGGGATCACTTAAAATCAATAAGTTCTAGATTGTGCATGCACACACACACAGTCAGGCCGTCCGGCGAGGTTGCGAATTACAAAGATGTTATATATATGCACTGAAACAAAATAGAAAATTACACTTCAGATTGCTTAATTGAATAAAAATGTCTAAAAGCTATCTCCACTGACCAGAGCAAACGTCAGTACGGACGCATAAGAAGAATAGCACAGAGGGCGCAAGCTGGGCTGAGCTAAATTTAACTTAGATACTTCACTAAGAATGCACTAAAGATGCTCGTTAGAACGCAGGCATATGATCATACGAATGACCGAAGCAATGAATCCTTAAAACAGTATGCCTGCTGCTTTTCTTTATTATCTTTTTTCTGCCGCACTCTCAAGCGCTCTTGACTGCCTGCTCGACGCGATTAAGAAGGAACACGCAATAATACTTACGGTGACATTTTCTGCCTAAACAGATGCAAGCAAAAACACTTAGGATGACAACTTCCGCCCAGACGGACACAAGTCATGGTTTGAAGCATACCGTTGAGGGCAAGCAAATCAAGGCAAAATTATTCCTTAGCTTAGGGGTGCGATGAAGCAACACAAGAACTTGTATCGGTGCGCACTTAACGGCGTTGAGTCAGAGCGAAGCAAAAGCTAGCACTAAGTTCACGACTTCCACTTATGTGGAAAACTCGCGCAGGCTTTTCATTCCCAGTAGCAAGCGGAAACTGTTGGAGGGTGACGCGAAGGCCCCGTCGTACTCGTATTCATTTCAATAGTGGCCATAGGGAATTCATAGTGTTTGCCTAGCTTGCCGTGTAGGCACAATTTGAGAACGTTAGGCCTACCGCTACGCTGCTTAACTCCGCTTCATTCGGTGCCTCACCATCCGGCACATGCGCAGGCGCCTTTCCCCACTTTCGCACGTCGAACTGGTTCGATGAAAACACGAAGGCGCTGCTCACTATAAGTGTTTCAACAGAGGCCGCAATCAAACCGTGCACCCGGCCTGGCTCCATTCAGCGGCGCAATTCCAGACGTTGGGCTTACCTCTCAAAGGAGCATTGAAGCGTCCGCTTCGCTCTACGGAACACGAATCTTACACCGTCTGCCGTTGATTACACCTCTCGCCGAAAATAAATCTTCCCACTTCGGATGTGAAACTATTATAAGAAATACTCAGCGAAGCGTTGCCTTCAACCAACGCCTGCCTTCCAACCCCTCAACACACCGTGGCTTCCCAGACCATGCTTTCAACGATCTCTAATAGGGCGCAGGCCACCAACTACCGCGGGTTCGAGTATCGCGCGAGCCGAGGCCCGATAAACTGTCACCACGAGCACGCTGAAACACCGCAATGCGCTCAAGCTCTGCAGGGGGAAGAGCAATTTGTTGCAGTAAAACAATTATCCAAGTTCGCTAAAAGACCTTTATTGAACACCACCTTTTAGCGACACACACAAACAGTCACCGCTTCCCGGTGGTGGTAGAAAACATTTATATAGGATACAAATACAGGAGGTTATGCATGAGCTGACCCTGAAGGGGCCAACCCTCACAAACACTAGGTGGAGGTCCCTAGTTCGGGACCTGGCGTCTGCCGCCGCTTGGGCTCGCCCTACTAAGGCCCTTTGGGCCTTCAGGTCGGTGGAGCCGAGCAGGGTCACCTCCCAGTCCTCCCGGGTTGGGTGGGGTGAGGGGGGTAGCCGGATTTGGGAGGCAGGCCCACACCATGTGGTAGATGTCCAAAGACTCCACCCCACAGTGCGGGCAGCTGCCAGAGAAAGCAGGGTCGAAGTGTTTTAGAGCTGCCGGGCACAGCAGTGTGTTGGTATAGAGACGGAGTAAGAGCCGCTCATCCGCCTTTGAAAGGCCTTTACATGGGCGGGGGTAAAGGCTGTGGCTAGATTGGTAGTAATTTACGATATCTTTGAATGTATAAGCCGGATTAGGATCAGCGTCCTGGTCGGAGGGGGAGGAGGAGGAAACTTCCCGGAGAGAGAGGGCGCGGGCGGCGGCGTCGGCAGCCTCGGTTCCAGCCAGCAACTGTTGAGCAGGAGCCCAAATAATATATCTGGTAGCTGGGTCACCAATGTAGGAGCTACGTTGAAGTATTCGGCAGGCTAGATAAGGGGTCCGGCCCTGTTCGACGTACCGACAGGCCCCTCGCGAGTCGGAAATTATATATTTCGAGTGAGAGTGGGAAGCAGCAAATGCTATGGCGACCTCCTCCACATGAGTTATGTTGCGGGCCCTGAAGCTAAGACCGTTGACTGTTTTCGCCTCGTGGATGACTGCGGCCGTGTACCACCCCCCCCCCCCCCCCATGGTGCGGGCCAGAGGCGTCCACATAAAAAACGCTGGGTTTAGAACCATAATGGCGTGCCAGGGCTTGCGCCCCCGCCAGGCGTCTGCCATCATGGTCTTCGCGTGCCATTTTGGCGGGAAGAGGGCGTACGCGGAGGGCGCATCTCCACGGCGCTGGAATGCGTGCCCGTTTTTCCATAAGTGTCGTATGTTTGATGTGGAGCCGGGCAAGAAGGCGGCGGCCCGACTGCTCTGCGATAAACGCGTATTTTGATTTGTGAGGTGCGCTCCCCTCAATTCCCTGAAGGTGTTCACCATTCCCAGCGCCATGAGGCGCTGGTTTGAGGTATTCACCGGAATATTGAGGGCCCGCTTAATGAGTTTGCGGAGAATGACCTCGAGGGCATCCTCACCTTGCTTCCGCAGGTGGAGATATGGAGTCGAATACAGGATTCGACTGGTTACGAAGGCGTTTGCCAGCCGCAAGACATCCTTGCTTCGTAACCCCCGCGTTTATTGGAAACCCGGCAGACCATGCGGCCCACCTGGTCCCCCACCTTGCGGAGTTTAGCCAATGTGGTCTCTGGCTTGCGGTGTTGGTGAATGAAGAGTCCCAGTACTCGAACTTCTTGTGTTTCTGGAATTGGACCTGATTGAAGAGTAAGTTGAATTTTAGTAGTGCATTTGGGAGAGGGGCGGATGTGCACAAATTCCGATTTCTGTGGGGAGCATTGAAGGCCGCAGCGGCTAGCATAGCGGTCTACTATAGTCGCCGCCTGCTGCAGGCTGGCCTCAATGTCTCCAAGTGAGCCCTGTGTGGCCCACAGGGTGATGTCGTCGGCGTACAGAGCATGCTGCATGCCCTCAACAGCACCCAGCTGGGCCGGCAGGCGCATCATGGCCAAATTGAATAGCAAGGGAGAAAGCACTGCGCCTTGCGGCGTTCCCCTGGTAGCTAGGGGGAAGGGGCCGTGTTCGTTATCCGGCATGCGGATGTAAGAGTGGCGGTCTGTGAGGAATTGGCGGATATATTGGAAGGCACGGTGGCCACAGTTGGTTTGACTTAAATGAATGAGAATAATATCCTGCGTTACATTGTCGAAAGCCCCCTTAAGATTCAAGGCGAGTACGACCCTGTCGTTATGAGGGCACTCGAGGGGGTCAAGGACTTCCCGATGTAGTTGAAGCAAGACATCCTGTGCGGATCTGTGTTGGCGAAATCCGTACATGGTGTCCGCGAAGACATGTTGTATCTCAAGGCACTCAGACAACCGGTCCCGCACCATCGTCTCCATAAGTTTGCCCACACAAGAGGTAAGAGAGATGGGGCGAAGGTTGTCCGTGTTTATTGCTTTGCCAGCCTTTGGTATGAATGTGACCACAGCGGTTTTCCAATCAATGGGGAGTGGCGTATCTCCTCGCCATATTGCATTGGTGTAGTCCAATAAAGTTGTATAAGCTGAGTCGGGAAGGTTAGCTAGTAATTTAACAGTGATTTTGTCCCGGCCAGGTGCAGTACCACGTTTCATTTTGCCCAGGGCTGCCCGTAAGTCATGGAGCTTAAACGGCTGATCAAGCTCAGCGTTCTCAGAGCCTGCATAAGAGTACGCCTGCCCACGGGTGTCCTGTATGTTGCACAAATATCGGTCCCTGAGTTTGTGCACGAGTTGTGTAGCATTACCAGAGAAGGTGTGGATTACACGCTGAAGATGTTTTTGTGTTTCTCTAAGGGTCTGAGTTGGATCAATGAGGGCGCGAAAGAGGCACCATGTGTTTCGGCTGGACATTTGACGCGCTGCCGTGTTGCACCTATCCACCCAGTTAGAGTCGGCGAGCTGGGCCGCGTACTCAGCCGCTCGCTGGGTGAGCTCGGCAATTCGAGCTTTAAGGTTGCTGTTATTTTTCTGCCGATGCCATCGGCGGACGAGGGAGTGCCGAGCTTTCCACAGGTGGAGTAGGTGGTTGTCCACATCCGATACCACCTCTGAAAGCTGAATCTGGGTTTGGGTGGAGCGAAGGTGTGAAACCAAATGCTGGGACCATGAGGTGTACCCTTGCTCTGTAATGGATGTTGTGTTGTCGAAATGTTGCCTGAATTTCGTCCAATCTGGGAGACGGGTTTGTGTTGAGGGTTTAGAGAGTGGAGGAGATCTGATTGTGGTATTGATAATGCAGTGGTCGCTTCCGAGGGTTTCCTCGGTGTTGACCAAGTCTGCATGTTGGATGTTATAAGTAAAGGTGAGGTCCGGACAGGTGTCCCTTGTTACTGAGTCACCAAGTCGGGTTGGGTGGACTGGGTCAGTGTGAAGAGTGAGGCCCAGCGTGGACGAAAGCTCCGCCAACCTGCGCCCTCGCTTTTCTTCACGGTGGTAACCCCAAAGCCGACTGGGGGCGTTAAAGTCGCCTACAATCAGGATGGGGTCTCGACCCGCGACTCTCAGCGCTCGGCTGAAGAGGTCTGGAAAAGAAATGTGTTGCAATTTAGGAGGACAGTATACATTGAGAATGTGAAGTGGTGGGTCCTGCTTGCGGAGAGGGAGGAGAGTAACCATCACGTAGGAATATACAATTTGGAGGTCGAGGTCGACAAGATTAGCTGTATAATTTTTGTGGACACAAACACAAGTCGAGCGGTCTTGTTGGAATGTCGTATAGCTTGTGAGTGCGGCGCCCATCCATGACTCTTGGAGGGCTACCACGGCTGGTACGCATTCAAAAGTCGCGAGGTAAAGACGGAAGTTGGCCTGCTTACAGCGAGCACGGAAACCTCTGCAGTTCCTCTGTGTTATTGTAAATAGGGAAGCCGAGCTTGAAGGTGGAAAGCGCCTACTTTTAGGGGGCCCCGCCATCATTAGGTTTAAATATAAATTTGGAGGGAGCGACTACCTCAGAGCCAGAGCCCAAAGGCTGGGCATGGATCTCGGTCCCCGGGCTGAGGGGCAGCTTCCTCGGTGTCCTAGTCTATGACTCGACGGCTTGTTTTGAGGAGTCGAGAGGACACAACCCGAAGGGGTCCCTATCGTCGCAGAAGGCGGGCATTTTCACCGACATGTTTTGAAATCATAGCCGGAACAGTCTCCATGACCTTGGTCAGGACCTGCTCCATTGCTGCACTGATCATTGAAGTCAGTTTCATAGTCAGGCGGGCCTCCATCTCAGCGAGGACCGCCGCGAAGGCTGGTGATGATGCCACCGGCTCGCTCTCCATGTTCTCCGGGCTAGGAGGGCAGGGAGGATTAGAAGCCAATCTGCTTTCTAAAGCTTGAATTTTGGTAAGCAGCACCTCATTTTGGGCCCGGATGGCTGCCATCTGTTTTTAGAGCTCGATATCGACGTGACAATGGGAGGGAGGGGGAGGAGAGGAGGCAACCCCACCCATGCCACTCACCTGTTTGTCATTTTTCACGGCACGGGCCCAAGCGTCAGCTGTGCCATCCGTCTCGTTAGTATGGGCTTTGTGGCCTTTTCCCCCATTCGGTGGTGACGGAGGCGTCTGCCCCTTGGCGCCACCTCCGTCAGGGGACTCTTGCTGCTTTTTCACTGGGATGTTGGTATGACGTTTTAAGATGTCTTTGGTTGTGCCACCGGAGTGTTTTGGCTTCCCGTCAGAATGCCGTGTTGCTGGAGGCCCCGAGCGCTTGGCTGTAGAGGGCGAGCGGAATTTCCTCGCACACTCAGAATTGGTTGGGGCACCCCACATGTTGCCCATTTCGGCTGACAGTCATGAGGAGCCAGCACCCCCTCCACTGCCGGCACTTTTTGGCCACATAGGCCTCAGTTTTCACCATTCGGGTTGAGACATGTGTCCGCCCGTTGTCCAACTGTGCCGCACTTCACACATGCAGGAATTGTTCTTTTGTATGCCCGGACCAGGGCAATTTTTGAGTTGTAATGCACATACCGAGGCACAGTCTTCCCGGCGAAGGTGAGCTGGGCCGCGTTGGAGGTGCTGTACTTTCGGATGTCGACGATCTCTCCGGCTCGCCATTGAGTTTTTTGTTGCAGGGACGCAGTGGTCTTGCAGCTCGTTACGGTGATGACACCTTTAGAAACTTGTCGGTTTGCTGAAGATGGCCCCGCATGGCAATGGAGCCTTTCGGAGAGGCAAGTTGAAATTCGCCAATGAGGCGATCTGCCACGTCGGCAACCGGGGTGCCCGTGACAACGAGATTTTGTTCCCATGAAGGAAGCAGAGTGAGAGTAGCTGCTGCCGACGCACCCAGTAGGGCCTTGAAATCTCCCAACTGACCACATTGATACAAATCCCGGAGGGCCACTGGTGTGCTGGGTTTGAGGACGACTTGATAGTCATCCGTATGGAATCTTGGAAGTGGTCTGGGTTTCCACTTCGGTGTCGGCTTATGAGCTGAACCGCCTTGGGACGCATCCGCGCGCTGGACGCCATTTGGCTGATTTGAGAGAGCGGACTTCGCTGACGCGGCGGAGGACGCTATCTTGGCTCGTCGCTGGGAGCGGCGTTCCACGAGCTTGAACAGATTTTCATGCCGGAGAGCTGATCCCGGCGGAAGCTCTTCGGTTGGGGCAACCGGGACCGTGGACCAGGCAATAGTCTCGGGATCGTAGCCTCGCTGAGCTTGCAGAGCGGCCATATTCTCCGGAAGGGCTCCTCGGCTCGGAGACGGCGTCAGCCGCCGGGCGGAGGAGGCAGCCGCGGCAGTTGCGGCCTGGGTTGCGAGGAGCAAGATTCTGCGGCGCGCAGGAAGTAATCAGGAATATGCGCCGTAAGCACACTATGACATGCTGAGATCGTTTTCACGGGGACCAAAGGGTGGCCTGTTTGCTAGAGAGGGGGTGACCAACACAATACACTCTTATCAGTCATTGCAGGAACAGTAGCATACAGTTGCGATGTGTCGGAGGGTTCGCGCTCGGCCCAAAGGCACCAATGAGAAATGGTTTGGGACGCCTGGACGGATCTGTGGCCCAAATACAGTCAGGTACTAGGATACCTCTGCGCCTACTGAGGCAGGAGATAGGGATAGAAAAGAGCTCCACAGGAACCAGGCAGCGGCCGCGTAGAAGCCAACGACAAGATGCCCGGATCCCTCATCCTCCTCCCGTGAATTGCCTTACTATCCACAAGCGAAAGCGCGCCACAGGTCCTCAAGCATGTAAGACGGAATGCGACCCCCACGCAACAAACTACGCTTCATTTACCGCCAAAATGATCTAGAAAAGAGTCACACAAAAAAGAGACGAACACTAGCTAGACGCATAAAAGAATAAAAAAAGGAAAGATGGGCACAATATATAAAAAGTTCACAACGTGAAGTCAATGCAAATATGTACAACAGGATGTCAGCGGCAAAATTGCAAAGCTCGGCTGTGCTCCTCGGGGAGCTGGCGGTGTGAGATGCGGCCGAACGACAGAAACAAATCGTCCGGACACCTATAGACCAACACCGTGTTTACAAACAAAGGGGCGCTCGAGACGCCGCAGCCAACTGGGGGTGAAAGATAGGGTTAACGTCTATAGGAATACATGGAATCAAAATAATCCAAAGCAGTTTTCGCATTTCATGGCGCACTTGTGATGTCGTTATTCGGTACAAAGCAACTATGAACATTCTAGAACAGATCCTCAGAATATGAAACCTCATTGCCGAGGCTAAGTATTTTTAAAACACCGCGAAACAGGTTGGGTTGCGAGTTGGGAGGGCGACCCGTAGAAATACATGTAAACACAACTTACAGGAACCTTTTTCTCATTTCGCACAGTATCACAAGTTGTGGCCGGTCGGTAAACGTTGACCAGCGCATTGAGGAAGTGTGTGACAAAAGTATGGTGCGTCATTACTGAGGCAGTCTACTTTTAAAACTCCCCGAATAACCTGTGGTATGAATCCAGACACCGCCAAAAGGCAAGCTGAGTGTAGCGAATGACGCAGTTTTGATTGCAGTCTGATATGTGCCTCATAGGGTGAATAAGCTTGATAATACTGTCCCTCCAGTGATACGTCCTAGACAGAATTACACTTAAAAGTAGTTCTAAACCGCCATACGAAAATACAGACCGAACGAGATTCGTGCATTGCAGCAGACGACAGCACAGCTGGCGATACCCACCGCGGCCGCCTCCAGCTCCGGAGCGTCTGCTAGCAACAACGCCGGTGGTGAATGGTCGTCTGCAACTGTGCGCGGTCAGTTTATCGTGCTGTGAACGATCCCGCCAGTCGTCCCACTGGCATTACTTGCAAGAGATGGTAGTGTGCCGTGCAACATGACGTCAGGGCGTCGTAAAAGATTTTCACCAAAAAATGAGAAGGGTTCAATGCTGCCGAACCAAGCAAAAGGTTCCGGTAAGTTGTGTTTACATGTATTTCTATGGGTCGCCCTCTCAACATGCACCCCCATACGTTTCGCGGTGTTTTAAAGATATTCGCCTCGGTAATGAGATTTCATACTTTTACGATCTGTTCTAAGATGTTCATGGTTGCTCTGTGCTAAATAACGACATCACATGTGCCTTGTGAAATGAGAAAACTGCTTTGAAATCTTTCAGCTCCATGTATTGCTATGGGCGCTAACACTAATTTTCACCCCCATTCGGCCCATCCTGGCGACAGAAGCGCCACTGCATCGTGCTTACGTCACAGATCGGTGTTGGTCTATACGTCACATGAGGCAGGAAAACATAAACCGAATAGAACACCACGTAGATTAAGCGGCGGCCGCGCAGAAGGAAACTGCGGGAAGCACGAATCCTACAAAGGAAAGTGCAACAGCAGTGCTGGCGAGGCGCATGTGCTTCGTGTGGGCTCCGCGTTTCGAGCACCTGCTACAAGGAAAACACCCTGATACGTCGACTGCGACACACGGACAAGAACCGTGAGTGTACAAGGCACCTTTCAAGACCTTATTTACGCAACTCGGAGCTCGGGAGACCGAGCTCCGACTGTCTAAATACAGCGTCGCTCCGGCGCCCTTGCTTACCCGAACGCCACGGCGGCAGTCATGGAGTACGCCGTAGTTGGGACGAACGCTTCCCCAGCCGAATTCGAAACACCAGATTGGAAGACAATTGTTTCTTACCGTACCAAGAACCCCAAAGCTGAGTCATTAACACCTCAGAAGAAAAATGAGCAGTCCGAGAAACCAAAGGCGAAACCTCTCCCTCCACTACATCCCCAAGAAACCGCTACCCCGACTCCCGGAGAAGGACTATAAAATCATCTACAGACCAACGGGTGGCGTAGACATCACGCGTTACACCGACAAATCTATTAGACAATCGATCACAACAGCGAGCGGCATCACCGCATCCGCGGCCGAAAACTACCAATTTAGAACCAACTCTGCAAAAAATGTGAT
Source organism: Amblyomma maculatum (assembly GCF_055883805.1). Lineage (NCBI taxonomy): Eukaryota > Metazoa > Arthropoda > Arachnida > Ixodida > Ixodidae > Amblyomma > Amblyomma maculatum. The sequence goes on along the minus strand of NC_139353.1, from coordinate 125,212,888 downwards.
CACCATATCGACGCCGGTGCAGGCAAACGCACTACGCTACGTCGCAGTCAAGCAAATCAAAATAGAAGGCAAAGACATTGTTATGACGTCGTACATCGCCCCTCCGGACAAGGCCCTGCAGGGCATTATCTATAGGGCTTACGATGGCGAAACGCACCAAGAAATGATGACCGAATTCCAAAAAAGAAACCCTGATATTGTTCAAGCACGCACCATGGGAAGAACATCAAAGTCCCTCCTGCTTCACTTCGACGCGGACGAACTCCCAGATAGCATCGTCTACTTCGGAGTCCTGTACCCAGTTTACCCCTTCATTCCTAAAGTAGAGGCGTGCACAAACTGCAGAAGAGTCGGCCACAGAAGAGACGTATGTCCGGAGCCACCGCAACAACGGTGCCCGTACTGCGGCAACCAACACCTGAAAGAAGAAGTCTGCGACTCGGTCTGCATTATCTGCGGAGGAGGGCACCGCACAGGCGATAACAGCTGCAAGAAGCGATTTCAACGAGACCAAACGAAAAAGTCGGAGCACCAATCAAGACCCAAATCACGGACATGTGACGACTCAACATCTACCGAAACGAAGGACCGCTCGAGCTCCTTCTCGTCCTTGGACAGCCGACGCAGCAGCAGCCGTAGCGGACGGAGCAGCAGCAGCGGACGCAACGGAAGCAGCAGCAATGGAGGAGGCGTCAGCACTACCAGCCTGATTCAGAGCCCCGGGCCGAAACAGGTGAGCTGGGCAGGAGTGGCCTCTCATGGGAAGGGGATGGAGCTGCAGACATTACAGTCTAAACTAGATCAGGCACTCCACCACATTCAAATTCTCACGAATCGAATCAAACACTTGGAGGAGGAAAATAGTAAGCTAAAAGCACCCGCCATATCTAAGGACCCACCTCCGAAACCACTCCCATTGCCCGAAGTCACAGAAATGGAAACTACTGTGACCGCCTCAGTCGAAACTCCAGTGAGCGTAGTTAGCAAGGAAGAAACACCTCGCAAAAAACGAGCAGTAGCAGCTGATGTAAGAAATACCTCAGTGGAGGCTAGAGTCCCAAAACTCGAACAAAAAGTGGAGGAGCACAGCCAGAAACTCGATAGTCTAACCCAAAGAGTTGATAATTTAACACAAGGACTCGAACAACACATACAGGATGTAAATCACAAGTTCGGAGTAATTGACACCGTTTTACAGGAAATTTTACACCGGCTTCCCCCTTCAGCTCAAGGGGCGCCAATCGATCTATCCCAGCAAAATGGCCACTCCTAAAACCGTAACAATTTGGAAGTGGAACTGCAGGTCTATGCGCAACAAAAAAACAAAAACAAATTAGCAGTTACACGTTCAATCGCAATCCGAAAAACCTGACGTTATAGCGATTCAAGAACCCAGAATGTCTCGACTAAAACTGCCAGGGTACCGGACGGTTCTGCCATGTCACATCAAGGAACAGCCTTTAACCACTACTTTGGTACATAGAAATCTTACCGTGGTTAACCACGAGATTGAAAACGTAGAGCTGGATTGTATATTAATTGAAATTCTGCCTAGCAGAAGAAACTCCTCTTCTCTGTTCGTACTAAACGCATACAGCCACCCCAGGGCACCGGCTGGACCAGCGAAAGTCGCTATACTCAAAACCCTAAAAATCGCAGGCCAAAACCCAACCCTAATTGTGGGCGACTTCAACCCTCAACACGTGAAATGGGGACACGCAACCATATCCAGGAAAGGAACGGCCCTAATGGATTTTATCCAGCAAAGAAGGCTCACCCAATACACGGACCCCATGCAACCTACTAGGATAGGCAACGCGTGACCAGGGACACGTGCCCGGACCTAACGATGGGCAAAAATCTCCCAGACTTAAGCTGGAGCAACACCAGACAAAATCTGGGAAGTGACCATTATATCATAATGTCTAAAATCACCATTGCCAATCTCAAACCCCAACCCAGAAAAAACAAAATCACTGACTGGGACAAACTTAGGACTATCCGCGACCAAAATAACGAACCAATCAGACTTAGAACACTGGACACAGACCCTCCTATCGGATGTGGAAAAGGCCACTAAGGAACTAGTACATGACTTAGGCGTAAATACGGTTGACAGCCGACTTACGCACATGTGGGAGGCAAGGCAGAGCCTAGAAAAAAGATGGCATAAGCAAAAATATAACAAAAAGCTTAGAAACAGGATTGTCACACTCACGAAATTAATTCAACACCACACCACAGAACTAGCGAGACAGCAGTGGAACCATATCTGTGAAAATGTGAATGGCAATCTAGGCACGAGGGAGACGTGGAATCTTCTGCGGCATCTCCTTGATCCGGAATCCAACAAAGCTACCACTCAAAAGGAAATCACCAAAATTTTAAACATAGACCCAGGCACGGATCAAGATATTATAGACACACTACAGCAGAAATACTTCTGCACAACCCGTGAGACGAAGTCCCTGCCCGATTATAACGGAGAGCCTAACATCATCCTGGATGCTGACATAACAATGGCGGAAATAAGAGCAGCCCTCTTTAAGGTACGTACAACATCCGCCCCAGGAGAGGACGGCATTAACAATAAGACACTCAGAAATCTAGACGACGCTTCTATCACAGCCCTCGCGGACTTTGCGAACGAGTGTTGGAGGGAGGGAAAACTCCCAGCGTCTTGGAAACATGCCACCGTTAAATTCATCCCAAAACCTGGCAAAAAGCTCGCGCTTGAAAACCTCACACCTATTTCGCTTACTTCTTGCATTGGAAAACTGATAGAGCACGTCATACTAGACAGACTCCAGTCCTGCATGCAAAAAGAGAATTTATATCCAAACACTATGGTCGGCTTTAGACCATATTTATCAACACAAGATACGATGCTAAGACTAGCAAACGAAGTCCTATCTCATGAGCAAGAAAGGAGTACCAGGGCAATCCTAGCCCTAGATTTAACCAAAGCTTTGATAATGTTAAACACAAAGCAATACTAGAATCTCTTTCACTGCTGAATGTAGGCGCAAGAACGTTTAACTACATCAAGGACGTTCTCTCCGATAGGACGGCTAAAATTCAAATTGGCACTATCAAATCCGACACCTTCACTTTAGAAGATAGAGGAACTCCGCAAGGATCGGTCCTCTCCCCCTTTTTATTCAATATAACCCTAATCAAAATGGCACACGAACTCGCAAGAATCCCAGACCTAGAACACTCTCTGTACGCGGACGATATCACCCTTTGGACCACCAAGGGGAGTATTGGCACGATACAAGATACGCTACAACAAGCGGTAGACGTAGTCGTAGAGGAGGCGCAAGCCGCGCGACTCGCGTGTTCCCCCCAGAAATCTGAATTACTCATTCTACACCCAAAGCGTCAAAGAAAGAATAAAGTGCCTGCGATCAAAATCTACGCGGAAGGTGCAGCCATCCAAGAAGTGGAAACACCAAGATTCTTGGGAATGCTCATACAGTCAAACCAAAAAAAACGACACACTAATTAAGAAACTGAAAAACACCGTCAACCAAATTTCCCTCCTCCTCAGACGAATCGCGAATAAGCGAGGAGGAGTTAAAGAAGCTGAGACCAGGAAACTAGTAGAAGCCTTCGTTCTTAGCAGAGTTATCTACTCTACACCATACGTCACCCTCACAGTTAGAGAAAGAGACGACCTGGATTCACTAATTAGGCAGTCCTATAAAATTACGCTTAACCTCCCTCGCAATACCCCAAATGAAACACTACTAAAGTTAGGAATTCATAATACCTTAGCGGAAATGATGGACGCACACCTCACCGCACAATACGAACGATTATCAAGCACTGAAACGGGACGTTTCATCCTAAAAAAAGCAGGAATACAATATGAAGGGACCCGGGCCCACACTTTGCCGATTCTAAGACATGTGCGCGAGCAATTATTAGTCCGTCCTCTGCCTAAAAACATGCATCCAGAATATGATACGGACAGAAGAAGGGCTAGAGCACAAAAATTACACGAAAGATTTTCAGTACAGAAAGACATAGCGCACGTGGACGTGGCAGAACATGCGGACAGAGATGCCTTCTCCCTGGCAGTTGTCGATCATCGAGGTTCTCCCCTCGCATCGGCGACAATCAATAAAACAAAATTTCCGGAGGAGGCCGAAAAGGCTGCCATAGCTTTAGCCATTACCTCCACCACTGCCAAATACATCCTTAGCGACTCTAAAACCGCAATTCGAAATTTTGCAAAAGGAAGGGCCCACTCCGCAGCCATCAAAATCTTACACAAAATCTCCCATACCCGCCTTATCACATTGATCTGGGTCCCTGCCCATTCGGACCATCCTGGGAACGAGGCAGCGCACCAATTTGCCCGAGGATTCGTAGTTAACCGGGAGGTGCGCTGCCCTTAGCTCAGGTCGGCCAGGGAGCGGATGACAACCTACAAAGAAATTACTACCCACTTCAAGAAAGAAAGAAAAATCTTCCCAGAACCACATCGATCTCTAAGTAAAACACAAGTCACCTGGCGGCAGCTTCAAACGGACACTTTCTTTAATCCGTACATGTACTCCATATGGTTTCCAGAGCAGTTCAGCCCTGTCTGTTCTCTCTGTGGACATCAAAAGGCAGACACACCACACATCCTATACTCATGTAATCAAGACAAGCCATCACAGAGTCTGCAGCTCTCTACCCAATCCCAGTGGGAGGCCGCGCTGCTCAGGTCCGACCCGGAGGTTCAACTCCGAGTCACGGAGCGGGCTGAAGAGGTCTCCGGACGACATCGTCGGTCGGCCACCTGGCGTCCGGCCTAGAAGAGGAGCCCACCGCGGGGACGGGAACGTCAACCCACCCCGCGCCTACGACCTCTTCTTTAAATAAAGTTTACCTCCTCCTCCAGCAGTGCTGGGTACGACGAGGGTAATGTGAAAGGTGAAAGACGGAAATATGTCTTTACAACAGCGTCTCATCAATTGAAAGGCACTAAAGGGTCAACTGTGTTGAACTTTCCCCTCAATCCCACCGCAGTTTTCACCGACTACCTTTCAGCGTTCACTTCGTTACCGGTGAGAGACAATTCCTCATGGCATATACAAAATCACTTTAGTGGAGGCGTCTACCTGTGATTGACTACATTTAACGCGAAGCTTTTTAGCGATCAGTTATCACGCTGAAATGCACTCTATTCTGAATCCATCCCACTGCGGACTAGGCGTAGTGTTGCGCGTGTCAAGGGGTCGCCCGACGTAGATATAATGGCCTTTTAAGTAAGCAGTGTCAATACGCTTCTGCAGAATAGGAGTGGAATTTGACTAAGGTTCCATTTTTCCCGATAAGTAAATTATCATCTTATCCTTCCATTCCATTTTATCTGCCCATGTTTACAGCTGTTGGCGTGTAATGCTGTCTTGTTACGTTACACTCTCCGTAGAACTATCGGTGTCCATCTGCCATAGCCATGTCTGTAATTTTGTACACATATACACGCATGCCAGTGTCATTCTCTGCCTGAGCGGCCTAGGGTAGCGTTGCACAGGCTTTTCCAGTGCGGATAATTATTAGAGTATGCTTTCATCACGATAACGCATGTAATTCTTATGCGTTGCAGCATTTGTTACTGGTATTTCTGTGGCAGAAAGTCACAGAACGCAGCGCTATCTGCATTGATTGATGTCTACTAGGTGGCAGAGCAGAGAAATTGAAACCCGTCCCATATTTAAGGCAACGGTTGGCTGATTAATATGGCGAGAAAGGAACATTGCGCATCAAGAAGGTGGATGCCACGGAAAGGAAAGCAGCCAAATTACCGCTGGCTACCTTGCAAGAAGGAGGTTATGACGAAGGCTGAAGAACGTAGAAGGTTTAAGGGTAGTTGCATCGAAAGAAGGGAGGATCAGTGGGCACGGCATGAGGGCGTGAATGAAAGAGGTACGACACGTCGCCTGTGGAGAGGAAGAAAAAGAAGCGTCAAATGAAGGAAACGTTTTACACGAAGATGAGAGTGGAGGATTGCGCAGACAAAGTACGCTGGAGTGGTTACTCAAAGATGGCGCCAGCTGTTGAGTAATATGCTACGTTTAAATATGATCGCATTGAAGAGGAACGCGCCAACATCCCCGAATTGAAGTGAGGTCGACGAGATACGGCGCCGACTGGTGTGATGCCAGCTACTCATTTATAACAACGAAGAAACTAGGAAAGCAGTGACTGGTAGTTGAAGGATTTCGACATGGGGCCCAACAGAGCGCGTTACTGAAAAATGAACGACTCGTTACTGGTAGAGAGTCAGGAGGGTAGCTTAAAATGAAGCAAATGTGGAGCAGGAACATGAGAGCAGATGATTGTGCATAAAGGGAACGCTATAGGCTGATGCCGACTGTTGAGAATATGCTGCGGTGAAATGTGATCGATCCGAAGAGAAACGCGCCCATTTACGTTCTAAAGAACAAAATTGCTAATGTATGAATGTGTGAAGTATGTCTTAGATTCGCATCGCCGATTTTTCGGCCTCGAAACCGTGAATATGTGGATTTATTTAGCGGAAACCATACCCCAACAATTTGTCGCGTCGAGTTCCGGATAGTCTCAAACGATTTTTCTCATTGAGACTTACTCTTTTGTACAGGGAGTAAGACTTGGCTTTATATTTGTACACATAAACCTATAACATTATTTATCTGAAAATATTTAACATGCCGATTTCTGTGATATTTGTCAGTCGTTTTAGATGACAGCTTGACTGCGCAAGGCTGCCTGTTTGTGGGGTTTATTTTTCTTTTTACAGAGTCCACCTATATAGGTCTGCTACCACCTAAGCCCTTGACTATGTCAAACCGTGCCGCGATTACAGGGCGCTGCTCAACGAACAAAATTTTACGTCATATAATCAAGCTGATTGGAACTCAAAATAAGGAAGAAAAAAATGAATCGTTAAAAATTAAGCCACCAATATAAATACAGGACATCCCGATACAGCAGGAGGTCTCGATACAGCTTTGTGCTATGGGACCTCCTCTTGTATGATTTATGCAATACAGTTGTTATGAATAAACAAATTTTTCTTGTAATCTTCAGAGTCGTCACGTTAAAACTCAATCTATTTTCTATTCGTTGTGTGGTCCGTCTTTGCAGGAACTGACCGAAGAAAAGACGTTCTTCATCACCGCCTGCCTGTTAAGCTGCGCAAAAACAGACGCCGATAATCTCTACGGTGGGAACTGCAATAAGGCGATGGCCAACTTTGCGCCATTCGCCAAAGCCTTCAATTGCCCCGAAGGCTCTGGCATGAACTCCGAGAAAAAGTGCACTTTCTTCAACTGAAATCAAGACTTCTATGATCTCCGCGGTCCCCTCTCTCCACACTCGCATCCTTCTATCACGGCATTTGTGGTTCTTGCATTCAGTTTTGTTATTTAGTATTTGTCTTATGGTTCATTATGATCAGCTTTAGAACTGAATTTCGTGCAGCAGACCTGAAGACTAATTGTGGGGTGTACCTTTCATAACAGCTGGATGCCCTAAAATACGCGGGCTTTTTCGTTGTAAAATAATTGAGCGTACACTGAAAGTTACGTAATACAACTATTCGTTTAGTTTTAACTTGCAGCTTTACTCATACTAAACTGTCTGTTGAAATAAGCGTGTTGTGTTGAAAGACTGGTTTGCTCCAGTGTGTCTCAAAATTTCTGCACAATTGCTTTTTTATTGCCTTGCCCTTAACTAGAGCGCCGAATACAAGTTGCGGTTAGTACTTCAGCAAATATCTCTATATAAAATGACAAAAACATGATGTGGGTTACACTGCAGCGAGGAGAACTGCACACTCAGTGGACGTTATTTGAATAGGTATCTTGATAGAAGCAATGTGCGATTCGCCTCATGTTGAAACTGTTCGAATATCGCCAGCGTATGCCATTTTCTGTGAGACTAGCACGTGTGCCGTTTTTCGTTGACCATCTGGCGCCGCTGCAGAGATTCTGGAACTGATCTCCTTTAGTTCAGTTCAGGCGTTCAGTCGTGTCCGACTCTTCGTGACCCTATGGACCATGTCACGCCACGCTTTCCGGTCTTTCACTATCTTCTTAACATCACATAGCTTCGTCTGCAATGCCTCGAGAATGCCATCTAACCATCGCGTTCGCTGCCTACCCCTTCTCCGGCGACCCTCAACCTTTCCCTACATCAAACCTTCCTCCAGCGACTCCTCTCTTCTCATCAGATTTCCTGCCAAGAAAATCCTACTGATCTCCTTACTTGGACTGAAATGAATATTCCAAACATTGCACAGCACGATCGTCACACTTGTGTTACCGCATCGCTGGTAGACTGGCACAGACTAAAGCAGTGTTTTCAACGTGCATAACCTTTATGTGCTCTAAAGCGGCAAGTGATTTTACTGTTGATATGAACTCGCCGCTTAGCTGTAATAAATGGACGTATGAGGCGTCTAACTTGAGTTGTTAATGCCCTTTCGACACCACGCCACATTTCCTTGTATAGCCGCTTTCCGTCGCTCTTTTGGGTTTTTCCGCTATGGTGTAAACCCAGCTTGCGTGAAATAAACTGTGACGGTAATATGGCGTACTTTCCTGCCAACGAAAGCGTGTTATCTCTGTGGCCGAGATATATTCAAATTTCTGACATCGTTGGTATCTTTGTTACATCATAGAGACGTTGTAAGATGAGCGTAGAGTTTTGCAGCAAAATATATCGGGCGGGGCCGATAGATGGCTCGCATGCTGGCTTCATGCAGTGATCTGTTGATTCACTTCGCCCCAAGAAAAAAATGACCGGAGAAATGGACGTGACGGTGGTGTGTCTGGAGAATGTCGCCTTTTATAACGGCGTTGTTTTGTGTCCTGAACGTAGAACGCGAATGTGTGTTGGGGCGTTCTATTAACACGAATAGCGTTAAAGGTCTCCTTCGCCAGAACATTCGGCGTCGGTGGTGTTAGCGTCGTCTTCAGCACTGTCAGCGAAAATCATGAGTATGGCGCTGGCAGATGGTCGCTGACATGGCCGCGCATTGATTGGATGCTGGCTTTGCTGACATAACGCTTTGCAGGAGCTGCCCCATTTTGCCTCTCCTTTCATATGAGAGTGGGATATAGACTCAGCCTGCCAGGACCTTCCATTCTCAGTCATACAATTACCTTTGGGCTACGCGGGCACGTTGACATGGCTTGTTAAAGCGAGGCTTTATATGTCGATTGGCAGACATCGCTATGACGTCATACTTGAAATAATTTTTTGGTCCTTCATGTGTTGTACCGCCTAAGTAGCAGGCGTGTGTGCTACAACAGTACTTAGCCGTGAAGAGACTGCGGTATCGTACAAGACCATTATATGCAGCGGAAGTCAGCGGCTTCTTTTTACCTTGCGGAAGCGACTTCAAAATTTAGCAGTACCATCAATCGCTGGTGAAGCGTTTCTAATGTTAAATATCATAAAAACGAGTTTCATGAGCGCGATATATTCAAGGAACCCATTTCATCCACTGTAAATGTCTTAAACAGCCTTTTAAGGCAAAAGCCTTGAATGGCTCATACTCGCAGCCATGACCATGTCGGTCCACCCATGAGAAGTGTTACACTTTCTCGCGATATTGTGACGTCATCACCTGGTGGCGTCATCGGCTAAATATCATAAATCGATTAAATATCATAAAAATGGGTTTCATAAGCGCGATGTATTCAAGTAACCCATTTCATCCACTGTAAATGTCTTATAGAGCCTTTTAAGGCTCTATAAGACATTGCTGCTATGACCATGACGGTCCACCTATGAGAAGTGTTACACTTTCTCGCGATATTGTGACGTCATCACATGGTGGTGTCATAGGCCATGATGCCTCGGATCGCAGTTAAAAATAAATATTTTCTTCACCGAGTATTCAATCTTAATTCCTTGGATCCCCAGCCGAGCACCTTAACCACCAGTGCAAGCCCCAGATTTTTAACTTTATGCCTTTAAGTCTGTAGGATACCATATAACTAAACACTACAAAACAATACTATACAATGCAATATACAATACAATATAACGCAATAACACAATAAACTACAATACATTACAATGCATGTATGATATCGCTTTCATGAACCTTTCACGCCATGCTTTCACGAACATATAGCACTCCTAAATTTACCTCAGGTTTTTCAATAGGGCGGCAGTTTTTTCGCTGCAGCCTCTGTCGATCAGTACTTCATACGTTTTGCAACGCTGTCCACAAAATATTTGTGTACAGATCGGGTCCCATGGTCGTGTTGCCAGAAAGTCATTACACTGCGCCACATTGCTTGTAAATCTAGCTCGAAAACTGTGTCGTATGATATTCATGCTTCCGTTTTGCAATACTGCTATGGGCCTGTCAAAACATAGACGTGGTCACTACAATTCGAAACCCGAGTGTGGAGCAATGGGAGATTCTTCTGTCCAGCGACCGCTGCGAAACCCAGCAAGGTCTGGTACAGCGAGCTCAACGGCGGCAATGGCCAGCAGAGCTCTGGACTGACGGCAACCGACCATTGGGTAAAAGTGGACGAAGTCGACGGAGAAGACTCCTGGGAATGCAACAAGGAGACACCTCTGAAGACGTCCCAAAAAGCGCCTAAACAATATAGGGCAAAATAAAGTTTTTCCTTCCTTCAATCCCTTCTGATGTAAGCGGGAGATTTTTCTTCAGTGTGCGTTGCAGAACATCCTAGAAGAACACGGCATTACGACATTATTAAAGTGAACAAAGAGGTGTTCTACGCTCTCCGCCTTTGTTGTAGAGGAAGCAGTGTGTACGCCAAGGTCCATGCCCTTTTCTTTCAGCCAGGTTTTTACTGACAGAGTGCTTGTGTGGAAATAAAAGGAGGTTTTTTTTGGAAGCGTAATGCACATCTTTTTCACTCGCTTTAACACGTTTCTCCGGATGCGGCAGTGAAAGGCGAGCAATACAAGAAGACGGGAAAAACTGTCAACTAAAGTCCACTTCTGGTCTTTCTAAGGGAACAAAATGTAGCGCACCAAGACAAGGACAGAGAAAGAAGACACACACAGCGCTGTCCCAAGTATCTACCCTTCTGGTCTTTCTATTTACTTATGACACACTCTCGAAAAACGCGTGGCTAGGAAGCTATAAGACGCAACTACCTCGCGGAGGCAACGCAAAATTTCTTAATGTCTACCTTCGACAGATGACACAACAAAGTACGGCAATGCACTGGACAACATAAACTAGACAAAAAACATTGAAGGAAAGGGTGTCTTTCATCGCGCATTGTAGCACGCTCGAAATCAGATCTCGCCCACCCCATAGAGTAGTTAGCTCTCGCATTTTCTCTGCCTTACTGACTCAAACCGACCCGTTTTCACAATAGTAGTCGAGTGGCGCACCAAAGTTTCTGCTTGGCGTTGTGTAAAAGTGTATGTTCTTCAAAAACAGCTGCTCTAGTGCTCCGCGAGCCATGCCACAATCTATCAGTTTTGTCCAATTTAACAATCTTTCACTTTGAGCTCAAAACTCTTGGGTTATTTTCATGTCAACGTCGTCCGTGTAGGCGTGTAGAGGACTTCACAAACGCGGTACCTAAAGAACCGCATTTCATCGCTGTGGATAATTTTCCGTCATGGTGTTCATGGAATAGCGCGAAAAGAAATGATGACGAAAGGCAACCTTAACATGCAGAAGAAAGTACATCTATTCGCCGCGTTGCTCGCTGTTCAAGCATAACCAGGTTGGTGGTGCAATTTTTGTACACTATTCTGACCCCACTACTAATGACTGAACCAATATGATCCATTAAGAGAAAAAAGATGTCGGGTAGTACCCTGTCAAATTGTTTTAGCTAGATCAATCTGCAGCCTAGCCACCTGGAGTCCTTCGCTGTCACACAGCTCTAGTATGCTCCTTATCACATGGATGCTTGAGTCGATCGCCCCGTTCTTAGCGCCACATGTTTGGTGGTGCCCAATCAATAATAATTGGTTAACAGGAAAGGAAAGGCGTAGGTTCTAGCTGACACACTTGTTCTGTGGACACCTGAACCGAGCCGTAAGAGAAGGAAGGAAGGTAAGCGTGAAAGCGGAAGCAGAAGGAGGAGCCGCAGTGGAGAGGTACGGAGTAATTTGACAACCTGAGAATCTTTAACGTGCTCTAACAGCGCACGAAAGCCTCTCCGTACCGCTTCCACAGAAACGCAGCCGTCGGCAGCCGGAATCACGACACAGTAGTCGGGCGTCTTGCCACTGCGCCACCGCGACGGGCAGGGGAGGTGAAGGGTGGCTGATCCTGACCCTGGTGGGGCTGCGACGGGGTAGGTCGCTGCCGCTTGCGGTGGGGGCTAGCCTGCCAACAAATTTTATCTGTTGTAGGGCGTCATGGCACCCGCCACTGCTTCGGTGGTGAACGACGGCTGTAGTTGCGGCGCGCGTCTTGCTCTCCCTCTCCCTCTACTTTTTTTATCTCTGTTTTCTCCTGTCCACACCAAGCAGCTGAGGGGGCTCAGCTACAGAGTCAGTAGCAGGCCCGTGCTTTTTCTTTTCCGTCTTCCTACAGCCACAAAACAAGGACCAATCAACTCTTTGATAATCCTGAAGCCTCCTTGCCGAGATTTGCATGAGAACCTTGTAGTCGATGTTTGTTAGTGTTATTGGCCTATAACTATTAACAGAGAGCAGTTTAACTTCCTCTTCGCTTTTAGGTATCAAAATGGTGTGAGTGCGCCTTGATCATGAAAAGAACAACATACTAACCTTGTATACCGTGACGATGATAGCTGCGGTATTCCCCGAGTGACAGATACTGCGCCTTTCCTTTCCTGTGAACCAATTATAGAATGCTGGTGAACTTCGATGCGTTCAATGGACCGATAGGTGTGTTGACCAAGGGGTGGGCGATGTACCCTCACAACTAGTCATGATTTCACCAAGGAATTGACGTATTGAAGCTGACCACGCCGACAATCCGATCCAGGCATTCGTGGCCAAACCACAAAGCAAACAGACCTAGTACAGGAGACTACAGCAAATAGGCAAAACGTCGCATTATATGGCTCACTTCTGCACGGGCACCTCAACCGCTCCGTAAACTGGTTGATTGATTTATAAAAAGGGAAGTTGCTCTCACTTGTTTTCTGTGGACTCCGCAACCGCGCCGTAAGAGAATGAAGGAAATTGGGAGTGAAAGTAGAAAGCGAGAAAGAGGAGCCCGTAGTTTTCAGAGAGCTACGGAGTAATTTCGACCGCCTGGGGATCTTTAACGTGCGCTGACATCGCACGTTAAAGATCCCCAGGTGGTCGAAATTACTCCGTAGGTCGAAATTACTCCGCACCGTAAAAGAAGGAAGGACGGTAGAAGTGAAAGAAGAAAGGGGGATAGTGGTGCCCTAGAAGAGGGCAACAATCCATCCCGATATAATGGCTTTCGCCTCATTAAACCACAGTGGTCCTAAGCGCCCTCTAAAATTTTCCCTCCCTCCATCCCCCCTACCTATCACTTATCTCTTCTTACCTTCCTCTGCGCAACTCCGTTGCGGCGGTCCCTAAATTCTGCTAGCAGACAGTTATAGGGCTGTGGCCCCAATCCTTTACAATCCTTAATCCTACCCACCCCCCTCCCCCATCAAGAACCTCAAGTTCTAGAACTGGTCTTCTTCATCACATGACTTGGGGCCGGGAAAGTTTAGTCACAACAAAAATCTGGTGACCTTGCTTTACTGCTTTCCTCAATGTGTCGTGGAGTTTTCGAAATATTTTGCTTAATATCCTTTTAAGTGACTCGATCCAATCATCGAAATTCGTGATTTCTGTTTCGTCTGTTTGCTCTCTTAGGTCTCTGAATCTAATCCAATCCGGGATATGTGTCCTCCTACTTATTGCTTTAGGCTTAGCCGTTTCAAAGGCGATGTTTATAGTATAGTGGTCGCTACCTAGCGTGTGATCTACGTTTAGCCATTCGGCTCCCATTATATTCCTAGTAAGGGTGAGGTCCGGGGACGTGTCGACGCTAATGCTATTGTCTAGCCTCGTGCATTCCTGTGGGTTGTTTAATACGGAAAGACCTATGTTACGTATCGCTTGCCATACTATGTTGCCTGTTTGCTGGCTTTAACTTATCCCCACTCCGAATGCGGGGCATTGAAGTCTCCGACAACTAATAGCTGCGCTTTGGTTGCCAACCTTCGGAAGTGCCGATAGAAGAGGAGGGCCAAAACTCCGACTCGCGGCTACTCCATATGTGGGAAGCCCAACTCAGCCTGCAAAAAAGACTGAGGAAGCACAAACACCCAGACCGCTAAGGAAACGTACAGCGAAGCTAGAAAGACAGATAGAAAGGTATCCAATGAACAAATAGGATGTAAAACAACGTGGCAAATGCTCAGGCACCTACTAGACCCGACGCGCCAAAGCGTCGTCTGCTCGAGTGCTCTTACAGAATATGGTTTGCTAATACGCGTCCAGATCATGAGGATGTGCTGCGGAGGCGTTGCGGCCATGCCTGGTGCGGTTGTTGAAAGCTTAGTGGAGCAAGGAACGCTTCGCAGGTATTTCAGGGAACCATCCGATCGATGATGGCGGTGGCGTGTTGAGCATCGAGCATATATCAAGAGACGAGTGTGATGGTGGCGCGAGAGCAGACACTGGTGTTTGCAAAAGCAGATCTGCCACGTTGTAGAGCGGTATCTCGCAGTAGGACGCGCCAAGGTACACCAAAACGGCAGCGCGCAACTCGACTCAAGTGGCACTCCGTACGGTGCCCTGTTGAGGCCCAAAGGGCAAGTTGGGCTCTGGTAACCACTTTGTTACTCATGAGGGCCCCCTCTAGGGATCATGCGGGAAAGATTAAGTTGGGCTTGTTGCTGTTTGTCCCATTTGGGCATCATGTAGGCTTGGCAAGGGGTAACTGAGCACATATGGACGCCAGTGTGATGAGGTCAATGAAGAGAAGCAGAAAACGTGGATCTGTTTCGTGTCGCGCTCGGACCGGACATCCCTGGACAATATATCACTAAGCGTAGAAAGCTCGGCTAGTTGGTTTCTCAAAATTTTCCTGGACAACGCCGACGCTGGCTTTCTGCGTTACTGTCTTTGCGGCCTTTATCCATCCTTGCGCTAACGTGACATCTCGTGAAGGTGCTCGGTATGTATTTATTGTACCGGACGTCCCTTTCAAGGCGCGGCTGCAGCCAAGGACGAACTCCTATGGCAGACACGCCTGTTAATCAAGACAACCGGCGGCTACGTGGCCTGTCTCCAGAATTCAGCCCTCTCTCTGACCTACAATAGACAAGCACACGCACTGTCAATATTTTATTTGTCTTTATTTATTTGAAATACTGCCAGGCTTCTTCAAAGACTATGGCAGCGGGCTATTAGTACAGTTCTAGCAGAGAACATAGCTGTATATTTTCCATTGACAGCACAACAGGATATAAAGGTACAGGTGTGTGAAAAGGGGGGCGAACTTACGTGTGCTAAACATAAATAGAAAGCAAAAACAAAATCAGCAATAAAAAACACAGCTTCACAATGGAGTACACTTATACAAAACGGTAAAGTTGTGCACGCGACAGCTTTGCTATCAATAGGTAGCAGGTTGGGCTCTTGCGCCACTGTCATGAATTTAATAAATGCTCTACCTCTGATAGCAATGAAGATAGAGATTGGGCGCCAGTAATGCTGTGATCAAGCAACTCCATTACGTGATGGCGAGAGGAAAGTAAGAATGCTTGAATGTGTCAAAGTGAGGTATTTTTATAAATCTTTTTTACAGTGGCTACGTAATAACTGATAGCAAAACTTCGGGCGCGCTTGGTTTGCTCTCGATGCTATGGTGCAATGCCGCAAGAAGCTCCAAGCAAAGACGGAGAATCGGTGCATTTATTTTAATATATTACTTGCAATGCTTCGCGCTGAACAGATTCTTGTTTTTGTATGCTTGTTACTCATTGAGGGAACCAGATTGTTTTAGCGTATTCTAGAACCTTCCTTATGAGTGCAGTCTATGCCAGGGGTTTAGTTACTACTGGTGTGAATCTTACGCGTCTCCGTAAAAGAAGTTTTCGCACAGCAGCTGATGCGATGTTAGTGTTGTGAGAGTCCAACCTCAGGTCAGATGACAGCGTGACACATAAATATTTATGGTGCATTACTTCTGTTTGTGACACGCCGCCTATTTTGTACGAAACGAGCGACGGTGCGTTTTTCTTGTTACGGTCATGTAGACAGATGTTTGAGTGCATATTGTCATTTGCCATGGGTTACACCGTTCGGTTATTTGTTTGAGGGATCTATTTACTAACGGGTGATCTTCGAGCGTTTTGATTGTTTTGTAAATAATAGTCATCTACAGAAGGTTTAATGCTGCATTTAATGCTATTAGTTATGCCACTGCTAAAAACCAGAAATAAGAGTTGCCCAAGAACTGGTCCCTGGACACCCCCGACGTACCGCCTCGTATTCGGGAGGTTGCAGGTTCGAAACCCGGTGCCGCCGGGTACCCACTGGTTTCTAACGAATGCAAGCTTTTTTCTGGATTAGTGGTTGGCTATTTTGGGGTGAAATGCTTGATGCTTGAACAAAAGGGGCGACGACCAAAACTGTCGGTTCAAAAACCCCTCAATGAACACACAAGCGGCAGATGCGAATATTCTGCTTCACCAGGGAGACCTGCCTCGTTTTTATGGCCTTCCCTATTAACACGCCCAGTACTGGCTGTACACGTTCAGGCGGGTGGCCTTCAAAGCCTGGGACGATAACGTGAAGATACGCCTTGTCTGGTGCGCCCTGAAGTACTCTGCGAGGAACTGGTATGTAAATGATGCATCTCGCCTACAAACATGGGACACAGTCAAAATAATTTCTTCAGGCATTCAATAGCACATTCTGCAAAAGAGGCCGATCTTGTTCAGCATAATTTCATCCTTCACTCTAAACAAGGTGAGATGATGTACACGAAGGAGATGAAGCTCCTGTTCCGCCACGTAGATGCAAACATTTTAGAAAAGACCAAAGTGCAGTTAATGATCAAGGGTGTGAAGTAACAGCTCTTTGCCTGGCTAGTGCGCAGTAACCGTGGATGCTTTCGACACTGAATCTGCTTCCAACAAGAGAGCGGTTGACATGCGGGCCCGGCGGTGCGCGCTCACAACTGTGTCGATGCTTTCCATATGCACTGAGGGAATAGCCATGCTTCTGGAGACTCACAGCATGAGACTATTCGAGACATAGTGCGTGAAGAGCTAGCGGAAGTTTTACCTACAATGGCACAGCCACAACAGTACGTTACGAAGAACCTGTGGTAGCCGCTCCCCGAATGCTACCTTCAAGTTGGCTTCAGTCCAGAACTAGGCGCCGCCGGACGGACTTCTGACGAATCGCTGACTGCCGGCCGTTGTGCTACCATAGTGGCGAAGCTGTGCATGTCTGTCGTCTCTGCCCGTACTAAGAGATTGGTCGTCGCGGGCTCTCCTTCGTTGCTCCCTGTAGCAGAGCACCCAACGAAGATTGCCGACAACCTTTCTGACTTGGACTCACTCTAGCGCCCCTGCTCCCCTTCTCCCCGCAGCTAAAATTCCCTCCAGCTCGAGCCGCGGAACCAGACTTGAAGTCCCCGTGGGGGAACCTACGGAAGCAACGGCTTCACTGAAGCCGAAACAGAAACGACGACGATTACAGAGCTGCAAAAATGTATCATAAGCCCACAGCGCGCCGATGATTTCTCCGTGCCGCGGGATCAGTTTTATAGTTCCCATAAGGGAAACTCGATGCAGCAACATGTGGAGTTGTGGCTGCTCGACGACTAAAACTACAAGACCCTCCAATGATGCGAGCCACTTCGTCAAAGCCGAACAAGACAGAGACGAGGACAACGATTACCTAGCCGCAAATATTTGTTAGCTGACAAAGCGCCTATCCGCTTAGTAGCCCGACGACCCCTCTACAACGCGCACCCATTGGACGCACAGCAGTCGCGGCCGGGACCTCAGCATTGTCGCCGCTACCCCGCGATCTTAGTTGCGACGCCTGGGCGCCGCTATGCTCATTTTATGGTGGCACCCCGTATGAGCCAACCACGGAAAGTGCGCACCGGTTCCATTCAACAGCATCTTGGTCAGTGCGTGCGCAGTTGGTGCTGCTGGAAGTGTTCAACAGCTACTGCGCTGTTCGTCAAAGGTGTCCAGCACCGTGGAGATATTTTGTGGTGTGGTTTAGCACGCCAGCAGGCCATACAATCCGTTTCGCATGGCGGAAGTTGTTGGAAGCAGCAGCAGCAACAGCGATTTGGACGACTACGAAGGACAGCGCTGCGATTCCGGGGGAAAACGTTCATAAGTGCTAAGTGTCACTGTTACATAGCATGGTGCATTTGTTTTCAGTTTTATGCCACAATTCAATAACTGTAGACACAAACGCCCAGCGAATAAACCCTATGAGCAGCTACCGAAGGGGGCTTTACTAGAATATATGATTTCCATTAATCGCCGCCCGGATTCATCATGAAGTGCGAGCTGTTTCACGTTTTGTGTTTTCTCTTGACCATACTTCTGAGATATCGTGCTGTCTTAATATCGCGGTAAAGGGTTTGAGATTGTTAAGCGCATGCGGTGTTCCCTAAAATTACGCCGCTAACCGCTACTATCGCCAACCAAACTGGGCGAATGTTGGCGTCCGTGGCACCCTGGCTCTTAAGTGCGAAAAGCATACGATCGAGCTGGCCCCCTTCAGCTACTAATTGTGTACGCTAAATTATTTCAGCAACCACACATCAAAGAAGATGTGTGTACCGTCCTACAGTGTATTATTCAGCTTTTTAGTACGTTTGACGGGTGAGCAACAGCATAGCCCGGTATCCTCTTTGTAACAAAGTTTGCGCTGAACGTTGAAAGGAGTGCGGCCTCAGCTTTGCCAATAAAGTAGACGACAAGTTCGCAACACGTACAGCAGCGGATTCCACGAGCTTACCAAACACTGCCTCCCGCTGGCGTGGAGGACGAAGGCGTTCTCTCTGTGCGATATAGTCCCTAATTGTCGCTAGGATTAAAGTGGTGTACATTCAAGGCATATCGCAAGGCGCTTGCACTTGCCCTGAACTCGAGTAAATGGTCTATCAGAAAGCTACATTACTATCAATACCATTTACTTATGCAATAAGAGAAAGACATGCTTATTGTCACCCAGTGATGACAAGGCCGTACACACCAAAAGAAAACACAGGCACGATGGTACTGAAATGAACTCTTTATTTGGCTGACTTGCGACTGTAAAAGAACTAAGCAACTCGGCGGCGGCGATAGCATCAACCGTGCTTGTCGATCGTCGAACTACGAATGTCTGTCGCACATATCAACGCTCGATTTAAAGCCGGCTCAGAACCATCTGGATAACGTCGGAAATTGTCACTAGTACAGGCTGCAAAATTGTAGAAGCTTACGGGACTGGTCTAAATCTTCGAGACAGATCTCGGCGCATCGTGCGCGACAGTGAAACTGATAAAAGTGCGCCTCGCAACCTCGAGCATTAACAAACAAAGAATACAGAATTGATACGCGTGCCAGAATCCCAGTGACAAGGCCGCAAGCCGGCGGCTGTTAAAAAACGATAAATACAATTTTTGAAGGTTTCGCGGCATTACTCCACTCTTGAAAAAACATCGGCTCGATGTTCCAAAACAAAGCAACTTAAACATGAACACTACTAATTTTAAACACCACATATTCTTTAGCGCGCGTAATAAGTCTTCAGGCGAACATGTACGATTTCTTGGCGCGCGCATCAGCGTCGTTATGCTGTCGTACCGTCAGGAATGATTTCATAGTCGAGTTGTCTGATGCGGCGAAGGATTTTGTATGGCCCGAAGTATCAATGCAGCAACTATTCACTTCGTCCGCGACGGCGAACTGGTGTCCAAACCCACACTTGGTCTCCTGGATTATACTCTACGAGGCGTCGTCGTAAGTTGTATTGTCAGCTGTCGGTGCGCTGTTGGTCGTTAATGTGCAGCCGTGCGAGTCGTCGGGCTTCCTCTGCACGCTGCAGGTAGGCGGCGACGTCAAAGTTGTCCTCGTTGGTTGCGTGCGGCAGCATTGCATCGAGCGTCGTCGTGGGCTCCCTGCCATACACAAGCTTGAACGGGGTCGCTCTGGTCGTCTCCTAAACTGCCGTGTACGCGAAGATCACGTATTGCAAGATGGCATCCCAGGTCTTGTATTCAGCGTCGACGTACCTACATGGCGATCATGTCCGCGATCGTTTCGATCAGACGTTCCCTAAGTCCATTGGTTTGGGTATGGTACGCAGATGTTTTTCGATGGCTTGTATGACTGCATTCCAGGATGGCTCGTGTCAACTCTGTCATAAACGCCGTTTCCCTGTCCGTAACGCTCTAAAATATCTTTTCTTTACAACCCTGTCAAGAAATTTCACACAGGAGAATGGTGTTCCATAGGGGTGCACCTTAAGTACCACACTCGTTATAATAAAAATGAAATCTATAGCAAAAGTGATTCCGAACTCCATCATGTACTCAGTGCATGTCGATGACTTGCAAATAGCATGTACATCTTCCAGTGTGCCATCATGTGAGAGACAAATTTAATTAACAGTACATAAGGTAACCATATGGGCTGATAGAAATGGTTTCAAGTTCTCCACACATAAGTCAGTAGCCGTTTTGTTTTCACTTAGACGATGTCTGCACACCGATCCCCAAATCTATCCTAACAATGCTGTTTTACCTGTAAGACATGAACACACATTTTTGGCATTACCTTCGACAGAAAGCTGACTTTCCTCCCCCACATAAACGCAGACAAAAATAAAGCTTCCCGATCTTTGAACGTACCTTAAGTCCTGTCACATAAACGCTGGGGATCCGATAGAACATGCCTATTGCATATTTATCGTTCTGTTCTTCGTTCGTGCATAGATTATGGTTGTATAGTGTACGAATCTGCAAGACCCTTGTACCTGAAACTACTAGACCCGGCCCACAACTTAGGTTTGCGTCTATCCACTGGTGCCTACAGGACAGCATCAGTTAAATCTTTATGTGGAAACAAATAAGCTATCCCTTGCATACTGAAGAGCCATTCTTAAATTTTCGTACATCCTAAAAATTCGTTCTTTACTGAAACACCATTGTTACACAACAGTTACATGATGCCCACCTAGGACACTGTTTAAGAATAAGCCTCAAGCAGTCAAGCCGTTCGTACTTCGTTTTGAAGAAAGGTGGAAAGAATTAAACATACTAGATACACTACCCAATGTTGCGCATTTTCCCCACCCACTGCCACCCTGGTACAGTTTTCCCGATGTATGTGACTTAACACTTACAAAACTCCACAAAAAACTGACACCACACAAACACCTTTTACAAAAGTTTTTGACCCTCAGTGATAAGTACTGAAATTATAAATCATTTTACACTGATGGTTCTAAAACGGCATTTTATGTAGGCAGTGCCATAGTGGGAGACAAACAAGAAAACATAATAAGGTTACCTCAGTGCGCTTCCATTTTCACTGCAGAGTGCTATGCAATTGTCGTAGCAGTAGAAAACTCAATAAACGAGAATATGAAGAAGTGTCATTTACACCGATTCCTTAAGTGCTCTCGCATTTCACTCTAGAAATTCATGTTCATTATTGATTGGAAATATATAAAACATAGCAAAAGCCAAAGCACAGGGACAGAGCTTAACACTGTGCTGGGTTCCAAGTCATGTTGGAATTAAAGGCAATGAGAGAGCAGATGAGTGTGCTGTACAAGCACAACACGAAACAATTAAGAAAGTACGCATTCCCTACAAGGACAGCTTAAAGTAAGTGCACTGCAAGCTGAAAGAAAACTGGCAGTCAGAATGAAATTTGGAATAAAAAAATAAGCTGCGCTTGGTAAAACCTACCATAAAGGAATGGAAGTCATGCTCTCGTCAAGAACATTTCATTGAAGTCATCGTATGTCGCCTGCACATCGGACACACACACACACACACACACACACACACACACACACACACACACACACACACACACACACACACACACACACACACACACACACACACACACACACACACACACACACACACACACACACACACACACACACACACACACACACACACACACACACACACACACACACACACACACACACACACACACACACACACACACACACACACACACACACACACGCACACACGCACGCACGCACGCACACACACACACACACACAACTTTATTCTCGCAAAACAGGAATGACCGACATGTGGACTATGTGGAAAAGAGATGGCAATAATACACATTTTATGGCCGTGCAAAAAACTGGACAAGATGAGAAAAAAAAACACTTCCCACAATTCTGCAACGAACAGATTTCTTTCCATCCTCGCCTACTTCTAGGAGTTGACTCACTTGTAAATTCATCATTGTTTCATTTCTAAAAGAAGCAAGGTTTTTAAATGAGATATAGATTTTTTAACTAACTTTTCAGACCCATCACACGGATAACAAACTAAACCTCGCGCTTGGCGCATGGTGGCCTTAGTAGCCTATGTGCCATTCAACCCCACTAAACTATTTTCTTTACAATTGCTAGGCTTTGAAGAGGAGGTCCTGAAAAAACTTTCAGGTGTACTAGTGAGTGTTCGCGACCTGCAAAAGGCCCAGCGGAGAAGCCTAAACCAAACTGCTGTTCGACTACCGGGTGACTTCCCCTCGCAGCCGGTGACTTCACTGGAAGCACATGTAACATTGGATAGTTACTTGGAAAATGAGGAGCACGTGCAGTCTTTGGTATGCAGTTCGTGCTTCAGTGAACTTTCACTTGGAGATCCTGTGTGTCCAAGCTTTGTAATAGTCTATGGCACCTCAAGTATAGTGAGCAGTGATCAAATTCCAGTGATATAAAAATTCAAGCTATGGAAAGTTATCTCTGTCATTAGGCACTTTACTAGGCAGTGGTTGCAATCCTCAGCTACATTTTTTGGGCTCAGTAACAGTTACTCAACTACTTGTATGTACTTCTGCAGTGTGAACTTAAAAAGCTATGTGCACAACTTTTCCTGTAGTTGAGGCACTTCGACATGTCTGAATTACTGTAATGTGCTTGAACTTTATGTACATTCAACCTTATTTTTTTCTCCAGACCAATTAGTTTGCTCTGAAAGGAGGCATGGACGCAAAACATGCCGTTAGAAATATTTTGCGGGCTGTTGTTAGCAAGTCTTGCTGTGCAGTGCAGCTGGGTAGGTTCGAGGGGTCTGAAGCAAAGCTTTAAGAGCCTTGCCAACCTTCTTCACCTGCTTCTTTGTAAGTTTACAAACTGGAATAGGCTTTGCACTGATAATTATTCATTCAGCATTCTTCAGTTCAATCTGGCCGCGTATCCAGACTGAATGTAAAAAAAGCCACAAAGGATGATGTCGGTGGAGAGAAGGTCAGGCACTTGCTTTTATTCCCTACCACTAGGAAAACCCATCATGACTGCTTCAGACCCCATGCTGATAACGCGCCCTGTAGACGTGCACTATTTGGCAGGCACGAGGTTACAGAGACATTCAGTTCATGAACATTTTGTGTACAAAACATCCAAGGCTGCAAGAAAGCGAAAATATCACTGGTAGCTGGGCAGCAATGGATACAGTTGAGAGGTTGTGCTCGGGTTGCGGCGTGTAAATATTGGTCGAAGCGTGTAACGTACAGTGATGTGGGGGCGGGGGGGGGGGGGGGGTAATCTGACTGCAAATAATGTGAAATTGGAGCATAGTCTGACAAAAACGTTTCATAGAACGATTTACTGCCTTTTTACTGGTTCCGTGTCATTAATCCGGGAACAAAAGCACAAACAAACTGTGCCTCCTAGCTTTAATAAAATTTATTAAATGCACGTTCGTGCATATACTAGCATGCATTGACAGCAAAAGTAGCAACATGCACTCCGCCTTCATGACAGTGGCCAAGCTAACCCCATCGAATATAAATATTGTAGACAAATTTTACTTTCAGTTCTTTTACTGGCACAGACATTTTCCTTTCAGTGTTTTGCATGAACCAGCCACAGTTCGTGTTAGCTTTTTTCTTTTGTCTCATTTTTGTTGTTTGCAGTGTGTTTCTTCTAAAAGATGCAATGTAATTGCTATGTGGCTTCAGTATTCAAAGTACTTCCTTTTTCGGCGTTTGTACATGCGCCCTATTTTGCAGGTGCAACACGCAGACTTTTCAATAAAACGGATGCCACCAAAAGGTGGCTTATGTTTGCTGAAGACCAGGACGGGAGCCGCACCGCTAGGCGTCGTGCCATTACAGAATCGAGAAGTGCATAAGCTATGAAACTAGTGCTGATCAATAAAGCAGCGGAAATAAAAAAATGAACAAAGTCAATGTACCCCCAGAGTGGGGTGTATTTTGCAGTACTCATCAGTCATATAGCAAACAATATTCCTGTAGCGTTTGCAGATGTATGCAAGGGCAAAAACATAAAGTTTGAAGACATTACTAATTTATTGTAGATATTATGAATCGTAAAACTACACAAAACAATTGATTATGCCTCTCATTCATGTAGACTTCCAGCAAATGAGCTTGTTTGACATGTTCTGGAAGCCGGTTCCAACAGTACCTATCACTTTTTTCCAGGAAGCTTGCAGCATTGCTATAACTGCTTACTGCTGCACTTTCGCACCAGCTTGTCCAGTGACCATATTAAGTTTTCTCAGACCTTCTAGAAGGCCTAGATATATTTTATATATCCAGAACTTGTGGCCCCAAACCTGTACAGGTAGGTATAAAATGTTGAATAAGGTTAGAGGAGGGTGGAAGCAACTGACTGTTGCTGAAAACAGGTGCTAGGAAGAGGCTAAAACACATTGATAAACATGATTGGCACACAATAGAAGAAAATGCTTGGATGCAACAAGGTTTCTGCATATAGGTGTTATCATGGTCTATGACCTTTCCTATGATTGTTCATGATTGGCCTTCCTTAGATTGCCCAATAGTAGGCTTGTCCCCACATCCATGCACACATTTTGATTGGTGTCCAGCATTGGGGCAATTATGGAAGCATTGGCCATTGATGATTTATCATGCTTGGTCCAATACAATTCTACTTGGGTTCTTTCTCCTCACTGGTTGCCTCTGAGCAGGTTAAGCGACGATTGTTCCCCAGAGGCGTCTCTGAACACAACCTAAAGGTAACATACACTCACTGAAGTTAGGAAATAATTGTGGTGAAGCTAATTGCATATTACCGTTGCCATGCCATCACCTTATGGTTGTGTTCACACTGGTTTTGTACTTATGAAAATTAAAAACATCACGTAATGCAACCTAAAGGGGACCAGCCTCCCGGAAAGATATCGGTAGCTTGTTTTAAGGTTGCGTTTAAAAAAAATAGAGAAAAGTAATTCGCTCAATGTTAAGGCAAGTAGTGTCAATCTATTTTCCTATTTAAACAACGAATACGATAGGCTTTAAATGCGCTCTTATTCATTTTTACAATATTTCCGTTATGTTTCGCCAGGTGACGCTGCTCAGAAGACCCTGCCATTGAGAGAACGAAATTTCGTTGCCCAGGGACCGGCCCGCACCTCATTGAACTTGATGTAGCATTGATCTTTTCTAAATATAGGATAGCACGCTGGCGAGGTGATGCACTACTTCATTGTCTGGGATTCCAGCGTGACCGGGAATCTATCTCAGTGTGACAGTGTTAGGACGTAGTTTGGCGAGAGATCTGTGTAGATCATCCTGCAGTATCTCAGGAATGCGAGCCGTACGACTGGTGAGTATGGCCTGTACTGAATCAGTGTATATGGTATATCTAGAAGGTTTATGGACCTTATCCACCCACGTGAGACATTACTCTTCACTACAAAACGAAATGAAGATTCCCTATGACATTAGAGAAACTATTCGTACGCAGATAAATCTCTCACTACCACGCAAATACGCATTCAATACAACTAAGTACACTGCTCACTCCTGCGCGATTATTTCTATACCGAATCATACATTCCCCCGCATGCCGAAATTGTTTTCAAGACAATGCAAATTAGAGCATTGCATGTTTTCATGCCCGATGCATTCAATCACCCCACATTCATCACCCTCCTCCCCCAACGTGGCGGGCTTGGTTAGCATCTGACCAGCTGAAAGATCAGTTGGCCTTGGTGACCCTGGCCCAGGACATTCTGAACAGTTATTAATGTGTTAAATAAAGTTGTTTCCTCCTCCTCCTCCTCCTATAGGATAGCACAGTTTGCTTTATGCAACTTCGGTCTTACCATAGAAAGGCGGCTATCATCGCTATCATCAGGATCTTTATTTCAGACACTCCAATATCTCGAGGGCTCTTTGTTCATGGAAGTTAAAAACAACATAAATCACTACATTGATCTGATGCACAAGTAATAGGGCACCTCCCTTGAGCGACGAGAACACTCCACACCTGACGATGTGTGTGAAAGAAGAACTCTCAAATTAATAATAAACCTTAGCCTGTGCTTAAATATGCAGCCATGCTACTCAGTGTAAGAAAAATAAATGGCGAAAAGAAAGTCTGAAAGCTTAATGCATGGAAGGCGGGGAGAGAACTCGTACGAAAATGCGTCTTCGAATTAAGTTATGACACGAAATGATTAAATCAAACATTCTTATAAAGTGAAAGTAAACAGTCCTATAAAGTTCTGAGCATGACGAAGGCCTGAGGTTTGTACGCAAGGGGAAACGAGAGCTTGCCGAGATGTGCAATATAATTTTAACACGGCAATAAAACGTTCATTACATACGTCTCTTGCGTAGCGCAGGCTACAAGAGCTAAAACTCAATTTAGGCGACACATAACATAATAAACCACTGTAAAATAACTAAAGCAGTGTAGTCTATATTTTTGGATGAGGTGCTAACGGGCTGCGCTTATAGCCCAGAACAACCACGGCAATACACGAGGCTCAGTGAGGTTCCAGTGACGACAGTTTAGCTCATGACACCATGCGCACTTCCGGCGGTATGTCAATCAGCCCGCCACGCTGATCTGTTTCAGCGAGTGGTCAGGTATGCGACGACGTAGCGTAAGGGTCTCTATACAATAAAAGCGTTAAAGTTGTTTTTGCGGGTACCAAGATTATACGTCATTCTCTATCAGCGAAGGATGCAGACATGCCAGAGACTAGCGCGCGAAGGCAACTCCTGCAACACACGTACATCACAACCCCACGGATGGCGATATGGAATTGAAGTATTCTTCATACTGATGCGAGATATAATCTTGCGCCAAAAAAAAAGCGATATTCACACCCAACACACATGCACAGAGCGATTCAGGCACACTCCAATGATCCAGCCTTTTCGCCTATCCCACACGGCGCCACTTCTATCCGTCTAGCGGCATTTTGTATCATACTGTGTGCATCGTGAAACAAACTCATGATCGTTTCAAGTAGCCTGACCCCACCAAATTCCTTGTACATTAATACAGGAAATCAAACTACTGCTGACGTGGCCCACGATGAGGATATGATGGTCATCAAGATAATACCTTTGTAATCAACGCAGAAACAAATGTTACTGAGGTTTGCGTTTGCCTCAACATAAATGCATGAAATTCGCAACATGAAAGAATATGCGCCATCAAAACATGCATATATGCTTGATTATCGTACGTGAAGTGGTGAACACATATCAAGTTTTATTAGAAACAGCAATTGAAAACCGCCCGAACAGATAGTTGCAAAAGAAAAGAAAGTGCCAAGATTAATGCTGCGAAGTGATTCTCTTGAAGACATACCACATCGGACTGTACCTCCAAAATAATTTGTTTGAATTCATAGGCCATGAAACCCGTGCGCATTTTGAAATGGTCTTTTAAATCAGATGAGGTCTTTTTGCAATGCCGGTGCTCGACATCGTTCAAACGGCACAGCTAAGGCATCCACCACCCATAATACAAGACAGCTGTTTCCTGAAGGACAGAAAAGGTAAGATATTTCGACGCGTGGGGCTGCTCTTCCTTCGGCAGAACATTATCACTAAATCGCCGCTGCAGTTTATTCACCAAGGCCGTGTTGTCTTCCACAACTACAACAGCCTCCTAAGAGATATGGAAAAAGGCAGTACTCGGAAATGAGAGATGTTTTCACGACGTCAATAAATATACATATGAGCCTCAACATTTTATTTATTCATCCGCTGCGGAGATTTGATTCAAATCAAACTTCGCAGTACTTTGCCGCTCAACCACGCCGATAATAACGGCAGATTTAAAAAGACTGAAAAGTTTTAATAATGGCTGGTTACTTATGTGATGTGCCTGACAATCAGATGTGGCATTCGTGCTGTGCAATCCTTGGTATTTTTATACTCGCAATCACAATAACGCATCAGTTGTGCCAAATGTGCAACAAAGAACAAAGAAGGCTCACAACCCCTTCGTATCGAATGAAAAATTCCTGGAAATATTCGGCGGGATTCAAAGAAGGCGATTCATACCGTTTCGCTTGACAGCTTTCATTCAAGATGCACTGCTAATGCAATTACTTTCACTGCAATGGTACTGCCAAATACACCAATCAAAACAAAAGGGAACGCAGGGAAGTCCTCATTGTACGTTCCCGAGCCCATCAACAAATATTTCGAGAATACTTGAATGATGAAGCAGCGTACAAATACTGTTTGACATAGCTCAAAGTGACCTATTTTGGTGTTTCTGCACACAATTTATTCCTGCAGTACCTTTGTAATTGCTCTAGTAACAGCGCAAAATCCGGATAATTGTGCCTGTGCTGAACCACAGTTAACCATGATAGCAGATTGTACATTGTGCTCCCTTCATATATCCCACCAATGCTAATACAAGTACTGAACGCCACTGTCATGGGGTGCTCAAAAAGAGTTCAATAGGTAATGGAACAGGATACAACTGCCCAACGGGATCTCTCGCCCGCTGGCTCGAAACATGAATGTTTTGAAGCGTATGGCAGAAGCAATGTCGGCTACCGAAACCGAGAGATAACAATTGTAATAAGGAACACGAAAGAGTACTATACGATAGATCAGTTCACTCCAGGAAAGCCCCTAGTTTGATGCCTTACCGCTGAACTCCTGCACGATTGACACCAAAATGAACCTTCGACTCTACTACAGAATTGTGACTGCCACAGCGATAATAATAACCCTAAGATAAATTCCAGGTAACCACATGACATACACAAGAAACGTGGTCAAACGATGACAGGGTGCTGGACAGTAATCGTGGAGGCCGGTGATTTCACGTTATCAGCTGTAGAAAGTACATTTTGTCTTGGGGTTCATATTTGAGCCTACGGCACAATTGAAGGTCTTGGCGAAGGGCGCGAAATTAGCCATGGCCTTGTTACAATCCCCGCCGTAGATGTTATCGGCGTCCGTCTTTGCGCAGCTGGAGAGGCAGGCGGTGATGAAGAACGTCTTTTCTTCGGTCAGCGCCTGCGACAGACAGACACCGCACCTCGCGATAAATAATGCGATTTGAGGCTGTTTCTGACTTTTTGCGGCCTGAGAATTCGGCATTTGTTCTGTTGTGCCGCGATGAGCTCAATATTACACCAAATAACTTCGATGATCTACCCTCCATTTCTCTTCATTTTTTTATTCTGTGGCGACTCTGCCACAGCATTCACACTTGGAACATTTGCGTCACTAGAAGTCAAAAGGTAAGTGCTGCTACACGAAACTGTTAAACAGGCCTCGTTTCATCCCTGTCAGGGTGATAGTATAGACAAAACTAAGTCACGCCCGTAACAATTAACATACGTAGCGAAGCACACGAGCAGTAAGTCTCCCATAGGCAAGTTAACCGCCATACTAAAAATGTGGCCAAAGCCTACGATACTCGATAACGAGAAATTTGAGCGCAGCAGTAGCGGTATTTCAGTTGTGCGATATGCTGACATAGTGACATTAACGCAGAGATGCATCTTATGTACGGTTAACGCTATCTCTGCATGCTGTCCCCTATAACCATCTTTCAACTGACACTCATTCCATTTCCTTATATTGATTACTATAAAGAAGGTTCTGTCACCACACTCGCCAGCGCCGCTGCCATCATATGCACATTCAGTATATAGTACCCAGGTATACGCCGGAATAGCGTGCGGTGGCAAAGAGTGTACGCAGTTGTGCGCATGCATCAAACTTTATAACTGCTAAAGTGTTTATGGCCTCATGACTGGCGTCCCTCTGTAAGCATGTGTGTCCTCAGGAGAAAGAATATAAGAAAACGAATTAGAGGGTCTCTTAAATGTCTCCCAAGAAGAAAATTGCAAAAGCCTACCCTTCCTCTCCTATCATATGCCTCTCAACATTTGCCTCTTATCAGCGTTGGTTGCAGTCACAGTGTGGTTGCAGTGCTACATTATAACTATAATCGCTTTACAGCGAGGGAAAGACGCAGTATCTGTCACACTTTCTCCGGCAACTGTTCTTCGGACGGTACACTATCGCTCCTATAGCGTGGCATTCCTTGTCGCGCGTTCGTGGGATTGGAGATGGCAGGAACGCTAGACAAGGACACATCTCATGAAATTTACAGATATCGCGCATAACTTTCAAGAACACGATTTCGTTCCATGAGCCTAGAAAGGCTTTTGCCTTAATAATCGAATCATTTCGACCCCAGTAATAGCAGAAGTATCGATTCACTATCCATAAGAACATGCAAACCACTGCTCTACCCAGTTCAAGAAAAGAGTTCATGAGTGTACTAGTTTTAAGCCGACGGGGGCTGAGGGAAATGAAAATAATGAGAGCAAGTAGAAAAGTAAAAAAATAAAGTCATGAAAAATAAAATAAAAATCAATCAATAAATAATGAAACATAACAGACAAATACAACAAAGAATAAATGATAAAAGTAAATTTATAGAAGTAGGAAAGCAAATTTAAAGCTGGCTGAGCTCATAATGGGAATCGGCACGGAACTTTGAATGCCTTCGTATTTCTGCACGCAAACAGACAAATGCGGTAACGCCCCAAAGTAAGTTAGGCTTGGAGAGACGCCGTAGTGAAGGACTCCGGAAATTTCGGCCACATGGGGTACTGACATTTCACGGTGCACGGACGTCACTCCGTTTAGCCTATATCTAAACGCAGCCACTGGAGTCGGGTACCCGGGTTCGAGTCGAAATGGAGTGGTTTCCGTGTTCTGTGCACAGGTGCTCCCTTGTGAATTTTTAAAATCTACTCTAAAGATGTATTCCCTAAATCCTAAATTACGCGTCAGTGTTTCTTGCTTACGCTTAATTATGGCTTCCAACATGGCCACGCTCTTAGAAGCAAGACCAATATTTTGAAACACAATTCATTGTAACTGCGTTCGTCGGTAAATTTATTGACTTTAAATGAGACATCGAGACTTGGTTTCGTTTGACCTCGTGTATAGAAAAACGTATAAGCGTGAAATTTTCATTAGTAATCAATTGAATTATTATGCTTTGTTTTAGGTCTTAATGTAAGTGTGGTTCCGCTGATAAAAATACTTCGCATTCTAAGACCCAGCTGGCGCCACTAGACTGACGTTAGTGACCAGTCTCGTTTGATACGTTCAGCTACAACATTATGCCTCATCTCACAAGATGTTTGCAGCACAACGTAATGCACGGCTCTCTCGTTCAATCAGAAATGCAGCGCGCTACATGACTGTGTTCCTACGCGCCAGTCGCCCCAACAAATAGCTCCATCCATGTGAAAGCAGGCGTACTGGTAGTTAGCGCTTGATGTCTTTTTGTTCTTTCCTTTGATATGGACAGGGGAATGCCCGTTCAAAAAAGACTGGCTCCACTTTTTTCTTTTGACACCACCTGTTCTTATCATATCCTCGGTTGTCATGTCACAGTTATTTGCAGTGTTTTTGTCATGTGCATATAAATTTAGTCTTCGATAGTGGCGGAATGAAAAACAATCTCATGTGCAGCGCGAAAGTCAACGCACAAGCGCTCTAAATTAATCCAGATGCCTCCACTTCGGCGCCTGCCATATTCCTTGAGAGACGATATTGTTCTCATTTTCGTTACTCTCGCTGCGACAGTAGTGAATGATCTCGATTTGTGCACATTTCAGGCATCACGTTTGCACATTCCAGAGTCTCATCTTATAGTCCTCATCACAACTCCATTCAGCGCTGTTGGTTGTGTGGTCCTCCAGGTTGACAAAAATACCAGGTCCTTGGACAACAACATCGTCGATGATGTGGTTCAGGTTTCGCATCACATCTTCCCCAGTGATAACAGGATGTACGTAATTCTTCCATTTCTCAGCTTTCATTTGCCTGATGCCTTTCCAAATCTAAGGCTCCACGACTTGGAGCTTAAACGTCTTATTTCGACTGACCACGAAATCCTTGACATCGCTACAAACAAGCTATATCGGGTTCAGTTGGCAGTGGTAGGGTGGCAAGCACACAACGAGATGACCAGCAACTTCAGCGATGCAGTCTACACGGTATCGGTACCCACCTGCGTTCACGTTGTTGACAAGCTGCGTCAGCTCGGCCTTCATCATGTCGCTTCTCCGCGCGACACCTTTTCCGGACAGCCAAGCGTGCATCTCCTTTTTGAGGCTACTCATCCGCTGTGCCTTATCCTGCTTCACAGAATAATATGGCGCGTTGTCCTTATGAGTGCATTCGTACTTGAGCTGCCCTCACTCTCGACGCGAGCGCTTAAAACATTTAAAGTCATCTGCTTCGCCTGCTTGGGAAAACAGCGCACTGTCGGTGTGCGGTACACAGCAGACACAATCGACTAAGCCGACGCCATGTTGGATAATGGAAATGCATCACTAAGATCGCCAAAGGCATCCGCAGAGGTGCGTCCGTCCGAGTTTTCTCTGATACTTTCTTCAGTAATTGGAACATTCTACTATATAAATATACCAGTGCAACCTATGTTTTGAATTTCCGTGCGTGTTGATTATAATACCTCCACACTGCTCAAACATTTGAGAGACTATTTTTTGTTTCCGCAGCCCTGATTGGACGAAAGAGCTATACCTTTCGCAGTGCTGTAAACATCTTGTGAGACGAAGTATAGGAGAACGCGAGAGATGCCCAAACTGTTTACAATACCCTTGTGGGGCCCATTGGACGTCCGGAGCTGGTGCAACCGCTATGATACCCATGTTGGCCCCCTTTAGAGCAGCCTGAACTGGCTTGCTCCTATCGCATTTGGGAATCATATAGGCATGAAAGGGTCACAGGAATACATATAACCCCATCCGGTATTCATGGGTCCCTCGTGGTAATATATGACTCATATAAAGCAAAGGTGCTCCATGTGGTAAAAAATAAGAGGGGTTCAAAGCATCTGAACTAAATGTGGAGAGAAAGCTTTGATTACGAGTGACCGAACGTTACATCGAAAACAACCAGCGTTCAGTGGAACGCATCAAAGTTACCGGCACTCTATGCGGAACCCACGTTCATGTCTGTTATGTGCGTGTGTACGTGGCTTAGGTGTAACTTGAAATCAAATATCATGGCAGGCTGATTCTATGTTCACCGTATGCAC
The DNA here is from genome assembly GCF_055883805.1 of Amblyomma maculatum. Taxonomy (NCBI): domain Eukaryota; kingdom Metazoa; phylum Arthropoda; class Arachnida; order Ixodida; family Ixodidae; genus Amblyomma; species Amblyomma maculatum. Next base: position 125,179,351 of record NC_139353.1, on the reverse strand, counting down.
AAGAAAGGAGAGGCCAGAGTTAACGAAGTCGGTTGATAGGCAACGGGACAGACTTACAGCTACCGACGAAATGCTCAAGGGAAACGGTGTGTATTGATTGATTGAACGTCTTTTATGGAATAGGAAGGCTCATGGCCATGTATGGGGGTAAAAGGGAGTAGGCAGAATCTTCATTATTTGCACAGGTCGTCACTAAAATCATATTGCTCTGACCAGGCCACTAATGGAGCCATACTTGGCAAATATCATCAGTGTGTTAGCATCAGTTCCTAGAAGGGAACCGTAGTTCAGGCGGCAAGGTTCGATGTCGGAACGTCCAGTAGAAAAAGCAAGGCAATCCCAGAGATTAGAAATCCCGCCGCGCGTTGGAGTCGTACAGTGGGGGCACTTATTCATATCCTCTGTACACTGACGCCAGCAGGCCATAATACGTGGCGTGTAAGCCGCATGGGTGATGAGCTTATTGAAGAAGACTTCTTAACTTCGGGTGTGGTGGGTTTTCAGCGTAAAAGGTGGGCCTGGTGGGGCCACCTGCATGCGATGCTGACTGAGGCTACGAAGACTGGTCCGAGTATAGTGCATAAGGGCAAGAGAAGGCGTGCACTGCCCTAAAAAGGTCGAGTAAGGATGAAGCAAGGAGGGTTGGGAAGTAAATGTAGACATCCCACCTTCCAAGGCAGCCGCGGCGTGCGTCGGTGCATTGCCCCCTGATTCGTTCGAGTGGCCTGGGGTCCACTAAATAACGACAGTTCTGGCCGCGAGTTGTTGGCATTCCCGGAATAGCGATTTCCTTGTAGGCTTCAGAGGAAGCAGTAAGAATGCGTATTGAATAAGTTCCGGTGCAAGGCACTCCTGACAAGGCTCCCCAAATCGCTAGTTCAGCATGCAGAGGGGTACCCTGAGGTAGGTGGCAGGCATAAGCGTCTGAAAGGGAAAGGTTGTCATCGCATACCCTGCTACAAAATTAGGGTTCACATTTATGTTGAGCCTTTAAGGGTATGACGCGACAGCGTAGGCTACCAGCGCAAATATAAAGCCCTGCTTTGCCTGAGCTATATGAACGTACCAGCGTTGCATAGGGGTAACGTGAATTCATTCCGCGTAAAACATGATTGCTTTACAAATTTAATTTTTCCTAGAAATGTATAAAACTATAACAGCTTAACTAACATTACTGTGACTCAACCTTCTTTTCGTGTACCGCCCATCTCAACTGATGACGTAAAAGCTCAAAAATGCTTTTTAATTTTTTGCTTTTGTTTGTTTTCACGCAGTGGATTGTGTATACCAATGACGCTTGTTGTATTTACCTGACAGTGTATTTTTCTTTCTTCATATTGCTGTATTTATATGGCAGTGAATTTTTTCTTCACTTCGTTCTGTTGTATACGGCTCTTGTTTTCCCGCAATGTCATACCCCCCCGCTGCTAAAATCTCTCGTGGAATGCAGTATCTGTGAATAATAAATAATAAAATATAATTTCAGGCTGAGTTTAATGTCACCCTCCCACTTAAAAGGAGAGGCCCGAGTTGGCGTTCTTTCAGGCACCGCCGAAATACCGTCGAAATGCTCAAAGGTATAGTAGTATAGCTTTCGCTACCGAAAAAGATGAGCCCAATAGGGGCTGCCCAAGGAATGCCGCAGTGGGCCCAAAAGAAAGTGCACCTCGCTACCTCATCTATGTAATTCGCTATAAGCGCGCCGTAATTATCTGTTCTGAAAGAGTCACGATCACAGTTCTAAGCGTATTTACAGTTATATATATTTCATGTTTCAGACTTTTGCAGTGTGGAATCTATATGGTATTGACTGAAAATTTATAGCAATAACTTCGGCGCCTTAAGAGGTTGTAATGAACCACCTCCAATTCTTTCTTACGTCGCCATTATTCAACGTAGAACGTAAAACTAAAACTCTCCAGGTGACATTTAGGGGCAATGTGGGCCAGTCCATATCAGTATATCAGTAGGAACACAACTCAGTAACGTTGTTCAGTAAAGAATGCCATGTGAAGATATACTGCAGAGTATTTTGCTCGTGATAGTTACTAGAACAAGGGCAGCCCCAAAAATGCCTACGTCTGGCCATGGTGGAAGCAAGCGGGCTAGCCCAAATCAGACTGTGTGATTTAGCGCCGGTGCTAATCTGGCATTCGAGCAGTTACTTGGCATGAGCAACAAAACGTTCGTCCAATGTGGCTGTCCCTGTCTGTACAAATGTAGGGTGCATTAGTGATTGTGCTAGGCTGCCCACATTCACGAATCTAGGCCGAATGTTAGCAGCCCTTTTCCGGCTGCCCGCATTAGTGCGAATTGGAACTGACCAGGCCATGAGTGGGCAGCCCAGATCTCCTTCTGGGCCCCAGTTCGAACCTCGCACGGGGCTCGCGTGGACTCCCCACAAGGGCCATTACGGGCCTCCACCCAATAGCTCACTTTGTGTTACTTTGGTGCCTTTCATTCCGCACTTGTCTGAATCTGAAAGACGCGCTGAGTTTGGCACTGTTAAATATCATTTATAATAATAATAATAATAATAATAATAATAATAATAATAATAATAATAATAATAATAATAATAATAATAATAATAATAATAATAATAATAATAATAATAATAATAATAATAATAATAATAATAATAATAATTACTTGGTTTATGGAAAACGTAAGGCGTAATCTCTGACACAGTTTTTTTGTTGACGCGTGAACCGCGCAGTATGGCAAGGAAGGCAGATTAGTATGAACGCGTAAAGAAAACGGTGCCGGAGTGGTGGTCTCTCGAATAACTTCGACCTCCTGGGTATCTGGAAGGTGCACTGTCATCGCGCAGCTGACGAGCTATTAGCTATTCGCTTCCATAGACGTGCGGCGTAGCCAGGATGCCTAACATAGAAGTTCAACTTACGAAAAGCGCCGTAATGTTTGACAGATTGGTTGGTTCAGCAACATTAGGTGAAGATACATGTCCAGCACGATCGCACCTGCTGCCACATTGCATTAAAGAGACCTTCCTAAAATCCATCAGTCCATCTGTCCGTGTATATTCTTATATATGTGAACACTTGAATGAAGCATCTTCCAGGACGCTTTTCAGTAACTGGCAGCATGATTCATACACCAAACGACTCACGTAAAGTTCATCTACGAAAGGTAGGCCGCCCTTTAACTTGTTTTATATGTTTGATATCAATGGCATCTGAACGGCTCAGAACTGGACTACACAATACGGCAACGCTGAATTTAAAACGCTGACAGCATCGTCCTAAACTCCTGTCGTGAAAAAAAAAATATATATAGATCAGCACAGCATACATACTTGGCACTTTTAAATTTTGCTCATCTTTGCTCGGTAGTGTCCTCTGGAACCCCCCATACTATACGAATCTTCATCCGAATATCTAAGCAAATACATCCCGGTGATGGTTGCACAGCCACCAGTTTACTACCTCGGATAGTTGGGTGTTATTCTTGTCGTGGACTCGCTTGAAAGCATCAAATGCCACTTCTATGGCAGGCACTTCCGGGAACACGCTGGAATTGCTGCTAGTTAGACAGTCGAGAACGCGCGCCATGAAGAGGGGCTTCACAGTCTCGCTGAGCCACGATGACACGATCTTTCCCTGGGGGTCAACCTGCCCACGAAAAGGAGGGGTGGTTATGGGCACATCCAATTTAGGTAATGAAAGGGTGTGCTACAGATGAACAATAGCCCATTCGTTTTCTAACCAAAAGAGGTATGACCTCCGAAACAGAGTAGAAATTTATCCGTTCAAGAAACGGGAGTCATGCCTGTTTCTCGCTCTCATGGAACGCTTTGAGTAAGGCGCATTCTGCCGTCAGACGTCGACTGACTAAAGGTTGCCTTCAGCACTCATGTCCATCTGAGCGACTGAAAATTTCTTCACCTCGCACACCTAAGCCACTTTCGCCAATTAGGTCACTTTTTCGGCCACACCAGGTTCGCTATTGGCACTGGCAGTTGCTATCGCTTTATTCTTAATGAACATCAGTTCTTCTTTCCGATCATTTTATTCTACGGCCGTACAGCTCGAGGACAAGCTCGAAGAATGAAAGAATGAAAAACTACCGATTGATCTCGCTCCTGCGCTTCACAAGGGTGTCAAAAAATATTTCAGCTTACAACGCTAGAGCCGAAGAGCACACCCGAAGAAGAAGACAGTGCTGGTGCCATATCTATAACGTATACCAAACATCAGGTACAGGGGAATACTTAGTTATATTCGGTCCCTATACTCGATACCCTGAAAAGTTTTATTAACGCGAAAGCGTTACTTCGCTATGTTCACAGATTTCTGTCCGCAGACCGTGTCCGGAAACCGTGTCCGCAAACCATGTCCGCGATATTGTGTCCGCAGCAGGTGTTGGCAATTGAGAAGTGGTAGAGGTTAATGAGTGGTGTCAATCTATAGAGGGACCTAATGTAATGTAATTTAGGTAATTAGATAGAATAACAAGTTCATAGGAAAGGGAAGGCGCAAAATCTGCCACACTTGTTCTGCGCGCACCTGAACCGGTCCGTAAGGGAAGGGAAGAAGGGGAAGTGAAAGCGGAAAGCAACGGGTGCCAGAGTGGATATGACGTCGAAGGTGTGACGTCCCGCAACCGGAAATAGAGCCGCAAAAAGGGCATAGAAAGGGATTGGCGGGCAATGTGAAAGTTCGAGAATAAAAGGGGTAAACAAGAAGTGAATTAATGTGAAGTAGAGAATGTGACGTCACGCAACGCGAATTAGAGCCGAAAAGGGGCATAGGAAGAGATTGGCGCGGAATTTGAAAGTGCCAAAGAATACAATGCGCAAACGATAAGTGAAGCTACTACAAGCAACCAGAAGTAGCCAACAGCAGCATCCGTGCGTTGGCATTAATCCAATGTAGATTCTGCAGTTCTCTCATTTTTGCCGATACCAGTACAAGAGACAGAATGAAAATCGATGCTCGATATAGATATTCAAGGCTGTATCGTAGTTCGATACATATGCTGATATGCCAAGATGATAAAAGCGGTAATATTAACAGCGAAGTTGTTAGTATTAACCGTGCTTTCTGGAACCTTTAGCGCATTCCTATATAGGGCATTTTATTTTTTTTTATCAGAAAGAGAATAACCCTATCTGGGCAGCTGGGCATGTCAGAACTTTACAATGAATAGACTTACGCTGAAGCAAGCTCTTCCTAAAGAAGTCTAGTGAAACTATTCTTTAAAATAGTGCTCTTCATACGAACCGCCTTGTGAACACTTGGCTATATGCACCCCGCCGGGGTGGCACAGTGGTTACGGCGCTAGTCTACTGTTCGCAAGGACGCGGGAGGAGGAGGAGGAGGGGCGCGCAGCGGGGTTTACGGAGCTTCTCCCAAACGCACACCCCTGGAAAAGCCGAGCGCCAGGCCGGGGGACGCTTGTACCCATTTTTACCGGTGGGTGTCCGGCGGTGGGTTTCGAACTAACCACCTGCCGCAGCCGAGACGGGCGCTTTTTGATGGAGGCGAAAAGCAAGGCGCCCGTGTGTTGTGCGATGTCAGTGCCCGTAAAGAACCCCAGGTGGTTGAAATTTCCGGAGTCCTCCACAACGGCGTCTCTCATAGCCTGAGTTGCTTTGCGACGTTAAATCCCACAAACAAAACCAAACCAAACCAACTTGGCTACATGCGAAATTGCCGATAAATCTAGAGCTTTTTCTGTTGCTTTTCATTTTATATACTACACGTTACTTACCTCGTGGCCCCTCTTTTTTCTCTGTGCTGAAAAGCGCTGTTGTGGATGCCCTTTATAAAATTGAGCACTTATTTTGCCATTAGTGCAATATAAAACTCTTGGAGCTGTGTATTCATTCTTTGTTAAACGCTGGAGGAACACATAAAAAGCCAAATGGCTGAAGGTTTTTATTATTCCCGACGGCGTGTCCAGCTATGTGGCCGTTCTATAAGCAAGGCAAAAAAAAAAGTATCTCTACATACGTAGATCAGCACACTGTACTGTTTCCTCGATTCAGGTGCCTTTTATCAGCACGAAAGCACAGCCGCACAGAGATATCAAAGCTAATCAATAAGCGCAAGGTGGATGATATAACGAAGTATAACATGGAAAAAATTGAGCATGGTGTAAAGAACAGGGGAAGCCTTAAAGCGGTAAGGAAGAAATTGGGCATAGGCAAAACCAGATGTATGCAATAAGGGACAAGGAGGGCAACGTCCTCACGAATATGGACAAGATAGTCAAAGTAGCCGAGGCGTTCTATACAGATCTCTACAGTAGCCAAAGTGAACAGGACCGTAAGAAGTTTAACGGTAAAGAAAAACAGTCAGATGTTCCACCAGTTACGAAGGACGAGATCAAGAAAGCATTAGAAACTATCAAAAAGGGGGAAATCAGCTGGAGAGGATCAGATAACTACGGATTTGCTGAAGGACGGAGGGGATATAGTGTTAGAAAAGCTGGCCACCCTGTATATGCAGTGCCTGGTGTCATCGACACCAGGCAAAATTACAGACCAATCAGCTTACTGTCTGTTACGTATAAGGTATTTACTAAGGTAATCAATAATAGAATCAGGACAACCTTAGACTGCAATCAAGCAAAGGATCAAGCAGGGTTTCGGAAACGTTACACTACTATCGATCATATCCATACCATAAATCAGGTGACGACAGAAAAATGCTCGGAATATAACCAGCCCTAATACACAGCATGCATTGATTACGAAAAAGCATTTGACTCTGTTGAAACCTCGGCGGTGATTCAGGCATTGCGAAATCAGGGGGTAGACTAGCCGTACGTAAAAGTGCTGGAAGATATATATAGTGGCTGCACAGCAACCATAGTTCTGCATAAAGAAAATAACAAAATTCCCATAAAGAAAGGTGTTAGGCAAGGAGACACGATCTCCCCAGTACTATTCACGGCTTGCTTAGAGGAAGTATTCAGAGACTTGGAATGGGAGCAGTTAGGGATAAGGGCAGATGGAGAATACCTCAGTAATCTGCAATTTGCTGATGACATTGCCTTGCTAAGCAACTCGGGGGATGAACTGCAAATAATGATTGTTGACCTAGACAGGAAAAGTAGAAAGGTAGGCTTGAAAATCAATATGCAGAAGACTAAGGTAATGTTCAACAGCCTCGGAAAGGAACAGCAGTTTACATTAGGTAGCGAAGTACTGGAAGTAGTAGGTGAATATGTCTACTTAGGACAGGTAGTAACCGCAGATCCGGACCATGAAAAGGAAATAACAAGTAGAATAAGATTGGGATGGAGCGCATTTGGCAAGCACTCACAGATTATGACTAGCAGCTTGCCGGTATCGCTAGAGGGAAGTATAAGAGTTGCATTTTACCTGTACTCACCTATGGGGCTGAAACGTGGAGGCTAACCAAGAGAGTTCTACTTAAGTTGAGGACAACCCAGAGGGCTATGGAACGAAACATGGTAGGGGTAACATTAAGTGATAGGAAGCGTGCAGAGTGAGTGAGAAAAATAACTCAGGTTACCGACATACTAGTGGAAATTAAGAAGATGAAATGGGCATGGGCAGGACATGTAGTGCGAAGAGAGGTTAACCGATGGTCGCTTAGGGTAACAAACTGTATTCCAAGGGAAGGAAAGCGTAGCAGGGGGCGGCAGAAAGTTAGGTGGGCGGATGATGTTAAGAAGTTCGCAGGGGTCAAGTGGATGCTGCTAGCACAGAACCGGGTCAAGTGGAGAAATATGGGAGAGGCCTTCGCCCTGCAGTGGGTATAGTCAGGCTGATGATGGTGATGATGATGAATCACAGCCGCACGACTTTAAGACCCTGAGGACTGTTAAAAAAGCCAAGTTTCACCAGCCTCGTTTGATTACTACGTCTGGTTGTAGATAAGAGAGATATGCTTTTATAAGAAGGACTGGCTAAGTGATGTCAGTCAATTCGCATATTTAAAGAACATCTACATTTTTTGTTTTAAAATTCAAAAGTAGTTTTAGAAACTATGGTGAAATTTTCCTGAAATGCTTTCGGCCAAACATAGCTTCACAATGCATAACTTGTTATTCGAAGTTATGTGTTGTAAAAGTGCATCGCCTAAATAACCTCCTAGCATTTCTATTCTGCAATTTCTCTCTCTCTCATCTCCCACGCGACATAAAGGTTTTAGACAAAAAAATCCTAAAGAAAGGACCTTCTTGCGCACTTACAAAGAATGGGTTTGTTTCGAATCAAACGCTGCAAGCTACAAGAACACCGGTTATCCAACTGCGTCATGACCAGCTGAGGCCTCAAAAGTTCTTTTTGCCGCCAAGCATAGCCGACATTCTATGCGGTGCTCAGGAGTTTGGAGAGGTAGGGTTCTAGATAAGTTACCGCGTTATTCAAAACATTGCATGAGCACGCTGCTTACCGGATACCTCATGGACGAACAAGCTGGCCAATGGCAGGCTGGGAGGGAGTCTAGAGATACAGTAGTGTGCGTGGTCCCTACGGCGTTTTTGATTTCCTTGCGTTTTCGTTGATGCTTTTGTTCCTTTGTATCTTTGTGTCACTTAACGGCTTAGCTCCTTCGTGGTCTGCACTAAGTATTCTCAAGTAAAAAAACCTCATGAGTACCTACTTACCATTGGCCCTTTCAGCATTAAAAAAGGGAATATGAATAGATCGATGAGGCTGAAGAAACGGGGCATTTGAATGAAATTTCAAGCAGGAGGGAACTTCGATGACACTGCTAGCCGAGCTGACCTCCGGCTTGTACTATCGCCTGAGCGATCGCTGTCAACACAAAGACTGACTCACAACGGCTTCAATAATTGCAGAATTTTTAAAATGTTTTGTAGTATCAAGTATACTAAAGATGTGTTTTCGATACTGATAATCGGATACTTTTATTTTTAGCGAGCGATACCTAATACCGATACACATAATGTTGGTAAAAACAGTGTCGAAGATACATGCATATTCGATACCGCCAATGTCTGCCAGGTATTACCGCGATAGCGCAATGCCCTGTTCACAAGAAAATCCGGTGTTGGCGTTCTTCGAACACTCGCCGAAAAATGACAGCTATGACTGTGGGAGGTTATATCTGGCATCTGATATGATCAAGATGAAGAGTATGTAGTGCGAATAGACGATTGCCCATGGCCTCTAGGGATAGCAAACTGGATGTCAAAGGAAAGAAAGCTTAGCAGGAACCGGCGGAAACTACAGTTGCCAGATGAGGTTAGGAAGTTTGCAAAGGTCACATATGTTCAGCGAGCGCAGGAACGGGCTAGTTGGAGAAATATGGGAGAGGTCTTCACCCTGCAACGGGTATAGACCGGCTAATACTGATGGTGCCCGCGTTATGATGGGTACCAGAATAGCGGGATGTCGCACGAATACCTAGCATGGTCAATATTCCAGGACCTGCCGACTTGGCTTCTGAATTGAAGTAGGAAGGCTGGGGGCATTGAAAGGTCCAGATTACTCGTATTCAGTCAGACATGCTACCCCTCCCCTGCGAGCACAGTTTTGTGCCGATCTCTATGTCCGGTTATGTTTCACCTAATAAGGCAGCTTACGACTCGATGCTATATAATGTTTTTTTGTAAAATAACAAGGAGCAGGTAAGGCGCAGTGTTGATAAGGCGAGTAGCAAAGTCATTGCAAGTCAGCTACCATTCACAAGCGGCGACGTAGAAAGGAGCCTTCAACGCTTCGCTTCACAGCTTATATTACCCGGTAGAAATAGCACCCAATAGCATTGAAGGCTTGCATAAACTCGTGACTTGGCGTTGTGAGCAAAACCAACAAGCATGCATTTGGACATTGTATCTGCCACCTGATATGAATGGCCACTCATTGCCGGAGCCGCTAATCCGGGTAGCTTCATCGAGATAGCAATCGCGTGGATGCTGAGTCAACCACGCCGCCTGTCAGCCACGCAGGCACGTTCATACGTGCTGGTTAAAGCGACCTTCTTTTACTCCCATATAGAAACATTCAGAAAAACTGGCCACCCTTTACACGCAGTGCCTGGTGTCATCGACGGTACCGAAACCATGAAAGAGTGCAAACATTATCCTCATTCACAAGAAAGGGGACTCTAAGGACCTTAAACATTACAGAGCAATCTGCTTACTGTATGTTACGTATAAGGTATTTACTAAGGTAATCGCTAATAGAATCAGGACAACCTTAGACTGCAATCAAGCAAAGGATCAAGCAGGGTTTCGGAAACGGTACTCTACCACGGCCGCTCGATGGAAGCGCACTGGGTGCGGCCTGCTGCGTCGCGCCGCAGTCAATGGGCAAGCGCGTCCTTGGGAAGTTTACAGTTGCGCCCGCTATTTCTGCTGAGGGCGCCACTGTTCGGGGACACGTCACCGCCGGGGTCGCCGGCTCTGAGCGCGCGGTTTGCTTCCTTCCTGGGCGCGTTCGCCTCGCGTCTGCGTATTAAACGCAAACTTTTTGTGTGCGCGTGTGCAAGCACGTTACGTTGAGACTGGATGCGTTTGTTTTTTTAAGGCGAAAGCCGTTCTCGGCTCATGGAGCGAAAATCGATGCGCAGAAGCTGTGCCTGTTATCTGTGCGTCGCATCTGCGCACTGGTGTGCCAGTCGCAGAAGCGGACGTGCAAGCAGGGAGATTAAAAATGAAAATGATTGAAGGTGATAGGTAATCAATAAAAGTTATAAATGGACATTGATAGAGGTAATGACTAATGGTAATGACTAATAATGTTTAATAATGACTAAAATGATTTGTAATGACCAGTCTATCAAACTACGACATGTAATGACCGCAATTGATTGGAAATGAGTAAAATTGCTAAGCGATGTGTGGTAATTACTATAATAGCTAGGCATGACTCATTATAACTGTTAATGACTACGAAAAGACCAATATATGAAACGATGACATGTAATGACCACTGTTGTTTCTAAATGAGTAACCTGCTTAGTTATGTGTGATAAGGCCTACAATGACTACGCAGGCAGACTCATCATGACTTAGAAACGACCAATATATCAAACGACGACTTGAAATGACGAACTGTGGCAAATGATAGTTGAAGAGTATGCTTTCGCCGTCCTCCGCTTAAGACAATCTAAGAGACCCTCTAATTTTATCTGCTGAGCTCGCTTCAGGCAAAGACAGCAGCGAGGAGTGGAAATGCACTCGCTTCCTCTGAAATGAAAGCGGCGCAGAGGTTACAAAGTCCAGATGCTGAAGCATAATGCCCTATCAGCTACTATTGAATTTTCTACAAGAAACAGCAGATTGGACTTGTTGGTGATTATTTGTAGGTGAACCGTGCAAACAACGTGACGGGAACACAGGAGAAGAAGACGGCACAACCGCGCTAGTTGTGTCGTCCTCTTTTCCTGTGTTCCCGTCCGCTGTTTAACCTATTTAGTTATCAGGGAGCTGGCCAGTGAACTACGATTTTTAACAATGTGTTGTGAAGCAGATGAACATGATGAGGTAGCACCAGAAGCTTTTCTCGCAGGTTATGTGTTGAGAACGTATAAGAAAATGCTACGAAGGTTTGTTTTATAAAAGCATGCAATTTGTTCTAAATTTTGCCCCGCTAGTCTGCGTTGCCTTGCAAGTAAAGGAGCCTGTGCATACAACATTTGTTTCTACTGTTGAGACTGTTTGAGCCGATGCGATAAAATGAAAAGCCACGTTCCAAGAAAATCCGGCGCCCGCTCTGTTGGTGGAAAGTCGGAAAAAAACCTCTCTGGTAAGAGGCACTTTATTCGGTGATATGGCCAGACACCTTTGACGCAATGAGAACACATGACATGTTCATTGTGGCAGGAGCTGCCAAACCAGAGAGAGCCAATAAGATGTAAGGGTGAAATGGGAATTATTGAATTCAGGACCCTTAGATCCCAAGTCAGGTACACTATACTCCTATAGGGCACGTTCGTACGGCTTCGGTAAACAGGGGCTTTATATACTGTGTGTAGGGTGCTACTTCATATAATGCGGTGGCTTAAGGCTGCATTCTAATGATATGCGACAGAGGCAGTAATTACGGGATACGGTGAATAAGCAGGTAGCAAAGTTCGGGCACTCTAACGATGCTCCTCAAAGAGACTCAAGAACCCCAAGTTTTGTTTATCCCTACCAGGTTGTTGCTTAATTTATGCGACATTTAGGAATAGTTTTGAGGCGAAATGTCAGTCGAGCAAGAGCCTGTTGCAGGAAATATGAGTCAACTGGACTAGTTAGAGGTTAATGAAAATCAAAGACAATGGTGGCTTGATGTACCCCGCAAAGAAAGTAATCAAGCTTTGTTAGCTTACGAGCACCTTCATTAGCAGGGTGATGAAGTCTGAAGAGGTCCGGCGAAGTAGCAAGGTGTGTAAACTTTTGGTTTCATCATTGTTTTCTCACTGTACACAGTACCTGCAGCTAATCTATAAAAACAATGATCGTGCCCATGCTGAGGCGCTATGCAAAATATCGTTACGTTGGTGCCCCCACTGATAGCGAGCTTTGCTGGAAATGTCAACAGTGGAGCGATGTTTATGGCTATGGGATAAACTTCTCTCAAGAAAGGTTTTCCGTCTGCAATCGGTAATTTTCTTCCTTTTTTGTGTGGCCATTAAATAAGCTTACTCGGCTGTTCGCTGAATCTCGGCTGCAGTTGCACTCTGACGCGTGAACATTCTTGTGATCAAAACTAAGAGTTTCACAACAGCAACACTCGATGCGCGTTCTTCCATTGAAAGTTACGAACCAGCAAAATTGTATGAGTTTGCGACCAGCCAATAAAAATAGTTATAACAACTTTCGGCGCATATACGTAGCACCTTGAGGCAGACCGGCTCTATTAAGCGCGCTTACTTTGTCCGGTCATGCAAAATGCGGGAAGCCATGACGGATAGTGTTCTGGCGTACAAAGTTTAAGGTCTCCAACTGAGTCGAAGATCGTTATCATCTAGATTTAACCTAATAAACGTCTTCATAGTTCCACCGTAATATTTGTCACAATGAGATAGAAAGGTTGGTTTCATGTCACATTTTCACAGAGGTTGCTCATAATAGGACATTTTTTTATTGGATAGCGCTGGCAGCTTAGAACAGGCTGACATCAATTTGTGTATAAAAGCTGTATGCAGGAATGAGTAAATGGTATGAAAATGACACATGGAATTCGCGACATAGTTAATTAAGAGGTTATGCATTAGGCTACCATGGCAGCTGAACAGCTTCGAATTGTTCACAGCCGGGTCACATTTTAACGTGACGCACAACTGGATCCGAATGCAACATCACGCTAATGCGAGCTCTCCAATCGAGTGGCCTTGAACCACCGTCCCTATATATTTTTCGGGGTACACTCCAGTATACACCCTTGCCGAGCAAGCGCTAAGTGCTGACATGGTCACACTAGACATGACTGTATATACTAATTCTTTTTGCCCAATTGTGTGAAGCGGAGCTCTTATATCCTTAAAATAAAAGGCTTCAACCACGCCGACGCCTCCCTCAAAGCGCAGCCAGGCGCAGCTATCCGCGCGCGGCTGTCCCCGAACGTTGGCGCCGCGGCGGTGGCGACTGGAAGTAGGCGCCTCCCGCCAGTTTCGGGCGACGTAGCAGGGCGCACCTAGTGCGCTTCCATCGAGCGGCCGTGACTCTACTATCGATCATATCCATACCATCAATCAGGTCATAGCAAAATGCTCGGAATATAACCAGCCCTTATACATGGCATTCATTGATTACGAAAAATCATTTGACTCAGTTGAAACCTCGGCGGTGGTGCAGGCATTGCGAATTAAGGGGGTAGACGAACCGCACGTGGAGGTGCCGGAAGATATAAATAGTGGCTGCACAGCAACCATAGTTCTGCATAAAGAAAGTGACAAAATTCCCATAAAGAAAAGTGTTAGGCAAGGAGACACAATCTCCCCAGTACTGTTCACAGCTAGCTTAGAGGAAGTATTGAGAGACTTGGAATAAGAACAGTTAGAGATAAGGGTAGATGGAGAATACCTCAGTAATCTGCGATTTGCTGATGACATTGCCTTGCAAAGCAACTCGGGGGAAGAACTGAAAATAATGATTGATGACCTAGACAGGAAAAGTAGAAAGGTAGGATTGAAAATCAATATTCAGAAGACTAAGGTATTGTTCAACAGCCTCGGGAAGGAACAGCAGTTTACATTAGGTAGCGAAGTACTGGAAGCAGTAGGCGAACATGTCTACTTAGGACAGGTAGTAGCCGCAGATCCAGACCATGAAAAGAAAATAACAAGAAGAATAAGATTTGGAGGGAGCGCATTTGGCAAGCACTCACAGATTATGACTAGCAGCTAGCCGGTATCGCTAAAGAGGGAAGTATAACAGTTGCATTTTACCTGTACTCACCTATGGGGCTGAAACGTGGAGGCTAACCAAGAGAGTTCTACTTAAGTTGAGGACAACCCAGAGGGCTATGGAACGAAACATGGTAGGGGTAACATTAAGAGATAGGAAGCGTGCAGAGCGGGTCAGAGAAATAACTCAAGTTACCGACATTCTAGTGGAAATTAAGAAGAAGAAATGGACATGGGCAGGACATGTAGTGCGAAGACAGGATAAACGATGGTCGCTTAGGGCAACCAACTGCATTCCGATGGAAAGAAAGCGTAGCACGGGGCGGCAGAAAGTTAGGTGGGCGGATGAGATTAAGAAGTTCACAGGGGTCAAGTGGATGCTGCTAGCACAGAATCGGGTTAACTGGAGTCATATGGGAGAGGCCTTTGCCCTGCAGTGGGTATAGTAAGGCTGATGATGATGATGAGAAACATTCATAGACAAAACTCATATAGAAGACAGCAAATTGTATTTCGGATGAATACGTCCACCGACCTAATGCTTCTTGAATAAAACAGTACAATTTAGACGACTTCTAAAAGAGCATATATCACACTCTGTGTGTGTGTGTGTGTGTGTGTGTGTGTGTGTGTGTGTGTGTGTGTGTGTGTGTGTGTGTGTGTGTGTGTGTGCGCGTGCGTGCGTGCGTGCGTGCGTGTGTGTGTGTGTGTGTGTGTGTGTGTGTGTGTGTGTGTGTGTGTGTGTGTGTGTGTGTGTGTGTGTGTGTGTGTGTGTGTGTGTGTGTGTGTGTGTGTGTGTGTGTGTGTGTGTGTGTGTGTGTGTGTGTGTGTGTGTGTGTGTGTGTGTGTGTGTGTGTGTGTGTGTGTGTGTGTGTGTGTGTGTGTGTGTGTGTGTGTGTGTGTGTGTGTGTGTGTGTGTGTGTGTGTGTGTGTGTGTGTGTGTGTGTGTGTGTGTGTGTGTGTGTGTGTGTGTGTGTGTGTGTGTGTGTGTGTGTGTGTGTGTGTGTGTGTGTGTGTGTGTGTGTGTGTCACGCTATCAGGTCCTACCCTCAACAACACAGCTGAAGGGCTGAAGGTTCCTATAATTTTTCGTTTAATTTTTGCGTGACCTCATTTCAGATATTTAGTACCCGCCTCGCATGCACGCTCCAGCCGGCACGTGAAACCACATGCTGGTATTTACAGTATTTTTAGGAGAACAAGTGAAAGAGAAAAAATTATGCGGATGCCTAAAGTTCACCTACAGGGCAGGCGGCAAGATACACCTCTTAACTCAATTTTTATTTTCATTTTACGACGTTTAAGGATTGAGAGTTTTACCACTTTGGCACAGATTTTGCCAAAGTTTTAAGAATGCCTATAAATAATAATAACTTGACACATAAAAAAATGTGCAGTACGAGTCACACGTTTTTGCATGGACAGCTCAACCGCACATTAAGAAAAGGGAGGAAGGAGGAAGTGAAAGTGGAAAGAGAGCAAGAGGTACCGCAGAGAAGAGCTACGGAGAATTGTCGGCCACCTTGGCTTCTTTAGCGTGCCTTGATGTCGCACAGTACACGGACACTTCTCCGTTTCGCCTCCATCAATGGGGGGTCAGGTTCGAATCCGGGTAACCAGGCACACTAGTCTGGTACCCTAAACACTGTGCCACCACGGCGGGGCTTACACACCTATAGAAGGTTTTGGTTTTCGTGAAAGGAAGGCCACCACTTCACTGCTTAGGGGACGCCTACACATGTTGCCAACGACACAAAAGTGAAGGTAGGCATGTCGTCGTTTGAGCCTATATCGCATAGTAGCTTCCAAGATTACAGCATACAGATGCTAAATAGTAGCAAAATGCGACGGATGGATAACGACTACATCATTAAAGCTGCAGAAAGAATGCTTGCCTCGCCATTCTGATAGCAAATCACATACGTAATTTTTCAAAGCGCTTATCTCAATTTTGACTTGCGTCGACGGCGTGGCCTTTTCGCCAAGCTGTATCCGCTTAGAGTAAAACTGCTATCATCGCATCCCCAGCTTTCTTAAATTCAATCCCGAAGACCAAAATGAGCCAGATGCGTCACTAGAAACTTAATTTATCCATGAAACATGTGGCCGTAAAATAAAGACATCGCGTGTAACGACATACAGAAATGTTTCCAGCCAGTGCATGGTCCAACTTCGAAAGCCTTCATCCTCCTATTTTATAATAGCACTACGGGAGCCCCCTGATATATAAAGTTAACATGACTAAACCCTACAAACCTTTAGCGAATAAACACATCCGTGAAATTGAGGATATTTGCAGGTTTCAAAAAGCAAGCTGACATTTCGGTAACGCCTTCACGAAGCAGTCACAGAAGTGGCACACTGTCTTAATGCGCATGTTCCCACTTTTACACATGCCCAAACTATTTATAGAAGTTACAGAAATGTTTGCAGGACGGTTAATAGAGAGCTCCGAATGTTTATTTGTCATCCGTGTGCATACAGTACATGTTTCCCAAACTACATTCTGCAGGCAAGAGAGAAATACACAGAACTATAAAAAGTCCGGGCGACGTATGCGTCGCCCGGAATTTATACAGTTCCCTGCATTTATGCTAAATGCAGTCGCCATGTGTACAAAAATATCCCTCATTATTACCATCTACCGTCACTAGTGCCTTATCTTTCGAAAGATATGTTCTCAGTCAGCTACATTACTTCTATTTTTCTGGGGAGCATTTGAACCAACCATTCGTATGCACAAACCACGCTTACCTGCGAGCCCTCTATATTGAAAGCCTCGACCAATGCCTTGGCGTAGTAAAACCCCAACCCGCCGTACAGCATTGCCTTCGTCCCGTCCTTGTAGTACAGGGGCGGCGCCAGGGCTCCCAAGGACAGCGACAACTGGTTCAGCACATGCTCGTACTGGATGTACGGCTCCGCAAAGCTGTTGGAGATTCCTAGCTCTTCCAAGCCGGCGTCGGAGCCAAAGCGTCTTCGCGCGGAGCGTCTAGTGTCGATCCAGTAATGGGCGAACGAGGAAGCATTGTCGGGAAAGTTTGAGCACGCCTCTTCCAGTACTTCCGCCTTGAGGAACGATTCTGCTGGCCACAGCACCCTACGCATGTTCCTGAGCTTCTCGACGGCGACTTTCCGGGCCTGATTGTCCAGCCACGACGCAGCTAGGCTCTTTTCTGTGGCCATCTGCGAACAGTCGAAGTACACTGTGTCTGCTTTGATCGCAGGCAGAGCACAGAACCAACGTTTACAGAACATTCTCTGTTCAGAAGTCGAAGAATATAGGTACCTCCGAACAGTAACGAATAACTTTAGCTGGAACACACATATCGACACTGTGCGCTCGTCTTCCTTCCGTAACCTTTGTTTTCTTATACATAAATTAAAACAAGCTCCGTCAGACGTCAAACAGCTAGCGTATAAATCCATGATTATAGACCTAAACCTGAGTACGCGTGCACTGTTTGTGATGCACACACAATAATTAACATTAATGTTCTCGAAAGAATTCAATGCAAGGCTGTTCGGTTTATATTTTATAAATATCGCAGCACTGACTCACCATCTACCCAGCACCCAGTTAGCACTCATTCATCAGCAAAGGACATTTGTTAGTTTGGGCTGTGTAACGTAAGTCGCCCTACCCGCACCGTCTTGTGACGCAACAGGCTATGAAGGAAGTCTTGACAGTGCCTGCTTTCAACGGCAATATTTATTGCCTTCAAAAGCAGCAGCTGATGTGGAGGCGACCCGGAAATATTCCTAGCCCATTCTGCGTTCACTCAAACAAAAAATATATTTGAGCAGTAAGTATGGCATTACCTTTTTGCTCCATAAAGGCAATGCGCCTGTTTATGACGCTAAAATGTTAACGTTGCCTTTTTGCAGCCATACATTTAGGAAAAAATGACAAATTATGTGTTCTGTAATTCCCTGACTCCTTCACATTTGTAGTTTATATTCACCGTATAAACTGCCGAATACCTATGTGATATTTACTTTCTTCTGATAGTTAACGCTGTATTTGAAAGATTATTATGTGTTACTGCCTTGTTCTTTTAGCAGAGTACAAGATGTTGTGTAGAGATTGCTTTTACGTCGAAGGCATCGGTCCAATTTTATACGAACATCATGCAATTCTCCAATCCTGCCTCTAGCTCTATAGAATAAACCTCGGCGCTCACAGACGGCATCCTTGGGTGACCTTTTCCTGTGAGCAACTAATTATTGTCAAGTATTTCTTGACGTCCTAAGAAAAGTCAACATACTTCGAGAATTCCAGTCAGGTGGCGGTCGATGCGGCGACGCTCCTCCTCAGTAAATAGTGCTACCGCAGCGGCGGAGGACACCAGGAGTGTGTAACTGGCCTCGACCTGGCGGGAGCAGAAGGGCAGCCGCTCTTGCTTCGCTCGTTCGTTGCTTCCGTGTAGGATGAGCAGGGCGGCGCTGGGGTTGCCTACAGGCGCGTACGCAAGTAAGAACAGCCACGCGAGGTGGCGGAGTATGGTGAGGTCGCCTATCCTCCCAAATATCTTGACCAGCCCGTCCCGCAGGGCTACATCGCTGAAAAGCATCACGTCCTCCATTGACAACGGCGGCTCTATTCCCAGCGTTGTGTCGATCACATCTTTAATGTAGGTCAACGTCGATTGGCCGAGCATATTGCCCAACGGGAATGCAGCGGGAACAGTGGGCTTCCATGCAGACGACCGGACCAAATTGGTGAACACGTACTGGAGGGTCATGAAGGCCTCAGCTGTTGTATTAAGAGGTAGCTAAAACTTTGCGTCGTTGGCGAAAAGCTTCAATATGTTGGTGTAGACATTTTCGAAGTATTTCTTCGGTATTTGCCTAAAGAGGTGCCTCCAGTACAGCATTCGGTCGCTGTGCGAAACGAGAATGCGACGTTTCTTGTTTTCGTCTACAGTTGGCAGTAGCTTGAGCGAGAACCATAAGTACACCTTCCAATTGAAGGAGAGGTCGAATAGCACATGCAGAGGATCCCGTTTAGGCTCTTCGCCATCGGGCCACAAAAGGTGATGCTCGCTCATGAAGTCTTGGACTACTTTGACTTGCGAGCCCTTCTCCGTCATGCAGCTGTCCAACATTGCTGTCGCTTTTCTTACCGTGGGCAACTGGGTGGTGCTTTTGTACAGCGTATCAGGCAACCTGCTGAGCCATGCCATTACCATGTCTCTGAGGGCCGAACTTGAGAGATCGGAGAACTCCTTGCGGGGCGCCCAGCGACCGCAGACGTAGGCAGCAAAATCATAGCATGGGTCCACGCTCATGTCCAGCTGGCTCTCAATGAGGCCCCTGCAATACCAGCAGGAAAAATAGCTCATATATCGAGGGGCTCTCTCAAATGCCCTTGAAAACGGCAGACCTGAGGGACGAGTATGCTGCGCCTTAAACTTAACTTTCGAACGCGAACGTGCGCTGTATAGCACCATAGGAGGATAATAAGGTGCTAAATATACGTGGTGTAGGGTTTAGGGGTATAACGTACCAAAGAAGCTGATGCTGTGAGGGCTGTCGTAGGGACCAGCTACGATTCTTTGGAATGTACTGACATCGTGCAGTAGTCAGTTTCCGTTTCGCCTCCATCTAACCGTAGACGACACGATCGGCACTGCACCCGTATCCTCATGTTACGCTTCATACCTTATGTTGAATTGTTAGTTTTAGCTGTGAAAACAATCTTGATATAGGACGCGGAGAAACACTAAGGGATAATTATTGGATGAACCAATTTAAATGGTATGGCTGCTGCAGAATACGAGCATGAATAAATGTCCCTGTCTGAATCTTGCGATCAGAAATACGGACGCATAGTAGATATACATACAAGGAATAGGAGTTGTGGTTGGCTACACATGTGTAGTGTAGACCGAATAATGAATCGGTTCCTCAACAATGGATATTTTAGTAATGACATACTGAAAGTCACAGAACTAGTAATATATTGCCGCGAACTGTTTAAATCTTTATTTATTCCTGTTCGACTGCCGCTGGCATGCGGCCTTATCATTATTATTCTGGCGCGCTTATCATTTCTGTACCCCGTGTTTGTTCATGCTCGTTGTCGCGATACGACGCGTTATCATTTGTTTTGTCGCGAACGATGCGCCGAGATCTGTCTCGAAGATTCCGATTACTTGCGTATGTTTCTGCAATGTTGCAGGTTGCGTTACTAGCAGTTCTCGACGGTATCTAGATTGTTCGAAGCAGTCTTTATACTGCGCGTTGACGAGCGCGACGGGCATTCTTTGTTCGACAATCGACGAGCACGTTTGTTGCTATCGCCGCTATCGAGTTGCTTAGTTCTTTTGCGGGCGCAAATCAGCGCAATAAGGGGTTTCTTCAGTGAAATCACCGACTCTTCATTTGTGTCATCGACCTTGTTACCACCATGTGACATCTGGTGGAGGTGCTGCCCTCGCTCCTTCAAGCGAAGACTCCAGCCTTGCTCCTGACGCCCTGGTAGACCAGCCAACAGGTCACCGAGCCAGCTGCCGACTTCAAGGGCTACCACCCGAACACGGTCTGCTGCCTGACCCCGTCCGACACCGGAAGGAAACTTTCAAAATGGTCCAGTCAACAACACCAGTTGTCTTGGTGCAGCACCGGGAGCCCCCCCATCTTCCAAGAACTTCCCACTGAAAATGCGGAGCACTGGATGAACCTCTTCGACCGTGTGGCAGAATTCAACGGCTGGAACGACGAAGTGAAGGTAAGGCAAGTCTGTTTTGCTCTACAAGGATATGCCCGTATATGGTTCGAAAATCACGATGCAGCTTTGAAGGATTGGGAGTTCTTCAAGAAAGAGTTTTTTACTGCTTTGCAAGTGTCGTTCGGAATAAAAGAGCCAAGGTCATCCTTCAATCAAGACTTCAACTTCCAAGCGAGCCCGTCCGGGTCTACATAGAGGAGATGAAGCGCCTCTTTCGCCGCGCCGACCCTAACATGACCGCAGGTGAGAGAGTGAAAATTTTAATGCGAGGCCTTAAAGAGTCGCTTTTTGCAGGACTTGTCCGGAACCCGCCGAAAACTGTGGACGAAACTGAAGGTGAAGCACAAACCATCGAGAAGAGAATGGACACCCGGATGCGCCACTATGAGCGGCCACTTCAACTGGACTACTCAAGCAACTACCACAGCGCATCTGCACGCGCAGAAAGCTTTCGTGAACTTATCCGTGAGATCGTCCGAAAGGAGCTTCGTCGCTTACTGCCATCATTCCAACAGCCCCAGGTTACGACGCTCACGAACGTCGTCCGTGAAGAAGTCCAGCAGGCGCCGGGCGTTCATCAAGCGACAGCTGCGACAGTTCCAGCACAAGAGGCAACAACGATGAACTACGCTGCTGCATTACGCCGCCCTGCTCCCCGACATTATGACTTTCCAAGCCCTAGCCGCTACCGTCCGGTTCCTGAACGGCGCCCCTTGGCCCCCGCACGCCAAGCCTACCAACGACCCCCAAGCCCCAGGAACTGCGACGCCACTGCGGATTATGCTTCTGCTGCGGTGAGGCCAGCCACATTCTACGCCACTGCCCTTACCGACGAATCGGCCTCCGCGGATTTGCAGTCGATGCCCCACGGCCCCGCCCCGGTGAGCGACCTCAAGAAATCGAGAACTACCTACGTAGCGGTGAGTTGGCGCCACAAACCTCTTGATTTAGGTCCCCATCACCATGCAGGGCCCGCGTATCGTCGCCAGGCCGCAGCTACGATGACAGTGTGCGAGAAGGTCCCCAAGCCCTCGTAGGGGAAACTAAATGTAGCAACCTTTGGAGGTGAGGTTGCTATACGGCGAGCAAACGAATATTCTCAGCCGTCGACGACGAGTAACGACGACGCCGCTATGAGGCCCAAATTATTTGTGAAGACGCCCTCGACACGCCCAGACTTCCAAGGTGACACCGCCGCTTCGCCCGACGTCAACATCCAAGACGTCACGACCAAACTTCAAGCTACCACTGCCGCCCAGCGAAGTGACGACTGCGTGCCCCGGCCGCGACCTCAGCACGAGATGAAGCAGAGATCGAACACCGCAGCCAACGTGCAATACGAGGACTCGAACAAGCGACCTTTAGGTTGCTGTCGACGGATGCACGGTTACCGCCCTTGTGGACGCTGGTGCCGACTACTCTGTCACCAGTGGAGCTTTCGCCACCCAGCTCAAGAACGTGACGACCACTTGGTACTGCCCTCTAATCCGCACCGCTGGTGGCAACCTTATGACGCCATCAAGGCGATGCACTGCAAGTGTTACAATAAACGGACGTACCTACCCCACCAGCTTCGTCGTCCTACAGCACTGTTCCCGCCATGCAATTCTGGGCATAGATTTTCTGAACGAACATCCAGCGATCATCGACCTCCGATCCAAAGTCATCAACCTCTCGACCGAAAAAGCCATACCTGCCACGAGAACTTCTACGCATCACGTCGCTCTCTGCGTCCTCGACGAAGAATGGACCGTACCGCCCCGATCAAGCGTCATCGTCCCTAAGGTTACAACAGAAGTCGAAATCACGGTAGGGGTTGTCGAAGTAAACACTCAGTTGTTACTAGATAGAGGAATTGGCATCGCAAGAGCCATCACCCGTTTCCGTCATGGACAAGCTGATGTGCTCTTCACAAACTTTACCAACGAATACCGCCACCTAAACAAGGACATGACGATTGCTTTCCTTGACGAGCTAGCGGACACCCAAACAGTCATCGCGCTCCCCAGCCAACTTGAAGGCGATACACCCAACTGACTCACAAGCAGCCCAATTTTGACATTAATCCAGCGCTACCCCCAGACAGACAAGACCGGATTCGCACTCTTCTTGAAAACTACAGCGAGTGCTTTTCTTCAGCGTCGAAGGTGCGGCAAACTCCGTTGGCAAAGCATCGCATCATCACGGACGAAAACACTCGACAGCTACGTCAAAGCCCCTGCCGTGTATCGCAACGAGAACGCCGGGCCATACGCGATCAAGTTGAGGAAATGCTGCGTCATGACGTGATCCAGCCATCCAACAGCCCCTGGGCGGAACCAGTCGTTTTGGTGAAGAAGACGGCACACTTCGCTTCTGCGTCGATTAACGCCGCTTGAATTGCATAAATGAGAAGGATGTCTACCCACTTCCCCGCATCGACGACACACTGGACCGGCTCATCAATGCAAGGTATTAAGAGCGGATATTGGAAAATTGAGGTCGACGAAAGAGATCGCGAGAAGACTGCATTCATCACACCGGACGGCGTTTTCGTGTTCAAGGTGATGCCATTTTGGCCTCTTCTCCGCACCAGCGACGTTTCAACGAGTAATGAACACTGTGCTGACGGGCTTGAAGTAGCAGATTTGCCTGGTATACCTGGATGATGTCGTCGTCTTCTCAACCAATTTTGACGACCACCTGAAACAGCTGCAGACACTGTTGGCAGCCATCACATTATCGGGGAACTGCGGAAAAGTTCCATTTCTCCTACGAGGAACTGCATTTCATAGGTCACATCTTTAGCAAGGCTGGTGTTCGGCCACACCCGGAGAAAACAGCTGCAATCGCACACTTTCCACCGCCTGCTGACAAGAAAGCCGTGCGCAGGTTCCTTCGGCTGTGCGCTTATTATCGACGATTTGTCAGAAACTTTTCGCGGATCGCCGAACCGTTGACGCAACTTACAAAGGCTGACATACCTTTTAAATGGGAAGCCCCGCAAGGAGAAGCCTTCGACGAACTTAAGCGCCATCTGCAACGCCCTCCAGTACTTGGCCACTTTGATGAAAACGCCGAGACCGAAATTCACACCGACGCGAGCAGTGTGGGCCTAGGAGCCGTTCTCGTCCAGAAGAGTGCCGGACAGAAGGAAGTAATCGCCTACGCTAGCAGGTCCCTCACTCAAGCCGAAGTCAATTACTCGACGACCGAGAAGGAGTGCCTCGCGATCATCTGAGCCATTTCTAAGTTCCGTCTATACCTATACGATCGACCATTCAAGGTGGTAAGCGACCACCACGCGCTCTGCTGGCTGAATCGTTTGAAAGACCCTCCGGCCGCCTAGCCCGATGGAGCTTAAGACTTCAAGAATTTGACCTTACAGTAGTTATAAGTCGGGCTGCAAGCATTTAGACGCAGACTGCTTATCCCGCGCTCCTGTTGACGTTCCTCCGAAGGAGGATGACGACGATGCCTTGCTGGGACCATTTAGCGCCAGCAGCTTTGCCCAACAACAGCGATCAGATCCTCAGCTGAAAGAACTAGCAGATTACTTGGAAGGCAAGACCGCTTCTCCTGCTGCTGTGCTTAGGCGTCAGTTGTCGTCGTTCGCCCTTAGCAATGACGTCATCGTAAAGAAGAACTTCGCTCCCAACAGCGCAGCTTCTTGTTGTACCTGAAACCCTCAGACAGGAAATTCTTCATGCGTTGCACGACGAGCCAACAGCAGGGTGGCTCGGTTTTGCGCGCACGTTGCATCGAATCCAGGAGAAGTACTACGGGCCGCGACTGCCTGCCGACGTTGCCCATTACGTAAAAACGTGCCTTCAGTGCCAGCGATGCAAGACGCCGCCGATCAGGCCAGCTGGGCTACTGAACCCGATACTGCCCCCCAACCCTGCCCTTTCAACAAATTGGGATGGATCTCGGCCCCTCTCCATCTTCATCCGCGGGTAACAAGTGGATTATCGTGGGCGCCGACTACCATGCCCGATACGCCGAAGCAAAAGCACTGTTCAATGATACTGCGACAGAAGTCGCAAAGTTTTTGTCGAACAAATTCTCTTGCGACACGGCGCCCTTTAAGTCCTCATCACGCACTGGGGAACGGCATTTACGGCAGAGCTGACGCAAGTCATTTTAGAATAGTCATACAAGTCATCGACGAACTACTGCGTACCATCCCCAGACAAATGAACTCAACAAAACTATTGAGGATATGATTACAATGTACTTCGATGCCGAGCACAAGACATGGACCGTCATTCTACCCTACGTCATCTTCTCTGTTCGACAGCCCCTGGCATGCGGCCTTATCCTTGTTATTCTGGCGCGCTTATCAGTTCTGTATCTTTCGATTGTTCATGCTGGTTGTCGCGATACGACGCGTTATCATTTTATTTTTCGCGAACAATGCGCCGAAATCTGTCTCCAAGATTTCTATTACTCACGTACGTTTCTACAATGTTCCAGGTTGTGCTACTAGCAGTTTGCGACGTTATCTAGATTGTTCTGAGCAGCGTTTAAATTGAGAGTTGACGACAGCGACGGGCATTCTTTGTCCGACGATCAACGAGCTTGTTTGTTGCTAGCGCAGCCGCCGAGTTGCTTAGTTCTTTTGCGGGTGCAAGTCACCCCAATAAAGAGTTTCTTCAGTGAAATCACCGAATCTTCATTTGTGTCATCGACCTTGTCACCACCATGTGACACTATAGAGGGTAATGTTAAGATTCACTTAGAAGCTTGGCACTTGTATAGCGAGTGTCAACAATACGGAACTAAACGACCTATAAAATTTAAGACACTTTGTTGAGAACTGCAGTACCACGATGGCAGAACGACAGCATTTTTGGAACGCGGCGCTGTGAGTATGCTTAATGAATATGCGCACCAATTCCTTTCGTCAATGGTGTCACATTTTTATCACCGACGATAATCTAAAATTCGACTCTAAATATTGTTTTACATTGACGGAGTCAATGTTTTCCGCCGGTTTCATTAGACGTCGGTAATTTCAAAGCAGAGTACGCATTTCAAGCCTACTTGAACGATATATCTTGGAAGCATGCACCTTACGGGACAGTGTACGTTTGAGAGCGCACTGTGATAGAAACTATTCCCGCATCGCAGCCAGTTATGGTTTTCTGCAATGGAGATTATTGAGTGCATTATAAAGGGAGAATGGCATCTATAACTCATATCTAAGGCGCCGGTTTGTCGCATTACGTTTTTAGCGGAAGATGCTTCTAGAACGAGAACAAACGTGACGACTTGGAGATCGAAGATGTTTTCTACATTTTATTCAAATGACTCATCCAGATGTGACTGTAGATTTTTCTTTTTTGCGAAGACTGATTTTCTTCCCCTTAAAAGTTGCCAACGGTGATTTCTCTGTATTCGCTACAAAAATGCGTGATCCTAAGCTCTATGCGGACTCCAATTCTATTAGATGTGGTACGGCACGATTTGCGCGGATCTGTAAGTCCAGAAGCGTCGTAGATAGAAATAAATATGTAAGAAGCGTTTCCTAGAGAGAGCACTCTATTGTTTCTATGAGGTCACCTTCTACTTACTCTTGATTCGGACGACTTTAAACCTAAGGGGATTTTTTTTGAGGGGGGGGGGGGGGGGGGAAGAATGTAAGTCATGAGAACAATCAGCCTCATAAACTGTGTGCACAAGTTTCACTAGTAGCGATTTTTGTTCCTGTAGAGAACGGGACGAGCTTCCAAAGCTTCTTTTAGTTACAATAATTTTGTTGCTCATTCGTGCTCAAAACATGAATTTCTGCCTCGACGTTGCTAGTTTTCTTTTTCTCAGTTGTTCTGCTTTGAAGGGTGATAGACTGCATAGTGTGCATACTTTCTGAATGAGGTCTACATAACTAAAACACAAATAACATGAGAAATGAATCCTTAAACAATCATTCAACGAAATTCCATTTAGTGTTAGGAAGCACCCCTATCGTAATGAATCTCCAGATATGAAAAATATGTGGAGGGGTTGTACCCGCCAGATAAAAATTATAAGCTGGACATTAAGTACCTCAGCGTTCAGCCATAAATGTTTGTGTTTCAAATATTTCAAGGTTTGCCTCTAGTTTTCCTCTTGTGCATCATCGAGAGCAGTAGAGAATCGCAAGACGGTGTAGCTTTTGTCATCTTTCCCGTAAGTTCGGATGTTATAACGTATGCTGCTAGCAAATGGGTTTATACTCAAAGGAGCTTTAATTTCGCTAGTAGTAATAGTAATTAAAAGAGCGATGACAGGGTCGTTCGACGAATTGCTGTTTTATGCTTTTGTGATTACTATACAAGTCTGTGATTCGACTCGTAAAGTTTAAGTGCTTAGTGCGCGGAGCTTATTACAAAAAAACGTGATAGAAATCGGAATCGAGAAGCTCCTCCCACCACTAGCGGCCGCCATTTTGAAATGCTCGTGTGACGTCAGGAGAGAATACGCGACGAATCGTCGTCTGCAATGCAGGCTGCAATGTGAAAGGACACGTCTCTTTTATTTTTCTGAACGATAGACAAGTGGTCATCCCACATGCAGAAGTGCTTGATGAAGATGTTACCGCATGAAAGCGATATAGAGTAACGCATGGTTTCTTCACCTTAAGGCGCATGGTCACAGTCAGTTGGCTACGCGGTTAGGTTCTTTATAGGTTATCGATGCACTGTCAATAGTGATATAGCTGGAAATATAGAGGAACTTTTTAGCATTAATGGGAGGGTTGCAAGCATTGTAGTTAAACTCAATAATTGGTATGAACTGACGGTTGTGCAGGATTACAAGCCTACATGTAGTCATGATGATAAGGCAGTCGAACGCTTCTACGAAGATGTAGAACTGACAATGGTGAACGTAAAGATGCTGTACACTTTACTAATGGATGATTTCAAGGCCAAGGTAGGGGAAAAGCCAGCTAGAGACCAGGCAGTGGGTGACTGTGACAATGCTTCTATGAATAGCAGCGTGGAGTTGCCAGTTGAATTAGCAGAGCGCAATACCTTAAGAATCACAAATACCTTCTTCAGCAAACGAAAGAACAAGAAGTGGACATAAAAGCCCAAACGGTGAGACTAAAATCAAATTGACTTCATACTGTGTTCTAACCCCTGGCATTATGCAGGATGTAGAGGTTATCGGAAAGTGCGAATCAGTGACGATAGGATGGCAAGGTCTAGAATTAGTCTAGATTGGAAGAGGAAACGGCCAATAATAGTACGAAAGAAGTCCACCAAAGAATTATGAGGTGAGGGCAGAAGAATTCAGGGTCCCACTACAGAAGTAATCTTCAGCTTTAACAGAGGATGATGACCTTAGCGCACAATCAATAAACAATAATTTAAGAGCTAATACTGTCTGCGCGATAGACGTAGACAGTCGGATGGTTAGAAATGATACCGGTAAAATAACTAAGCAGACGAAATATTTCATGAATCGAGACCTACTTCTGAAAGCTTCCAACCCAACAGACAGGATACAATTGGCACATATATCAAAGCTTATCAACAAGCGTAAAGTGGGCGGCATAAGGAAGTATAGCATGCGGAAAATTGAGCGCGCTCTAACGGAAGGGGGCCGCCTCAAAGCGGTGAATAAATAATTAAGCAATATATAAAAATTATGTATCTCCTAAGGGACAATGCGGAAAATGTCAAGTGACATTTCCGCTAGTGACGAAGGACGAGGTTAAGAAAGCTCTAGAAACTGTCGAAAGGGGGAAAGCAGCTAGGGGGGGGGGGGGGTTCTGGTGAGTAAAGATTTGTTGAACGATAAAAAGACATCGTGCTAGAAAAACTGGCCACCCTGTGTACACAATGCCTGGTGTCATCGACGGTTTCGAAGTCATGGATTAACATTAGGATTGTCTGAATTCATAAGAGAGGGGGACGCTAAGGACTTGAAAAAATACAGGCCCACCAGCTGACTACCTGTTACATAGAAAGTTCACAGAAACAGGGGAAAGACAATAGTAAGACTTCAATAAAACAAAAATGCTGGGAATATAACCAGCCCTCATACGTAGGATCCATTGATTAGGAAAAAGCGTTTCACAAAGTAGAAAGCCCCGCTGGGGTGGCCCAATGATAAGGGGGCTCGACTACTGTTCCCGAGGATGCGGGTTCGAATCTCGGCCTCGGCGGCCGCTTTTCGATTGGGGCGAGAAGCTAGGCGCCCGTGTGCTTTGCGATGTCAGAACGCGTTAAAGAACCCCAGGTGGTCGTAATTTCCGTAGTCCTCCACTACGGCGTCTCTCATAGCCTGAATCGCTTTGGGACGTTAACCTCCAAAACCAACCATACTAAGTAGAAACTTCGGCAGTCATACAGGCATTGCAAAATCAGGGTGTAGAGGAGCCGTATGCGAAATTACTGAAAGCTACCTACAGCGCTGCACACCGACCATAGTTCTGCGTAAAGAAAGTAATAAAGTTCCGATAAAGAAAGGCGTCATGCAAGGAGACACTATCTCACCGCTACTATTCACAGCTTGCTTGGCGGAAGTATTCAGAGACATGAAATGGGAGCAGTTGGGGATAGGGGGCAAAAGAGACCACCTGAGTAATCTGCGATTCGCCGATAACGTTGCCTTGCAAAGTAAATCACGGGATGAACTACAAAGAATGTTTGATGACCTAGACTGGCATTTCATAAGGGTGGGCTTCACAACAAATATGCGGAAGACAAAGGTAATATTCAAAAGCATCGGCAAGGGGCATAAGTTCATAATAGCGAAGCACTGGAAAGAGCAGGCGAATATGTCTACTTAGGGCAGGTAGTACCCGCAGATCCAGACAGTGAGAGAGAAATAACTAGATGTCGTGTTTGCGCGTCGTCGATGTAGAAAATACGTACGCGCTACTGTTAAACTGTTAACTTCGTTTATTCACCAGATAAGAGGGTGCGACCAGCGTCGGCCGAGGCGTAGGCCGAACTGCCGGGCGAAGAACGGATGGAACGGAGGTCGGGGGTGGGGATGGGGCTTGCTTCCCAGAACCAGAGTAGGGTGAGGGAGCCCGCCGTGGGGGGCGTCCCGCTGAGCGCAGGCAGGCGTCGAGTCCTGCCGGTGAAGCGCGAAGAGGGGTGCGGGCCTGTTTATTAGCGCGCACTGCTCCATTCACAACAGAACGGACGAGCACAGCACTTGGAACACAACACTTCCTTCTACCTTAAAAAGTTGCCTGATAGCGTGCAGGGGGTCGGCGGGGACGCGTGGAAACGCGCTGGCTCTGTGCGCACAGGGAAGGACCACTTGTAGGCTGGATGTTGCCCGCTGTGCTTTGTAGGTCTGCCCTGGGTGCAGTCTTTTGTTCTGCGGAGAGATGCCAGGCTACGTGGGAGGATGGTTCAGATGTCCTCGCTGCTGCCGGACCGCTCTCGGAAGGCGTTGTAAATCCACGCAGCTGGTTGAGGTGTCGGCATGCCACTGTTCCATGTATGCTGACGAGCCAAGAGCGCAGGCCTATGCGTCTCACAACAGTAGCTTCCTCCAGCGTGGTTTTCTGAGAAACTGGCGGCTGAGGACGCGCTGCCTGTCAACAAGTGTCCCGCAGCGCGGAATTGGTTTTTCCTCCCGTGTCATCTCTGTTTCTGGCTCGGGGAGAATAGCTGTGAGCTGCGTTCGCATTTCTCGCTCGAACATCATTTTCGCTGGGGTCTGGCCTGTCGTGTTTTTTACTGTTGTGTGCTGCTTGAAAAGAAAACGTGCAAGGCGGCGCTGCAGCGACCCTGTCTGGTCTCTCTCAAGGGCACGTTTTAGCTCGGCCATGTAGCGCTCGACTTGTCCGTTTGTCGCTGAGTGGTAGTGGGCCGATGTGACTGATGAGATCCCGTTGTAGTGATAAAACTTGAGAATCTCTGAGATACAAACGGTGTTCCGTTGTCCGACACTACCTTGCCGGGAATTCCGAACGTTGCGAACAGTGATCGGAGGTTGTCAATGACTGCTGCCGAAGTCGTCTGTCGCATTTCCCTTATTTCAAGTCATTTGGTGTAAGCATCTACGAGCACAAGGAAAGTGCAGCCTTCAATTGGGCCTGTAAAATCAATGTGCAGGGTGTGCCAAGGTGTGTGGCTTTTGCCATTCTGGGAGAGAAGCTTTCGCTGGATTGCTCCGGCTGCTTTGGCAAGGCTTGCAGTTTCGGACTGTTGTTTCAATATCGCAGTCAATGTTACGCCACAACACATAGCTTCTGGCACACGCTTTCATGGCTACGATGCCCCTGTGTCCGGCGTGGATGAGAGAGATAGCTTGTGCGCGTAGCTCTCTCGGAATCACAACTCGGGATCCTAATAGGATGCAGTCGCGGTGGGTGCCCAACTCTGTAGCTCGCGTGCGGTAAGCGTCGAAGCTGTCCCCTTTGAGTCTGTGCACGTTGCTTTGTTGAACAGCTGTGTAAACTTGGCGTAGAGTTGCGCACTTCTGCGTAGATGCTGCAACTGCGCCTGCTGTAAGAGGAGGTTTTGGCAGTGCTTCGAACATAAGAACGCCTCCGGGCGGAGGCGGATCGTCAACTGTTTCGTTCAGTGCCGGCGGCTTAGCGCGTCGGCATTCTGATGTTTAGTCCCATTGCGGTAGACCAGATCGTAGTCGTACGCTGAGAGCTTGATGCACCAACGTGTCATTCGCGGAGACAATGTCAGTGGCATGGGCTTTTGTGATCCCAGAACGCCCAGTAGCGGTCGGTGATCCGTTATAAATATCACCTTTCGGCCGGCAATGTACTGGTGAAAATGTGTCGCCGCTAAGACGATGGCCAGCCCCTCTTTGACCTGTTGCGCGTAGTTGCGTTGCGCTTGTGACAACGTACGTGAGGCAAAGGCAATCGGGGCCTCCCTTCCTTGATCATCAGTCTGCGAAAGAACCGCGCCGACTCCGTACGGAGATGCGTCGCAAGACAAAAGCAGTCACTTCCTTTCGTCGTAGTGGCTGAAGACTGTACACCTTCGAAGCAGGTGCTTCAGGGCGTCGAATTCTTGCTGATGGCGTTTCGACCATGTCCATTTCACATCTTTCCGGAGCAGCTGATATAAGTCGTTGGCCACAGTTGATCTTTGTTCTAAGAAACGGTCGTAGAACGTTGAGAGTCCGAGAAACGCCTGTAGCTCCTGCTTGTTTGTTGGTGCCCGTGCTTCGGTGATCGCTCGCACTTTGTCTTCGGTCGGGTGGATGCCTTCTACATCAATTCGGTGTCCCGGAAATTGCACCTCTGACACCGCAAAACAGCATTTTTCTTTGCTTAAACGCAAATTTGCGTTCGCTAGCCTTTCACGAACGTGCTCCAGGCGCGCTGCATGCTCTTCCGTGGAAGCGCCACTGATTATAACATCATCTAGGTAGACACAAACTCCTGGGATTCCTTCAAGTACTGTCTCCATGAACTTCTGAAATATGGCCGGGGCTGCAGCTACGCCAAAGGGCAATCTCTTGACCTTGTACAGGCCTTTCAGTGTGTTGATTGTCAGTAATTCTGACGTCGGTTCGCTCACCTTCAGTTGTCGATAGGCCTGGGTGAGGTCTAGAGTGCTGAAGACTCTTGCGCCGCGTAGTACACTGAACACTTCTCCAGGTGTCGGCAGAGGGTAAGACGACGCTTTTGTCGCAAGATTTACGGTGCTCCGGTAGTCTCCGCAGGGGCGTATGGTTCCGTTCTTCTTGCGAACTACAACCAGTGGTGTGACCCATTGCGAATATTGTGTCGGCTCGATGACACCTTATTGCTCCAGTTTGTCCAACTCCCTTTCAACGGAAGCTCTTAGAACTTCGGTTGCACGCCGCTTAACAACTCCAGTGTGACTAGTGGCCCTTAATTTCCTGGAATCTCTTCAGGGAATACTCTTTCGTATTTCTCCTGCAATTGCTCAATGACGTTGTGGCTCGGCGTTTGGTATATGCCGCCTATCGTCACCCCTATTGGAGATAACCAGTTTCCCCCTAGAAGGCTGGTCCTGAGCCCTTCACAACAAGGAGAGGTAGCGTATGGGTCTGGCCGTTGTAACAAACCCGCACGTTGGCAGATCCCAATAGTGGCAAGTTTTGTTCTGACCACGTTCGCAGGTGCGTGTCGTCTTGTTGCAAGGGTGGTGCGTCTGATGGCCACGAAGTTCGGAATGCGGCCTCACTGATCAGAGTACAGGCTACCCCTGAGTCCACCTCGAACCAGTTTGTGGTGTACTGTAACTTCGGTAAAAATCTTCGGACGCGTGCCGAGATTCACGATGTTCAGGTCGTACAACACTGATGATACTGCTGGTGTTGCTCCGTGGGCATCAGATGGCGGCCTATTATCTGAGGCGTCTACGCTGTGGTTAGGCTGAGAAGGCGACTTTATCTTGGCAAGCTTTCGCTTCGTAATGCATGCTTTCTCAATATGCCCTTGCTTGTGGAAAAAATTACACGTGGCTGACTGGAATCGGCATCCCTGGGCGTTGTGTTGGCCGTCACACCGCCAGCAGCGTTGTACATTTTTGATCGATTTTGCAACAACAGAAGGTCAGCGTGCCTGGTTGCTTGTTTGATGTACCGGCTCGGTGTTCCGGCGTATCTCTATTTGCTGGTGACCGGCGTTCTCCGCTCGCACGGCGATGTCGTAAGCATTGTTAAAAGTGAGGTCCCTCTCAGCGAACAGGCGCTGCTGTAGTGACTCGTCACTCAGTCCGCACACATCTTTCACGTAACATGGCGTCCTATGGAAGCATAGTGGTGTTAGCAGATGCTGTGTCTTCATGCTGCCCGGTAGCTGTCCTGGCTGTGGTCAGCGTCCCAAAATTGCATTCAGCTGCAAGCTTCTTGAGTGCTGCTACGTAGGCGCTCACAGTTTCGCCTTCAAGCTGATCTCGTCGCTGGAAGTGGGCTCGGCTGTAAACTTCAGATGGCCTCGGGTCGTAGTGCGTTTGAAGTGCGCTTGAAGTGCTGCAACGATTTCTTCATAAGGCACTTCCACTGGTGTGCTTGGCTGAATAAGGGCGCAGACAGTGTCGTAAGTCTGTTCTCCGCACAGCGTTAGCAGGTTGGCCCTCTTCAAGGCTTGGTCAGTGATGTTAGCCTCGAAGTAGAACTGGAGGCGTCCAACCCGCGATGACCAAGATGAGCCGTTGAATTCTGGTATTAACCCTCGCGGAGCCATGGCTTGTCAATAGCGTTGCGTAGCACGAGTCGAATCCACTTCCCTGTCGTCACTGTCATGTTTGAGCGTCGTCAATGTAGAAAAGACGTACGCGCTACTGTTAAACTGTTAACTTCGTTTATTCACCAGATAAGAGGGTGCGACCAGCGTCGGCCGAGGCGTAGGCCGAACTGTTGGCGAAGAACGGAGGGAACGGAGGCCGAGGATGGGGATGGGGCTTGCTTCCCAGAACCAGAAGAGGGCGAGGGAGCCCGCCGTGAGGGGCGTCCCGCTGAGCGCAGGCAGGCGGCTAGTCCTCCCGGTGAAGTGCGAAGAGGGGTGCGGGCCTGTTCATTAGCGCGCACTGCTCCATTCACAACGGAACGGACGAGTACAGCACTTGGAACACAACACTAGAAGAATAAAATTCGGATGGAGCAGATTTGGCAAGTATTCGCAGATTATGAGTAGCATCTTACTGGTATCGCTCAAGAGCAAAGTATAAAACAGTTGTATTTTAAGTATACTCACTTATGGGGCTGAAACGTGGAGGCTAACGAAAAGGGTTCTTCTTAATTTGAGCAAAATTGGAAGGCAAAGATAGAAAGCACCCAGAGTGGGTCAGAGAAGTAAATAGAATTATTGACATTCCGGAAGAAATCATGAAACCGTGGGCAATGGCAAGGCATCTAGTGCATGGATAGAAAAGCCATAGTCGCTTATGGTAGCAAATTAGATTCCAAGGAAAGGAAACCGTAGCAGGGGGCGGCAGATCTTCGGGAGGGTGCATGAGGTTAAGAAGTTTGCAGGGGTGAAGGGGATGCAGCTAGCACATGGCTGGGTTAATAGTAGGAGTATGGTAGAGGCATTCGCCCTGCAATATGTATAGACCGGTTGATGAGAAAGAAGAAGAAGCGGCGATTGATAATTACACCTT
Organism: Amblyomma maculatum; assembly: GCF_055883805.1. Classification (NCBI taxonomy): domain Eukaryota; kingdom Metazoa; phylum Arthropoda; class Arachnida; order Ixodida; family Ixodidae; genus Amblyomma; species Amblyomma maculatum. The sequence continues at coordinate 125,144,282 of NC_139353.1, read as the reverse complement.
GCGACCTTTTTCAAAACTGTCATCTTATGCATTCATTCAGCTAATCAGTTCTGTTTATAATGAAAGAGGACGACAGGCCGCTATCGGGCGATATTTTTGAAGTAGAACATGACCTCAGAATTGTTTCTTCAGTGTCGCCCTAGGTGTAGCGTGATTGGTGCAGCTTTATTAAGATTTAAAAATTGCTCAATGTGTTCGGCATAGACGAAAGACACCTAAGCATTGTTTTGCCTTTTCACTGTTACAATGCATTACAACGTCCACCAAACCAACTTCCAGCGCAAATTTGCTCCGGAGTGGAGGATAGATAAACGTAGTGTAGAAACGATAGATGTTATGAAAATTCTATTCAGGTACATGTTATGAAAAGTTCATTTAGTTCTTGCGGGCAACGTGTTTGGACGAGATAATGACAATGGTGAGTTTTGATGGTGCAAGGGAAACTTCGGTCAAAGACTGCCATGGCACAACTTTTTGTACTTTGTTTCTGAGTGTAAGCTGAAAAGTCCACATGCCAAGGAATACAGGAATACCCTTTTTCTCAAACCTCACCCGAAATCAAACCCGGTAGTTGCTTGCGGCTACATTGCGCTATTTGCTTACCTATGGTATGCACAGGATGTTGTCACGCAGTGGGACTCGGTATGGCGGGCTCGTTTTGGGAGCAGGAAATGTGTGATACTCAGCAGAGCCACGCCCACCAGCGCGATGCAAAGAACCTTTGCCTCGACCGGCCATTTCTCCCTGGGTAGAGCTGTCAGCTTGCTGGGTGTGGTCGACAGCTGTAAAAAAATACAATACATAATAGAAGCGACATCTGTCAACTGCGCGCCTTGATTAGGACGAAGGCCTAGCTAAATTCTGATTAGGTCTACTATTCGCATCCACTTTTATCGGGTGGAAAAGGTCGTCACGAACGTTCACTCCGACACTATAGCTGTTTTGTTTATCTAGCTTTTATTTCATACAGTTTTCTTACGCCAACCTTTATGATATTCTGCATGAATATCGTCGTTAAAATGGTTTCATTGCAGTCTTCAAGGGATCAACTGGGCGAATTCTTTACTTGCTCACTGTGCTGTGTGGGAGTCAGCCAAGAGGGGCTCATCATTGGCGTATACAATGCGCATCGCATATGGCAACCGTTGCCAAAAGCAAGGTGCGCCGCATTCAAATACAGAGCTTCATTTCAAAGCCCATTTTAATAACAAAGCGGCAGAGCGGAGAAAAATAAAAACATCGTTTTCCAATATGGTAAACAGTAGCGTTTTGTTATTAGGACAATTTTGAATGAGCCGCACAATAAACAAAATATTGATTTCTCGCGAATTATGCTTTGAGCATCAAACCATAAGATTCCGCTTTCTTTGTGGTACTTCTGTGAAAACGAAAACATTGTCGAACGCTGTGCTAAATCTCCTATTCGCTTTGAAGACGAGCGTTGCAAGGATAAGATTGGCGAGAAGAATCAAAAAAATATATATACTACATTCTGGATCGTAACAGCAAATTGAAAATAGGAAAGATACTGATTGTTAGTTTCAACGTAGCAGGAACGATAGGAAAGCTATACGTCGTTTTTCAAACCGCGCCATCTGCTCCAGCAAGACTTTCGGCGACCACGCAACCACCCCTGATTACGCAGGTCGATACCTCTGCACAATATTTCGTACTGTAGCAGCTGCGGCAGATACCCAGAATCCAAGGCTTTCCGGACGATGACCTGGAGCACTGGCCAAAGAAGTTTGAGCTGATAGGCCGTACAATTGCGAGATCAGCGACCCCAAGCTGCGTCATGATTTTTTTTTTCGCTTGACGGTGCAGCTCGCATCTGGCTTGAAAATCTTGTGACCACTGTAGCAATGGGGATTTCCTTCAAAGGCCTGTTCCTGTAAGCGTTCACCATCGTACTCTGAAAGGAACGCGCCGAACTGCTTCTATAGGCGACCACTCACCTTTATAACGAGAGCCTCCTCGTTTACTTCGAGGATATGAAGTTATTCCGTCGGACTGATCCCAACATGTCCCAAGAGAAAAAACTTTTATCTCATGAGGAAATTTAAGGAGTAGATCTTCGCTGGCTTAGTGCGATACCACTTTGAAACAATCGCGAAATTTTGAGTCTGAGGCCACTACCATCGAGATGGCGATCGAGATATGATCTTATCATTACGAGCGACCGTCCATCCTACGGCTGATGCCATCGTCGACACTGGTAGCACTCCCGTTCTCTGCGAGACTATACGGGCAGTCTTACGCGAGAAGCTGCAAGAACTCTTTTCGATGCACCACGACCACAAATATCCTGCCTTTCGCAGCTGATTCCAGAAGAGGCAACAAGGCGCTCGCTACAACCGACTCACTCCGGCCAAAGCTACCACAGGTCACATACGCCACAGTTGCTCGTCGTTTCTGTATACCTCCAAGACAGCACCAAAAGGACTTTCTTTACGCCTTCCCAACACTATCACTAAAAGTCAGAGTAGCCTCGAAAAAAGGCACTGAGGACAGCAGAGAGGCGGTGAACTAGGAAGAGCCAGCTCCTCAACGCCAGAAATCCTGTCTCCTCGACTCGAGGAGGGCCCGCGCTTACGAAAAGCGCAGAGTGAAGACAAAGATTGCACCTTGTAGATATCTTCTAAAGAAAAACCTCGTTTTCTTGCCCAAATCCGAAAGTATTCTCCGTCCGGGTAAGACATTCACCTTAACTAACGGGGATGGCTAAAGAATGGCAGCACTGTGGTGAAAGTGACGCTGGAAGCACATTAATGATTATTGGTTCACAGGAAACGGAAGGCGCACTGTTTGTCACACTTGTGCAGTGCAGACCTGATCCGCGCCTTAAATGAAGAGATGAAGGTGGGAGAGAAGGCGGAAAAAAAAAGGTGCCGTAGTGGAGGGCGCCGGGAACTTTCCACCACCTGGGGATCATTAAGGGGCTCTGACAACCCAGAGCACACAGATGCCGCTTCGTTTCGCCTCCATCAAAACGCTGCAGCGGGCGGCCGGGATCGAAAACGGGTACTCCGGCGACTAGTGGAATTTTTTAGGTGAAACACTCAGGCGACACAGAAATAAATATAATGGGTACTTTGCGACGACTGGCGCAGATGAAAAAAAATGCAGCTGGAATCGGCGAGCTCCAACTTTCTGCTACAACAGGCATGAAAGGAACGAAACAAAAATTGACAAAGCGCGCGAAAACGCAGAGCTAGGTGCGATATAGGTAGACCTCGACTCTGCAGATCAGACAGTGTCCACACAAGGATCTCTTTGCGCAGAAATCAATTCAGCAACATTCGGGTATATGCGTAGCGCTTTTACACTGCCCTTTGAGTCCGCGATTTTTGCAGCAAAAGCTACATTAGCCACGAACTTGTGATTTCGCTGTGGTCGCAGGCCGAGGAGGCACAGAGCCATTGCCTAGCAACCGTTGCAGCTGGCGGAAGCCATGCGCTCGCAGCGCCATCTGGCATGACATAACACCGCGCTTCATTCCGGACCAATATCCTTATTTAAAAAGAAAACACGTCTACACCGAGCATCGAACTTCTATCCCTCGCATGACCAGCCGAGCGCTTTACCAACTGCGCCAAGCCCAGGACGGAGAGTATCGCTTCTTAATTCTCCTCTGCGTTGGACGATAGGAGTCATAATCATAGGCTAGTCAGCGACACAATTCGGGCAAGCGTGTACTCAGCATTAAACAGGATTGCATTGAACTATAGATTACATTAGATTGGACTGAATTGTATTGAACTAGATCGGATAACAGTGGATTACATAGGATTATGTTGGATGAGAGAGGAGTACGCTGCCCACCGCCACGATCACATGCTTTCGCTACATACTCGTATATCCTGGCCTATCTGAGCTATACCATGGCTGATTTTTTTTTTATATTGCTCTGTAATGTTGTGCTTTGAGAAAGGATGCTACAGTACCTGTCTTGATATTCGAACAAAGCCTACACTCAAATTCTAAACTCATTAATAAGAAAGTAAGCGCCCAATCTGTCCGTTCGTAGTGGAGGCCTGACCCATGCCGGAAGGTTACACGATCTGAACCGTGCAGATGGTGTCCCCGTGCATCGTGTAACTTTGCAGGTCTCCATTAGAGCGATCAGCTCTACTTAGCATTGTTCAAGGTCGAGTGATTCCGTGAATCACAAACGGCGGTCACCATGCCAATCGCATGAACCCATTATATAGAAACAGCGCGTACTACGTGAAAGAAAGGCTGAGTATCTGTCACACTTCTGAGTCGACACTCGACCAGCGTCGTAAAGTATGCACGGAAAGCGGGAGTCATTTAGTTTGGCTTGTGGAGTTTGACGGTTACGATTCCTGACTACTGTGCACACATATCAGGGTTAGAATTCGAAACTCGGTGGCTGCATTTCTATGACGGCAAAATGCAGGTGCGCAGTATCAGTGCGTGGTAAAGATCCTCAGGTGTTCAAAATTAGTCAGCAGCCCTCCCCTACCGCTCCTCCTTTTCTCGTTCCTCTTTACCTCCCGCTAATACTCGCTCTGACAGTCCATCCGTAAAATCCAAAGGCTGGGAGAAGAATTGCATGGTGACTAGATTGGATTGGTATTAAGGCTTCCCTTGTTTACCAGGTGGACCAGAAAGGTCGTAGCAAAGTGAATTCCCTACTGTGACGGTGTCTGTCCCGCCATGGCGCTACGCCACCAACACTATCTAGTAAGCCTTACCCAGTTCTCAAGGCATCGTTTGGTTGCCTCCACAGCCACATCCCTCTCATCCCTCTTTGTCGCATCACTGTCCACCGCAGCGTCTCTTTGCGGCTGTCCAGACGTGAACCCCAGCACCTGCGGCAAAGTTGACCAGCTAGGCTTACATGGCATGAGCACTTGGCAAGTCAACACAATATGTTCGATCGTCTTAGTCTCCCGCCTTCACACCGCGCACAAGACATCAGAGTTGTCCTTGACCTCTGTCCGCGCGTGTCATTTCTTCGTGCGCTGCACCACCGCACGGGACTAAAAAAGCAGGGCGCTCTCCAGGGAGTTGTCATAGAACTGCTCCTGAGTGATGTCGCTCTTGCTCGTGCAGTACATACCAAGAGCCGGCTTGGCCGCTGCACCAGTTCGCCGCCACCTGGTCTCCGCCGCTGCCACTTGTTCCCGCACTTTCGAAGTAGTCCAGAAGGTGTCTTTACTGTTTGTCACGGTTGGCAGTGGTACATTATACTTTGCACTCAGTTCACGTACCCGCTTCATGCAGCGTGTGCATATTCCGCAGCACAAAAGGCAGCGCTGTACTCGATGAACCCAGCGGTCCACCCCTAGAGTCTACGAAAGCATTTCAAAACTAATGTTGGCCACTGCCTCCCGGGCCTCGAAGGAGGACCACCCAACATCAACTGCACCGCTTAGTTGGGGGATAAATGGTGGGCTCCCAGTGCCTGTCTTCTCACCTCTGTCTTCGCTCCATAAATTCCCGCGTCGAGGACGTGGTACACAACACTGCATTTGCATATGTCAGACCTTGCAACATTACCGCCTCCCATATGGTGCGTAGGACATCCATTCTATTGAACGACCACAACGTCTTGGCTCTGAGGACATTCTGGCTGCGCACCGATTTCGCATGGGTGATGATGATAAACTCTTTACTTACTCCCAATGAAGGGGAACAAGCCGAAAAACTGGCTGCACTGCTTAGAGAAGGTCAGCAGTTATCCCTTGGGACTATGCGGCCTCCAATGCGGGCAACATGAGCTGTCGCTGTTGGGCGAGCTCGGTGGTACGCAGGAGGGACTCCCACTCATCCACTGTAGCTGTATTGTCTGCGTTAATTCGTATACATGTCGACACCATGTGAATGAATGTGGCCGGCTGTGAGCAGTATTTCAACTAGATGCAATAAGATTTGGGAAACTTTTGCTATATAGCCATGGGTTGGGAAAGGTTCCTGTTTGTATTTTGCGCCAATGAATGGCCTCGCGCCGGGATAGTTCCCGGTGTGCAGGGGGTATAGACACCGTTCGAGCGGATAATGCTGGAGGATAACGGTGTATGTAACAAGGCATGAATGAGTGCCTTGGGGTGTGTCAGAAGGAGCGGCAGGCTGAGGAGGGTGCTCCGCCCGGTAGTTGAGTTCTCGGGCTAGAGTATGCGCCTGTGCGTTCCCGCTGAGTGCCTCATGAGCTGGGGCCCATATGAGAAGACGAGGTGTAGACGGTAAGGGGAGAGTTTGGAGGATAGTGTGCGCCTGTCGCGATATACGACCTGCATCGAAGTTACGAATTGCCTGTTGGTAATCGCTAACGACTACTTTGGTGGAGGGGTCGGTCAGGGCTAACGTGAAGGCAACCTCTTCCGCGGTGGTAACAGTTGCTTCGTTGAGGACGCTGCAGGCATTGTGCCAGTTTCGGTGCGGTGCCAATGCAACCACAACCATAGCGGGGCGACGGGGGTGGTGGGAGGCATCTGTGTATGTAACGTCGGGGCGACCGGTAAAACGTTTGTGAAGTTGCCGGGCTTGGTCGCTCTGCGCTCTGTATGATACTCTGGATGCATACGTTTGGAAAGCGGAGGGATACGAAAACTGAGTCTCTGCTCAGGCGTGAGGTCCATATACGTAGAAGTCGCCCTCAGAGGAGCGATTCCTACCTGGTTCAGTACTGCACGGCCCGCATGTGTCAGTGAGAGGCGCTCATATTGGGAAGTTACAGTCGCTTCAATCAGCTCGTTGACTGTGTTGGAGATCCCGAGGGTCATCAGTTTGGTGGTGAATGTTGACATGGGTAGACCCAATGCTGTCTTGTATGCCTTGCGCAGTGATGCATCCAGTCGCTCCCAATCTGTTCGCGTGAGGCGAAGGTAAGGGGCAACGTAGGCAATGCGCGTACAAACGAAGGCTTGTATGAGGCGCAAAAGGTTGGGTTCGCGCATGCCCTTATGCTTGTTGCCGACTCTCTTGAGCAGGCGGCTGATCCGTATTACAGATTGATCTATTCGCTAAGAGCAGTGGCGTTTCCTCCATTATCTTGTAGATGAAGGCCCAGGATACGGATTCGGTCGGTACGGGGCATGGCAGTGCCCTTTACTTGCAGATTGAAGGATGCCGGAGGTGATCTGGGGTGTCTTCCCTGGGTTGGGACAATTGTGTATTCAGACTTGGTGGCAGAGCAGGATAGGCCGACTGTGGCCAGGTAGGTACCAACGCGATCGATGGCTGTCTGCAGAGCTTCCTCGATCTGGCCGTCACTGCCGTGTGTAATCCACAGAGTGAGGTCGTCGGCGTATAGGCTGTTGTGCAAGTGGGGGAAATCTGCCAAAAGATTGGGCAGGCCAAGCAGCGCAATATTGAACAGGAGTCGGGAAAGCACTGAGCCTTCGGGTGTACCCCGGCTTCCAGGAGAGATGATGGAATGATCTCTAGAGCCGGTGTCAAGTTGCACTGTGCGGTTCGTGGGAAAGCCGCGTATATATGCATACGTTCGTTGTTCCACCCCTAGGGTCTGGATGTTCTGCAGAATGGCTTCGTGCCGGAAATTGTCAAAGGCCTTCGCGATATTTAGACCAACTATGACTTTGGTGTCGAAAGTGCTATGTGTCAGTACCTGATGCTTGAGCAAGAGCATGATGTCGGAGGCCGCAAGGTGTGGTCGAAAACCAAACATCGTGTCTGGAGGCTGCTCTTGTAGCCTACCAGGTAGGCACGCTATATCATCTGGTACCTCTAGGTGACAACAACACTGTAGTTGCCACCCTGGTAGAGCGAAACAACAACAGCGAGTTGCTAGGCAAACGACGCACACCCTCCTCGCTCCTCGGCGACAGGTGATGGCGCCGAAGCGCATGCGCAGCTGCGCATAGCAATGGTGAAGTCGCCAGCACCGGCAGGCGGAACGAGTACGTGCTGCGAAGGCGTTCCTTCGTCAGATATGTCTTTGCAGTCGAGACTGAGTCAGATGGCTCCCAAGCGGCAGAGTCAAGCGCACCAAGCGGTTTTGATAAGCGCTAGAAGGCGGATTACCCTGGCACCAAACGACGGAAGATCAATGAACGAATGCGTCAACGGCGGCTCCAGGCTTCTCCTGGGACTAAGGCGAGAGATGCGGAGCGAAAGCATTTGCGACGGCGGAATGCTTCGCCTGGAATGAAAGCGAGGGAGGCAGAAAGCAACCGCCAATAGCAACTAATTGGCAGTCATTTCCAGTCTAAGTGACGCGGCAAAGGCTTTAGCCTAGCGCACCTTAGAATGGCAAAGTGCCCTCAGTTTTTTCAACGCCCCAAAGTGATTCGGGCTGGGGAATACGGCTTAGTGAATATCGTTTATAGCCCTCCACTGCGGCTCCTCTTTCTCTCTTTCCACTTTCACCTTCCTCTCTTCCCTTACGGCGCGTTTGAGGTGTCCACAGAAAACGTAAGACGCCCGGGCACTCTGCCAGAGTACCCGGGTTCGAACCCGACCTCGGCGGGTGCGTTTCGATGGAGGCGAAACGAAGAGGCGTCCGTGGCTGTGCGATGTCAGCGCGGTAAAGATCCCCAGGTGGTCGAAATTACTCCGTAGCCCTCCACTACTGCTCCTCTTTCTCTCTTTCCACTTTCACCTGCCTCTTTCCTTACGGCGCGTTTGAGGTGTCCACAGAAAAGGTTCGAACCCGACCTCGGCGGCTGCGTTTCGATGGAGACACCGCTAGGGGGCCAGATGGAGCGGACGCGCTCCACATGACCTCCTTCTTCGACGCCGTATTTCACCCGGAAAACATCAACGCTGCAGAAAGTGGAATACTTCATCGGTTTCCACTAATCAACCTGAATCTGCTGATAACAGATTTTCATCTGTAAGTCCAGATTTCACCATCTTCTGGCCGTTCGCAGATCCGAAGCGGAGAACGCCGCGCTAAGCCTAGCAGCTTTCGGCCATCGGCCCGACGAAACGCTGCTCAAGCTCACGCGGGAGCCTCCAAGGATGGCTGCTGACAACGCAGCGGCATTGACCGGAGCCACGACGCCGACTCAAGAGACAAAACACGAAGAGAACGCTACCAACGACTCACAGAAGACACTCGACAGCGGAGGATGGTTTGTCGCAAAATACCCCAAATCGAGGCTGACTGCCGTTCTGGAGACCGGGACCGAAGCGGCAGGCAAAACCACCACCGAGCCAGCCCAAACAAAAGGAAATCTTATTCGTAAAGGCAAACTGCCTCCACTGCCGAAAGCAGACTTGAAAATCATTATTAGACCACAGAATGGGCTCGACATCAGCCAGCTGAGCACGCATCAGATGGCCCGGGCTATAACTAAAGCATTTGGACAGCCAGACATCTGCAACGAAGGCAGCCTACTTATACGGCTGCACAACGGATCTAACATCGCCATAATCAGCACGTCAAGCAAGGAGACTGCCAACGTTGTACAGAACATTCCGAGACTTCGCTTCGGTGCAAAAGACTACGCTGTGACGGCTTACGTTGCGCGCCGGACAATTCATGCAAAGGAGTGATCCACGGACTGGATGTCGGTACAACACCTACCGAATTGCTGTGTCATCTTAGGGTATGCACCCAAGGAGTGAAAATCCTTTATGCACGAATGCTAGGAAAATCTCAAAGCGCCGTCATAACATTCGAAGGCAAGATCGTTCCCCGCTACGTTTATTACTACGGCGGTGAGACGCGTTGCTACCTCTACCGATCATCGCGCCAAGTTTGCTATATATGCTTCAAGCTTGGGCATAGGGCGGACGTATGCCCGACACCTGACGCCGTTGTGTACTCGAACTGCGGTGAACCAGTCATCGAGGACGGTCATTCGTGTGAGCCCAGGTGTGCGCTGTGCAAGGAAGCGCATCCCGCAGGGGCAAAGGAGTGCAAGCAACGCCTAAGAAAACCGAGGAGTCCACGAACCAGAACAAAAGAGGAAACCGACAGCGCAGCAAATGGCGATGGCGGCACGGGCGGTCGCGGCCGGGCTCGGAAACGCTGGTTCAGCTCAGATGCTACTTCGCCATCTAGGTCCAGGTCGGCGTCGCGCTCGAGATCAAGGACCAAGGGAGCCACCGGAAACAAAAAAGGGGCAGCAGCAGAAGAAGATAAAAAAGGAGGAACAGAGTAAGTTGAGCTGGGCAGCGCAGCTTTTCTCTAATTCTCCCACTGTTCCAAAGAACACGAACGCGCAGGCACAATTCAATAAAAACACTAGTGGACACGAAGTGCAAGAGCTAAGACAAACCATTCAGACACTCAGGGCGGAAAATGCTGATCTGAGACAGAAACTTAACGACCTTATAGAAGAGCTCAAAGCTCAGAGAACATGGCAGACCGACACGAACGCGCGAACAGATGAAACTCAGCCAGCCACCATAGGGCGGCAAGAATTCGCGACTGCCATGGCAGCCATGAACAACTCACTAGCTAATCTTAGTAATCTCATTTCTAACATCCAAGCAGAGGCGCAAAGAGATAGAGAACGCCTAGTACAATTCACGAGCATGAAATCCAGAGCCAAACCCTATGCCATTGACCGAGCTTGGCGAGGCACCGTAAGAGCTCGGTCAAGTTTCGAAACCCTTGAAATGTGGCAATGGAACTGCCGCGGGAGCAGCAAAAAGCGGGATCTTCTTAAACAACATATCACAAATTGTACAGTACCGCCAGACATAATCGCCCTACAGGAAACCGGCTGCTCACCCACTCTCCCGGGTTACTCAGCATATGAGGGGCAGGGGGAAAGCAAGGTCGCCACGCTGGTTGCCAAAACTATCACAGCAATCAGACACGACATTGACGGAACGGACATTGACCACGTTCTTATCGAAGTCATTACCCAAAAGAGAAGCCAAGAAGGCATCTTCCTGCTTAACGTATACAGCCCGCCCAGCCAAAAGAACGCTAGCTTCAGCTACCTGCTGGGCAAGGCAGAACCAGTAGCAGGCAAGAGGGGTCTTCTCATCCTTGGGGACTTTAATGCCTGGCATAAAAGCTGGGGCTACGTCAAAGAAACTCCGAAAGGCAAGGATCTAGCCAGAGAAGCTGATCGCAGAAGCCTCAGCCTAATCACAGATCACACCAAGCCAACGCGAGTGGGAAATAGCATCAACCGCGATTTGTGCACAGACTTAGCGTTCGTCAAAGGAATAAGATAGGCAAGATGGGAAAACGACGGGGAGACGCTAGGCAGTGACCACTGCATCTTGCGCATCCAGATAGAAGCTCTTCCGATCAGGAAAAGTATGGCCAAGCCAGACTCACACAGTGGGAAGCCTATACAAAGACCAGAGCGGAGTCCGAGGATACAGAGATCAAGGACATTAAGGATTGGGTAGAGGGTATCAAATCCGACTGGGAAAAAGTCACTAAGAAGGTCACTCTCACCAACAAAACGCCCGACGTGGATAAACATCTCTTACACCTCTGGGATGCTAGACAGGGGTTGCTAAAGAGATGGAAAAGGCAGAAGCACAACAGAAAGCTCAAGCTAAAGATCGCCGAGGTCACAAAACAAGCCGAAGAATATGCGATGGAGCTCTCAAAACGGGACTGGCACCATGAATGCAACGATCTACAGGGGACTCTAGGTTTGGCCAAGACGTGGGCATTGCTAAGGGCTCTCATAGACGCAACTAAGACCAAATGTGAAAACCATAAGACAATCCAAAGGATCGCGCACCAATACCAAGGTACAGACCGGGAACTGCTAGAGAACATCAAGCAGCGATACATCGGTGACGAAACGGGCGCCGACTACAGCTCGCCATACACGGGAGAAGCAAATCCTACTCTTGACGAACCCATTACTATAGAAGAAGTCAGACACGCTGTTATGTCTGCCACAAAAAACACCAGCCCAGGCAAGGATGGCATTACCAACGCCATGATTAGGAACTTGGACGAGAATTCAATCCACAGATTTACTGAATTCATCAGCACACAATGGGAGCAGGGGACCATCCCGAAAGACTGGTCTCATACGGAAATAGTAATGATTCCTAAATCCGGAAAAACTCCCAGCCTGGAAAATCTACGACCCATTTCATTGACATCATGTTTGGGAAAGGTATACGAAAGAATTGTGCTTCAGAGGTTGCAGACCCACCTGGAGGACAATGACCTCATGCCGCACACTATGTTCGGATTCCGAAAACACCTATCAACACAGGACATCCTCCTGCAGATCAAGGAGGAGATGCTTAACACGGTCCCGAAATACGGAGAAAACATCTTGCTCGCGCTCGACCTCAAAGCGGCATTCGACAATGTCAGTCACAGGGCAGTGCTAGACGGGCTCTGCAATTTAGATTGCGGGCAGAGAATACACAGCTACGTGAAAGCCTTCTTGAGTAACAGAACCGCCACCATTGGAATAGGCGGCATCAGGACAGATGCCTTCCCGACCACCAAAAAGGGAACACTGTAAGGCTCAGTGATATCCCCTATGCTCTTTAACATTGTTATGATCGGCTTAGCAAAAAACTCGAAGAAATTGAAGGAGCCAGACATGCTATCTATGCTGATGACATCACGATCTAGGTGACCAGGGGCTCCTTAGGAGAAAAGCAAGACTGTCTGCAGAGAGCAGCAGACGCTGTCAACGCATACGCTCGACATTGCGGCCTTGAATGTTCTCCGGAGAAATCTGAGGTGCTCAGAGTCCACAGAAGAGGGTACGATCTGCACAACTCCATAGACATCTACATAGGAGAAAAGAAGGTCCCGGAAGTGTCGCAAATAAAAATCCTAGACATGCCGATACAAAGCAACTGCCATTTAGATCAAACAATCAGGCAGCTAGCAAGTACCACCGCGTAGATCACGCGAATGAGCAAGAATCTCCAACAGAAGACGAGGCATGTCCGAGGAGGACACATGTAGACTAGTACAGGCCCTCGTTGTAAGCCGAATTGTATATGGCGTCCCCTACCGAATTCCGCTCGAACAGTAAAAAGAACAACTGGAGGCAATCCTGAGGAAAGCCTACAAATGTGCTCTAGGACTACAGGTCAACACCTCGACCGAATAATTCAATAAACTGGCCATAAACAACACAGTGCAAGAGCACATCGAGGCCCACCTTCTCGCGCAGAAAATAAGACTCATGCAGAAGCAAACGGGAAGGAACACGCTAGCTATACTGGGCATGAGAGATGCTTGCAGAGAAATAAACAGCACGGGCAGCATACCGAAAGAAATAAGAGAGATCATTAAGGTCAACCCGATTCCGAAAAACATGCATCCGAAAATACACAAGGCCAGAAGAGAGGCAAGATCCGAGGCACACGAAAGAAGCCTCGCAGGGAAAAAAAACATATTGTACGTCGACGCGACCACAAAGAACAACGCGGAGCGGTAGCCAGTGTGGTTGATCACCAGCTTAAAGTAGTCAACTGCGCCTCGATCAAGAACGACAACATTCTCGAGGCTGAGGAAGCGGCAATCGCTCTCGCTATCACCCACCAGGGTGAGGAGGCTACCACAAAAATAATTACGGACTCGCAAGAAGCATGCAGAAGGTATAGCAGCGGACGCATATCCACTGTGGCCATCCGCATACTCAAGGCAAGAAAAATCAGCTTTACGAGATGCTTCATAACGTGGACACCAGGCGATGAGACTGTCAAAGGTAACCAACGTGCCGACGCCAATGCCCGAGCATACGCCAGCCGGGGCGCGCACAACGACGGGGAACCGGACACAGTCACTAGATGCTATGGAGCCATCCTTGAACATCAAAGAGCCTTAAGGAGGATCTATCCACCTCCCCACGAAGACCTCAATAGAGAGCAGTCTGTTGCCTGGAGACAGCTACAGACTAACACATACCCCTGAGTCTACTCAGTAAAATCCACCCCACTACATATGAAAATAAATGCCCGCTATGCGGTAAACCCCCTACCCTCTATCATGTTACATGGGCCTGTAAAAACCCAGGTAACACCAATAAACACCACACCAACACCGGAGCAGTGGGAGGCAGCGCTGTCCTGCTTGACGCCTGACGACCAGCTCAAGCTGATTGACAGAGCGCGCAAGACGACAAAGGCCACTGGGACCCAGGACTGAGGGCCCCACCAACGCCGGGAGAATTCGCTTTGTGTAAATAAAGTTTTAGAGCGCAGCTCTTTGGCGGCCGTTCCTGGGTTTCGCGGCGGGGTCGGCGTCGGCCTCGTAACCAGTTCCGCCCCCCTTTCAGCCCCCCCGTTCGAGCCGGCGCTTTGGCCACCGGAGCCTCGCAGGAGGAGGGGGGGGGGTACACTCAGCGGCGAATGATGGGGGCAGGAGCGCGCGCAGCTACCGGAGCACACGAGGAAAAAAAGGGGGTCGCCGGAGGCAGCGCTAGCAGCGACTGACTGACGGCGCTAGCTAGTCAACACAACGTGCTGCGTAGAACACCGTCGCCGCCATGCAGAAAGAGGAGACCCCCCCCCCCCCCCCTCTTCCTGAGTGGAGGCGAGGGTGCTCTCCGGTTGCGGAAACGCCGATCCGCTCCTCAAGTATGCGGGCGCACCAAGACGACCGGTCCGGAGGGGGATACAATAGCGCTCTCATCCTTCATCCGCAGAAAGCAACCGTACAGCGGCGGATCACGGTGCGTGCATCCCGTTCTCACTCGCTTCCAGGCTCGCTTCACTCGCTAGCGGCGTCAGCGAGTCGCTGTTATCTGTTCGTTGCGCAACGTTCCTGCCTCCCGCAACCTCCCGATAACTCAATTGCTCTCTTCATTTCTCGGACCACAAAGCTTCTTTCATGACAGCCAAGAACTGTTAGTGGAGTGTTTCTTGAAGGAATACGTGTTAAAAATTAAAAAAAAAGAAGTACGTAATTGTGCTTATGAGCCTTGCTCGACATCCTTGCCTCTTTTTTTTTCTCTATTGGTTCACGGGAAAGGAAAGGCGCAGTATTTCTCACATTTGCTCTGTGGACACCTGAACCGCGCCGTAAGGGAAGGGATTAAGGTGGGAGTGAAAGTGGAAAGACAGAAAGGGGAGCCGTAGTGGAGGGCTACGGAGTAATTTCGACCCCCTGGGGATCTTTAACGTGCCCTGACATCGCACAGCACACGGACGCCTCTTCGTTTTGCCTCAATTTATCGAAAAGATGAAACAGCTGATGAGCTGCGCTCAAATTTCGCATTAGGAAGTAACATAATCGTGGGCATTTTTTTTCATTCATTCATTCATTCAGTCGATGGAGGCGAAACGAAGAGGCGTCCGTCTGCTGTACGATGTCAGCGCACGTTAAAGATCCCCAGGTGGTCGAAATTAGTCCGTAGCCCTCCACTACGGCTCCTCTTTCTCTCTTTCCGCTTTCACTTCCACCTTCCTCCCTTTCCTTACGGCGCGGTTGCGGTGTCCACAGAAAACAAGTGAGACAGTTACGGCGCCTTTCCCTTCCTATAAAATAAATCAGTCCACAGAAAACATAGACGCCCGGTTACTGTGCCGGAGTACCCGGGTTCGAACTCGACCTCGGCGGCTGCGTTTCAATGGAGGCGAAACGAAGAGGCGTCCGTGGCTGTGCGATGTCAGCGCGCGGTAAAGATCCCCAGGTGGTCGAAATTACTCCGTAGCCCTCCACTACAGCTCCTCTTTCTCTCTTTCCGCTTTCACTCCCACCTTCCTTCCTCCCTTCCCTTACTGCGCGGTTGCGGTGTCCACAGAAAAACAAGTGAGACAGTTACCGCGCCTTTCCCTTCCTATAAATAAATCAGTCCACAGAAAACATAGACGCCCGGCTTCTGTGCCGGAGTACCCGGGTTCGAATCCGACCTCGGCGGCTGCGTTTCAATGGAGGCGAAACGAAGAGGCGTCCGTGGCGGTGCGATGTCAGCGCGCGGTAAAGATCCCCAGGTGGTCGAAATTACTCCGCAGCCCTCCACTACGGCTCCTCTTTCTCTCTTTCCGCTTTCACTCCCACCTTCCTTCCTCCCTTCCCTTACTGCGCGGTTGCGGTGTCCACAGAAAAACAAGTGAGACAGTTACCGCGCCTTTCCCTTCCTATAAATAAATCAGTCCACAGAAAACATAGACGCCCGGCTTCTGTGCCGGAGTACCCGGGTTCGAACCCGACCTCGGCGGCTGCGTTTCAATGGAGGCGAAACGAAGAGGCGTCTGTGGCTGTGCGATGTCAGCGCACGGTAAAGATCCCCAGGTGGTCGAAATTACTCCGTAGCCCTCCACTACGGCTCCTCTTTCTCTCTTTCCGCTTTCACTCCCATCTTCCTCCCTTCCCTTACGGCGCGGTTGCGGTGTCTACAGAAAACAAGTGAGACAGTTAGCGCACCTTTCCCTTCCAATAAATCAATAAATCAATGCACAGCAAGGAGTGTGACAGATACTGCGGCTTGCCGTTCCTGTGAACCAGCTATTTGCGAGCAAGGAATGGGGGGCCCTTTAATAAAACGATAGAACGCTGCGTGGCTACTACATCAATCAGCTTTAACGTTTGCTTTGGTTTGTGGAGCTTAACGTCCAAAAGCAACTCAGGCTATGAGAGACGCCGTAGTGGGACTGGAAATTTGGTTGGTTGGTTGGTTCATAGGAAGGGAAAGGCGCAGTATCTGTCACACTTGCTCTGTGGACACCTGAACCGCGCCGTAAGGGAAGGGATGAAGGTGGGAGTGAAAGTGGATAGAGAGAAAGGGGAGCCGTAGTGGAGGGCTACGGAGTAATTTCGACCACCTGGGGATCTTTAACGTGCGCTGACATCGCACAGCACACGGACGCCACTTCGTTTCGCCTCCATCGAAACGCAGCCGCCGAGGCCGGGATTCGATCCCGGGAACTCCGGCACAGTAGTCGGGCGTCTTACCACTGCACCACCCCGGCGGGGCCACTGGAAATTTCGACCACCTGGGATTCTTTAATGTGCACTGACATCACACAGCATACGGGCGCCTTGCTTTACGCCTCCAGCGAAAAGCGGCCGCCGAGGCCGGGACTCGATCCCGCGTCCTTGGGAACAGTAGTCGAGTGCAGTAACCACTGCGCCACCCCGTTTTTTTTCTTTATTGCATGAATTGATACAAATACATCGGTAAAAGATCGTGATTGCGATGCCCCTTGGCTGACAACCGTGTCTAATGGACTTTCATTACCACAAGTTCATCCATCAGACTCAAGACCTCCTCCGCAGCGTCTTGCTGCTTCAAAATGTCTTTTAGTTTATACACTTGTTAAACAAAATAATCACATACAGATCGTGCATCGACATCACAGTGTCTATAAGCCATCCTACTCCTCCAAATACTGTGAAGGCCCAGTAGCATGATGAGGTCATACTGAGAATCATCATTAATAGTTGTCAAGTACCGAATTCCTCGTGGCGTCAATGGCAGGTCTTTTTTAAGTGTCCCTTCTTACTCATCCCAGTAAAACACCACATCCCAACAATCCAGGAACACGTGCTCAACTGTTTTAGGTTTCCTACTTAGTAGACAGTTTGAGCCCCAAGGTACAAAAAGGCCCTTTTCTTCCATCCATGTTTTGACTGGAAGGGTTCCTGTATGAAATTTAAAAAAGAATGTTTTTACGCCCGGAGCAACAGTCATGTTTTTAACTCGTTTGAGCACATCTTACCCTGGGCCTTCACAGTATAACGTTCTGTACAATGGAGCTGTGAACAATTGTGAAATAAGATCATTGTGCAGTCGCTTAGGTGGTACCGTCGCTAAATACTCTACAGAGTACCTCACGCGCAAAACCTTGAACGACCACACCACTTCTCGCAGGAAGCGTGACACAGTTTATCTCCGAGCAGAGCATGATGAGACTATAAACTCTGGAATTGCACTGGATAGCATGATTTGCATAAGTGTTCTCAGGAATGCATCTTTTTGGTCACGTAGGAAACAAAACCTTAAAACCATCTGCCGCACATATAGATGCATTAGAGACAACCCTCCGTCTTTAACTCGCCGAAAGAGATTATCTCTCCTAATTCGTTCCCAGTTGGACGAGCAAATGAAGACCGCAAATACACGATGGAACCTTTGTATATTGCTTCGAGCACAATACAATACTTGAAGTAAATACATTATTCTTGCCACCATAAAGGTATTGCATACAGTCGCACAGGCGAAAATAGAGAGGTTACGTCCCATCCATCCTTTCGTCCGTTCCCGTATTTCTTCCGCTTTTTCATTCCAGTAATTCGTATTTTCCCCGTATTTGTCCAATGGGACTCCCAAATAAACTCCGGGCTTTGTAGCCCATCTTACTCCACAGAAAATTTCCGGTTCCTCTTCCCATTCTCCGTGCCATACTCCGAGACTTTTCTTTAAATTAACAGCACTACCAGTATGCCTGCAATACCTTTGTGTTACTTGCAAAGCTTCCGAAACGCTTTCACGATCTTCACAAAAAAGCGCCACATCATCAGCGTATGCCAATATTTTCATTTCACATACTCCCAGCTTAAAACCATGGATGTATTCGTTAGCAATTACCATTCTACACAATGGTTCCAAATATCAAAGAGGAGAGGAGACAGTGGACATCCCTGCCGCACAGATGCTTTTACATCAATTCTTTCAGATAACACTTTGTTAATCATAAGGCGTGTAGAACAACATGCATAAGCCATTTTAACTCCTTTCAATACAACGGCACCAACACCAATATGTTCCAACAACCAGTACCTTCAGTACAAACAGTACCTTGATCGTGTGTCATGAGACACACGATCAAATGCTTTTTCGAAATCCACTTGAATCATGGCCACTCTCCTGTTTAGAGCATTGCAGCACTCGAACACACTACGCGCTACATAAATAATAATAAATATGCTTCTGGTCTTTATTCCACATGTTTGATGAGGTCCAACAATATCTTTTCCAATGTATTGCAATCTCAGCTAACACCTTCATCAGAATTTTATAATCAACATTTGTTAACGTGATCGGTCTATAGCTTGTAACTTTTAAAAGCATGGCTGGCTCATCAGTCTTGGGAACCAAGACCGTATGCTCGTTGATAAACGACTGTGGCAGATAACCCACATCAAAGCACTCCTTGAAAAGCCTATAGAGCATGATCGATAACTCACTTTTAAGGCTCTTGTAAAAGGCCGCACTCAAACCATCTGGATCCCGGGACTTTTCGACATTCATCAATGATCTTTTCTATTTCCTCCACACTTATTTCGTTCTCTAACTCTTCAGTAACTTTGCCTAATATTGGCATCAGAGGCAAAACGTTATCCCTAAACCCTCCTTCACTTATTTCTTTGCTCGAAAACAGCTCACGGTAATGTTCCACGAAGGCGCTCGTAATTCCGTCTTGCCACGGCCGGTCTCGAGGGAGAGGGCGCGCGCTCTTTCTTACGGCCTTCTCAATCGCCGCGTGAACAATGGAAATTTTTCTCCTTGAGTCACGCTCTCCTCCGCCGCAAGGGGCGCGACCTGCTCACCGTTCGCTCCGCATCTGCTTCAGTGGCGGCGGGGGGCTTTTGCCTGATTTCGCGCTGTCGCCCGCGGGTTTCGTGGTGAGTGCAGCCCCTAAATGAAAGATTACAGAAGGCAGATGCTGCAGCGGCATCCTGTCAACGTGCTACACACGTGAATGGAGTCTTTATATTAAAGAAACACTGTCGCTCAGCAAACGTTCGACAAGCATGTGACATGTATTGCGGCATAGTATCTACTTTTGTTCATTTTAATCTGAATTTTTTCCCATGCCTGTACAACATGAATAAAAAAAATGAATGAGCAGTGATCACATCGAAGCTTCTTCAAGGCAAACATAACAGTGACAATAGCAAAACCGTCTTACAGCGCTAGATGAGAAACCATTGATGTAGCACCGAAGATGAAAATAATTTTATAAAAATTAATGTAAGTTGCACAATGCTTACATGACATAAAGTATTAGTATAAAGTCAGAGTAAACGCTTTTAAGTTTTGTTATCAATTTTGCTATAATTTATAGAACAGCAAATGTTTTATGTTGTATTATAAACATTATTTTAATTTTGCAAATAAACGTTTATTTAATGAAATGTTTACATGATATCATAACTATTTCATGAAAAAAAAACAGGAAATCTATTTCAAGCACTAATTCCTAGCAATATTTTCTTTCTTTTTCTAGTATGTTTTTGAACTAATAATTCCTTGTAACTATCCGTGCAGTAATGCCTGCCTTAGAGAGCAATCGCTGCCCCATTATTTTGGTAGAATGCTTTGCTTATTACACATTCACCACTGTTACTCAAGGGACACTCCTCAATAATGGATATAAAAACTTTTCTCTGTGCTATTTATTCAGAGGCGACTATAGTAGTTATATGTCGCTGTGTATTGCGTAGTTGTGTACCGTCACCAATGGTACGTAGGCTACATGCTCGTGCAGGGTTGTTTTATCATTTTGAAGAACGCTAGTATAATGCTGCACATATATTAGATATATGTTGTTAAAATATTTATAGAAAGGTTATGCTAACGTTTATTTATAGCTCTATTAGGCGTTAAAAAAAAGAACGTTAGGAACACCGAAATAACATTTGACCAAAACTGAAATTGAACACTACTGTAATATTTTGAGCGATAGCTGGGCCGAAATGGAGGAGAACAAAAAAATTAATTACAGTAGTGCCTCATTAATATGGAAAGTTTTGTTCTCGAGCAAATTTGTCCTTAAAACGAGTTGTCCGTAATAACGAATCGCGAATAAAATTTTTTCAAATATTATGCCATGATAGGATCTGCTTCTGCGTATAGTGGGGTTCATTGAAGTTGGAATTAGACAATATTTTTGCAGCTCCAATCTCATTATCCTCGTTGTAATTATGCCTGAAATAACAGTTCCGCTTCACTCGCCTGGATATTTATACGCTTGATGGCATATCTTATGTCTAGATGACTTACTCTTACCACGGCTGTTCATGCGATTGAATAGCTTGGTCCCGAGAAAAACTGCCCAGAATTCGAGTTGTCCATATCAACGCGGCTTATGTTAACGATTGAGGAACTTTAGCTGGTGTAGATAAATTTCCGGTCTGACCAATATGTACACGGTCTTGCGGAATATTGATGTCTGCCTTTTTTTTTTTTTTTTAGCAGACCCACTTGAGTGGCTCCGGGTAGGCCGCTACACGATTGTTACAGGGTTGTGGCGGCCACCCGTGCCCTGGGGCACCTGAGCAGGGCACGGGCAGCGGCGTCCAGGAAGCGTACCGCACACGTGGTAGACAGATTGGGTCTTTTCTTTTTTTTTTCCTTTTTTCCCCCGCTTCTTGCCCGTGCACACAGATGGACTCGGGTGCCATCAAGAAAGCACTTACAGGAACCATCTGGGACACTGCTTTAAAGTCATGAACGCGTGCGCTAAAGCGCGCCAACCTAACTTCCATTTCCTTCAATTCGCCTGAGCGATCGGCAGCCCGTGCTTTGCCGGCTTTTTCTCGAGACTCGCGTTTTGTTCCCTTGGACTTGGTGCACACGCCGCGTGCTCTCATCGCACTATGCCGCTGCAGCCAGCGTTGTGCTTCGTGCCGTGAATTTTGGTGTGGATTTCGACCCGTTCCAAGCTTGCTCTGATTACGTGTTGTGTGGCGGTGTGGACTGCTCACCGCTGACTCTTCGATGCACCGATGGTGTACTGTTGCGTACCACAGTGCAGGTCGCAGTTAGGTAAGACTCAGGGTATTTCTTTCCATCAATTCCCGAGTGATTCAGAACTGTGTGCAAAATGGCTCAAAAACATCTCCAGGGCAAATTTCGTCGTGAATGACAAGTCGGCATCGAGTGTTGTTTGCAGTCGGCATTTCCTTGCTGGTGACTATGTTTCAGGGTGCCGCGTCAGAAAACTTTTACCCGGTGTTGTACCAACTGTGTTTGATGACTACCCGTGCTACCTGGCGCCGAGTGCGAAAAAACCTCGCAAGTATCCTGCAACCAGGACATCCGTTCCTGTTCGGAAGCCAAGTAAGCGCAAAGCGGAATCACAGGCGAGTACGGACACTTGCGAAGTGGAAGACGACTTTGCCGCACACAATCCGAGCACCTCCACGCAGACCACGAATATTGATGTAAAGCGAGCGAGTGGGTATGTATCCCTAATTGGGAAGCTTCGGAAAGAGGTTGCCTACCAGCGCTTAAAATGTTGCAAGATCCAGCAACAGCTCGACGCCGAAAGAAAAATCGTCGCGTTCTATCGCGAAGATCAGAGGCAAGCGTCAGTCAAGAAAATTGTTGGCGATGTTGGAAAAGGGGACAAAAAAGCCACCTTTCTTTTACATCAGATAGACAGTTATCGGCAGAAGCGACCCACCTATCCAGAAGAGGTTATAAGGGAGTGCGTTGTGTGGCGCTTTCTTTCGCCTAAAGGGTACGACCATGCCCGGACGTCTCCGCTACTGACGCTACCTGCCAAGAGCACTCTTCAACGGTATATGAGAACTAGCCCTACGTCATCAGGGATGAGTGCTGCGATGAGAGAAAGGTTTACGTGTGAAGCTTCACTGCTGAGCAGCAAGCAACACATGGCCACGTTAATTATCGACGAAGCCAGCATCAAAGCCGAATGCATTTATGACAGAAAATCTGATGCAGTGTTCGGCTTCCGAGACAAACCTAATAGTGACACTGCCGGCAATTCAAAGGAAATCCTTGCGAACAGAGTCCTTTGCTTTGTGCTTAATGGCATCTGCAGTTCCTATAAAATTCCCTGCGCGTACTATTTTACGAAGCAGCTGAGCGGGAGAGGCCTATTTGCTTGGACAAAGGAAGTAATAGTTGCCGTTGAATCATGCGGCTTTTTGGTGGTACGCATCGTGACGGACAATTATTCTGCGAACACCACTATGTTTAAGCTTATGGGCAATGGCTGCCTGTCTACAGTGGTGAATCACCCACACGATCCTGATCGAGTGATTTTCCTCAGCTTCGATCCTTGCCACGTGCTAAAAAACATTCGGAGCCAGTTTCTTGAGCGCGAGCTGACAGATGGTTCGGGTATCATCAGCGGGGCATTTGTCCAAAAACTCTACGAGCTCCAGAAAGGAATGACGGTCAAGCCAGCACGGAACCTAACCAGGAAGCATGTTTACCCGTCAAATCTTGAAAAGATGAATGTGCTGCGGGCTGTGCAAATATTCTCGCCCCAGGTAATCGCAGCAATAGAACATCTGCAAGAAAACACAAAAGGAGACCCTGCCCTCTACATATTCAGACAGGCTAGCTCCACAATCCATTTCATGAAAACAATCAAACAATGTTTGATATTCATGACACCACTTATGCTGGAAGCGGTAAAAAGAGACCAATAAATGACGCAAGTGATACTCGATTGCAGTGGCTTACAATTGAGTTCACCTGCTATATCGAAAACCTCCAAGAAACTTCAAGGGCGTTAAAGCAGGACACTTTCACCGAAGAAACATGTCAAGCACTACTGTTCACCACGAAGTCTACTGTACAAGTGGTAGAATACCTCCTGCGAAAAGGTGTCGGCTCCGTCCTCACCAAGAAACTCAATAGCGACCCCATTGAGGCTCTCTTCGGAAAACTAAGGCAAATGTGCGGAGGGAACGACATGCTAGATGCGAGAACCGTAACAGCGGCACTTGACCACATTGTCAAGATGGAAGTTTCATCTGGGAGCCAAATCAAGGCACCTAGTGCCGACACCGACGAAATCATTTCAGCTCTGCCGCAATCAGTAACTGAGGAATTGAAAGAAGTGATGGTATCCCCTATCATCCCATTACCCACTGTCACGTATTCTGGTTTAGCTTACGTCGCTGGATACATTGTGAAGTTAATCAGTGACTTCGGGTGTGACGTTTGTGCTATCCTTCTTGAAACCAGCGAAAGAAGCAGCCCCATGTACACTATTCTGCGAGGACAAGATTCTAGCGGACTGCATTATCCAAAACCAGAGTTTGTAGCTCTCTTGGACAAGGTTGTGTCTTTTTTTGAAAAAGCTGTCATGCACCTACCACACACAAATGTCCTTGAAGTCCTTCAAATCTTAATCCAGCCAGCACTTCAGAACTCACCTTTGCTGAGTTGCCCGGAAGGCATTGACAATAGCCAAGGTCCGCTTCTTTAATATGTGAGAAATTTCTCAGACTCCTTCTTGTCAATTATGCTAAGAAGGTGACATACAGGAACGAAAGGCCAGCTCCTTATGTGCACAAACCATCCAGAAAGATTTTGAGACTTTAATTTTCTAGCCGCATGTGCCGTTTTGATGAATGAGCACAATGTGTTAACTTTGAAGGACATTTTTTTTTATTGCTTGCTGCTCTTTTCAATTATGCATATCTGTTTATACCCATTTCCTTTATTAATTGTTCTTTTTTTATCACTGGTATTAAACTGACTACGGACTGTCTACGTGTGCGTCAGTCGCGAGACTATACGTATACATCTGCTGTCTTTCAACCTACTGATTTGTTTTAAACGAAGCTAGAACAGCCCACATCACTAGACAACTGAAATTTTAACTGTATGCGTAAATTTTTGTTCCTTACTCTGAATCTGAGACGTGCTATGAATTTTAGTCAGTGCCTCTTTTGCTCTAAACGAAAACGGCAGCGGTTGACAGAATACTTGGAATATCCACCGAACAGTTTGCCATGCAATAGCGTCAGGTCGCGCTATACCTGCTTACAGCTTTCAAAGGCACACTGCATAAAATGGTAGATATAGTTTTGTGAAAAATTTAGGGGCAAAAGGTGTTGATGTAAGTGCACCCGAAACTTCATTCGACCGCGCGCGACAGCACTGACGAAGGCGCGCGCGCTCTCGCGCGCACGCGCATTATTGACGATTTTATTGCTCATACACGATAAATCAGACGCTGATTACGGCTTCTTCCTATAAGCCATAAGGGGTGAAATATCAGGACCTGCCGGTTGCAACCGATGCGGGCGGAGCGAAGAGCGAGCGCGCGTTTCCCTTGCGCGTGAACGGCTGTAGCGGAGGAGCAGCAGTGGGGCGGTGGCGACCCCACCGAGGCGCGGCGGGCGGTAGAAACAGACCCCATTGGAGAGGCCGTAAGAGAAGAGAGAAACGCGCTCTCCCTCGAGACCGGCCGTGGTCTTGCTCATCATGACTCTGCCCCTTGTATTCAATAACCGTTATCTCTTTCGCGCGCGCATATCGCTTTTCATCAGCGAGGGCGCATTTTGTTGGCGTCTCGCCACCGAGCCATTGTTCCGTGCGCGCTCTTATTGCAGCGCCTCTGTACTTCTGGGCATCCAAAGCTTCTAGCCTAACTTTGATGCCTTTTATATCATGCATGAACATACCCGGCGTTCGTTCTTCTTCACGCCCTAAATATTTTAGGAGCTCTTGCAGTTGCTTTTCTTCTTTCTTTTCCTCATACTTAATAATGGAAGAGCGCTCAATTGCATTCATTTTAACCTCCTGTTTAAATCGTTCCCAGGATTCAATACAGCCTGTTTCGCTCTCATAAAAAATATCCATGTTTTCCTTAACTTTTCGTAAAATAGTTCGTCTTCTGTAAGCCTCGAGTTTATTTTCCATAAGTCCCAGTTCATTTTTTATTTGCACTGCTTTGTTCCGCCCAGCGTGACCGTAACTAAGCAATGGTCGCTAAATGACACTTGCTTCACTTCATACTGTTCACAGGTAGGCGAAAACTCTGGCGACACATATATTCTGTCAAGTCGCGCGTGACTACTAGCTTGAAAATGTGTGAAAAGCACCCTTTTTTCACCATTCACCAGGAGTGATACGTCCTCTAAGCTGTACTCATTGAGGACACACTTCAGGAATTCGGCACTTTGGTCTTTTCCAACATTTCTATTCGAACAATCCTTAGAGTCTACAACGCAGTTGAAATTTCCTAAAAATATAAGCGCACGACTGCATTCAAGGAAAGGCACCAACTGCTCAAAAAAGTCGCGCCGTTCTTTTTGTGTCGTTGTTGCATACAGGACCACCACCCTCACCGCACAGGTTTCATAATTGATGTCGCACACGACGAAACGCCTCCTTGCACAAGTTATTACTTGCTCCACTGCTATGCCTACACTTTTCCTCAGGAAAAGACAGCAACCTGCCGACAAACCGACGGCATGGCTTACGCATACATTGAAGCGTGGCCGAAAACCAAACACCATATTATCTGTTTGCTGCTCATCCTCAACCTTTGTTTCTTGTATGGCTACAATGTCTAAATCTAGTTCGCTCAATAAACGGTTCAACTGCAGTTGCTTCCGTCTCGAGGCGAGCCCTCGGACGTTTAGAGTGCACACTTTTAGCGGTTTTTTCCAATAAGCCATGCTCTAAACTCAGCTAACAAACAATGACTAAAGGCTCACTTCTGCAGTCTCTCGTCGCGAGTGAGCGACTAGGAACGCAACGCGGTTTGCGATAAGGCTAACTTGCCTTTCGTAGCGCCTTCCACCCTCCACTGCTTTTCTAGTCGACGCAGTTCCCGTTCTGTAGCTGGTACCTTTTCGTAGTCTCGTGGTCCGTGGGAGACGGACGTGTGATGGCAAGCTCTGAGCGTGCCTCGGTATCGGTCATGTCTGGCCGAGGATGCGGCGAACGACGCCCACCACTGGGCTATCGCAAGGTTCTACCTACGTTTCCTTCGGGAGAAGCAATGAAGACAACGGTTTTCCTTCCCTGTGATATTGCCGGCCGGCCTTATCGCATACAGGATTTTCGTGAGCCGTTGGAAAAGGCCGGTGTACTACCCTATGTGGCTGGCATTGGACCCTTCCAAATGTCTCATATCTTAATGCTGAAGATGAAGACTTAGGAAGCGAAGGAACGCCTGCTGAAAGAAGGAGCGCTGGAAGTGAAGAGACGCTACTGTGCGATCATCGACCCGAACAAGCGTGAGTTGGTTTTCAAGGTGCTCTGGGTGTCTTTCTACGTTTCGAGTGAAGCGGTGCAGAGGACGTTCGGAGACTTTGGAGATGTGAAAGAAGTCACTTATGAGCAGTGGAACAGCCCGGGGTTTGAAGAGGCCGAATCGACAACTCGGCTAGTAAAAATAGTGCTCAAAGAGGGGCTTTCGATCGATGATTTGCCCCACATGTACACGTTTCACGGAGGGCATGTGTTAGTGGTGGTGCCTGGACGGCCACTAATATGCTTAAGGTGTAAGAAGACAGGCCAAATTCAACGTGATTGCCGCACTCCTAGATGTAGTTCGTGTCATATCTTCGGGCACGACCAGGAGGGATGCGTCCGCACGTATGCCCGTGTGGCCACGGGTATTGTGCCCCCTCAAGACGACAGGAGCGAGTTGATCATGAACCAGGAGGAACTGGAGCACGCTGGAGCCCTGTCCCCTACAAGATCCGGAGAGGGACCTGATGTCCAACAGCCGGAACATACCACCGGCGGAGGGAAGACGCAAGTTAGCGAACCCGCTGCAGAAACGACTGGAAAGGGGGAGGAGGCTGCTATGTCGTCAGATCAGCCAACAGCGAAAGGCACTTCGGAAGGAAGCGTTGCTGAGTCCCCAATGGATATGACACTGCGCCACCCAGCGTCAGCGTCGTGTCCTGTAGTTGTGTGTTTTGAATGCGATGCAACACAGATCAGACTGACGGTGGTTTGCTTTCGTGTACAAGCTATTCCTTCACATGCACAAAGAGGCCAACACTATGTTCAATCTGCCAAACAGTTTAAAGAATGCATGGCATTTGCTTTACTAAGCATCGGCTTTTCATTCTAATCATTTTAAACTAATGAACCCCATTTTCTATTTTTTTCCTTTTGTTTCTTCAATTGATCACTCAAGTAATCACTGTCATTTCCATAATTCGTCCTCTCTTATTACAAACCATCCCTCACTAAAACAGCATATTACCATGGTGCGACGTTACACAGCCCCCGATTATTTCCGACGCGCCGTGGCGGTTACTACTAAGCCGACGGCTTTTCGAGCGAAGGAGCTGTGTCAGCTATCGCTTAAAATCTATACGCATACATGTATACATGCGCAGGCATGTCATTTTATTACCTTAAAGGCCCCTAAAACCAAATAGCGAAATGTACACGCACGGAAGTAACTGTTGTGCCTTAAGCGAATACTTATCGCAGGCGCGCACCTTTCTCTAAGTATTAGTCGTACTTACTCTAATGGGACTCAAGTCAGTAAACTAAAATGCGCAGATAAAATTACACGAAGCACGCACTATGCTTCAACACAGTTTGGAAGAACGATGGAAGGCCGAGCGTCTGTACCAGACGACGCTCTTGCCTGCAAACGTCGACAGCAGCGCCGCGGTGGTGAGAATAGCGGCGGGCCATAGTGGGCGGGCCGCCTGTTCCCTGCAGGCGCCCCAAGGAGATGCACTGAACTCGGAAGCATCTATAAACGCTTATAGTGGACGGTTTCGGTTGAAATTACTCCGTAGACCTCCAATGTGGCCCCGCTTGCTCCCTTCTTTTGCTCCCACGTCCCTCCCTTCCTCTGACGGCGCGGGTTGGATGTCCACAGAGATGTGTAAGAGATACCGAGTCTTTCACTACTTTGAAACAATTTATAGACTTACATTTTAGAGCGCAGCTCTTTTGCACCCGTTCTTGCGTTTCGCGTCGCGATCACAGTCGGCGTCGTGCCTCGTAACCAGTTCCGCCCCGCTCTCAGCCCCCCAGCTCAGTCCCCCTATTCCTCCGTGGCGGCGACCTGCGCGTGTGCTCCCATTGCTGCGCGCGCTCCTGCCACCACCGGTCGCTACAGCGTGTACGCCTCCCCCCCCCCTCTTCCAGCGTGGCGGTGACGGTGTTCTCCGGTTGCCGAAGCGCCGGCTCGTTATCAGCGGATCACGGTACGTAAATCCCAAGCCGAAACGCAAAACCACGTTGCCTTGAACCGCTAGCGATGTCAGAGGCATTAGTCAGTAGCTTCTATCTCTTCGCCACGCAACGTTCCTCCGGGCCCACGTGCTATCTCCCGCAATCTCCCGATAACTTAATTGCTCTCTTTATTTCTAAAACCACAAGGCTTCCTTCAAGACTGTGAAGAACTGTTAGTGGGTGGAGTGTTTCTGGAAGGAATATGTGTGAAAAATTATAATAGTTGTCTGTAATTGTACGTACATGTCTTGCTCAAAATATTTGCCTTAAACTATCGAAAGGTGAAACAGCTCATGAGCTGAGCTCAAATATCGCATTAGTAAGTAACGTAATCGTCGGCAATTTTTTTTTTCGATTGTTTACTCCTTTCCACAAGCGTTATTGGCACATCGATGTCAGCATTCAGGGAAATTGAGCAAACACGCCAACCCTGTCTGAAAACCCAGTTTAAACGGCTGGTTGGTTTGTTTGTTATTCGTTTGTGAAGTTTAACGTCCCAAAGATATTCAGGCTATGAGAGGCGCCGTAGTGGAGGACTCCGATAATTTAGAACGCCTAGAGTTCTTTAACGTGCACTGACATCGCGCAGCACACGGGTGTCTTGCTTTTCGCCTCCACCGAAAAGCGGCCGCCGAGGCTGGCAAGTTGTGATGACATAGCTAGGCTAACATGACAACGCTGACCTTAGAGCAAAAGAAACAACTTACTGGTGTATTATAAGAAACACAATTGGCGTACTAGAAAAACCGTCCTCCCCCATCCCCCCCCCCCCCCCCTTCGCTATGAATATTCCTAAGCTCTGTCATGGCTGTCTTGCGTGCATTTGTCTTATTGCGGCAATCAGATACAGTTCCAGAGATATACGACCCCTGCGTGCGACACGACGTGATCTAGTGCAATAAGCAAAGGTTATATCAGAGAACCGAACAAGAGTTACAAGCCAAATAAAAAAAGTGCCAAAGAAGTTGCATCGGCGTAACCGGCTCACAAAACTGCGTGCAAAACGCATAAAGCATTCCTCTTCCAAGAAGCGTCATCTCATCCTTCATTGAGCTTTCATCACTGAAGGGCGGCAAAACAAAGTTCTCATTTTTAACAAATTATACTTCTTTAACTCTTTTCTTAGGGCTACTAATTTGAAGAACATCTTCTGCATGTTGCTTTTTATATTCTCTTCTACAACTTGTTTTTTACCTTCGAATTGTGGTTTATGCTGATAAGACATATAACTGCATGGGAACTGTTTCTGCCATACGAGGCCCACAGTTAATCAGTTTGGCGTACTTTCGTTTGCGTACGTGTGGACCTGTAACGCCAGATACCTCCTTATGACAACACGCACGTTCACAAATCAGTAATGCTTTGAGTAGATGCGAATACTTTACCGTAATGTCTGCCGATATTCACTCCTCGAGAAAATACGTTGCATTATGGTTTACTCGCGTTTTATCGGCAGTGCCTTATAACTGCAGCCGTTGCTCTGCACAGTGGATAAATGAGGCAACAAAAGCAAAGCACATCAGATATGTGCTTTGCTTTTGTTGCCTCATTTATCCTCTGCGTGGAGGTGCTCTGAAGCTCAGCCCAGAACAGCTTTGTTGCAAACATTGCATTCGAAGGCGTTCGCCAAGAACCGTGCATATTTTTTCAGCGCAAAATCAGAGACAGGACGAAAAGAAGAGGCAGACAAGGGACGAATTCTTAACAACTAATATTTGATTGGAAGCAAAATTAATATATACAAATAAGTGTACAACGCCATCTCTTAAGCGCATGCCCCAGAACCTTCGCCTCTGCTTTATCGTAGAGGTTAGAGCCTCACCAGAATGACCTATGGCAACGTGTCATTCTACTTTTTACAAATTCCAGCTCTTAGGGTGGCAACACAACCTAGCTACTGCTGACACAATTATCACTTTGATTGTGAATTTCTAGGGCCTTGAAGAACTCTCCACTCAACTGATGCTTGAAGATGCGCAGCACACGTTGCCACTCAACGCCAGAGTGCATGATGGGTTGGTACGGCTAGAGCAGCAGCAGCAGTGCAAGGCCAAATGGCTACTCCAACTGGGAGTACTACAAGATATCCAACTGCTCTTCGGCGCTCTCGCAATCTGTCGTTTATGCATCTGCCCGTCTGTCCGACGTAGGTTTTTCTACACGACAGAGGAACCTTGCATACTATCCCGTTCTACAGGCGACGAAGCAGGTGTCATGCTTCTTTGTGCATGCATCAATTCACCTCTTTTGCCCATTTACCTTAGCGTAAAGCCGCGACAACCTTTCAAGAGTAGAGAACTAGACAGAAACGCCGCACTTCTCTGCAACCTTTTTCAGATGGTGGGAGAATCCATGGATGTAGGGAACGGCAACAGGCCTAGCTTCCTGGCTTCTAGATTGTTGGGACTGCCCTCGTTCCTCACTCTCCACTTCCTGCAACAGCTTGTTCGCTACCGAAGCCTGGAGTTCGTTCGGGTAGCCCTTGGCCTTCGGGTGTTCGATTTGGTCCTGCCCGCTAATGGTTAAAGTGTGCACACGACTTTGCGAGAGCAGAACGTAGACAGTTAACAGCGATTCCTCTTTTTACCAATTTTGAATGGGCCCAATCATCCCTCAACACTTCTTGTTTCGACCGCGGCCTGCAGCTCCAACATACTTGCGCCTCCCGGAACAGCAAACAAACATCCAAAAACTGAGGTCTCGTGTCTACAGGCAACATAAAAGTAAAACGAAGTCCTTTCGAGCAACACGTAAAGCACGGTTCTTACCACGACCTACCTATACTGAAACTTACTTGCCCTGACAACTACTAGGTGATCGTCAACATATCTAAACATCTTAGCTATTATAGCTGCGTCAACGCACGTGTCGATACGTTTGTCTCACTGGGCTAAAACGTTTGTGCTTAAAGCAGGCGCAATGGAAGAACCAATGCAGACTCCCGCCTTTTGAATGAAAGGTTTACCGGTATAACCTATAAAAGTGGAAGAACAATAAAATGATAGGAGTTCCATGAAGCCGTCAATAGATCAACTTGAAGAATTCCGGAATTAGAGAGGACGTGATTGTTCAATGAGGTCTCGAACTGCTACTAAAAAATGGTGTGGCAAAAGAGTGGCATTGATGCATGCACGAAGAAGAATGAAACCTGATTGGTGCCCTGTAGAACGGGGGTAGTATACAAGGTTCCTCTGTCGTGTGGGAAAAACCTACGTCGGGCAGACTGGCCGATGCATAAACGACAGATTGCGAGAGCGCCGAAGAGCAGTTGGATCCCTTGTAAAGAGTAGCCATGTGGCCTTGAACTGCAGCCGCTGCCCTAGCCCTACGAATCCATCATGCACTCCGTCGTTGAGCGACACACGTGTGCTGCGCAGCTTCAAGCAGCAATTGAGCTGGGAGGTCTTCGAGGCCCTTGAGAGTCACAATCAAGGTGGTAATTGTGTCAACGGTAGTTCGGTTGTCACCCAAAGAGCTGGAATTTGTGAAGAGTTGAATGACACGTGACCATAGATCATTCTAGTGAGGCTCTAATCTGTACGATAAAGCAGAGGCGAAGGTAATGGGCTTTTAGAGATGGCGTTGTACACTCTTTGTATATACTGATGTTGATTCCAATAAACGATCAGCTGAAATAAGGCGTTCGTTCCTTGTCTGTGTTCTCTTTTTGTCCTGTCTCTAATTTTGCGCTAAAAAAATATGCACTACTCCTAAAAAGACCAACTAACCCGTCTTTCTAGGTTGCCAAGAACGGGTAGTAAGAGAGAGGTAGCTGTCGACTATTGTGAACAATATTTGCCTTAAATTAACGTTTTGCGACCCTTTAGGGACCAATCGGAAAACAAAATACTCTCTGTTTCTCACATTCAATTGCACTGAAAGTCATTACACACATATCCAAGCCGACTCTCCAACACCATAAGTAGCAGCTCACTGACGCAGATGGTTCCTTTGTCCCGGCATCTAAGAGCAGGTCGCTGAGCGCTTTGATCGATTCCTGGCCGCTTTTTGGACTGCTGGCCTGAGACGACTGGGAACGAGACGGCGGCGAACACGCAGCGCTGGTTGGATGTTCCTGCCGACTCGACGCTAGAGGTGGGTGGCCAGGCACGTCACTGCAACCGTTATGCTGGGCCGCTTCTTTGGTTTCCGCCACCTGCGTGGAAACAAGCACGTGGTGGGCAAATGCTGTCAGCATGTGGCGTTCATTATGAGGACGCCAACGTGTGCACGAACCTAAACGTATCTAAACATAGAGATACCACGAAGTGTGAGGTTTAGAGAAAGGAAATAGCTTAAGCCCCGGGACGTGATACGTCTACCCTGAACAGTATGGAATGTTGTTATACACGAAAGCGCATGCAGCCCCTTGTATCAAAAAACCACCGCAGTTGTACACGGCGCTCGGGAAGAATTATAAACTGTGGGTTTTTAAGCTACTTTAAGAATATGGGCAGACAGCATGAACACTATGCGTTTGCCGGCTGCCTTTGCCGGTCCTCGCGGAATGAAAAGGCTGTGTTAAAGACGGTATTGCATCAACTTTTTGTGCGAAGTGTAAACAGCCTCTCAATGTTTCGTTTAATACGGATCGGTATAATAATTTTATATGGAACTCTGTTTCAAAATGAAGGCAATGTTGCTTCTTCCTCACTCGATGAACTCTTACGCCTCTTTCCGCAAAATAAATTTGGAAAAAATAACTTAAAATTAAAACTCTTTCAAAGGGAAACATGGTTTCAATTAATTCATTCTACATGTTATGGATATCGCCGCATACAGGTCATAATTTCACTATCTTACTGAAGGGAACGCAAGGGCGCTGTGCACAATGGCAATAAGGGTTGCAATAAAACTTTGGTTAGGCCTAGCTGGGTTACCTACGCCACTTATTTCACGCATCGCAATGTATGCCGAGGAAAGCTGCTGATGCTAAACAACGTTTAGGTACACTGCGCAAGAAGTCAAGGCTTTTACGCTGCATAATATTCCGTTTGTATTGAACACGACAAATACAAATCAGCAAAATGTGCTTATTACGATGCAGAAGGGGGTCGCCACGGATCAGCGCGGTTATCACATCTCACACACTTGAGCGATCCCGCAGGGGTGCTTTGCGTGCGCATAATTGCTATTTGAATAACAAATCTTCTAGAGAAACAGACCCCCTACGTGCTAATGAGTGGTTTTGCCAAATACCCTGAGGAAAAAGTTTAACGTGAATCTTTGGATTCGTGCACGGCCAGTTTTTTTGTAGTCCGATGCTGGAAACTATGAGTAGCGACTGCAACGACGACTGCGCGGCGGCAAAAGTGATGTACCGAAACATTACATAATTTCACAGGCCAGACAGTAAGTAGACATTTTTAGCATACAGTAACGCTAAGTTTTGGTTCTACAACAAAGGACGTTTCGCCACAGAAGCGTATGCATGATCGACATAAGTTTTAGTGGGCAGTGTTAACCGCAATATCCAAAAATCAACACTCTGGCGCCATCTAGTGAGAAACGCTGCAAGCCCATCAAAAGCAATGCGAAAGGAAAGTAGTTTTGTCTGACGAGCGCAGCTGAGAGTCCAAAATATAATAAAACAACGCGAGCACTCGTAAAAATAACACACTGAGCACTTATGAAAACCAGTGGCATTTTCCCAAGATGTGGTCACGTGAGCTAATAGAACGTTTCGCCGCGGGAGGCTACATCAGTCGTTATCATGCGACTTTCAAAGGCAAAATAAATTAAACATTCTTGTTTCTTGGATATTGTAGCGCTCAGTCTATACCATACGAGGCAACATATTTTTATGTCCACCATAGTCCCATCGTATTTTTGGTCAATGTTCAGTCCCTTTAATTATATTGTTCAGTCTCGTATATGGAGGTTCGCCATTTTGTAGTGGAGGTTATGAGGTACAGTTTATTGTAGGCCTCCAACTTATTACATCACCTGAGATGCTTTCAGGGCACTCACATCGCAGTTTAAACCTATATTGTTTTTCTCCTCCAGTGAAAAGCAGGCGTAGTTGTAGTTTTGTCCTTGCGATGAGCCGTCAAGCGCCCCGAAATTTGAATCATTCAGGTCGCTCTCTTAAGGTGCCAAAAACGTTTAAGTGAATGTTGTATACTTGTACAGTGCTGTATTCTATCAATTAGGTTTAAGCATTTAACAAGCCATCCGAAATTTTATTCGTCGAAAGATATTGAAGTTGTGAAAGTATACAACGTAATAAAATTGTCAGGGTAGTGTAACTATTCCTGAACCCAGTTAAACGACTGATTTCGCCCTTGTGTGTTTGGAATCTTATATAGCGTTATAACCACAGAGAGACATTTTAAGTTTTACACATTAATGCTGTAAGAAAGTTCAATTTTTAATCAGAGTGCGTGAAATAAATAATGGTAGGTAATTAAGGCCTGTTATTACTGCAGTACAAACGTACTCGACTTATACGAGTTTCCATTGGGCGAGCAGGAGAAAGAGCAACGAGCAGCCGGAGCAGCGCACGAGAGCACTGGGGACGCGCGTTCTCGTCTCCCTAACGGAACATTCACGCTGCTCGGAGTGCAGCATAGCGATGGGGAGCGCGTGACGTCAGGCGTCATGTGATCAAACTTTTCCCGTGCTCACGTTCACGCTGCTCAGAATAGCGAGGGGGAGCGCGTGACGTCAGGCGTGACCGTCTTTCCCGGGGCCCGGGTTCCGGGCGAATAACCAGATGTTACGTCAAAAAGGTCACCTGACTTCCTCCGTTTTTCCTGTACTCCGCCGCTGGCGATGGCACCGAGGACTGCTCTCGGCTGCTCTCGGGACCCCAAATGTGCGCCACCTCTGCTAATAGAACACAACACTACTGCTCCTGTTCGGCCACTGGTAGGCGCCGAAACTCGCGAGAGCACTTTTAGTGCAGCTAAATGTGCTCCTGTTCGCCCAATGGAAACCGGTATTAGTTTCCCGACAATATATGACAATGCTATAGCGCAGAGTTCACTTAGAATTAGTCCAGTGGAATTATACTGTATCGAAGCTATCATACAATAAATATACACGGGCGATGCTGGTTGACGCAGACAGCTCGCTCTAAAACATGAAATGCCAATTTACCGGCCTCTGCGCGGTCCTAGAAAATTCCTGCGCTGTGCCTGAAGGCGAGTTAAACGGTGATTTCTCCAAGGGATCGGCGTGATGCAGCGTCGACAAGCCTGTGCTCGCCGTGGGCGAAGCAGCGGAAGAAGGCGTTTTTGCTGACGTCTGAGACAGGCCCTTTGTGGCAGGCTTGCTCTGGGCCTTTCTGGAGGCACGCCGAATGTCTGGCTTTGATCGATCTTCTTTCGAATTGGGTTTCTGTGCTGCTCCAGGCAGAGGCGTCGATGGAGCAGCCGGAGTATTCTGGCTGGTCGAGGCCACGCAAGCTCTGCCCGCATCGTGTCCTGCGGACGAGGCACCCGCGTCTCGTCCTCCGCCCACGGCGACGCGAGAAGAGCTGCGCTTGGGCGCAGGCAGAGTCGCCAACGGGGCAAGTGTAGAATCCTGGCGGAAGGGAACCACAAAAGAGGGCTCCATGTGGTGGTCCGCCTCCTCCGCAACGCGAGATGAACCGCGCTGGTCGCCCTTAGGAATCTGCGCTTGCGGCGTCGTCATGGGGGAAGAAAGCTGTATTCGAAAACGAGGTTGCTGTGGCCCGCTTGTTTCTTCTTCTGCGCGAGCAGCTCGCGGACACCTGACAAGGTTGAAATGATGTCAATTGCCGCAAAGGTATTTTTTTCCATTAAGCTCTATGATGCTAAATCCGAAGTCTTTGTCTAGTCTATGTTTGAATTATTACACTATTTAAGTATCTCCTGTAGATTTGGCAGTCCACACTCAACACTGGCCAATCGCCTTTCGTGGGTGTGTGCAGTTTATCAGAGTAGAAAAGAAACGAACGCAGCCTCAAAGAGGCGGAAAGGATATTATTCACACCCTCCCTGTAACCAATCTATAAAGACGGAAAGGTTATCTATCTTCGAGGTAGTCCGTCCTTGCCATCTGACGCGGCCACCCACTAATAATCGCTACAGTACTACCGAAAAATCGAAAACCGTGGAAGAAGCTGCCATTTTAGCTGCAACTTTCAAGCGCCAAGCCTATGATCGGGCCGTGCTCGGCTCATATTATTCTGGCCAACCAAAAATTGAGACAGGCTAGGTTGCCTAGATTGTCCCGCTGCGGGTGATTTATATCGTCATTAGTACTGCCGACCAGCGGCAGCCGGTTGCAGGCAAACGAATATTGCCGACTTGGCTAGCTTCCGGCTAGTTTTAGAGCATGCATGGCTCACAGGTTACCTATACACAACCTAGCTACGACCCGAGTTAGCCAAGTGTGGTGCCCGCTAGACACTGGTTTACCCCTTTCTGGACTTCAGTCTATTCATGCATGGTTCCTGGTCAAACCGTGAATCGTACGCAGTTCGAATGTGCATGTAAATGGCTGTTGTGGGAACATTTTTAGTTACGCAGGTTTTGCTTGAAGCGGACTCTGATTTTAACTTTGTATAATTGCTTTTGTATAAGTGACGAACTTCTTCGGGTAGGTGGAAAGCGATCCATGCGTAAGGAGCTTCATTTAAAAGGCTGCACTCTAAGAAAGGCAGGTTCAAAAAAGCATTTTTGTTTACTAGTTTTCTCTATAGGGGGAACAAAAGGGCAGACAGCCTAGCTCGAGGTAACGCATTCCGAGCAGGGCAGTCAAATGCTCCGGAGCTCCGCCTACAGGCTTGCGAGGGGGGATACGCGGAGATCTTGCACTTGCATAGGGGAGCTATAATTAGATATCCACCACCACACAAAGCCCTAACAAAGGAGGAAGCGATCGGCTGGCGCAGATTACAGACCAACTCCTTTCCTAACCTACACATACTTAATAAAATGTTCCCGACACAATACAGAGCCACCTGCCCTTGGTGCGATGCCACACCTACACTTTATCATATCACGTAGGAATGCGAACGCAACAAAGCATTCCACCAACACGAAGACCCGAGTGCGGAGCAATGGGAGAGTCGGTTCACCAGCGGCGAGCTCGCGACCCACAGGGCCTTAGTGCAGCACGCGACTGATGCAGCACGACTCAGTGGAGCCTTGGAATAGGGGCCCACCCTTGCTGACGAGAAGCCTCAAGTCGCCAGCGCCAGAGAAGACGACGGAGACTTCACAACCGCGAAACCCTTGAAATATCCAATAAAGTTTTCACTCACTCACTCCATTATTAATTAAAAGATGCCAAGCAATTTTGTAATACAACGCGTAGCACTTACCTTCAAGGTTGTGGGGTTTATGACCATATATAACTGCTTACAGATTTTAGGCTGGGGTGAAGATTCCACTTTTTCTTTTTGCTCCTTAAGCTCCTTAAGGGCACGCTCGTCCTCTTCGCAGATGTTAGAAAATGCACAAAAATCCTAACTTGTTTTCAGTATGCATTAAATTAATATTTTCCAGATATTTAGAGTGAGCCTGTAAAAGGCTTTTACTCAGACCATTACAACGCCGATCGTCAGTGTGATCAGTGCGGAGATGCCGTAGTCATCGAAAAAGCCTGAATTCGATTGAAATATCGTGTATATCACATTACACAAATAACGGGTGTCCTAGCTGACTTGATCCTAAGCAAAAAATATCATTTCATGAACAGCCAAAGCAAACCAGTTGTATATTAGAGGAGTTACTAAATGACATTATTTTATTATCTAATGGACCTTGTTTACCAAAATTACCAAATATTAAATTCAGAAAGAGCCCTTTAATGCTTTTTATGGTCCGGAAACGCCGGTCAAAGTTTCATATAGGGGAGTCGTAGAGCAGGCACGAAATGGTCGCGCGGGCCCTGTATACTCAGCGTTGTTTTCCGGCCAACAGGCTGCCCTTCTCTTGGTGTTCGCGCTTTTGGGCGTTGGTATTTGGACTTTTCATGGACACTACTTTGCTGATTACCTGAAATCTTGTCTACAGCAAGAAGATGCGTGGGATTGGCAGCTAGTAAATTTTGCTAGCTGCCATTTTCAGACGAAACGCGCCTGTATTTCCTCGTTGCTTATGAAACTGATTTGGGTACATGAGTCGTATTGTATTTCTCACATTTGTTTTACCGCTGCTTGTCTGCAATGTCGCTCCAGAAGGTTTACCGTCGTGGTCAGTAACGTGTTTATATGGGCCTGGGTTGTGGCGGTTTGGGCCATTCTTGCTTTCGTGCATAACTGCTACCACATCCTTACGCCAGGCACTTACTTTGAAACAAAAACTGCATTCTCACTGCTACGGAAATAAGATGTCATGGCAGCATCTGAAGACCGGAGGGAGTGCTACAGAAGCGATAACATGACGAAGGCACCCACACTTTTGAGAGTGCCATTTAAAAGTGCTTTGATTTTTTTTTTTTTGCTAATATTTGCAGAGTTGGCAAAGTCAGATGCTAAGACTGACTGCATGAGCCATATTTATGTTTATATATATATATATATATATATATATATATATATATATATATATTTTTTACTTTATCACGCTGCAACGACGACGAAGCCGGGGGCGGTGCCATAAGCGCAGGACGCTGTAAAACATGACGCTGGCAAAAGCTATAGGCACAAAGAAGAGTTACCGTGCATACAATGCGACATCGAGTTACAGGTGTGCATGATTCTTTAAAATATAACTGATAATACGGTCAATATAAAATATACTGAGAAAAACCCACCTTCTATTCAATATGTGGCAACATGTTCATAGCAAAAGAAAAATATATTTG
Source organism: Amblyomma maculatum (assembly GCF_055883805.1). NCBI lineage: Eukaryota > Metazoa > Arthropoda > Arachnida > Ixodida > Ixodidae > Amblyomma > Amblyomma maculatum. The sequence continues at coordinate 125,104,728 of NC_139353.1, read as the reverse complement.
ACACTAAGGAACAACATGTAATAACAAAGGCCTATGGTTCCTACAAAAAAGTCTAAATAAGATGCCATACAAATCTCTGAAGAACACAAAAAATTTATTACGCATACATAAGCCATGAAATAAAAAATGCGAATTTAATCGTACACAAATATTATGAAGATATGCAAAATTCGCATCAGCAAATGCAGAAAACACATGGTCCTCAGACACATCAATCATGCGTTCAGGACAGAAAACAAAATTAAGGTGGCAGCGACGCTCGCATGTTCAAAACTCTTAGAGGGGCTCCTACTACGTAGGCTTCGTGCCACCGCCTGCTTGGCATGCAGACCGCTTTGTTGCCCGGACCTGTTTGTTGTTTTCTCGTGTAAAAACGTGCAATCTTACCTCAAGAAAACGTGCACCACCTCTGCTGTGGTGCTGACATAATGTGATGCGCATCTAACACCAACCGAGACAGTGCGGTTGGCAATGAGAACTTTCTCAATAATGCATTTATTCACATCTGTACATGCAACTACGTTGACGGTCAATTCCTCTACATGGCTCTCGACAACTTTCAAGAGGCCGAGCAACCGGCTTGATGGCACCTGGAGGAAGTCTCTTGAGTTGGCGAGTATCAAAGCGCTTGGCTCCCGCTTGAAGCTCTTCATTGTTTGTACATAACTGCAGCAAGCCATGGTTGAAAACTTCTCAACTATATAACCAGTAAAACAGTCAAGGATGCAATATTTTATCGCTAATCCACCGCCAAGTTTAGCAGCATGCTCGGTGAAGTCATCAGGCTCGACAAAAATGTCATCAAGGAGCACTGTCAAGGTGTCAATCTGAAATGCAACTATTTTTTTCTACAGGAAGCCTAAAAGCAAAACATTAAAACAAAGCAGACAACAGGTGAACATCCATGAGAGGCTATTTATTGCCATATTATTTCTATAAAACGTTTCTGGAGCATGCAAAGCTGAAGCTGACCTCACTAAGAAGCGATTGGATTTGAATTGAGGCCCAAGTTTCTATCTCGCAGCGAACTGTAAAGAGGGTACTGCACCTGAAATGTAGAAGGCATTGGCTTCTCGAAGAGGCCTTGGAGCTTCAGGAGCAATTTTGGCCCGTCTGCATCAACTGAAGCCCGCTTTGGTGGCCGCACCAGGTTGTTCAACCGACAACATCCGATATATAAACAGAAAATGCTGCAGGGTTGGCTGCCCTTCATCTCCAGTTACATGGCGCACTATACCGAAGAACCTCTGAAAGGAAAACAAAACTCTCAGTGGAAGAACAAGTGCTAGAAAAAACACTTACCTTTATAGAGTCCTGGCCAAAATTTCCAATCAGTACATAGCGAAATCTGATTTGAGCAGACTTTCAATAAGTGCAACTATACTGTGGAGGGTATTTTTGAGGGCCCGATGACTTGATAATTTCCAGCACTGTCTGTAGTCTTGACGAATCACGGTAGTGTGTGCACAGTCCGAGGAATCGGCGCACAGCTTTCTTGTCACCGGGCTGTGGAAACTGTTCGATCGCAGCCGTTTTCTGTGAGTCAAGGCGAACTCCCTCCTTGCAGGAGATTGACCAAGAAACAACACCTTTTCGTAGGCGAAGTGACACTTCTCTGCTTTCAATGCTAAACCTCATGACTTGATTGCATCAAGTACTGTTCGAAGCCTTCTCAGATGGTCTTCAAAGTTTGACGAGAAGACAACAATGCCGTCCAAATATACCAAACAAATTTGCCACTTCAAGCCTGCCAGGACTGTGTCCATTACTCGTTGAAATGTGGCTGGTGCGGAGCAGAGGCCAAATGGCATCCCCTTGAACTCAAAAAGACCGTCCGGTGTGATGAATGCGGTCTTCGCGCGATCTCTTTCGTCGAACTCAATTTGCCAATATCCGCTTTTCAGGTCCATCGATGAGAAGTACCTTGCATTGCAGAGCCGGTCGAGAGTGTCATCGATGCGGCGAAGCGGGTAGACATCCTTCTTCGTTATGCTATTCAAGCGGCGGTAATCAACGCAGAAGCGAAGTGTGCCGTCTTTCTTCTTGACCAAAACGACTGGTGCCGCCCAGGGGCAGTTCGATGGCTGGATTACGTCATCACGCAGCATTTCCTCAACTTGATCGCGAATGGCCTGGCGTTCTCGCGGCGATACACGATAAGGGCTTTGGCGTCGAGGTCGGGCGTGTTCGTCCGTTATTATGCGGTGCTTGGCCAGTGGTGTTTGTCGCACCTTCGATGACGATGAGAAGCACTCCCCGTAGCTTCGAAGAAGACTGAGAATCTGGTCTTTCCTGTTGTGGGTCAATGCCGGGTTGATGTTAAATGTGGACTGACGGAATAGGTCCGGTGCGTCTTCCAGCGTTTGGTCGTGGAGGGCGAATACTTCTTTGAGGTCCGCTAATTCGTCGAGAAAAGCGATCATCGTGCCCTTGCTGAGATGCCATTATTCTTCGGTGAAGTTTGTTACCAGAACCTGAGCTTGACCTCTACGGAATTTCGTGATGCCTCTTGCGATGCCGACACCTCGTTCTAAGAGCAATTGGATATTTCCTTCGACGATGCCTTCAGCGGTTTCGATGTTTGCGCTACCTACGCAGAATGCGATGCTTGATCGGGGCTGGACGGTCAATTCTTTATCGACGACGTTTAGAGGGATGTGTTGCATCAACGTCGTCGTAGCAGGAATGGCTTTGTCTGCAGAGAGCTTGATGAGCTTCGGTCGCAGGTCGATGATAGCCCTATGTTCATTTGCAAGTCAATGCCTAAAATCACGTCGCGGGAGCACTGCTGCAAGACCACTAAGCTGGTGGGGTAAGTACGCCCATTTACGGTTATTCTTGCAGTGAATCGTGCCGATGGAGTAATCAGGTTGCCACCTGCGGTGCGAATCAGCGGGCCATCCCAAGCGGTGGTAACTTTTCTGAGCTGAGAGGCTAACTGTCCACTAATGACTGAATAGTCAGATCCGGTGTCTATAGGGAAGTGACTCTGCGACCGTCGATATCAACTTCAAGGTCGTTTGTTCGCGTCCTCGCATTGCACGTGGGCCTTAGTGTCCGATCTCGGCTCCGTCGTTTCTTTAGGTCATGGCCGGGGCATACCGTAGTTACTTCGCTGGGGGGCGGTGTCTGCTTGCACTCTGGTCGTGTTGTCGTCGATGACGTCGTGTGGAGCGGCGGTGAAATGGCTGCGTCGCGTTAGTGGCCGTCGGCGGCGGAGGATGTTCGTCGTTTCGCCGTTGAGCAACCTCACCTCCAAAGGTTGCTCTGTTTAGTTTCCCCGGCGCGGGCTTGGGGACCTTCCGCGCATACTCTCATCATAGGTACGGCCTGGCGACGCAAAGCGGGCCCGGTACGGCAATTGAGATCTGAACCGACGGCTTGGTGGCGCGATCTCACCGCTACGCAGATAGTTGTCGATTTCTTGCGGTCGTTCACGTGGGCGTGGTCGTAGAGCGTCGACTGCAAATCCGCGGAGACCGATTCGTCGCTACGGGCAGTGGCGCATAATGTGGCTGGCCTCACTGCAGTGGAAGCATAACGGCCGGTTGTTCGCTGTCCTCCAAGCGTCGCACTTGCTGGGGCTTGTTGGCCGTTGGTAGGCTTGGCGGGCGGGGGCCAAGGGGCGGTTTTCAGGAACAGGACGGGAGCGGCGAGGGCTCGGAAAGTCATCACGTCGGGGCGGAGGGCGACGTAATGCACCAGTATAGTTCATCGCTGTCGCCTCTTGTGCCGGAACAGTCGCAGCCGTCGCTTGAGGAACGCCCAGCGCCTGCTGGACGTCTTCACGGACGACGTCCGCGAGCGTCGCCGCTTGCGGTTGTTGCGATGATGGCATCAGTCGGCGGAGCTCCTCTCGCACGATCTCCCGGATGAGGTCCCGAAGGTTCTCTCCGCTTGTAGATGCGTTGGGGTGGTGGCTTGATTAGTCCGGTTGAAGGGGTCGCTCGTAATGGCGCATCCGGTTGTACAAAGTCTTCTCGATAGTAGACGCTTCTGTTTCAAATTCTGCCACAGTTCTTGGCGGATTTCGCACAAGACCAGCAAAGAGCGACTCTTTAACGCCTCGCAATACAAGTTTGACTCGCTCACCTTCGGTCATATTAGGGTCGGCGCGGCGAAAGAGGCGCTTCATCTCCTTAACATACGCCAGGACAGGCTCGTTAGGGAGTTGAAGTCTTGACTGAAGGAGGGCCTGGGCTCTTACCTGTCGAACGACGCTTAAAAAGGCAATCAGAAACGCTTCCTTGAAAGTCTCCCAATCCTTCATAGTTGCCTCATGATGTTCGAACCAAACTCGGGCATGTCCTTGAATTACAAAGTAGACTTGCCTAAGTTTCGCGGCGTCGTTCCAGCCGTTGAATTCTGCCACACGATCGAAAAGGTCCATCTAGTCTCCCGCATCTTCATTCGGTCCATGGAAGCAGGGGGGCTCACGGGGCTGGACAAAACCAACGGGTGCTGTAGGCTGGGCTATTGTCAGCGTCGATGCCTTTCGAGATCAAATGGGGTCAGGCAGCAGACCGTGTTCGGGTTGTAGGCCTTGGAGTCGGCGGCTGGCTCGGTGACCTGTAGGTTGGTCTTCCAAGGCGACATGAATAAGGCTGAGGTCTTCGCTTGAAGGATCAAGGGAAGCACCTCCACCAGATGTCACGTGGTGGTGACAAGGTTCGATGACACAAATGAAGACACAGGCCTGATGGTAGGGAAATGAACTCTTTATTGGGCTGACTTGCGCCCGCAAAAGAACTAAGCAACTCGGCGGCGGCGATAGCAGTTAACGCGTTGGTCGATCGTCGAACAAAGAATGCCCGTCACTCTCGGCAACGCTCAATTTAAAGGCTGCACAGAACAATCTAGATAACGTCGCAAACAGCTACCAGCACGGGCTGGAACATCGTGGAAAGACACCCGAGGGGCCGGAACCTTCGAGACAGATCTCGGTGCATCTTGCACTACAACAACGCTACAACAAAACTGATAAAGGTGTGACTCGCGACATTGAGCATTAACAAACAAAGATTACGGAACTGATACGCGGTCCAGAATCAGAGTGATAAGCCTGTATGCCGGCGGCTGTTAAAATACAACAAGTACTGTTTTGAAGGTCTCTCGGCAATATGTTGGCTTGGTCATAAATTGTATTGTATTGTATTGTATTGTGTTTAGTGGCGCATAAGCGGCTCAGGCTATCATTCACCAAGCACAAGGTTGTATCTTGATTTCCATATCTACAGCGCGATAAACGGGACAAGAGAACACAATAACGACAAACACAGCGCTGACTGACAACTGATTTTTATTGCTTGTCCAGCCGGTATATATACCTCACCGGAAGGCAGAGATAGAAATCAAGACACACAGATCATGAGTACACATAAAATTCACACTACTACAGGGTCGCATTAACATTCGCATTCGAGATACGCTGTTTCTTTTTTTTTTGATAATGCCACAGATGGTGCACATATACAACTTTCTGAGAGCCTAGCTATCATTTGTGCTTCCACCACCTCTCTAGTCAACTGGTCATGTTGGCTTCCTAATATCATACACTCATTGTACAAAGGTTGGCAGGCACTCCTATCGTCACCTTCGTCACCTTCCTTGCAGCTGCTGCAGTGCTTAGCCACGTGACCGGTAATAGGGACATGCGTAACGTTATAATAATGTTCTTTTATTCTTTCGTTAAGTTCCAGCCTGTGCTGAGATGTCTTTTTTTACAGCATTGTAAGACACTGAATGAACAATGGCTCTTTTTACGAACTTTGAAACCGATTCTTCCGTATGCTTCTGCTCATTCAAAGCTCGTAAAAAGAGCCATTGTTCATTCAGTGTTTCACAATGCTGTAAAAAAGACATGCTAACGATGAACCAAGCGGCTGCAGAAAAAGACCCGCCAAAAAATTTGTGAAGTGCCAGGAAGGTGTAATCTATTCCCTGCCGCTATCATTTGGGAAGAGTTACATCGGCCAGACTGGCCGATGTCTTAAAGAAAGATTAAAAGAACATTATTATAACGTTACGCATGTCCCTATTACCGGTCACGTCGCTAAGCACTGCAGCAGCTGCAAGGAAGGTGACGAAGATGGCGATAGGAGTGCCTGCCAACCTTTGTAGAATGAGTGTATGATATTAGGAAGATATCGTGATCATGACCAGTTGACTAGAGAGGTGGTGGAAGCACAAATGATAGCGAGGCTCTCGGAAAGTTGTATAAGTGCACCATCTGTGGCAGTATCAGAAAAAGAAACAGCGTATCTCGATTGCGAATGTTAATGCGACCCTGTAGTAGTGTGAATTTTATGTGTGCTCATGATCTGTGTGTCTTGATTTCTATCTCTGCCTTCCAGTGGGGTATATATACCGGCTGGACAGGCAATAAAAATCAGTTCTCAGTCAGCGCTGTGTTTGTCGTTATTGTGTTCTCTTGTCCCGTTTATCGCGCTGTAGATATGGAACATCGTCACCAACTCGCCCAACAACTGACCTTGTATCTTGAGTTTAGTATAGTATATGTGTTCATTCTACAGTTTCTTTAAAACATTTGCTTCCTTTAGAAAGCTAAAAACCCATGACAGATCAACAAGACATTTTCACTTAAAATCAATGCTGGTGGAACGGAATGTGCTCATATTAAAATCAAGTAAATTACTTTTTGTTTTGTGTTTCGAGTCCTGTGCATGACAATAAAACATGGTTTAAGGTGAGTTCCTGTCCACATTCTTGACACAATGGTTTGTTTTCTTTTCTCAACACAAAATTATGCGTCAAGTGTGTATGGCCAATGCGGAGTCGGCATAAAATCACTTCTATGAAACGTTCTTGATTATAATATGATTTCGATCCTCCCAAAATAGGCTTCACCAACTGCAGTTTGTTATTTACCTAGCTACACCATGACGACTGCCATCTCTCCTTTAGTTTACAGCGCACTAGCGCCATGCAGTCTCTGTATGGAATAGTTATGTTCTTAACCTGTTTGTCATGGGCTTGAGCAGCGCAAACCTCTGCTCTCTCATTGCCTCCAATGCCGACGTGATTCAGGACTCAGAACAATGTTATGTTATGTCCTTGATCAGAGGCTGCTGATATATTATGTATGATGTCTCCAAGTAGTGGAACAGCTGCGTTTTTGTGGTGAAGGGCAGTGAAGACATTCAGAGAGTCTTTGTAAATAATACTGTTTGTGATGTTTCCATTGGCTATTTTTCTTACTGCCATTGCAAGTGCATAACAATCAGCGGTAAAAATGCTCGTACACTGAGGCTGTCTTATTTTTTCCCCTTTTCCTTGCACTACTGCACTTCCAACATGCTTGATTGTCTTGGAACCATCTGAATAAAACTGTGTGCAGTTTGAGTATTTTCTTTAAGAGCTAAGAATTTATGCAAAATATGTTCATGTGGTGTTTTCTGTTTGCAAAACTGAGTCAATGTGAAATCACAAACAATGGGGAGGGGGGGAGGCTGTACCATGCTGGTAGTGGATCGTGCCTTGATTCAATATCAGGGAGGGAATTTAGTATTCCCAGCTAATGATATTTATCCTCGAACCGGAGTAGCAAGGGTCTATTGTTGAATAACATTCTGGAGCGGCACTTTGTAACAAGAGGGTAGCATATATGTTTCGGTAATGAGCGTATTTTGAGGAGATAACAAATTGTAAGCATGGTTCTTCTGTATTCGAGGGAGGGTTCATTTGCTTCAAAATAGCCTGTTTAAGCGCCAGATGCGAGACGCAAACCCAGGTTGTGCACAGGGTCCAGTCGTTTTAGGTATGAACAAGAATTTTGCACTGATCAAGCCCTTGAAAGACAAGTCAAAAACATACGTGTGCCGCACAGAGACTGCGTCCCGCTATTGCACAACAAACTAATGGTAAAATGGCAGTCCTCATGGAGTAGAGATGTAAATCATAAACTGCAGTTGGTAAAGAAAACTTTGGGGGATGGAAATCATGTCATCAGGAAAGCTTCATGGACGTGGAATTTGGCCGTCTCCGCATTAGCCACACACACACATGCACAAAACGTTTTTACTATAAGAAGAAAACAAACCCCTGTGGGAAGAATTCGGAGAGGGCCTCACCATAAGCCACATTTTATTTTCATGCGCAAAACTCGAAACGCAAGGAAACAAGAATTTTACTCGATTTTACATGTCATAACATTTAAAACAGCTTCCTTTTGCAAGTATTCAGGAGTTTTCATATAGTAAAACTTGACCTGGAACAATCATATTTACTTGAGTCTAGCAATTGCTAACCTTTGTCTTGGCATCTTGAAGTGGCGGTGACAGGGTCGTTTGATGTACTGACGTGTTATACTTCTGTGAATAATATTGTCACGTGGTGGTGACCATGCCATTGGCAATGAATGAGGAGAATTGATCTTCACAGGAATCAACTTTTTATTAGGTTAACGTGTGCCCACAAAACAAAAACAACTAAGCAATCAGCAGCGCGATAGCAACAGTCGAGCTTAGCGGTCGTCGATCTACGAATGTCCATTTCACTCGTCAGCGTACAATTTCAAAGCGGAGAATAAACATCTAGATAAAACCGGGAATGATGACAAGCATAATGTGGATCATGGTAGAAACGCAAGCGCGTGGCTGGAATCCTTCTCCAGTACGCCGTTGTATCTCGGTAGTTTGCGTGACTGTAAGTCAAGATAGATTGCGTCAGTTCTGCCGTAAAGGATGTTCCCCTGTCTCTGATAAGCACTTCTGTGGCGCCGCGTCGGAGGAAAATATGTTCGACAAAAAATAGCTGACTTCCGTTGCGGAACCTTTAAGCAGGTCCTTTAATGAATGACCACAATGATCCACTGTTTCTCGTCGGCTAAGTCGCGAAGGGTCCGAGAAGGTCCATAGCTATTTGTTGAAATAGCTTAGTTGCCGTGGTATGAGCTTCTGTAGCCCAGCAGACGTCAGTGGGGTTGTCGCGTCGCTGGCACTCGGGGCACGTTTTGTCGTAATGGGCGACGTGGCTAGCTAGCCGTGGCCAATAATACGTCTCTTGGATTCGGTAAAACATGCGTGCAAGGCCATGATGCCCTGCCGTTTGTTCAGTGTGGAGCCCCTGTAGAAGTTCCTCTCTAAGGTTAGCAGGAACAAGATTGTGTGCGGTCCTGTTGCACTCAAAGTTCCTCTTCATGAGGACGTCACTTTCTAACGAGAAAGATGACAACTGACGCCTAAACAAAGCAGGAGGAGACGCGGTCTTTTCTTCGATGTAATCGAACAGATTTTCGCAAGTCAGGGTCCTAACGTTGCTGTTGTGTGAAACTGCTGGCGCTTACCGGTCCCAAGAAGGCATCGTCGACGTCTTGTGGGGGCGCGTCCACAGGGGCCCGGGAAAAGCAGTATGCTTCGGAATGCTTCGAATCAGACTTGTAGACCACGACCTTGTCAAATTACAAGAATATTGTAACGACCACAGAGAAGATGAAGCGCTAGAGGCTTTGGAGAACGATGTTTCTTGGTATGGCGGGCGCAGAGCCGAGAGACTAGTAGCTGACAAGGCGTCTCTGACACCCTTACCTTCACGAAGACCTTCAAGCAATTGACCACGAAACAAAATCTCTTCGTATACGAAGTGACATTTCTCAGCTTTCAATGCAAAACCCGACAACTAGATAACATCAAGCATTGTTCGAAGCCTTCTCACATGTTCTTCAAAGTTAGAAGAGAAGACAGCAACACCGTCTAAGTATACCAGAAATATTTCCTCTTTCAAGCCAACCGATACGCTTTCGATAACTCGTTGGTGGTGCCGAGCAGAGGCCGATTGGTGTTACCTTGAACCAGAAAATGCCGTCTGGTGTGATGAACGCGGTCTTGCGGTCACTTTTGTCGGCCTCAATTTGCCAGTACCCGCTCTTCTGGTCCGCAGACGAGAATTAGTAAGAGTTACGTACCCGGTCAAATGTGTCGTTGATGCGGGAAAGCGGGTAGACATCCTTCTTCGGTATGCTGTTCAAGCGGAGTTAATCAACGGAGAAATGAAGTGTTCCTTCTTACTTCTTCACCAGGGCGACGGAAACTGCCAAGGGGCTTTGAGATGGCTGGATGACGTCTTCACAAAGCATGTCCTCGACTTTCTCGCGGATGGCTTGGCGTTCTCGCAGTGATACTTCATAGGGGCTTTGAAGAAGAGGTCGGGCGTCTTCGTCAGTAAAAATACGGTGTTTTGGGAGTAGAATTGGACCTGCGACGCTATCGAAATATAATTGATGTATCTTTTAAGAATGCGAATCTGGTGTTGTCTATACCGGGGTAATGCTGGGTTGACGTCGAACGTCGGCAGATTTCCTTGGGAGGGTGCATCATCTTCGGGCTGGTCGGGTAGGACTGCTAGTGGATCGAGGAAAGCTATCGTCTTCCCGTTAAGGGGCCGGTATTCTTCAGTGATGTTCGTCACCAGCACATCAGCTTCTCCTCCCCAGAAATTGGCGATGCCTCTTGAAATGCTTAGAGCTCGTTCCAAGAGCAACAGGGCGTTTCCTTCCACGACGGCGTCGGAAGTTTCGATGTCTGCGCTACCCACGCAGATTACGGCGCTTGATCAGGGCGGGATGGTCCATTCTTCATCCAAGACGCTCAAAGCGGCAGACTGCGTCGGAGTCTTCGTAGTAGGCATTGCGTTTTCCGTCGAAAGCTTGATGAGCTTTCATCACAGCTTGATGATCGCCCAATGTTCGTTCAGAAAAGCCATGCCCGAAACCACGTCTCGGGAGCACTGCTGAAATACCACAAATATCATGGGATAAGTGCGTCCATTCACCATTCCTCTTGCGGTGCAATTTTGTGACGCCTTAATAAGGTTGCCGTCGGCGGTGCGGATCATCGGGCCATCCCAAGTGGTTGTCCCTTTTTTGAGCCAGGCGGTGAAAGCTCCGCTAATGATACAATAATCATCTCCGGTGTCTACGTAGGCGGTAACTTGGCTACCGTCGACAGGAACTTTGAGGTCATTTGCTCGCTTCTTCGTAGTGCATGTTGGTTTGCTATTCAATCTCTACTTCGTCTTGTGCTGTGATCGCAGCAGGGGCACACCTTCGTTACTTCGCTGGGCGGCGGTGTGAACTTGTCGCATCGTCGGAGGTGCTGTCGTCGTGCGAAACGGTGGTGTAAGCGTTGAAGCGTCATCACTCTTCGTCGGCGGCGGTGGAGGACCTTTGCTAGTTCGCCGTGTAGCATCACCACCTCTAAGGGTTCTCTTTTCTCTTTCTCTTTCTCTTTTCTCTTTTTGGGGCTATGGGACCCTCGTACCTCGTAGTTGCAGCCCGGCGAAGCAAATTGCGAGCATTTCGGTGATCGAGAGCGGGACAGGCGGCTTGACAACCTGTGCTCTGCCTTTCGCAGGTAGGGGTCAATTTCCTGTGGTCGTTCGCCAGCGGGGTCGTGGGACGGCGATGCTGATACCGCGCCCTCCGATGCTTCTGTATGGGCAATGGCGTAGCATGTGGCCTGCCTCACCGCAGTGGCGGCGCATTGGGTAGTTGTTTGAATTCCTCCAGGTGTCGTTCTTCCTAGGGCTTTAATCTTCTTCGCAGCCTTGACGGGCGGAAGCCAAGTGACGACGTTCAGGTGCAGCTTGTTGGCGTCGAGGAATGCTTGGAGGGTCGCGTCTGGGTGCAGGACATCACAATAGATCCCTATAGCTCATTGCTGTTGCTTTTTGCTTACGAGCTGTCGGCGCCGTGGCTTTAGGAACGCCCAATGCTTGCTGTACTTCCTCACGGATAGCGTCCGTGAGCTACGCAACCTGCGTCTGCGTTGGCGATGAAGGAGTCGGCGCAGCTCTTTTCGATCGACTTCATGGATGATCTCACGGAGGTTATCCCCACTTGTAGCGGCGTGACAGTTGTTTGCAGAGAACATTTGGAAAGGCTGGTTGTACTGCTGAATCTGGGCCGTCTAGCGCCCGTTATATTAAGGATGCTTCTCGTTCGAATTCAGCCACTGTCTGTGGTGGCTATGACTCGAGGTACGCGAAAATTAATTCTTTGAGGCCTGGTATTAAAAATTCACTTTCTTTTACTCAATCATTTCAGGGTCTGTGTAGCGAAATAGCAGCTTCATTTCTTCTGCATAATTGGGCAATGACTGATTAGAGAGCTGAATTCTTGAGAGAAGGAGGGATTGGGCTATTTTCTGATGCTGATAGTAAAATAATTCAATAGCTCTGCCTTTAAAGAGTCCCAAACCATCACAACAGGCTCGTGGTTCTCAAATCACATTCTTGCGAATCCCTGAAGAGCACGTTACACTTGCCAGAGCGTCGTTTTTTCATTCCACGGCCGGTCTCGAGGGAGAGCGTGCGCTCTTCCTTAAGGCCTTCTCAATCGCGGCGGGAGACATGGGAACTTTTCTCCTTGAGTTACGCTCTCCGCCGCAACAAGGGGCGCGACCTGCTCACTGTTCGCTCCGCATCTACTTCAGCGGCGCCGGGTGGCTTTTGCCTGGTTTCGCGCTGTCGCTCGCTTGTTTGAATGCAGCCCCGAAATGAAAGAACCCGGAAGGTACATTCTGCAGCAGCATATCGTCAGCGTACAATACACTTGAACCGAGTCTGTATATAAAACACTGTCGCTCAGCTAACATTTGACAAGCATATGAGATGCATTGCGGCATGGTAGATTTCTTTTCTTCATTTTAATCTGAATTTCTCCCAAGCCTGCACAAGAATAGCAAAAAAAAATGCATCAGTTCTGTATTCTCTGTTTGTTAATGTTTGATGTCGCGCGATGCCACTTTATCAGTTTCGTTGTCGCTAAGATGCGTCGAGATCTGTCTCAAAGATTCCGATCACTCGCGTATGTTTCTACAATGTTCCAGGTTGTGCTAGTAGCAGTTTGCGACGTTATCTAGACTGTTCTGAGCAGCCTTTAAATTGAGCGTTGACAAGTGCGACGGGTATCCTTTGTTCGACGATCGAAGAGCACTTTTGTCGCTATCGCTGCCGCCGAGTAACTTAGTTTGTTTGAGGCGCAAGTCAGCCCAATAAATAATTAATTTCAACACCATCACGCCTGTGTCTTCTTTTGATGTGTACGGTCTTGTCACCACAACGTGTCATCTGGTGGAGGTGTTGCTCTTCGAGCCCCGGTTCACTCCTTTAAGCCAAGCATCAGTCCTGTTCTTGTCATCCGGGGGGATTAGCCAACAGGCCAGCGAGCCAGCCCCCGACTTCAAGGGCTCCAACCCGAACACGGTCTGCTGCTGGACTCCGTTAGATCTAGGAAGGAATCAACACTGATAATGGCCCAGCCTACAGCAACGGGTATTTTCGTCCAACCCTGTTAGCCGCCCTGCTTCCATGGACGACCGAACGAGGATGCGGAATACTGGCTTGATCTGTTCGAACGCGTAGCAACTTTCAACGTCTGGAACGACAAACCAAAGCAGAGGCAAGCCTACTTTTCTCTTGATGGATCTGCCCGAATATGGTTCGAAAATCATCAGGCAGCTTTAAAGGATTAGGAGATTTTGAAGAAAGTTTTTCACTGCCTTTTCAAACGTCGTCCTGAAGGAAAGAGCCCAGGCCCTCATTAAATCAACACTTCAACTTCTAACGAGCCAGTCCTGGCGTACGTTGAGGAGATGAAGCGCCTCTTTCGCCGTGCCGACCCTAACATGACCGAAGGTGAGAGAGTCAAATTTTTAATGCGGCGCGTTAAAGAGTCGCTTTTCGTAGTTCTTGTCCTACATCCGCTAAAAACCGTGGCGGAATTCGAAACTGAAGCATATACCATCGAGACGACTTTAGACACCCGGATGCGCCACTACGAGCGACCAATTCAAACGGACTACTCAAGCCACTAAGTCCATCTGCAAGCGGAGAGAACCTTCGGGCCCTCATCCGGGAGATCGTGCGAGAGGAGCTCCACCAATTGCTGCCATCATCCCAACAAGTCCAGGTGGCGACGCTCGCGGACGTCGTCCGTGAAGAAGTCCAGCAGGAGCTGGCGTTCCTCAAGCGAAAGCAACGACGTTTCCAGCACACGACGCAACAGTGTTTGAACTACGCTGCTGCATTGCGTCGCCCTGTGCCCCGACGTGATGACTTTCCAAGCCCTCGCCGCTACCGTCTTGTTCCTGAAAGCCGCCCCTTGGTCCCCGCCTGTCAAGCCGGCCAATGACCTCCAAGCACCAGGAAGTGCGACGTCTGGAGGACAGCAAACAACCGGCTATTATGCTTCCGCTGCGGCGCCACTGCCCGTACCGACGAATCGGCCTCCGCGGATCTGCAGTCGACGCTCCACGACCACGCCCAGGTCAACGACCGCAAGAGATCGACAACGTTCAGCGTAACGGTGAAATTGCGCCGCCAAGCCGTCGGTTCAGGTCCCCATCGCCGTACAGGGCCCGCTTTCCGTCGCAAGGCCTTAAATACAATGACAGTGCGCGCGGAAGGTCCACAAGCCAGCGCAGGAGAAACTTTGGAGATCAGGTTGCTTCACGGCGAAAACACGAATATCCTGTATCACCGACGACGAGTGACGACGACGATGCCACAACATCGTCGGTCCACAAGACAACGTCGACGAGACCATGACCAGACTTCAAGTTGACATCGCCGCCCAGCGACTTCATGACGACGGTGTGCCCCTACCGCGACATCAGGACGAGACAAACAAGAGATCAAACACCGAAGCCAATCTGCAATACTAGGACGCGAACAAGTGACCTTGAGGTTGCTGTCGACGGACGCATGGTTACTGCGCTAGTGGACACCAGAGCCGACTACTCTGTCTTCAGTGGAACTTTCGCCGCCCAGCTAAAGAAAGTGACGACCAGTTGGGGCGGCCTGCTAATCCGCAATGCTAGTGGTAACCTTATTACGCCGTCGTGGCGATCCACATCAAAAGTTACAGTAAATGGACGTACCTACCTTACCAGCGCTGTTGTCCTACAGCACTCTTCCCGCAACGTGATTCCGGGATTGGATTTTCTGAACGAAAATCGAGCGATAGACCTCCCATCCAAACTCATCAAGCTCTCGACGGACAAAGCCATACCTGCTACGAGAACTTCGACGCATCACGTCGCTCTCAACGTCCTCGACGGAGATTTGACCGTACCGGCCCGATCAACCGTCATAGTCTCTGTGTTTACAAAAGAAGTCGAAATCACGGACGGGGTTGTGGAAGGAAGCACTTAGTTGTTACTGGATAGAGGACTTGGCATCGCAAGAGTCATCCTCCGATTATGTCATGGACAAGCTCAAATGCTCGTCACAAACTTTACCGAAGAATACGGGCACCTGAACAAGGGCATGAGGATTGCTTTCCTTGATGAGCTAGCGGGCACCCGAGAAGTCTTCGCCCTTACCAGCCAACTTGAAGACGATGCACCCATCCCATCGAAGCAGCCCAATTTCGACCGCAACCCAGCGTTCCCCAGAGAGAGACAGGACCGGATTCGCACTATTCTTCATAACTACTGTGAGTGTTTTTCTTTAGCGTCGAAGGTGCGGCAAACTCCGTTGCCAAAGCATCGCAACATCACGTACGAAAACGCTCGACCGCTTCGTCAAAGCCCCTACCTTGTATCGCCGTGAGAGCGCCAGGCCATACGCGATCAAGTTCAGGAAATGCTTCGTGATGTCGCCATCCAGCCATCGAAGAGCCCCTGGGCTGCACTAGTCGTTTTCGTGAAGTAGAAAGACCGGACTCTTCGTTCCAGCATCGATTAACGCCGCCTAAACAGTGTAACAAGGAAGGATGTGTACTGTTGCGGCCGTGCATGGTCCGCGCTTGCGCGCACAATTTTTCGTCTGTGGGCATGGTATTGATATGTGCTGTTGGTGCAAGGGCTCTAAGTGAGCCTGTTTCCATGAATCTTTTTGTGTGAGCCAGCTTTGCTTTGTCGAGACCCTGCAACTGCCAAATTGGCCCTGTCAAGGAAACGTCAAGAAAAATACATAGAAATGTCGCCCTGTGGGAAATAGCCGGAATTGCTTTTGTTCAACTGTTCACCCTTCCCGTCGAGAGGCACTATTGTCAAGTGAGGAATGCCTATTGTCCAAAAGAGACGATCGGAATGACACGTCCGCTGACTTACAGGAGAAGAAAGGAGCATGACGAATACGGCCATTAGAGGATTTCCCGGAAATACAGGAAAGAGTTGCAATTGACGAAAAGGGACAACGCTGGGAGCAGTATTCGTGGCGCGCACGTACACTTGGGTTTCTGAGAAGGAAATCCACTTGCCGGAACCACCATATTGGATCTTTGCAGAAGAATAGAAATGTACCTCCTCGCCGTTCCCAAGCTCTACCCGCCAACAAGTGACCACGCCCGACGAAACAATACCGGACCAGTCAGTGCATCAGACCATCAGTGCAGTGATGTGTTCGATTGGATGCCGATATCTGAGGGGCGTGCCCTGGAACTGGTTGGTCAGCATCTTCAGAGAGAGGCTCGACATAAGGGGTTTTAAGGACGTTGCAGAACACGAAATGGGGCTCTGAGCCATGGGTAAACGGCTCATACAGACTCTTCTCGCTATAAACTCTTAACGCTTGCCATTTTGCCTTTTTCATTTAAATAAGTTTTCTCAAAGTGCCATTAAACCTGCTTGTATATATTTTACCTACTTCGAAGATTCAAGTCTCTGCACGCTACCAAGTGAAGGCCGGGTCGACTTAGTCCTAGCGTCACGACAGTACCCCTTCCCTCGCATCGATGACACACTGGACCGGCTTTGCAATGCAAGTTACTTCTCATCGATGGACCTGAAGAGCGGTGACTGGCAAATTGAGGTCGAAGAGAAAGATCGCAAGAAAACCGCATTCATCACACCAGACGGCCTATTTGAATTCAAGGTGCTGCCATTTGGCCTTTGCTCCGCGCCAGCCACGTTTAGACGAGTAGTGGACACAGTTCTGGCTGGCTTAAAGTGGCATATTTGTTTGGTATACTTGGACGACGTCGTTGTATTCTCGTCAAACTTTGAAGACCATCTGAGAAGGCTTCGAACAGTACTTGATGCAATCAAGTCATGAGGTTTAGCATTGAAAGCAGAGAAGTGTCACTTCGCCTACGAAAAGGTGTTGTTTCTTGGTCAATCTCCTGCAAGGAGGGAGTTCGCCTTGACTCATAGAAAACGGCTGCGATCGCACAGTTTCCACAGCCCGGTGACAAGGAAGCTGTGCGCCGATTCCTCGGACTGTGCACACACTACCGTGATTTGTCAAGACCTTCTTGCGCCTCGCCGAACCATTGACGCAGCTTGCAAAAGAAGACCAGCCATTTCAATGGCAAGCACCACAAGCAGAAGCCTTCGAGGAACGTAAGCGCAGTCCCCTCCTGTGGTAGGCCACTTTGATGAAAACGCTGAGACCGAAACTCACACCGACGCGAAAAGTGTAGGCCTAGGACCCGGTTTCATCCAAAAGAGTGCTTGACGGTGAGAAAGTAATCAATCGCCTACGCTAGCAGGTCCCTCACAAAAGCCGAAGTCAATTACTCGACGACCGAGGAGTGCCTCGCGACCATCTGGGCCAATTCTAGGTTTCGTCCATGCCTATACGGCGGACCATTCAAGGTGGTATGCGACCAGCATGCGCTCTGCCGGCTGGCTATTGAAAGATCCCTCCTGCCGCCTTGCCAGATGGAGCCTACGACTTCAATAATTTGACTTGACTGTAGTCTATAAGTCCGGCCGGAAGCATTCCGACGCTGACTGCTTATCACGCGCTCCCGTCGACGCACCCCCGAAGGACGATGATGACTACGCCTTTTTGGGACCGGTATGCGCTAGCAGTTTCGCAGAACAGCGATCAGACCCTGAGCTGAAAGCGCTAGCCGATTCCTTAGAAGGAAAGACCGGTTCCCCTCCTGGTGTGTTCAGGCGACATTTATCATCGTTCGCGTTAAGCAATGGCCTCCTCGTGAAGAACTTTGCACCCAACACAAGCGCGAAACTTCTTGTAGTGCCTAAAAACCTCCGGCAGGAAATTCTGCAGGCGTTGCACCATCAGCCTACAGCAGGCGATCTCGCATTTGCACGCACGTTGCGTCGAATCCAGGAGAAGTACTACTGGCCGCGACTGCCTGCCGATGTTGCCCACTACGTGAAGACGTGTCGCGAGTGCCAACGACGCAGACGCCGCCGATCGGACCAGCTGGACAACTAAACCCGATTCTGCTCCCAACCCTGCCCTTTCAAAAAATTGGGATGGATCTCCTCGGCCCCTTTCTATCTTCGTCTATGGGTAACAAGTTGATAATCGTGTCCACTGACTACCTTACCCGTTACGCCGAAGCAAAGCACTACCTTATGATACCGCCTCAGAAGTCGCCAAATATTTTGTCGAACACATTTTCTTGCAACACGGCGCCCCAGAAGTGCTCATCACGGACAGGGGAACGGCATTTATGGCAGCGTTGACGCAAGCCATTATAGAATACAGTCATTCAGCCATCTAACGAACAACTGCATACCATCCCAGGACCAATGGACTTACGGAGTGCCTGAACAAAACGATCGCGGACATGATCGCCATGTACGTCGACGCTGGGACGCCATCTTTTCTTACGTGCTCTTCGCGTATAACACGGCAGTCTGGAGACGACTAGAGTGACCCCGTTCAAGCTTGTGTACGGCAGAGAGCCCACGATGACACTCGACACAATGCTGCCGCACGTAACCAACGAGGACAACGTTGACGTCGCGGCCTACCTGCAGTGTGCAGAATAAGCCTGACGACTAGCACGGCTGCGTCTTACAGACGAACAGAGCACCGGCCCCCGACGATACAACTTACGGCGACGCCACGAAGAGTACAATCCAGGAGACCTATGGGTTTGGACTCCAATTCGCCGCCATGGACTAAGTGAAAATTTGCTGAGTCTATACTTCGGGCCATACAACATTCTTCGCCGCGTGGGGCAACTCGATTATGAAGTCAATCCCGGTGGTACGACAGCATCAAACGGCGATGCGCGCGCCCAAACATCGTACATGTTGTTCGTCTAAAGCCTTATTACGCGCGTTAAAGAATCCGTGGTGTTTATATTTTGTACATGTTACTATTTAAGTTGCTTGGTTTAATTTGAAACATCGGGGCGATGTTTAAGGAGGGAGTAACGCCGCGATACCTTCAAAAATGTATTTGCTGTTTGTTTTTTAGCAGCCGCCGCAATGCGGCCTTATCACTCTGATTGTGGCTGACGTATCACTTCTGTATCATTTGTTTGTTAATGCTCGATGTCACGAGACGCAACTTTATGAGTTTCGTTGTTGTGCAAGGTTCGCCGAGATTTTTCTCGAATATTCCGGTCACTGGCCTATGTTTCTACAATGTTCCAAGTTGTGCAAGTAGCATTTTGCGACGCTATTTAGATGGCTCTGAGCAGCCTTTAAATTGAGCGTAGATGAATGCGACGGGCATTCTTGGTTAGACGATCGACGAACACTTTTGCTGCTATCGCCGCCGCCGAGTTGCTTAATTCTTTTGTGGGTGCAAATCAGCTCAATAAAAATTAATTTCAGTACCATCACGACTGTGCCTTCTTTTGGTGTTTACGGGCTTGTCACCACTACGTGACAATCTGAAAGGAGAGGCCCGAGTTGGCAGCTCCTGCGTCATATAAGTGCGCATCCGTGACAGCTACCAGCGACCCCCAGCTTGCGAATGCTCATAATTTTCACTTAGAACGCCGGCAACGCCAGCCGTCCATTTTCTGGAGGCATTATCGGTGTTAAAGGAATACGCAGACTCACACTCGCGGTCTACATTCGCGAACTAAGCAATGTTCTTACAACGGGCGACATTTTGCAGTCACGTAACCGTCCATGCCTAAAATCATTCTAATCTAGTGGAAAAGTGTATCAATAGATGCTTGCATGAAGCCACCATGTGAGCCATTCATCTGCTTTACTTCATACATTTTCCTTGAAAACTTTCGCTCATCTTGGAAGGTATTGTATGAGGCCGTAAGAAGGATTCCAGCCATATAGGAAACATGAACATATTTCCGTCACGGAGACAGCGCTTTCTTGGGCTGGACGTTGCGCCATTTCACCGTCGCAGTCGATTGCACAGAATCTGGGTTTACTCCATAACTGCAACATTAACCAACAGCAGTGAAAAACGGCATGCAAAGAAATGTGGTGTGCGGTTCGAGGTGCATTAACAACACAAGTTAGCCGCTCAAATCGAATTTTTTTTTCTGAGCAGTGAAATAATATGAAACCTCATAGCACATGCCGCTTTATAGCACACAATCATTATCCACACTGAAAACACACGCTTTAGTCCGTGCCTCTCTGCCAGCAATGAGATAACTTCAAGTCCAGCATGACTATCTTGCTGTTCAATCACATGGATATTGCTACCAGTCACCATTATGGAAACAGTCTCGCAGGCGCTGCAGTGTTGCCAAATTATCAACAAAGTACGACCCGCGTGGTCCTCGTATAGAAGAAACATACACTTGTGATATACAAACAGTTTTAAGTTAGGCGATTCACACTTTGCTTTCGTCACGCTAGCTATTCAAATAACATTCGCTACTTCAGCAGTTCTCCTCACTATCTTGTTTCTATCCTTCAGCCCCAGGATACAGGTAAAGTGCTCAACGCAGCTGGTATTCGGCACTGTAATATGAGTCGACATAATAAAAAAGGAAATCTGGAGAAACTCTGAAACGCACTGGGGCAAAACAGCGTTTCAAGAATAACAAGCTTTCCTAAACGGACAGTGTCTCAATAGCCAAGCGGCACGTTAAAACCAAGAAACAGGTTGTATTATGTAACATGAGGTATACGTTGGGTCTATTTACCACCGAAATGCCCACATATAATATGCTACCCCACTGTTATGGAAGACATACCCCAAAATGAGCCTACAGGTCTACTGAAGCATATACAGTCCTAAAGATGATCACAATAAAGCCTAATAGAAATACCAAGTAACAACACTCGAGGCGCGAACAAACAAATGACACCTCAAGAACGGGGTGAGTCACATAACACAGTTCTGTGGACGGAGAACAGGAAATATGATAGAAGCATGGGAAGGGAAGAAAGGGGAGAACCGTGTGGAATGAGGACGCCTGTAGCTCATCTGAAGAAAGTGCACTTTTTCTTGGGGTTCATGTCGGAGCCTTCTGGGCACTTGAAGGCTTTGGCGAATGGTGCAAAGTTCGCCATCGCCTTGTTGCAGTCCCCGCCGTAGAGGTTATCAGCCTCCCTCTTTGCGCAGCTGAAGAGGCAGGCGGTGATGAAGAATGTCTTCTCTTCAGTCAATTCCTGTGAAAGATCCAGTACTCAACGATTGGGAAATGCATTGATCTTTAACGTTGCTCTTCTAAAAATGAGGCGCTGCATTTATTTCGACGGCTCAATTTTTAACACATTATTTTGTCTCCTTATCTTGTGTTCCAATCATCTCGAGCTTACTATGAAGAATTTTAATCCTTTATCAGCATCAGTTATAGCAAGGTTTGACACAGGAATAAAAATATATATCAGTAGACCTAAATAGGTGACCCCTGTAATAGCAAACATAGCAAAGCTCGCAAACAGGAAGCCTCCCGCAGCAGTTAACATGTCATTTAAAAAACCATGGGAGCAATACGGCAATCGGCATGCGAAATTTAAGGGCAGCTTTTTGTGTATTTTTGTCCTGCGATAGTCTCAGATAAAGAATTTAACAGAGGGGTTCACACAAATTTGCAGTTGGGGCTTATCTCTATATAAAAGCATAGTCTCAACGCGATGAATCGTTTGGAACACTATGTAACCAGCCATTGGACCGTAATGGGCACCCAAAATGTCCGCCGTATTCACTGCTTCTAGGTAGAAAGGTCGCCGCTGCGACTCTAACCCAAGGAAGGCGCCCATGTGCTGTGCGATGTCAGTGCACGTTAAAGAACCCAGTGTGGTCGAAATTTCTAGAGTCCTCCAATACAGCGTCTCTCATAGCCTGGGTTGCTTTGAAACAATAAACCCCACAAACCAAACCAAACCTAAATAACAAACGAAGATGTTTCACCGCAGCATATTACTCAACAGGCGACGCCTGCCAGTGCCACCCCTTCAGCGTTCCCTCACTGCGCAATCCTCCACTTTTTCATCTTCTCGTTTCGCGTGGTCATAACCAAAATCAACGGTTGCCTTTCAAGCTCTGCTTTTCCCTCTTCACTCAATATGAGAGGAATTTCAATGTCTCTGCTTTGCCACCTACTAGATATCACGAAAACAATGTGATGCTTCGCTCTTTTTCTGCAACAGCAATGTCAGGAACAAATACTGTAAAGCGCAATTATTAGAGTGAGGTCGCGAGGAAAGCTCAGTCTAAGAGACGTCTCCGCAACGCTACCTTAGGCCACTCCGGCAGAAAATGACGCTGGAGTATATGTGTACACAATAACCGATATATATCTGGCAGGAGGTAGTTGGTAGGCGACAATCACGGACATTGAGAGGCCAACGGATTGCATGACGTCACAAGATGACATCACGTACCAGGGGCTGTAAACATGGGCAGATACAATGAAATGGGAGGATGAGAGGAAAATCGAGTTGACCGGGAGAATTGCACCCTGAGTCACAGTCCACTCCTGTACTGCCCAGGCTCGTCCACACGGCTTGGTTAAAGGCCATTGTGTCTATATGGGGAGGCCTTTTCGCATAATGTGCGAATGGGATCCAGCGTGCAACACCACGGCTAGTCTACAGGTGGATAGATTTCGATGTAGAAAAGCCGTAGAGAAGGGACTATGGTTTATTTCGGATCACAACATCTTAGTTCTTACTGTGCATCACAAATGCAAGCAAATTTTTCTTCAGATTTACAATCTTTACTGACGTCTGAGTTGGCTACCACAGGAACTATGCGAACCACCTGCAGATGTCAAGTAAAACTGGCTAAATCTTTTGCAATATGCTGATGTAAAGAATTTTGCAGGCATGTCTGTACTGGGGGTTATTTGGATTGTTTACAGGTTATTTTCAACCCAGTGTGTGTTGCGCAACAGCGTCTGCACAGGTAAATTTTAGAGCAAGGCGGAAGTTTTGTACATGAAAAAGCTCCTTAAATAAGCAACTAAGCAACTAAAATTCACAAATTAACTTATTTGTTTTCCTTGAGGGACTAAATTATATTAAGCCTAATAACGCCGTCAACAGAAAAGCCGCGTCCAGTCTTTAAATTGCATTTGTCAGCAATATTAAAAAGCACTGAACAAGGTTTGAAGGTTAGTCTCAGTTCACAAGTCGAGCCAACGTTTCGATAAGTCCGCTTGTCGACAACGTTACCTCGGCTCGCAAACTGAATCACCATTTGTTCAGTGTTGTTTCATACTGTGTAGTCATCTTTGTCTTGTTTACTGTCTATCGTAGTTACAGATAAAAATATGTAACGCCAGAAATGCACATTTTTTTTTAGGTTAGACACCTGGAATTATGCGACGTGCACTTTAAAATGCCTTGTAAGCATAGCCTATCGTTTAGGCGACAATATAACGCCTTATGACGCTATTTTTAAAATGTGCATTGCCAGAAGCAAGCTTCCCGTGATAAAAAGACCTATTTTTAACGTTAAATGTCTAGTGCATTGGCGACCAAGAAAGAGAATTTAAAAACTTCATTTATGTTAACGACGAATGGGGCATTTCAGGAGCGGGGGATTTGGGATTCGGACTTCCCGCCGTTGCCTTTTTCTCGGCTACCTCTGATTCCAGTGGTAGTCTCCTATATTCCCTTCTGCTGCCTGACGATGTGTAGAGGTGTGCTGAAGACTTGTGTCCTTCGGCCACAGCTCCGTCCCGGTGTCCCACTAGCCTCTTTGTTTAGCGCCTTTGGTCGAGAGAGGACCGTCCAATATATCTCAAGGTGCATACGCTATGTTCTTGTCCGGCGGCTTTTATCCGTGTATATCTTTCAACACTCGGGCTAGTCCGCTGGGGGCCATACCTTAAAACTCAGCTTGAGCCTGTCAATCGCATCTCAGCGATTCCTCACAGGCACACCTTGCTTTGGTCACCTACCCTCTCCAAAAGGCTGCCCTACAGTCCCGGTGAGAGAGATCGCAGCATGACACTGGGTGCCTGCGGCGCGCAATCTTGGTAACTTTGTGCATGCATCAGACGCAACCTCAAGGGACCCGGTGCCTGCTTGTATCGTTGGAGGACTACATTCAATAAATGTCTCTTTATGAGCTTGGAGGATTGTTTCGCTTATGCGGATCTCTCCTCCCTATAAAATGTTGACCGCACTACCGTCTTTCAGTGCGCACGGGGTGACAGCTAATCGGGACTGGGCATGCGGACGCTCCAACCATGGTGGTTGATGACCTCTGCCCTCGTAGAACCAATGCTTTTAACATACTCCGACGCCCTTACTCTATACAAGCAGATTTTTTGACTCGTTATCAGGATTTTTTTTGCTAGTGCCCTCGGTTAGAGCATAGAAGGTTGGGGGGATCGATTCGTGGTGTGAACACAATTTACTTGTTTTTCATTGTTTCTCAGCATGACCCTCAAAGTCATGCTGCCACGGCGAGCTTCATTGTAAGAATCATTTTAAGAGGCAGCAATAACACACCAGATAGCAATAAAACAACACCGGCAACGTGATGCTGCTTATCAACCTCCTTCTTCGATGACAGAGTACTGCCACATCGCTCACCAGAAACCCTCACGACCGACTTTTTGCTTCTTGCATTTTCACCGTCTTTCCAGTACACTCTGAGGCTGGTGCTAGATTTCCCCGACAGAGCCCAGGGGACGATCTTTGTTGTGCTATTTGGCATGTTTAATCGTTACCGAGGCCACTCACCTGCGTACAGATGTTTGTTTCCTTGTTTAGTGCCGTTCTAAAGATCCGAATTCGTATTTATTTCACCTTGATGACCGCGGAAACATTACCCCGTGATGCTATGAAAAGAAGCTTCCTGCGGTGCGCTATTTCCATGGCGTGAACCACAGTAATAAAATATGGAAAAAGAAAATATATTATGATGATTCTAGTTGCTCCAAACAGGGTAGAAAACGTGTGAGCGTTTGAATTGTCAGGAAGTAAAGTGCAGTCAACAAATCGTGCACCAAAGATATTCCTCGAAGTGCCTTCAGGACATTGCTTATCAGAACTCCTTGTTGCGAGGGAATCGTATAGCACAAACAGGATGATGTGTCAGCAGCTGAACAAGAGAGCACTGATCAGCAATAATTCGAAACACTAATTAGCGCGAACCGCAAGAGATGTTGCTGCGTTTACAATTTCGCGTCTAAGATGAAAAGGTTGCTTTGTATACGAGTCCTCGTAATAATAATTTCGTAGCCGTAAAAACATATACGGCGACAGAGAATTACTGTGGCTGGACGAGCATGGTAGATCCATCTCAGCTGCACCTCATAATGTGCTGATATTGTAAGACATCAAACATAAGCTGACTTCAAGATTGTTTATGCTTGGCCTACCAGGGCTTCTTGTGGCTAATGTGCCAGCACACCAGCTTTGTAGCTGCCGCATAAAGGACGCCCCCTGAATATCAGCAGGCTTGTGGCATGAATAAGAATGTGCTAGAATTTAGAGCGACAGCAAATAGTCACTTTAACATAATCCTTTTCTACGTGTGTCTGCGGTGTTGTTGTGTTCTGTGATGCCGTTTAAAATGATGCTTGAAAAATGAACACCGCAATCAGGGCACGTTTACGTAGAGCTCAATAGAGTAATCTTCGAAAGCAACTTTTCTTTTAGTACCAAAACAAGTAACATTCAGTCGCACAATATATGTACTCAACCCTCGGTCATCTCGCGCGTTCTTGCAGATAATTATCTTATTGAAACATGATATGTTATTCGAATTTACAGGTTGTATATCCCTTTGAGTGACGCTTCGGTGAATTATCCCTTGCATACCTCCGATATCTGAGTGTCGTTCTCGTCAGTGTGCCGTTTGAAAGCGGCGTATGCCACCTCCAAGGCAGGGACTTCAGGAAAGATGCTGGAATCGGCGCTGGTCAGACAGCCAAGAACGCGTGCCGCGTAGCGATGCTTCACCGTCCCGCTGAGCCAAGATGACACTATCTTTCCTTTAGGGTCAACCTGTCCGCGAAAAAGCAGTATTTAATAGTACGTCAACGCTATATGGCTGCAGACAGGACTAAAGGCGCAAAACCGACATGCTCTCAATCTAACCTCAAGTGTACTGATCTCAAGTAAAAACTAGAAATTGATCAGTTTGATACAGCGCAAACACGCAGCGCCCATATCTCACTCTCATGAAAGGGCTTGAGTAACACGCAGTGTCCAGTAAGTGATAAATAGAGGTGAAATAGAGGTTACCTTAGGATCTTATATCGGTTTTAGGGGCCATGATGTTAACTTGCCCTTCAAACCATGCACTTTACATCTTTTTCATGATCATCGCCAGAGTCGCTGTTAACAGCAGCGAAATCTGCTCCATCATTACTTTCAAATGCTGATCTGAGATGCACATATTTCTCGGAACAGCTCTACCGTGACGGTATTGTGGTTAGTGTACTCAACTGCTGTGGCCAAAGATGCGGGTTCTAATCCCGGCTGCGGCGGCACTTTTCGATGGAGGCGAAAAGCATGGTGCCCATGTGCGGTGCTATGCCAGTCAACGTTGAAGAACCCCAGGTGGTCGACATTTTCGGAGCCCTCAACTACGGCATCTCATAGCTTGAGTCGCTTTTAGGCGTTAAACCCCACTAAGAAAACCAAACCGATTTCTCGTACATATATTAACATCATCAGGAGCAGCGACCCGGTAGTGTCCACTGCAGGTCAATATTGTCTCCTATAGGCAACATGCGCTCCAGTTTTCTTCGGTGTTCTAGAACACCCTAGTGGCCTCCACGCCACTCAATTATTGGGATGATTACGGCGGCCACCACTGCAGGTGAGGCAGGGCAGCTAAATTGCCTGCAAACCGTAAGGATCCTGGTTCTTTTACAAAATCTCGACTACGATTCTCTCAACTAAGACTAGTCTTTATTCGGCTCCGTTAAAAAATAATTTTGTCCCAGTACCAAAATGAGACAGAAGAGCAAGATTCATGCAGATGGAAAATACGGCAGATTGTTCTGCTTCTCGTTTTTGCTGATCACGTTTCTCAGTGTGGTTGTGCTTTTCTTACCTTGTGTAAATAACTTTGTTTTGTTGCTTGTATTATTTACTGAATGGGAGGGATTGAAATGAAGTCACTGGCGCTATTATGCTTTGCAGAGCACAGCTTCAGCAGTGCAAGCCAGAAAAGATAACCATAATCCGATTTAGATATACCTGCAGCGTTTCGCCGGTTTCTTGCACCGCAAAATGACCGTGTCTGTGACGTAGGGTAATATCTCCATTCTGAACTGAGAGTGCGGTCTAAAGTTGGCGAATTTCATCTTCGCATGATATTCAGCTCCGCGTTTGAGCATCACACTTTTGAGCGTGGCTGGCGCTCTGCACAGGCTATTGAGTTATGAGTAGTCAAAGTGAATAACAGAGCGTTAAGGCTGACATACGTGTCTAAATATAGCTGGACTGTTGCTACCACCTGGATGGCAAATCTACAACCAATTCGTAAGCGACGTGCGGTACTTTGTACTTTGTTGGAGGTTGTAGGAGGGACGTAATAAAATGGACATACGTTGCCAATGCTTCCTCCAGTCATCTGTCACAACTCCCCTAACGATGCCCCAAGAATTTTCAGAACCAAAGTATGTGTGCCCCGCTTGAAAAGAACGCCTTGGATAGTTTTCGCTTCCTGCTTGCCTTGAATATACATCGCTTCAGAAACCCTCAAAGCGTTTATTTCTTTATTAGGTGTTTCAGATTAGTTCCTTACTCAACGCTGAAACCATTCCTGGACTCAATGTTCCAACCTACGCATGAATGCATCTCTGCTGATCAGGTAGATTTTCAATCTGGAACAACTTGCATATTGCTAATATCGATCTAGTAAGCGCCAACTGCATCGCGATAAACAACTGACTTAATTGATGTACGCTTGTACTTGAGCGTCTGCAGTGTCGTCTCCTTCTCATTGTCCTCGGAATTCTAGGCAGATTCACGTTCGCAACGGGGGCGCGGGAATAGGGTAATTGGGAGGGGAGGAGGGATGCGTACATGTACATTAATAGTCACCCTCATCACACATTTTTGGAATGATGGCTGAAACTTGGCACTGATTCGTTTTTGCATTCATCGGTGCTGACTGTAACACCTATAAGTGTAATCCATTCTTAGCTCTTACAAAATCAGAGCGCGTGCTGAGACTGATGAAATTTATCGGCGTCGTTACTTTACCCCACATTCTCTTTGTAGCTCGCCTATACCTTCTGCCTGACATTTATCAACATAACAGTTCCGGTTGCTTCATTGCTTCCAATAACATCAGGTGGAGGTTTTCAGATTCATTATTCTCTGCCTATCTCGCTGTTTTTCACTTAGACGATAAAAAAACACAATTATGCCCAAGAATTCTAGTCGTGTGCCGTTGTAAGCAGGCTGTTTTTCGAAACGCGCAGGCTGTTCTCGTTTCTCTATTCATGTCGTCCCTTACTTCGTCTTCGCAAACACTGCATTATATATTGCGGCATATGAAGTAAAATTCTAGAAAAGAAATGTTCTGCTGTAGAAGCTACACGAGCGTTTAGAGGCCTTTAAAACTGGCTCAGATCAGGTCTGCACATGATCGCAACTCTTAGCATATGCAGTACCCGAAAATTCATAGGGCGTTTGAATAGCAGCACCAGGAATACATCTTTTAGTCAGTTTTGATATTTTGCCTCCATTCGCGGCGCCTTATCACACATAAGTCGTACTTGCTTGAAATCGTAGAAGTATTTTGCTGTAGAGACAACACTGTTGGCAAGGGTCCCATAACAAATAAAATATTACGGGGGACAATAAACCCACCTTTTTTAAGTATGACGCGATAGCGTAAGCTACCAGCCCACAAATAAAGCACCGTTTTAACAAACTTCTATCAACGTGCCTGCGTGACTTAGGGAAACGTGAAAGGGAGTCCTGCAAGGCCGATTCTAATGTCGTCCTGTTATATTAAAGTTGAGTTCAAAGTTGGCCGCTCCTGCCATATATAACGTCAGATAACCCTACGCCCACTCAGAGCTCGGCCATGTCAGCTGCTAGCTACCGCCATTGCAGCCCCAAGCTCGTGAATTTAGTTTACAACACCGGCACCGGATTTTCGGTGAACGAGGCCTTTAACGCACCGTTAAAAGATACAGTGACAAAATTTTCAAACCGCGTAGCGATGCTTTGCAGCCGTAAAGCACTGACGGCGAGGCTCTAAGACAAGTTGGCACAAGCCTTTGGCGGTCAAGGTGTGCTTCCAAGGCACTTTTTTGTAAATAGCAGTTCTAGCACAACAAGGATGAAATAGAAACTATACGGCTGAAAAGAAAACCTTACCAACAACCGGACATTCAAGGCCCGCCTTTAAATGCATGCATGACACGATACAGTTAACGGCTCCTGTTAGCTGCTCATTTGTGTCAAGGCAGCATCGCCACTTGGCCGTGCAGCCGGCTTCGCAGCGCTTCACAGTGAGCCCTAAATTTGTGACAAAGGCTGTACAGAAGAGCCTTGAAAGCATTTTTATTATTACATAGTGCATATGCGATGCCTTCCTATCGTGAAGAAAAGTCACGTAGGCCCTTAAAATGGTGGAGAAAAGTATATATGATACCTCATTTCAAGGGCAAAGTATTTTTAAAGCATCGCGATACATACTACGGGCAGTCTGCATACATAATACCCATAGACATACAGGCGGCCGAAACCGGAAAGGAACGCGACGCATTGAGATGAGCATGAAAACAAAGGTTTATGAATATTTGTTTTCGTTTCATTGCGTAGTAGGTGGCCGTTTGTTCACAGTAGGCGTAAATTTTGAAGAGCACTGTGGCAAAATATGCGGCGACATTTGGAAACAATATATTTCAAAAGGCACGATAGGTGTTTGAGGGAAGCTGCGCGGACACAACCTTAACAGGAATTCCGTCGAACATTCTCTCACAGAGCGCCATGCCTACATGTATTCCTATGGGACGAAGCTACGACCATTGGTGGTGCGCGCCGCTCCGGAGTTAGATGTGAGCGGAGCTTTAGCTAATTCCAAACACCTGTTCGACTTCGGCAAAATCGCGTTTAGCGGATGGTGTGAACGCTCAAGGTGGCTGGAAGTAACGTTTGTGTCCTTTTACATCGGAACAAAAGCTCAAATAGGTTCACACTCACATGGCATATCATGCCTAAACGTTGTTGTTGAGAGGAGAACACATGAACAAGCTGCTGGAATTTATTCTTGCTCTAGTCGTGGCAACACCAAACGCAGCTATGCGTAAGAACTAATCATGTTTCAACTGATAAGTTTCAACAGTGATATCCTCGAAGCGAACGGAATCCATATCGAAAGAGGTATGCTTGGCGCGCTGCAAGGCCACTGCCCATGTCTTTCCCTTTTATCCAACTACAAGAAGCCGGGGGAAACGGATGCCGATCTTTTTGTCGCTTGCAGCACATCTGCCCGCAGCTCAACCTCTTATAAAACCGCTAAATATATTCACAAACAAGCGTGGCCCAATCCAATGCTGCTTCTCAGGTATATTGGATGCATAACAAACGGGACATATCTCGCCAGTGCTACCGCGTCTGTTTGACATCACGGGCTGTCGTTTGTTTAACAAAAACATCAGGAGGAATCTAGAAGTGTTTTGTAGGAATTCAGCTTGTACATCGTCTCAAGCCTTTTTGGTTACTCCGCATAATGATAATTTTAATAACAATAATTCATTTCCGCAACCTTAAGTAATAAAAAGAAGCTGCATTTATATATCTGAACATTCAGCGTTTATATTAAAACACAAAAAGCGCTTTCAAACTGGTTCAATTCTTCACGTTCCTCGGTTAGAAACCTTTCAATAAGGCGCTCTGTTGCAGCTGACAGTCATAGTGCCATGTTATCCTTATAACGAGATACTTGTATTAATTTACACCAATTGCTTTTTCTGGTGCAGCCTTTGAACCAGCCACGCCACGCCCATACGAAGTTTACCTGCAAGCCTTGTACGTCCAAAGCCTTGATCAGCTCCTTGGCGTAGTAGTACCCCAAGCCACCGTGAAACATCGCCTTGGTGCCGTCCTTGTAGTAAAGAGGCGGCGCCAGGGCACCCAATGACAGAGAAAGCTGGTTCAGCACGTGCTCGTACTGGATATATGGCTCCGAGAAGCTCTTCGGAATTCGCAGCTCTTCCAAGCCAGCGACTGAGCCGAGGCGAGCGCGCCACGAGCGCCTGGTTTCGATCCAGTAATGCGCAAACGATGGCGACTTGTCGGGGAAATTAGCGTACGCCTCTTCGAGCACCTCGGCCTTAAGGAACATCTTGGCTGGCCACAGCACCCTACGCATATTCCTTAGCTTCTCGGCGGCGACATGCTGAGTCTGATTGTCCAGCCACGACGCAGCGAGACACATTTCCGTGGCCATCTGCGAACAATCCGAGTCTATAGTGTGTATGCTTTGTAGGAAAACCAACCATTTACTAGAGAACATTGGGTAACCAGGTTCCGGACAGGAGAAAAGGCGTAGGTAGATCTACTTTAACAGCAATATTATCATTCATGAGTCACAAAATAACGAGAAGAAAACTTCATAGTTACAGCCCTTAATCGCGGCAAACTGCGCGCGATATGTAAGGATATCTAAGGTAATGTGTAAAGAAGGTTGATGGAGAATATCTCTGAAATCTGGGATTAGCTGATGTTATTGTATTGCTAGGTAACTCAGGGGAACACTTGCAACAAGTATTATTGACCTAGAGAGAAGAAGCAGTAAAGTAGGCTTAAATATTAATATCGAAAAAAACTAAGATAATGGTGAACACCTGGGAAAGGTAACGCAGCCTAAAATAGGTAGAGAAGCACTGGAAGTGGTAGGCGAATATATCTTCTCAGGACAGGTACTAACCCCACATCAGGACCCCGAAGCCTAATCAATTGAATAGGTTTGGGAAAGAACTAATTTTTAAGATAATGGCATATAATGACTAGCAGTTTACCGGTATCGCTCGAGAGTAAAGAGTATATCAGTTCCATATTACCGGTACTTACCTATGGGGCTGAAACATGGAGGATAACGAAAAAAAAAACTTCTATTTAGTTTAAGGACAACGAGGAGGGCTATGAAACGGAAATTCGTAGGTGTAACGTTAAGGAATAGTAAGCATGCAGAGTTGGTCAGTGAAAAACTCAAGTTACTGATACGCTAGTCGAAATGAAGAGGAAGAAATAAGCATTGGCAGCACTTGCACTGTGAAGAGTGGAAAAACCGACGGTGGCTAAAGGTAATCATTTCGATTCCATGGGAAGGGAAGCGTAGCAGGGGGCGGCAGAAAATTAGGTGAGTGGATGAGGGAAAGACGTTCGCAGGGATGAAGTGGACGCACTTAGCACAGCACCAGATTAGGTACAGGAAAATGGGAGAGGTCGAGGCCCTGCAGTGCGGCTCATGATGATGACGACGACGTAAGAATTGGACGAATGGAACACTCAGCCTTTCAGTGTCCACTCACGCTAATCAAATCTTTATTTGCGCAATGGAAGTGCGATACCTTCGCAACTCATAAAAGCAATATCCCTTGATATTTCTGCTTAAACGGGGAAGTTCCATCGATTTAAGTCTACGCTCTTTCGTATATTCAAGCGGTATCGACATTCTGTCCACTTACTTGACGCCTCTATTCTTGTGGTTAGTATCCACCATCTTAACGAACTCTAGGTTCCACAGCAGGAAGGATTATTACTTTTTCCCATACTTCGCACCTCTCCACTAGTAAATCTAGGTGGAAATATTAATTTTATTATTAAGAGCAGGGCCAGTGCATAATTGCATTTCTACGTCGACGACTCGGATGGTACGCTTCTTGAATATCCATGAAAACAACAGATATTTGACGGCAATATTTGAATATTTCACAACAGCCTGATGAGCAACGTAATGTGGTCAATCATTGAAACCTGTCCCAAAAAACCTGTGTGTTCTCATTACTTACTAAGATATTAGCGTTATTTTTGCCATTCGCCCGCAGTTATCCTTAAGCATGCCTTGCAATAATTAACAATGAGCTGGAGTATGATACGCAACGTGTGTAGCTCATTTTTTCAACTAGCCAAACGCATTCCTCGGCCACTACTGTCTCGGGCACAAAGTCGGTTACTTGAGGAGAGCTTCATTGGATTTCCCCTGGACTACCTCTGACGCTCCGCAAATACCACAGCGTCCAAATCGCGTCACAAGCGGATTTATTTTGTTTAGTCAACAATCTCTGATCATGTGTCCCAGGTACCTACAAACATTTTCATACCTCAAGAACGCCAGTGAGGTGTTTCTCGATGCGGTGGCGTTCTTCTTCCGTGAACAGTGCTACTGCCGCGGCGGAGGCCACCAGGAGGGTGTAACTGGACTCAACCTGGCGGGAGCAGAAGGGCAGCCGCTCTTGTTTCGCTAGCTCGTTGCTTCCGTGCAGGATGAGCAGGGCAGCGTTTGGGCTGGCTACGGGTGCGTACGCGAACAGGAACAGCCAAGCGAGGTGGTGGAGCACGGCGCGGTTGTCTGTATTGCTGAAAATCACACGCAGACCGTCCCACAGAGCCACGTCGCTAAAGAGCACCAAGTCTTCCATGGTGAACGACTGGCCGGTTCCTAGCGTGGTGTTAAATACGTACTCAAAGTACTTCGCACTAGAGGCGGACCAGAGGCCGCCTAGTTCTCTTAATGAATATACCGCGGGAACAGGGGGCTTCCACGTGGACGCGCGAACCAAGTTGGCGAATGCGTATTGGAGCGTCTTGTAGGCATCTTCTATTGCTTTAGGAGAGGGCGAACGACTCGTGTCATTGACAAAAAGCTTGAAAATGTTGGTGTAAACGTTCTGAAAATGTTCCTTTGGTATTCGTTTGAAGAGAGCCCTCCAGTACAGCATGCGGTCGCTGTGAGTAAAGAGAACTCGGCGTTTCAAGTCACTGTTCCCGGTTGTTGGGAGGAGCTTGAACAAGAACCATAGGTACACTTGCCAATTGAAGGAGAGGTCGAACAGCACCTGCAGAGGCCGCCGTTTATGTTCCCGGTCCTCTGGCCAAAAAAGGCCACGCTCGCGCATAAAGTTTTTGATGATGCCGATTTGCGAGCCCGCCTCCGTCGTGCAGCTATCGAGCATGGCTGCCGCTTTTCTTCCCACGGGCAACCGGGCGCTACTCTTTTGCAGCATATCGGGCAGCTTGCTGAGCCACGCTACGACCATATCCTCAAGGGCTGAGCTTGAGAGATCGGAGAACTCCTTTCGGGGCGCCCAGCCGCCGCAGACGTACGCAGCGAAATCGTAGCACGGGTCGACGCTCCTGTCCAGCTGCCTCTCGATGAGTTCCCTGCAATAGCAACAGTAGAAAGAGTAACTCTTAATCCAAAAACTCATGGGAAGTCTCAGAAAACCATCCAATATAGTGAGGGAATATGAGAAACGTTCAATGTGATTTCAAACGCCACAATGTGCAGTGGACGGCTTAAGGAGTATGACAAAGGAGGTGATCTTTGGTCACCCTTCGTTGAAGGCTTGTTTTTATGTTTGCATTTATGGGGCTGCTGTATCGGCCACTGTGTCATAGTGCGTGCTACACACTAGTGAGCGCGAAGTTTTCTTTCTACTTCTCCACGATCTCTTTCCATTCTCTCTCTCTCCTCGATTCTTTGTAACCTACTTCCGTTGAAATCAACCCGGCTTTTTAGCTGCCTCTTTCCCAGACATGTACCGTCTTTGCTAAAAGTAACCAGGCTGCAGGATCTGCTTCTTAGACTTGTGGTAGTAAATTCACAGCATGTCTGAACCTCTAAATCTTTGCAACGTGAAGGCGAGCGCCTTTCCTGATTTCTTAACTAGTTGTTATCATCTGGAAACCCTTATTGGCTTTATAAAACATGAGAGAAGCAAAACATGCAGCCTGGTTACTTTTGACAAAAACGGTACGTTCGTTCCGTTCCTACAGCGGCCTTTTGGCCGTGGCTTTGTTACAGTGGCGACGAGTCAAAATGACACCCACACCGTAAAAGCAGACTCAGACACTTCGGCCCTGAAGACAGTCCTGCCAGCAACACACATGGCCTTACAAATGCTCCCAAGCTTCGATGAAAGCACAGATAAGTGGAAGCCGCACTTGATCAATGTGGAGGCGTATTTCGAAACAAATGGCATCGCTGAGTCAAGTAAGAAGACGGCGCTTCTTATGGAAAGCACTGAGCACGCAGATAAACCAGATCCTTGCCGTAAGTGTGGTTCCACGCGCGCCGAACTGTTTGAGTTATGACGAAGTTATCAAAGCCTTGAATGAATACTATGACCCTAAACGGAACACAATTTCGGAAAACAGCAAAATTTTCAGACGTTGCTAACTGGAACGAAAATCTATTCAGGCTTTCCTCGTCGAGAACCGCCGCATCGGAAACAACTGCAACTTTGGCAGTTGCCTTGACAGAATGACGCGAGACAGGAGTGTCTGTGGTGTACGCTCAAGGGCAGTACGGAAACAACTGGCACAGAAAGCTAACGGCAGAGGAAGCCGAAGGGATAGAAATAGCTGCTGAAGCTGCGGAGTACAATGCGCAAAACATTTCGTCAGAAGTAACACCCTTATTGAAAATGCAAGCGCGACGCTGGCAAAACACCGAGATGAAGAGCCGAAAATGCAGCATCTCGGCACTACGGCAGATGTGGAAGCTTGAAACATGATGCTAACAGCTGCAGCTGGGCCAAATCGCGCTGTTGTAACTGTGGTGAATGCGGACATCTTGCAATAATGTCGTTCTGTACTGTTTTATGGCACATAGGCAACTAAGGCCGCCATGCGCCAAAAACAAGGTTTAAAACCTGGACTTGGCTAAAGGGCTTTAAAAAGTTATAATAGGCTCCATAACTTGTTTAAATACTTCGCTTCTTTTAGGAGTGAAAATATGCAGGAAATGTCAACGAATGACCTTTTCCTAAACGTAAGCTTGGGTTTGAATGGTATATGCTTATCGTGAAGTTGTGGGAAGTGCTTCTGTCGTAGGTCTACAAGTCTTGTACAACTGATTAGGGTGTAGTTGATTGTGAGCACCTGTCCACATTCTTCACAAGTAGGCTGGTTGTGTTTCGTTAGTAGAACGTTTTGTGTAAGATATGTATGACCGATGCGAAGGCGACATA
This sequence comes from Amblyomma maculatum, assembly GCF_055883805.1. NCBI lineage: Eukaryota > Metazoa > Arthropoda > Arachnida > Ixodida > Ixodidae > Amblyomma > Amblyomma maculatum. The sequence goes on along the minus strand of NC_139353.1, from coordinate 125,068,493 downwards.
AAACCACTTCAATGAAACGCACTCGGTGGCTACATGTTTTCCATTCCTCTACCACGGGCTTCAGTACATGTAACCTACTGTGGATGTCTTTGTCCCATGAATCCTGCCATTTCTCTTTCAATTTTCTTCGCATATATTTCATGACATTTCTATGAGGTACACTTGTTCTATTTTTGCATTCTGGGCTGCTGTAGCACATGTATCAGCTCTTACATGTCCATTTACCCTAGGTGACTTTGCACCCAGCAGAATTTAATTTCGTGTCCCCGTCTTTCAGCTGTTCTCATGCAATGCATTATGTTTCCTAATAAGGTTTGTGTTGCATTTCTGGCGTGTAGTGCTGGGATCACACTGAGTCTGTGTAGATTATACTCTTTGAATGTTACACTTTACTACCTTTTCCGCAGCTAAGGGAATTGAACAACATTTGGCAGTAAAAACTGTTGCACACAGATGCAGCCTAACTGTTTTTCAAGTTTTTCTTCTACTACCCCAATACCAACGTAAAACGTTGTTTTAGAACCGTTTGTATAAAATGCAGTGTGGGTTTTGTACTTTTCGTATATGGCTAGGAACTCTTCTGTTATATGGTGATGTCATGTCTGCTTTTGACCAAACTGTGTTAGTGAAAGGTCGCGCATAGAAGGGAAGCTGTACTAAGGGGGAATTTGTTAGGGACCATGGAAAATGTATGGAAGTGTATCAAGTACGTTTAGTTTCTGGCATGTATGCTCAAAACGTAGAATTAGTGGTCTTATTGCATGCGGTTTACTGTCAAAACGTGTTCTAGATGGACACTTTGGGACTATTGAGTGGCAGAGGTGTTTGGGATGGACGGTGTTTTTTAGCACGTAAGCACACGTAAGCATTGTTTTTCTGTCTGCGAGGGGTGGTTCATTTGCTTCTACATGTAGGCTATTTGCGGGGGATGTTCTGTATGCACCGGTTGTAAGCCCCTGGCCAAGTTTTTGCACAGGATCTAGACGTTTTAAGTTAGAGGGTCTTGCTGACCCATACACAATACACCCGTGGTCCAGGAAAGCGCGTACTACGAGTGATAGACACGCAGACATGTTCTCTCAGAGCCCCAGCGTTTGTGTGATAGAACTTTCAGCATGTTCAGGGATCGGGAAGCTTTCTTTATGAGGTTGTTGATATGTGGTACAAAAGTGAGTTTCTTGTCAAAAGTTACACCACGAAATTTGCTTTCGTTTTTTATTGGCAGTATTGTTTCATTTAGATGAAGGTTAGGGTCGGTTTGTAACCCTCGTCGCAGATAGAATATAGCAGCCACTGTTTTTGTGGTGAAAACTCAAATCCATTTTGATCTGCCCATATCGCCAGCTTGTTTATGGTAGGCTGCACTTGTCTTTCATATGTTTATATATTAGAGGATGTGTATGCTATCTGTAGGCCATCGATATACAGTGAATACATTACAGATTTCGGGATTATTTTATTTAAAGGATTCATTTTACCACAGAGAGAGTTGTACTACCGTTTCCGCAGCTAAGGTAATGGCATAACATTTGGCAGTAAAAATACAGCCTTGTGGCACCCCATTTACCTGCAGAAAGTTTCTTGAAAAAATTGAGCCTAAGCGCACACGAAATGTACGATTCGGAAGGAAGTCTTTTAGACAATTCAGCATACTACCGCTGATGCCCAAATCCGTTATGTCGCGAAGGTTGTCGAGCCTCCATGTCGTATCGTAGCCTTCTCCATATTGAAGGCGGAAATACAGTGCTGTTTATGTACGAATGCTTCACAGACCGTGTTTTCAAGGCGGACTAACTGGTCCGTTGCAGTAGGTTGCTTTGCTTCAGGAAAGGTAGAATAAATGCTTTCTTCCGTGCCTCTCGGCTGTTTCCAGACACCCATATATTATTGAAAAAATCCAGAAGGCCTACTATCGCAGGTGTGGATAGATGTGCTAGCATTTCATAGCGTATTTCGTCCGGGCCAGGCGCCGTCTTTTTACCAGCAGCTAGAACGGTATTTATTTCTTGTACTCAGAGCAAGGAGTTGTAAGGTACATCTCGACTCCCACTTGTTGTCAGTCTGTTTTTCAGCTGAAGTTTTGTATTTTAAGAAGGATTTTGTGTAGTGTAATGAACTTGAACTTGAAATGAAACAATCCGTCTGCAATTGTCGTCATGTAGCACTGGATAAGGATGACAAGGCACTGTGGGGTGGTGGCAGTGTCATGCGGTTGTGTTTGTAGAATGTGGTGATTTGGTGGTAAGTAGAAAGGACCGATGCGGCCTCCTGCGCGGAGTTGGGTGCCTGATAATCCAGGGCTCGGGTAGAGAGTTCTCGAGCCAGCGCATGAACGCGCTCACTACCGGGGATCGAGGCATGCCCTGGGATCCACGTTAGATTAACCGTTCGGTCGAGAGAGGTGGCGGTGGCAAGAATATGATGCGCGGCCGGTGTTGCCACGCCGTTTAGGTAGTGGCGGTATTCCGCCTGAGAATCTGTACAAATTTCGGTAATGTCTTTGTCAATGGCTGAATGGGCAAGCGCAAGTGCGATGGCGGCTCCTTCCGCTTCTGCAGGCGAATTAGTTCGGATAGTGGCGGCGGCCCCCACTCTGCCATCTTCGTAGGCAGCGACTGCAGTGAAAAATCGTACTTTAGAATTCCCTGCCGCGTCGACATAGAGGATATCAGAGCGGTTGCGGTATCTTTTGGTGTAATAGCTGGCTCTAACTTTCCGCCTTCTCTGATAAAGGCAAGCGCCCATGCTGCGTGGTAGGGGCTTCTGGTATATGCGATCCTGCGTGCCCGGAGAGATCATGAAAGGTGTAGCACTTGCTGGGATGGCGATGGGTGGATTGAGACGGAGTTGTCGCAGTAGGCATTGTGCTGTTTCCGTGCGACTCAGGCGGATTAATTGGTTGGTGCGTTGAGCTTCTATTAATTCGTTCACGGTATTGTGAGTACCAGTGGCCAGCAGACGTTCTGTGTTAACGGTCCGTAGAAGACGTAGGGCGGAGGTTACGGCCATGCGTATTAGGATTTCCGCCTGCTCTGTTTGGCGCTGAGTGAGTATATGATATGGGAGGAGGTATGTGATTCGGCTAATGATTAATGCATTGGTCATAATGAGGGTTTCGCGTTCCAACAGGAAATGGTTGCGCGCAACCACAGGCCTGATTAGTCCAGCAACCTGCTTGGTCTGTCTTTGCAAGAGTTGGAGGGTGGCGGTTGCATCAAGTGCTTTGTTAATGAGAAGGCCGAGAACCTTCATCAGAGACACAATGGGACAATGAGACAAAAGCGATTCCAGGTCATGAAATGTGACATTAGCATGGGGTTCAAGGTATACAGAACATAATGTTATTCTCAAGCTGTGAAATTTTGGAGGATTGGACATATTCTTGGACTTCGAGTAGAAGGTTTTCGCTGGCTAGTTTAGATACTTTGTATCCTCGCCCTATGGTTTGGGTAAGTCTTAGACACAAGAAATGGAGATATTGTACGGGCTTGCTTTTCTGGATTTTCACTGTGAATTATGTGGACCTTAATGAAAACTTAAGGAAAAGTCAGATGCTGCTTTGGTCCGCCTTTTTTAAAGCGATCATTTGGTTTTGAGGAGGGATCCATAAAAGGTGTGCGGTTGGGCCACGGTGCCAGCCACCCACCATGGAGCCCAACAAGAAGACGGGGCAGGAAATTGCGATCTAGGCTTGCCTCCGTCAGCTATACACCATCATCATTATCTTCATCCTGACGATACCCACTGCAGGGCGAAAGCCTCTCCCATATTTCTCCAATTAACCCAGTTCTGTGAAAGCTGCATCCACTTGACTCCTGCGAACTTCTTAACCTCATCCGCCCACCTAACTTTCTGCCGCCCCCTGCTATGCTTTCCTTCCCTTGGAATCCAGTTTGCTACCCTGAGCGACCATCGGCTATCCTCTCTTCGCACTACATGTCCTGCCCTTGCCCATTTCTTCTTCTTGATTTCCACTAGAATGTCAGTAACTGGAGTTATTTCTCTGACGCAATCTGCACGCGTCCTATCTCTTAATGTTGCCCCTACCATCTTTCGTTCCATAGCCCTCTGCGTTTTCCTCAACTTAAGTAGAACCCGCTTGGTTAGCCTCCACGTTTCAGCTCCATAGTTTAGTACAGGTAAGATGCAACTGTTGTATACTTTCCTCTTGAGCGATACCGTTAAGCTGCTAGTCTCAATCTGCGAGTGCTTGCCAAATGCGCTCTATCCCAATCTTGTTCTTCTGGTTTCCCTTTCATAGTCCGCATCTGCATTCACTACCTGTCCTAAGTAGACATATTCGCCTACTGCTTCCAGTGCTTCCCTACCTAACGTAAACTGCTGTTCCTTCCCGGGGCTATACACCATAACTATAACCTAATGTGGAGCAACGCAGGGTAGTTACTCCACACACAGTTAACCTTCGCCGCCAGGAAGTACGGAAAAACCAAGAATAGAGTTGAGGACAGCAGATTTGTAGGATAAAAGACAGGAACGTGAAAGATGGAAGGGAGTATAGGAAAAGGCGACTCTCGATTTCCTTCTTGTTGGTCAGTCTGGCAATGGAAACTGGCAATGGGAGTAGACACAGGATCACCAGTATGTGTCATATAGTGTACCAAGTTTTTGATAAGGATTGCAAGCACTGGCGAAATTCGAACCCTTCACATCCAAACTTTCGTGCTACGCTGGAAGGCTGCTTGCATTAGGCGTGCTTGCATTCCTCACTCATTGTACTAGACTGCACCGGACCAAGCCTGCGCGAGCGAGACCTGCTGCCCTGCTGGACAGGGCTGGAGTTCCGGTACTACAAGTCAGTAAATGTAAAGTCAGTAATGTACCAGTGGCGGGAAAATTCCTCAGCCGCATGAAACCCTTATGAAGTAACTACGAGGATGCCTTCTCGGAGGAATCGGGCCTGATGAAGGGCCTCCAGCATGCTTTGTGCTGAGGGATGGTGCGGTTAGCACGTTTAGTAAGGCGAGACCGCTTCCGCACGCGCTCCGCAAGAGAGTGGCAAGAGTTGGATCGGCTAGTGTCGCTAGGCATATTAACACCCAGAAAATATTGGGACTCGGGCAACCCTTATACTCCCAGTGCTTCAAAAGATGACCGTCCTGATTTGTGGAGATTTTAAGGCCACCTTGAATCAGGCTTGTGTGTTTGAGCAGTATCCCCTTCCGGTGATTGAAGACATGTTCGCTTCGTTCAGCGGTGGCGAAAGCTTTAGTACACTCGGCCTGAAATAAGCCTAGAACCAGGTGTCACTAGACAAAGCTTCATGCAAGCTGTAAGTAATACACACCAAGAGCTGCCGTTCGGCATTTCATCTGCTCGTGCTACATTTCAAAGCAAGATGAATACCATTGCGTGCTTGCCTGGAGCGCAGGCATACTTAGGTGAGGTTCTTTTGTGTGACAAAGCTTCAGACAACGTAGCTTTGCTAAAAAGGGTGTTGCAGCTATTTCGGAGCACGTCGTAAAGCTGCGATGCGACAAATGCAATTCAGCCAGCTATCGGTTACTTATCTCGCACACCGTACATGATCGTCTTGGTCTTCACACGACGGAGAAGAATGTGGAAGCTATCATGAAAGCACCAAGCCCTCGTAACGTGACCAACCTGCGTTCGTGTATCGGAATGCTAACATTTTATGCAAGGTTTAGGCCGAACTTGTCAACCGTGCTTTCGCCATTATATCGGTTACTAGAAACGAATGCGCGATGGCCGAGGAATACCTCCAGGAAAATGCGTTCGTCAAGGCCGACCAGTATCTCAAAGATGCCGAAGTGCCTGCCCCTTTTGACACGTTAAAGGCGCCGAAACTAGAGTACGACGCTTCCCCACACGCTATTGGCGCAGTACTGTTTCACACAAGAGGAATTGTCCACAGACCGATCGGATTCCGTTCAAGGACTCTCACGAAAGCCGAGCGCAATTACTCGATGAAGAAGCGTGAGGCTGTGACACTAGTTTTGGGGGTCACGAGATTCCGAGAATACCTTGGTCCCTGAAATCACCTTGGTTACAGACCACCGGCCTCTCCTCGAATTGCTAAGGGCCAACCACTCAACACCCTCCATGGCTGCAGCCCGCATTCAACTTTGGGCACTCTATCTCAGAGGATATAGTTAAGAACTCCAGTACACTTCCGGAAGGAACTGCTGCACTCGGTTGCCCTCCGCAGGCTTCCGCTGCATTCACCCCGTCATAGTATGGAGCGCCATAGCCGGGAGAACGTTTTTAGTGCGTAGCACTACTAGCCGCAATCACGGATTTCGCCGACGTCTGGCCGAAGCAGCTCACTCTCCCTCTCTTCGTAAACTTGAAGCGGAGTAAAAGTAGAAGTCGCGCAGCTCAGAATTGCGGTGGCGGAGCGGCCGCATAGATACAACCAGTTAGAGAGTAAGACAGTGAGACAGAGGCATGTCAGTTGCAGACATTGCGGTCGTCACTGGGCAGCGTTTCACGAGCGTGCACTACTCCGGAGTGAGCAGTCGTGTATCGGTCGCGCGTCCTTAGACATCTCTCCCCTCGTATTAATCACCACTCAGCCTTGACGGACAGCAGACGTGCTGGCGAGGTGCTCCCTGACCTCGACTCTGAGTCGCTCGCTGCGTCGTGTAGCTGCTTGTTCTTTCCTCCGCGCTTTAACTACCGCTCACCTTCAAGCGCGTTTCCCTCTCTCTTTTTCTCCCGATATGATCCCACCCCAGACTTTTCGGCCGCAGAGCAGTGCATTTGTGGTGTCGGTATCTTGAGTGCGACACGTGCGTTTGCCGCTGCTTGGTAAGATATAATGATATCGCCATCATGTCTGTTCTGCGCAGGCTACTGGGTGTGTATATATGCGTGTGTCATGTGCTGTTCTGGGGGGAGCTTCTTTCTAACTGCCATATACAGCGCTGTGAATAAAGCCGTTTCTTCAAGCATAAGCCTACTGATTGTGGATGCAACAAACTGGCGACGAGGATGGGATGTAACACGAACTGAGGATGGCATCCACAGTCGGCAAGCTACCGAAGTTTGATCCTAACAGCGGAAACTTGGACGTCTTCTTTGAGCGCTTCGAGTTGTACTTCACGCAGAATAAACTAGCCGAGGAAAATAAGCTGCATCTGTTCCTCAGGGCCATAGGAGAAAAAGCGTATGTGACGCTCCGAAGTTTGCTTCTTCCAAAGTCACCCAGCAAATTAACTTACGAGGAAGTCTTATCGGCTCTGCAGAAGCACTACACTCCGAAGGGGTCCGTGGTGAGTGAAAGATATAATTTTAAACGAAGGAAGCAAGAACCTCATGAAAGTGTCGCGGAATTCGTGGTGAAGCACTAGCAAGCGGCAACCTCATGCGACTTCGGCCGCTTCCTGGAATAAGCCCTTCGGGACCACCTAAATGCTGGCCTACACTCGGAAGCGATACGTTGCCGGCTGTTGCCATTACCGACACTGAGCTCACATGGGAGCGGGTTTGCAGCGTCGCTACAGCCATGGAAATGGCAGCGACAGACACAGTGGCAATGAATTCGGAGACCAGTGGGGAGCACTCATCATGCGGCAGTGATATCTTTTGGCAGAGAAAGTCGTCGAAAGCCAGACCGGTCTCCGAAGAAGGGGCGCACAGGTGTCACGCATCCGACAAGCCGAACACGAAGGCTACGACTCAATGGACTACACCGAATTGCCATCAATGCGGTGCGCGGCACACACATGTAAGTTGTCCGTTCTTGAAGAGTGTGTTTCAAATGTGAAAAAAAGGCCATGTTGCTGAAATGTGAAAACTACTAGAGTTGTGCATCAGCTAGAGCGGGAATCGTTGGACAGTGAACTTCTTACCCTTTGCCACGCCAACAACCGTGCGGCCAGTCCTGCGTTTGCAGTCAGTGTACGGTTAAATGGAGAAAACGTACCCATGAAATTAGACACAGGAGCAGCGGTTTCCGTAATGTCGGAGGCAGAGTATGCGAAGCACTTTCCAAACAGTAAGCTAAGGTCAGAAGACGTCAAACTGGTTACGTACAGCGGCACACTGGTTGATATCAGAGGGATAATAGATGTTCAAGTAATGTACTATGATCAGTGTTTCCGCTTGAACTCTAGTAATTGCTAGAGACGAAAGACGCCAGAATGCATACGTTGTTTGGCCGGAACTGTGTGATCAAAATCAAAATCCGGTGGAACGAAGTGATGCGTGCGCAATCGTTCAATCACTGACGAAAGAAATGCCCTTGATTACATTGAGAAATATCGCGAAGTGCTCGCGCCTGGCTACGGAGCGATAAAAAGGTGCAAGACGAGCAATGTCGTTAAGGAGAACGAGTCCCCTGTAATATGTGAGGCGCGATCAGTGCCGTATGCGCTGCGAGAACGGGTCGAGTAGGAATGGGCTAATTTGGAAAAAGCTGGGGTCATATATAAGGTGTGCCAATGCGTTTGGGCGACACCGCTGGTGATTGTTCCAACGAATACGATAAGGAGTTTTGGCTGTGTGGTGATTACCGAGTCACGGTAAATCCTGCAACTGAGGCTGCCCAGTACCCGCGCTCTCTCTACCAGAGGACATTTTTGCAACGTTACAAAGCGGGTCCATTTTTTCTGTTTTGGATTTGTCTAAGGTGTGCAAGAAGGTGCGCGTACAAGAAGAGAGTGAGAAGTTTGGGCTTAAACATTAAAAAGACAAAGATCATGGCGTCTTGCCCTATCAAGTCCTGGAGCATCAATGGACAAGAAGTGGAAGCTGTGACAGATTTTCTCTTCTTGGGCTCCAAGATTACCTAGGAAGGAGACTGCCGCCATGAAATTAGGAGACGCCTGCTTCTGGGAAAGAGAGCAATGGTTAGCCTTGACCGCCTAGTAAAGAGCAGAGACATTAGTCTGCCAACCAAGACCCGTATAACTCGTGCTATGGTCTTTCCAGTTGTGATATATGGATGCGAGAGTTGGACAATGAAGAAGGGTGACCGCCGGAGAATTGATGCGCTTGAATTGTGGTGCTGGCGGAGACTCTTGAGAGTTCCTTGGAATGCCAGAAGAACAAATCAGTCGATATTGTCGACCATAAACCCTGACTGCTCACTAGAGAGTCAAATTCTAAATTTAAAGCTCAGATACGTTGGCCATCTGATGAGAAGAGAGGAGTCGCTGGAGAAAGATTTGATGTTGGGAAAGGTGGAGGGTCACCGGAGAAGGGGTAGGCAGCGAACGCGGTGGTTAGATGGCATCCTCGAGGCGCTGCAGATGAAGTTGTGTAATATTAGGAAGATAGTGAGAGACCGGAAAGCGTGGCGTGATAAGGTCCATAGAGTCACTAAGAGTCGGACACGATTGTACGACTGAATTGAACTGAAGGTGTACTTGCAGCAGGAGTTAGACGAGCGAGCGCAAGAACTGCTCCTGTCAATACACACCTCGGCCTGTATTGCTTCCGACGCTTGCCATACGGCGTAACCAGCGCACCAGGTGTGTTTCAAGCTGTTATGGACAACGTCCTACACGGGCTGACTGGCACAGCCTGCTACTTAGATGACATTGTCATAGCGGGGAGAGATCAAAAGCAGTTCCATGACCGACTGGAGCAGGTACTCATACGTCTAACAGAACATGAAATAAGGGTCAACACTGAGAAAATCTGTTCCAGCAACGAATACGACATCTGGGCCATGAAATTGACAGAGATGGATTACATCCCAGAGGTGATAAAGTGGCAGCCATAAATACTGCACCAAAACCTGGAAACATGACCCAGCTAAAGGCCTTTTTGTGCTAGAAAATTTTTACTCAAACTTTTTGCCTTATCTGGGTACAGTTCTCGAACCCCCTCATAACTTGCTGCGCAAAGACACTGCATGGCACTGGTCGCGTCAATGTGATTCTGCCTTCATGACTTCTAAAGAAATGCTGACTAACGAGCATGTTCTGGAGTTGTACGATGTCAAAAAAGAAATACAGCTAACATGTGACTAATATGGTCTTGGTGCTGTACTGTCGCACGTCGTGAATGGAAAAGATAAACCGATTGCATTTGCATCACGGTCACTCACCTGCACAACGTAATTATGGCCAAATTGCCAAATTAAAAAAAAAAGCTTTGAGCATTGTTTTTAGTATGAAATGGTTTCATAACTACCTCTATGGTTGAACACAACTGCTAGGATGCACCATTGGTTTGTGTTGCTCGCGAACTACTGCTATAAATTAGCGCACAAGCTTGGTACGGAAATTGGCCATGCCGATGCCTTATCTAGACTTCCTTTGCCAGAAACGTCAGAACACACTGAAGACCTTTATTTTTCTACACTTAACGAGCTTCTTTTGACAGCAAAATACATTGAACTTGAAAGAACGTGCGATTGTCTGCTAACAGTGGTTCGCGACATGATATGGCATTGGTGACAAAATCTGTTTCTCGGAACCTGCAGCCTTTCTGAGTTCAAGGTTTCGAACTTTCCATTGAAGCGGGCTGCATTAGTTGGACAAATAGATTAATCGTTCCGGAGCGTTTGCGCAGTGTTGTACTAACTTGCTGCACGACAAGCACTTTGGAATCACAATGATGAAAATGGTCGCAAGGTAAATAGTGTGGTGGCCAGGTATCGACGAATCGCTGGAACAAACGGTGCGAACTTCCTGCCTTTGTCAAATGATTCAACCTGCAGCCCACCCAGTACCTTTGGCTCTCTGGAAAGTGTGCGAACACCCTTGGGAAAGGGTTCATCTCGATTTCACCGAAAAGGAAGGAAAAAATGTTCCGTTTAGCAGGTGATGCATCTAGCCAGTGGTTTGAAGTGAAGGTGTGTACAACGAAGACGGCCGTTAGGACCGTTGAAACTGTATGATCCATGTTTGCTGCCCATGGTCTACCTGTTGAAGGTGTAACTGATAATGGGCCGCAATTCCGTGCTGCTGAGATTGAAAACTTCCTGGAAGCAAATGGAGTAACGCACATATTCACCCCTCCATACCACCTACAGTCGAATGGGTCGGCGGAGCGGGCTGCACCGACTACAAAGACTATTCAAGCAGTTGCGGGTGGACAGAGAAAAGACAACTACAAGAACCTCGCAGCACAGAATAGATAACTTCCTATTTTGTTATCGAACACCGCCGCACACCTTCATCGGAAAGACACCGGCTAAATTGCTATTATCAAGAAAGTTGCGAACCAGATTTTCCTTAGTTGAAACCAAAATTGACAAGTGCAGTGAGAGAGAACAGCGAAACGGTGAAACTGGCTGCAGATAATCGTAGAGCGAAACCGCGACCCTGTTGGACCCAGCCCACAAAATCAGTTGCCATCTGATAGTGTACCCATTTTGTTGAGAAGGAGCAACCGGGAAAGGCGACCCACTGAGCGTTGGCGCTATCACCGTTTTGATCTAGTAGGGGGAGGAAGTGTTGTGCCGGTATCTTGGGTGCGACAAGTGCGTTTGCCGCTGTGTAGCAAGATATGATATCACCATCATGTCTGTTTTGCGCATGTGTCAGGCTGCTGGGTGTGTATATATGCTTGTGTCCATGTGTTGTACTGGGGGGAGTTTCTATCTTCAGTACGCAGCGCTGTGAATAAAGCCGGTTCTTCAAGCCTACGCCTACTGGTTGTGGACGCAACCGTACATTGTGCCTGTTTTCGTTCATTTCTGATGATGTTGTAAAGAAAGCTAAGGACGCAACTGCGCCGTGCGTTTTCTTCGCGTCGCAATGGATGAAGCCGGGCTGTCAGGAACTGCGGCACAAGTTCGTGGTGCTTGACGTGCTTACGTACAACAGTTAAGCAATTCTACGCACATATTCCGCATTCATTAATTACGCAAATCGGCCCTAATTTGTTACTACATGGTTCAGGTATCAATAAAGAAGTGTGACAGTCACGGCGCCTTTCCCATAAGCCAACGAAACCAGTATAAGTACGGATAAATGTGGGTTTGTTCTAGACATCATGTTTGGCTCTACGGGACGGCTGTGCCTGCGTTATACAGGGGCTCCATTATAATCGTAGTCATCTGCAGCGCATTAATAACTGATGTGCATGTATGGAAACTTGCTCAAGTCTTAAACCTTAATGTACCTGCCGCTTTCACAAAATATAAAGGTTTGGCAGTTTGACCATGCAGTGATCGTAAGCTATCAAACTTTAAACGAGACATCTACTCATCGTCACCATGGTTATATTCAGGCGAAAGAACATGCTTCATTGGTAAGCTGCGTCATCTTTTTGCTGTGCGCCATAGTAACAGATTTGGTCGAGGCTTTATCCCAAGTGGTTATCAGCGATCACGGTGCGCGAGGGAGGACAGCCAAGCCTGCATATTGAACCTAGTTTCAGCATGAACAGAGTGAGGTCAAGAATGCCTGGCGAAGTACCCATTCAGGCAGAATTACCTGGTGCCGGAAGTACCTGCCCTTACCGGCGGGAACCAGCCAGGTTCTCTCACATTCGTCCAACGCCCCCAAGAGGACCACCTGTAAACCACGGCGGAAACGAAGCGCCTGGCCTGTTTTCAGCCGGCAACTCATTGAATTCCTGCTCATCGACCACTGCCGGAAGAAAAGGAGCAGCTGATAGGCTTCTGACATTATCTTGACCTCCTGTTGGCTCAGCATATGTCCACCTATAATTTGGTACAAAAATTAAAAGTGCATTAATTACCACAGAAGTCTGGAACGCTGTCATAGATATTTTTTTTGGAATGCTTGGAGGAAGGCGCAGTCACGGCACTAGAGCTGAAGGACCTTACAGCCGTCGACTTGACACTGGATCGCCTCGAGCATTACGTGCTAAAGGGTTGGCCTAGATGCTCGAAGGCCTCGAGCCATGCCTAGCGGTATTTTTTGACCTTCGACTTGTGCTGTCCCTGGCAAATAGGTTATTTCATTGGGACCATCGAGTAGTTATTCGGTGCGCGAAAACTATTGCTGCAACTGCTACATGAAACCCAGCAAGGGTCTTCGCCGATAAACTTCATTGCGTGATAGTTGTTTTGGTGGCCAGGCCTAGACTGAGAGATAGAGGAAATGTCGGCTCTGGGCAAAAATTGTATCGATAATTTGCCAATGCAGCCCGCGGCTTCACCAGCAAGCTGGCTCCAAACGTTTGAGAAGGGAACGCGCATCTATGGGGATATTGCCGTACCGATTGAAGGCAAGATGATGCTTGTGGTAATCGACTCGCACACCAAGGGGATAGAAGCACTTTCTCTGAAGCAAGCTACCACGACAGCTACAATCCGCTGCTTTCGCGACATGTTCAGCCTATTTGACGTGCAAAGAACGATTGTTTCGATAACGGAACACAATTCGCTAGTCGTGAATTGCAAGATTTGTCGAGCACAACATGTCCCACGTTAGGACCGCCTCCTTCCACCCGAAATTTATTGGGGCTGTCGAAAGAGCTGTCCGACCGGTGAACGATGATTTCAAGAAGTTGGAAGGCAGGCAAACTGGAGCACAGACTTATGCGCCTACTGCTCAATTACATAAGGCCGCCTCAGAAGGGAGGGAAGTGGCCATCAGAAACACTTCCGCCATACCAGATTAGATCGCGCCTAGATACGTGTTTTCCGAAGGGTATGAAGACGCACCTCTTGATAGCCTGGAGTGGCTGCCCTACTAAAATGTTTTATGCACCTTAGCAACTTTGGGACAGAAGACAAATTCATATCAGGACATGTGACATCTACTTCTGGGACCAGAATTGTTATAGTAGAAACGCCTGGAAGAATTGTTCGACGGCCCGTTGACCAGGTACATCTTCGGTCTACAAAAACGCAGTTATCCGACACTTCGAAAGTCGCGTGCGTGGACGGCGCTACATTCAGGCGAGAGGAATATGCATCACGGCTCGATATGTCAGTGGAAGAGTTCGCTTTCCAGCCTGCATTTGGGAATCATCATGCTGACAGAGCCTTCCCGGCACTTCCGTTATCCGGGGCAATAGTGCCATGTGAACACGCTGAAGCCCTACGGTGCTCGACCAGGACGAGGAACGAGTTGATCGATTCAAAGAAACCAAGATGCGCTATAAAAGGACAGACACAGGAAAAAGCCAAGGCTGTCTTTTTATAGCGCATCTTGGTTCCTTTGAAGCAATGCACCAACTCGCCCAACAAGAATTTCTTCTAACTAGCTGATCGATTTTAGAAGGACGAAGTACGGTATCAGCCGCTCTGTCGTAGTGCGGGCTACACACTGCGCAAGCGGGAAGTTTTCTTTCGACTTCGCCATTTCCCCTCTCTATTTACTCTCTCTCCTGGAATATTTATAAGTACCCTCTATTGCAATAAACGCCAGCGTTTTGCCTGCTTCGCTTCCTGGCGTGTGCTTTCATTCCGTTCCTACCATGGCCTATCGGCCGCGGCTATATTACATGGGCTTAACATCAATGAGACTCCAAGAGCAAAGCCACAATGGCTGTCTGAGATACCTAAGGGTTCACTGGCATGGCATATTACATAAAACCCATTCTTTTAGCGTTCTTCAAAACGTGGTCGCCGCAGCAGGTATTAAACCACCATCTTCAGGTTCAGTCTAGGTGAACCACCATGCCGAACAGTCAGCTCCAATTGCGGAACACGACAGACATGGCAAAAGAACATTGAGAGAAGAGGAAGAGAGTGTAGTTAAACTGCTAATTTGAATAGAACAAACGAGTATGACAAGTATAAATCCGTGGAGAAAACCAGCAATGAGAATTATGGTTATATGTTAATCATTAATTCAAAGGCACACGAGTTAAAGGCTGTGACCGATGTGCATTGCAGGCGGAATTCCTAAAGAGGTCTTCTAGCGATGAACATTGCGGCAATTAGAAACTGCTAACCATTAGAACTCGCAAATAGTAGTCATTAAGCATCTAATTCAGACAGACGTTCCAGCATATCTGCGTGTACGATCGACGACGACAGCTTTAACCTGCTGACTCTATTAATTCTAATATATCTTAATGGGCCCTGTGTGGAGTAGAAGGTAACCGCATGAACACTATCCTTAGTGCGCTGCAACTGTGCACAAGGAATGGGCGTAGGCATTTCACGCCGTCATATTCTCATTTATAATTTTTGCGCCTAAATATGTAATACTTTGGCGTTGATGGTGTCTGAGTCCCGACCCCTTTCACTTGACTCCAGCACTTTCAACATAAATCCAGGTTTTCTAACTGTCTTGCACATTGTGTTTTGGGGGAACTGTACCTGAGATGATTATATAAGATGCAGATCACATTCTGGAGGAAAACTATTCTATTGTGTAAGCGTGTCGTAGCTTTGTTCAATGGCGTGTAATGTGTCCAATATACCAGGACTGTGGCATAATCTTCGTTATTGCCAAATATTCGCATTTATAATAAAGCCAAAATATATTTTTATGGCAATATATATTACTTTTAATGTCTAGCTATACTCTACTAGGAGCATCAATAGTGCATACGCGAAATGGAATACTCTGTGAGAGGTTTTCTTGCCTGCGATTCGGTTATTATATATTTTGGCTGCCCAAATATCACAATCGTCTCCGCAACGTTGACGAAGACGAGCTACTTTTGTACCGACTCCACACTCTCTACAGAGGCGCGTGGGTATTGTTTCATATACGTTTCCAAGGGTATGACTGTTCGCACGAGGAGAATCGTGTATGTACAAAGGATACATATTTCGGTTTGTTTGAAAACTGGCCGTGGGTTCGCCATAATTGTCTGCTTTTCTTTCAGACCTCACCAGCTGGGAAGTCCCTTACGACTTCGGACATGAGGACCATACAGCCTCCTTTGGGACTGGCGCATTGGTACTTGCTATTTCCCAAAACAATGTGAATAATGTTAGCACATGTTCAGTCCATGGCTAGGCAGGCGGCGTAGGCGAACGGAGAGGCCACCCACCCTCACCACATCGGAAAACTTTGCTTTCGAGGGCAAAGAATCGTAACTTTGCTTACATACAATAGTTCTTGTCTATTTTAGGTAATACGGTTCCCTTAACGTTAGCGTTACGATACTTTTTTTCTATTCTGCAGTGTGATGCAGTGGTGGACTTGTCGGGGGGTGATCAGCCAGGAGCCCGTAAGAATTGGTTCAGTGGCCACTACAACTGTGTGAGCCTGGTGTTATATTCTCCCACGAGTGAAAAACTGTCAAGACTTGGTATATATGTCAAGAAATGTGTTTTCATCTAGCCTAGCTTCAGTCAAATTAAGTAACAAAATAATTTATTGAGGCACGTGTTATTTTCGAATTTTCATCGTGTGCATAGTGATGACATCTTAGCTTGCAGGTATTTCGTGAATTTCTTTTGCATATAAGCTTTAAGCCTCTTGCAGAAATTACAATGCGGACAATGTTCATGAACCGGAGGAGAGTGCTGGGAATGGGAATGTCATCTGGTGAGAAAATTATGGTCAGATGTGATTTCTGAAGCTTGGTGTGGAATTTCAGGAGGATGTGACCGCTGGAACTTTTGGTTGTTTTACATCCTAGACCCAAGAACTTTATATTGGTGCCTTACCTGTGCGAGACGCAGGACATTGTCAGGCACCGGCCCTTAGTCTGGCGGCCTCGTGGAAGCAGGAAAATGGTGACGCAGAAGATAGCACCGCAAAATAGTGCGATGCAAAGCACCTTTGGATCAAGCGGCCACTTCCACTCAGTGCGACGGGGCAGCCTGGATGAGGTCGACGGCTGCAAAAGTGAGAACGCATCCTCAGAGGCAAGAGATGTGAACTGTAAGCCGTGGTTACGGCAGATTCCTGCGGACGGCAAATTTGGTAAAAATAATATTTATTGGACAGGATAGAAAAGGTACTGCATCTATCGCACTTGCCCCATGGACACCTGACCTACGCTGCAGGGGAAGCGAAGATGGTGGGAGTGAAAGCAGAAACAGAGAAGGAGGTGCTATAGTGGAGGGATGCGGAAATAAGTTTGACCACCTGGGGATCTTACCATGCTCTGATATCGCACAACACAAGGATGCCTCTCCGCTCCACCTATAACGAAACGCAGCCGCCAGCGATCCTGTTTGAATCCGAGCACTCCGGAACAGACGTCGGGCATCTTAACCACTGCGCTATTGCGGCGGGTAATATCTGGTAGCATATTCGCATTTATTCGCATAAGATAAAGGTGATCAAAGGGCATACTATCTACGCCGATGACATTACCCTGTGGGCGGCAGGCGGCACCGACGCGAGCATTGAGCAGCAGCTCCAAGAGGCTGTTACTGCCATCGAGCAACACCTTGACGGCACAGGCCTAGTGCGCTCGCCCGCCAAACCGAGTTGTTCGTCCTAACGTCATTACGACAAGGACGGAAACACGCTCCCCCTCGGGAGTACGATCACATGAACATCGTGACTGCCTCGGGGCAATCCATCCCCGAAGCTCCTAAGATCAGGGTCCTGGACCTGCTGCTAAACAAGAACGGCCGCAACGACGAGACCTTCAACAAGATTACCACCGTGGTTACCAGCAAGGCAATAAAAGCCATCGGGCTCATACACCGAGTCTCGACACGACGGGCAGCCATACTTGAAGAGATCATTCTGCGCCTCGTCCAGTTGTTCGTGATCAGACACATCGGCTACGTTGCGGCCTACCTCAACTGGCAGGTCACTGACAGGAAAAAGATAAACACGCTGAACAGACGGGTTTACACGACGGCGCTGGGATTAATGGTGGCCACGAGTACCGATCGTCTCCTGCAGCTCGACATCCATAACACCTTAGAAGGAATAGCCGAGGCGCAACTAAGCAATAGGAGCGCCACCAAGACAGGCCGCAGTATACTGACGTCCCTAGGTTACAATCCCCGAGCTCTCAGTCGGCAATAGTTGGAGATCAGCAATGAGGCGCGGGCCCGCATCCACATGGACCCGATCCCGAAGAACGTGCACCCCGAGTGCAACCAGGGAAGGCGGCAGGCGCAGGCCAAAGTCCTCGTCGAACGACACGCCCAGGACCTGCACGCCCGGTAAGTGGACGCAGCAGAATACAAGCGAGAAGGATTCGTAGCAGTAGCCGTTGCGGCAGCTACCGGTATCAAGACAACGGCAGCGAGCGTGCGGTGCACAGACGCCGCAGACGCCGACCAGGTTGCCATCGCTCTGGCGATCTCGAAGGCCGAGTGTCGCACCATGCTCAGCGACTCGAGGAACGCTGTGCGCAGCTTTGCCAAGGGGCGAGTGCGCGCCGGCGGCCGCCGTCATCAGTAAGTTCCAGCTCCAAGAGCGCGGCAACACTATTCGCATCAAGTGTCTCCCGGCCCACGCGGGAGATTGTGCATCCTCACTTAATCAGGAGACGGCTCATTCGGCGGCGCGAGCGCTTACCTTCCTCGCCCCCAAGAGTGACCATGCCGAGGGTGGTTCGAAACAAAGAACGAATGACCAGCTACGAGGAAGTGACTAAGTGTCATCGCCTAGCTCGACGGACAATGCTGCCATCTCACCCGGCACTTAGTCGGGAGGAGGCGGTCATCCTAAGGCAAATAAAAACCGGGTCACTCCTCGCCCCGGCAGCGCTATATCTCCTCCACCCAGATATCTACACGTGTGCAATGTGCAGTGTATTTCAAGTCGGTCCGGCGGACAACTGGCACATCATGTGGGACTGTGCCAGGTTCCCGACCAAAGTTGCATCCAAGACATACCCGCCGGGAATTCAACGTGCGGTGCAAATTACAGACAAGGACATTCAACTATGGGCCGTTCAGCAGGCCCGGGGTGCGCTCTAAAAGCACGAACCTCACAACCCATCAGAAACAAAATATATAAGTTAACGAATGTGCAAAGTGCCAGATGTGGCTGCTCCCAGCCCACTCGGGCTGTGAGCATCCATAACGGATTCATTTGCCACCAGTGCCTTTATCAGTTGTGCAAGCTGTCATTGTACTTGACACCGCTTCAGTGGTGGAAGAGTGCTGTCGCAATGCGCTTGTTTCTCTCTTTCTTCTGATTTCTCCTATATACGAAAGAAGCAGTGGTGGTTGTTCAAATACAGTCTGTTGGCAGGGTCGATCATTTTCTTTTCCTCTTCGTATCTGCCAAATATATATCAAAATAGCGTGGCCTTGAGTGCTGCGAGCAGTTGAATAACGCTCTAACCACGCATGGCCGTTTGTGTGCACGAGAGTGAGAAAGAAATATATGCAGAAAAGACGGACAGATGAGCCAGAAGGCCCTCCCCTAGCTTGCTATCCTCCTATACGGATGGAGAACAGAACACGAAAGGGAGTTTTAATTGTAGACAAGCTGGGTATACTATGTGTCAGCGCAGCAGTGTTGCGGCACTCCTAGTCAAGAGTCGATGCTGGCGAAGACCGAGAAATGGGAAAGCGCTCGTTGCCTTGCAAGCTTTCCGCTGCCCTGGTTAAGCGCCAAGTACAGGATCATCACAACAAAAACCCATCGCCTTTTTTATTTTGATGACATTTGCCTTCCTCCGTATGTAAGGAATGAAATATCTAAATTTAGTTCAATAAAAAAGCACTGTGAGTTGTTGCTTCAACTATGCAGCGGTCTTCCTACGTGTATTAAGTTGTGATTAGATTCCTAGTGTTGCTTTCAGTCTACCGGTTTATTATTCAGTGCGTTTCATCCTCTGTATTCTACCGATTTATTGTCCAGCATTTTTCAAGGACAGGTATTCTCCTTTTCATCTCAATGCCTTCTACGTTGTATTTGCAGTAGCTGGCATTTACTGGTGCCATTTTGTAAAGAAATCAAGGGTCCTTTCTCTCAGCTTTGAAACTTCTTTCTCACTCGCGACAATTCTGTAAGTACTAGACGAAGTCATTGCTTGTTCCTCTCCTGCTACATTACATAGGCGGTGCCCGGTAACGTTAGCGAAAGGTTAAGCATTTCAGGTTCGCCAGACAAACCATTTCAGTAGAGCTGTCAGTAGTCTTGTGCCATGCAAGCAATTTTTTGTTCTTCAATATGATAAGTTAGTATTGAGGAAATTTTAAAAGGTACTAAATTTTGACAGTAGACAATGTGATTTTCAATGATGGAGAACCTCTAAAGAAACCCCTTAAGTATATTTGCCATAAAGAAAGCTCCCCGGATATCTTTTTCCGAACTCCAAATGTATTCCACGGAATACAGAAATATAGCGGGACTAGCGCGTTAGCACCCCACAATTATGCTGCTCTCAGTGATGGTTAGAGTGAATGAAATCAGTTGCGGCTGTTCTCTGCGTCCCCGTTGAAACAGCTGGCCGATGGGTCTGCGTTCGTGTCTGCGCCCACGTCAGCTAGTTGGCGCACATGAAGAGACAGCAGCAAGCGTGGAGCGCGAATGTACTATGAAGCTGTAATACTTTAGACATCAGAAAATAAGAACACGTAATTATCGCAACTAAATGCAATGGGGATTCCTTAATATGTTTTTCAGCTTTTCAGATCAGATATATTGTCTAAAAAATCCTTAATAATCAATTAATCTATCTTATAACTAGCAAATATTTGCAAAACAAGAAATTGCCTGTGGTGCTCAGGACGGCTGGAAGCCATACGCAAGTGCTTCCTCTGGCCTACATAAATGCTTTTTTTTTAACTCGTCGACAACGTTAGCTGCTAGACATTGTATATTAAGGTGAGACCCTTTATAGACTCATGAGTGCTAGCAGAATCTGTGAATTCCCGCAATGGTGCGTGCTATAGGCGGTGTTATGTTTCACTTTTAAGAACGGGAATCGAAATCCTACTCGAAAGATCGCAAGACGAGCGCCTTAACCAACAAGGCACGTGGGCAACATATCTTAGTTCTCTTTGTCTAGCGTTCCTACCTTCTCCTTGGCAAAGTAGGTGGGCAACGACGACACTTCAAACCGGTCTACTTGAGGGCGCTTAGCCTACGCCATCTACCGTAATCTCTAAAGACGAAGCTCCGCAACAACCGCGCGCCATCGCCGCCGAGTTAAGCTGCTCACCTTGAATTCTCCATGGAAGAAGCACTGTCTGATCGGTGGGGTTCTGGCGAATAATTACTCAAGTAAATCAGTCCCAATAGTTTTCTCCTTATCACTGCTAAGAGGTCCTAAGTGACTGAAGAATTTTCACCCTTCCCAAATTTATATTCATTATATCTCTAATTAGAATCATGTTAACTTTTTGTGAGACCCAGTATGGTAACTATTTTTGCTCATTCTCGTCACTCTACCAGAATATTGACACAGGGCATCTCGCAATTATAAGAAGTGCATGTTTTCGAATACCTGATGTTGCGGGTACATACCCCTGATGACTAAGAAAACTCAGTGGCAAAACCAATACTCCTGGAGCACTGCATTATGCTGACTAAGGGTCACTGACATCACTTTCTTACTAAGGACACTGCTAGTATGGCAAATATCTGCCTTTCTTTATTTACTAAGTTCAGTTATCCTCACAGTGGCTCATTGTGCTCGCAAGTGTTTCCAAAAAAGGACAGCAAGAAAGGAATATCGCTCGGTGTACGGTGCTCAGCCTTGGCTCAAATTTTTGCTGCCTTTAACGGACGAATTGAAAGACAAATTTTCCATCTCCCACACTTAATTGCACTCATCGCGATCGCGCACTACCTCTCCAACCCGACTCCCTAAAACAATAAGTATCAGCTCACCGATCCAGACGGTTCTTTCGTGCCGACATCTAGCAGCAGCTCATTGAGTGCCGCCTTCATAGAGTCCTGTCGGGTTTTCTGGTCGCTGGACTGAGGCGGCTCGACGCGAGACAACCGCGGACGCACAGCTCTGGTTGGTCGGTTCTGAGTCGGCGCTAAGGGAGGGCGCTCAGTCCCTCCATTGCTCCCCTCCTTCCGTGCCGTATCTTTGGCTTTCGTCACCTAGGGCAAAGGAAACGTGGTGGACATATACTGCCGCATGGGCCATTCACTGTGAGGACGTAAAGGTTTTCAGGAACATTATCGCATTTAAGGATTTAAAGACTATTCTCCTGCGCTCGGTCTAATGCAATGAAGTAACTTGAGGAGATCATTTTAATGCTAATATGCGACTATCCTGAAGGGTAATGAAAATGCTTATAAATTTGAAGTGAATTTAAAAAATAAAAACACGAATTACAAAGGCAACAATGTTGCAGCGTACAATTGCATTTTTTCAAGCTTTGCTTTACACCCAGCGACTGAATAGAAATAAACTAATTCATCAGTGAAAGCTGTTTCACAGGGAAGTCATTTTTTATTGAGGTTATCCACTGATATTCCTCTTAGGAAACAAAATTACCCGCACCTAATCAAAGAGTGGCTACTCGTCTTTTTTTATATTCCCGATGTAGGTCTGAAGATGACAATTTTACTGCAGTACAAGAAATTTCCACTGTGCACATTGAGCACAGTGACAATCACAGTAAACTGCTAACGTAATTTCACAAATTTTAGCGTATCTATGGGATCCCAGCGCGCGTAATTAAAACCTTCACGGAAGTGCAAGAAACATCTAAATGAACGCACAGAAGTCGATTTGTTCCTAATCAGAACAATTATGGCAAGGATTTTAGGAGACCTCTGACAGTGAACGTTTCTCGAGATGCTTAAATCAAGAAAAAAGTTCAAATGCCGTCTTACCAAAGCGTCTCCAGTGATAGGTGATTCCAGAGCACCGCTCGAAGGCGCGTGTTCAGGCAACTTCTTGGACTTGTGTGACGTCGACGGAGTGGATCCCTTCGTAGCTGAGTCCGCGAATGAAGGCGCTTGTGAAGACGCTATAGAGGCGCCCTGCTTTCCGGAAGGCGTCGTCTGTGACTTCCTGGGGCCACGCCGAATTCTTCGTTGTGGTCGATTTGCTGGCGCTTTTGATTTTCGCCCTGCCCCACGCAGAGATGCCGATGAAGAAATCGGAGTAGCCGTGCTGGTTGGAACCGCAGGAGAGACGCCCGCGTTCTTTCCTGCGTCCACAGCGACGCGAGAAGACCTCCGCTGAACGACAGGCTCAGGCGGGGATGGAGAAAGCTGAGTATCCTGGGAGGAAGTCGGAGCCGCGGAAGAGCCACCCTGGTTTAATACTGCGCCCACTGCTATGCAAGAAGGGCTGTATTGGATGGCAGGCCGTGTCGTGGACAGTGAGGGCGGAGATACGGTGGAGGCCTCCGAGTCCAAAGCGACGCAAGAGGTGCGCTTGACGTGAGGTCGAGGAGCGGAGGTAGAAAGATGCGAACCTTGGCGAGCCGGAGGCGTGGAAGAGGAGCCTGCGTCGAGTTCTGCGTCCACTGCGACGCTCGAAAACTTCCGCTGAACTCCCTCCGGAGTCTTGCCTTCCGAGGATGACATGGGAAAAATTACATCCGAGAACGAGGACTCCTGTAGAAGGCTAACTGTACGAGGCGGAGCTGACTTCTTCTTCTGAGCGTGCAACTCGCAGGCACGTGCCGAGGCACAAGCAATGAAGCTGGAAGAACGTAGCTTCCGGTTGTACGACAATAAACTAACAAGGCTTAGCGCCTTGCACATAAATTGCTTGCTGGTGGAACAGTTCTCGTTTTGCACCATGCTACTACAGCCAGTTGTCAGCAGTGTAGAACGGGATGCGAACCGATCACAATGCAATGTTGGCAGCAAGAAAGATTGGCAGATCAGCAGAGCCGAGACTTAATAGTAAAGGGTGCAAAAGTTAAATTATTGATCTAGTGAAGAAGATAAACGCGCGAAAATTATGGAAACTAGTGAATGATCGGAAGAAGTGAGAGCGGGAAAAAGAAGTAAAGCGGGAACTAAAATGTAAATTTGGTCTCAATAAGTATAAATATTAAACATTGTAGTTGTTTTCCCAATTCAAACGTCTCTCGAGAAATTCTGGCGATCAGTAACTCCCAGTTCTCTGTATACCTCTGTGTTTTCAATAGATTGCTAGGATGTGTGTGAAAATGGCGCAATGTTGTCGGCTTTCAATAACCGTTCTGAACCTGTGTTCACCACAAATAGTGATTACATTTCCAAATTCCCCCATTGCAAAAACCAGCGCCTTCCAGTGCGAAACCAGTAGGGTTTTCGAGCTGGTTTCGCGCTGGGTTTGCTGGAGACGGTGCTGGTCTGCGAGATACACTGGAGCAGTGTTAGGAAGACACTCGTTGCACTGGTACGATCGAAGAAAACGCTGAGATTGGCTTTTTGACACTGGGTAGTGGAGAGACGCCGCACAGCACACGGGCGCTTTGCCCGTGTGCTGTGCGATGTTAGTGCACGTTAAAGAACCCCAGGTGGTCCAAATTTCTGAGGTCCTCCACTACGGCGTCTCTCATAGCCTGAGTCGCTTTAGGGGTTAAACCTCACAAAACCAAACCAAACCAAACCTTCCGAGATCGAACAGGGTTAGGCAGCAGACTGTGTTCCGGTTGGAGCCCTTGATGACGGCGGCTGGTTCGCTGGCCTGTTGGCTGATCCCCCAGGGTGACAGAAATAGGTCTGGTGTCTTGGCTTAAAGCGGTAAACACTACGCTGACAACGACCCAGCATACAGCACCGGTTGGTTTCGTCCACCCGGTGGGCACCCTTGCTCCAATAGATGACCGAATGATGATGCGGAAGACTAGCTCGACATGTTCGAACGCGTGGCACGATTCAACGTCTGGAACGACGAAATGAAGCTCAGGCAAGTCCACATTTCTCCTGAAGGATCTACCCGATTATATTTTGAAAATCATGAGACAGCTTTGAACTATTGGAAGATTTTCAAAAAAGATCTTTTGACTGCCTTTTCATGCATCGTGCGAAAAGAAAGATCCCAGGCCCTCCTTCAATCAAGACTTCAACTCCCTAACGACCCTGTCCTGGCGTAGGTTGAGCAGATGAAACACCTCTTTTGCCGCGCCGACCCTAACATGACCGAAGGTGAGAGAGTCAAATTTTTATCGCGTGGCATTAAAGAGTCGCTTTTGCAGGTGATGTCCGAAATCCGCCAGAAACTGTGGCGGAAATTGAAACGGAAGCGTCTACCATCGAGAAGACGTTGGACACGCCGATGCGCCACTAGGAGCGACCACTTCAGCCGGAATACTCAAGCCACTACCCCAGCGCATCTATAAGCGGAGAGAACCTTCGGCACCTCATCCGGAAGATCGTGGGAGATGAGCTCTGCCGATTGCTGCCATCATCGCAACAACCCCAGGTGGCGACGCTCGTGGACGTCGTCCGTGAAGAAGTCCAGAATCACCGCACGTTCCTCAAGGGACGGCTGTGACGGTTCCAGCACAAGAGGCAACAGCGATGAACTACGCTCCTGCATTACGTCGCCCTGCGCCCTGACATGGTAACTTACCAAGCCCTCGCCGCTACCATCCTGTTCCTGAAATCCGCCCCTTAGCCCCCGCCCGGCAAGCCGACCAACGACCTCCAAGCCCCACAAAGTGCGACGCCTGGAGGACAGCGAACAACCGGCCATTATGCTTCCACTGCCGTGAGGCCGGCCACATTCTGCGGAACTGCCCGTTCCGACGAATCGTTCTCCGAAGATTTACGTTCGACGCTCCACGACCACGCCCAGGTGAACGACCACAAGAAATCGACAACTATCTGGGTAGTGATGACATTTGCGTAGCGTAGCCATCGGTTTAGGTCCCTATCGCCTCACAGGGCCCGCTTTGCGTCACCAGGCCGTATCTACGATGACCGTATCTACGATGGCCGTATCTACGATGAACCCCGCCGCAACCTTTGGACGTGAGGTTGCTAAACAGTGAAAACACGAAGATCCTCCGTCGCTGACGACGAGTGACGACAACGTAGCCATTACATCGCCGCTCCACAAGACAACGTCGACTAGATCACGACTAGACTTCAAGTTGACAATCGGTGCCCATTGAAGTGACTGCGGTATGCCCCGGCCGCGACATAAGCACAAGACGAAGCAGAGATCGAATACCGAAGCCAACGCACAATACGAGGAGGCGAACAAGTGACTTCGAGCTTGCTGTCGACATTCGCTCAGTCACTGCCCTAGTAGACACCGGAGCTCACTATTCAGTTATCAGTGGACCCTTTCCCTCCCAGCTCAGGAAAGTAACGACTGCTTGGGATGGCGCGCTAGTTCGCACCGCTGGTAGTAACCTTATTTTTCGTCCGAGCGATGCACCGCAAGAGTGACAGTGAATGGATGCATTTACCCTACGAGCTTCGTGGTCTTGCACCAGTGCTCCCGTAACGTGATTTTGGGTATCAACTTTCTGAATGAGCATCGGGCGATTATCGACCTCCACTCAAAGCTCATTAAGCGCTCGTTGTGTGGTCCTCTAATCTTGTGCTCCCGTCCTGTGTTCCGCGCTGTTACATCAAGAAGCTCTCCACGGACAAGGCAACACTTTCCATGACGACTTCGACGCAACACTTCGCTCTCAATGTCCTCGAAGAAATAGTGAGCATACCGCCCTGACCAAGAATTGTCGTCTCCGTTATTACCAGCGACATCGAAACTGCCGAAGGCGTTATCGAAGGAAACACCCAGTTGCTTTTTGAGCGCGGACTAGGAGTCGCAAGAGGCGTCACCCATTTCCGTCATAGACAAGCTCAAGTGCTCTTCACGACCTTCACCAAAGAATACCGGCACATGATCAAGGGCATGACGATTGCTTTCCTTGACGAACTAATGGACACCCGAGAAGTCTTCGCCCTCCCCAGCCAACTTAAAGACGATACACCCAACCGAGCCAAGCAGCCCAATTTCGACATCAACCCAACGCTCTCCCGAGTCAGACAAGCACTCGTAAAAGCTACAGCGAGTGCTGTTCTTCAACGTCGAAGGTGGGGCAAACTCCGTTGGCAAAGCATCGCCTCATCACGGACGAACATGCCCGACCGCTACGGCAAAGCCCCTACAGTGTATCACCGCTAGAATGCCAGGCCATATGCCATCAAGTAGAGGAAATGCTGAGTGAAGACGTGATCCAGCGATCGAACAGTCTGGGCGGCACTAGTCGTTTTGGTGAAGAAGAAAGGCGGCACACTTGCCTTCTGCGTTGATTACCGCTGCTTGAATACCAGAACGAAAAAGAATTTCTACCGGCTTCCGCGCATCGACGACACGCTGGACCGGCTCTGTAACGCTAAGCACTTCTCGTCCATGGACCTGACGAGCGGGTACTGGCAACCTGAGGTCGGCGATAGAGACCGCGAGAATACCGCGTTTATCACGCCAGACGGCCTCTTCGAATTCAAGGTACTGCCGTTCGGCCGCTGCTCTGCACCAGCGACGTTCCAGCGTGCAATGGATATCGTGTTGGCTGGCTTGAAGTGGCAAATTTGCCTAGTGTGCTAGATGACGTTGTCGTCTCCTCTTCGAACTTTGAAGACCATCTGAGAAGGCTTTGAACAGTATACTTGACGCAATCATGTCCTCAAGTTTAACGTTGAAAGCAGAGAAGTGTCACTTCGCCACGGAGAGATGGTTTCGGTTCATATCGTCAGCAAGGAGGGATTTCGCCCCCACCCACAGAAAACAACAACGATCGCACAGTTTCCCCAGCCCAGTGACAACAAAGCTGTGCGTCGATTCCTCGGACTGTGCGCATATTACCGGTGATTCATCAAGAACGTTCGCGCCTCGCCGAACCTTTGACGCAACGTGCAAAGGCAGACGTGCCATTTCAATGTAAAATACCGGAAGCGGAAGCCTTCGAGGAGCTTAAGCGCCGCCTACAGTCCCCCCCTGTGTTAAGCCACTTTGATGAGAACGCTGAGACCGAGTACACACCGACGCGAGCAGTCTGGGGCTAGGCGCCGTTCTCATTAAGAAGAATGCCGGACACAAGAATGTAATCGCCTACGCTAGCACCTCCCTCTCGAAGGCCGAAGCCAGTTACTCGACAACCGAGAAGGAGCGCCTCGCGATTTTCTGGGCCACTTCAAAGTTCCCCCGCACTTATACGGCCGACCATTCAAGGGGGTAAGCAATCACCATGCGCTCTGCTGACTGGCAAATTTGCAAAACCCCTCTCGCCGCTTTGCCAGATGGAGCCTGCGTCTTCGGGAATTCTACAGCATAGTCGTCTACAAATCAGGCTGCAGGCACTCCGATGCAGACTGCTTGTCACGAGCCCGCGTTGATGCGCCGGCGAAAGAAGACGAAGAAGCCTTTTTGGGACCGGTAAGCTCCAGCAGCTTCGTAAAACAGCAGCGATCAAACCCTGAGCTGAAAGCGCTAGTCGATTACTCAAAAGGAAAGGCCATGTCCCCTCCTGCTGCGTTCAGTCGTCATTTATCATCGTTGGCGTTAAACAACGGCCTCCTCGTGAAGAAAAAAAGTTGGCAGAGGCTTAGCTTGGTTAAGCCCGGTAGGTTGCGAAAGCATCCTAGCAGTAGCCCGGCCGCTGGATGGAAGCGCACTAGGTGCGGCCTGCTACGCCGCCCGAAACTGGCGGGAGGCGCCTACTTCCAGTCGCCACCGCCGCGGCGCCACCGTTCGGGGACAGCCGCGCGCGAAGAGCTGCGCCTGGCTGCGCTTTGAGGGAGGCGTCGGCGTGGTTGAAGCCTTTTATTTTAAGGATATAAGAGCTCCGCTTCACACAATTTGGCAAAAAGAATTAGTATATACTGTCATGTCTAGTGTGACCAAGACAGCACTTAGCGCTTGCTCGGCAGGGGTGTATACTGGAGTGTACCCCGAAAAATATATAGGGACGGTGGTTCAAGGCCACTCGATTGGAGAGCTCGCATTAGCGTGATGTTGCATTCGGATCCAGTTGTGCGTCACGTTAAAATGTGACCCGGCTGTGAACAATTCGAAGCTGTTCAGCTGCCATGGTAGCCTAATGCATAACCACTTAATTAACTATGTCGCGAATTCCATGTGTCATTTTCATACCATTTACTCATTCCTACATACAGCTTTTATACACAAATTGATGTCAACCTGTTCTAAGCTGCCAGCGCTATCCAATAAAAAAATGTCCTATTATGAGCAACCTCTGTGAAAATGTGACATGAAACCAACCTTTCTATCTCATTGTGACAAATGTTACGGTGGAACTATGAAGACGTTTATTAGGTTAAATCTAGATGATAAAATTGCCCATACAAAAATTTCCTATGGTCAGCTATAGAAAATCCTTTGTATGGTCGGCTATAGAAATTTGGCCCAAATATCTATAGCCGCTTCTATGGCTGTCTTTAGGTTTTTCTATAGTCTATTCTATAGAAGTCTTTAACCTGTTCTATGGACTTATGGCTCCCTATTTACTGCAGTCTTTAGCATTTTTTTTTTGTGGTCAGGTATAAACGTCTATGGTCAGCTATAGAAAATTCTTTGTATGGTGGGCTACATATATTTGGCCCAAAAAGCTATAGCTATTCCTATGGTAGTCTCTAGGTTTTTCTATAGTCTATTCTATAGAAGTCTTTAACCTATTCTATAGACCTATGGTTCCCTATGTACTGCAGTCTTTAGCATTTTCTATGGTCGCATACAAACGTTTATGGCCAGCTATAGAAAATCCCGTGTATCGTCGGCTATAGATATTTGGCCCAAAAAGCTATAGCCTGCTATTGAAGTCTATAACCAATGGACTCATTCTGGTGTCCTAATGTGATTATTTGCAGTCTTTAGCTTTTTTTTTTGGTCAGCTATAGAAAATTCGCGCGCTCGCGTGTGTGTGTGTGTGTGTGTGTGTATGTGCGTGCGTGTGCTTGTGCATGCTCAAGTGTGTATGTGCATGTGTGTCATGCTCTATATCTTCGGACTTAATTTCAATTCCATGAATAAATAACTGAAAATTGGCCAGCAGTCCCCACGACTAAAACCATCATGGGTCGGAGTTACTCACTGCAGGCGTACTTCCATGCGGCGACAGTGCTCCCACCAGTTATACCAAGATTGTGACGTAATCCATTTGTCGTACAGCGTTGTAGTTGATGACACACGGTTTCTCCTTGCACGCAGCACACAACTGGTAATCAAGCTAGAGTACAAGTCGCACGAGGGATTCGAACCGACGATATATGTTCTTTCATATAAGGGTGTACGCCTACTGGTCTATAGCTTTTGGTATATACAATATTCTATAGCCAGCTAAAGCAGGTTATATGACTTGCAGTCTGTAGCTTTAGAAGCATTGACATTTCTATAGACGGCTAAAGATAACTGTATGACTACCAGTCTATAGCTTCGAGAGCATGCACTTTTCTATACCCAGTTAAAGCAGCTTATATAACTTGCAGTCTGTAGCTTTAGAGGCATTGACATTTCTATAGACAGCTAAAAATAACTCTACGACTACTAGTCTATTTCAGGGGCGTACACTTTTCTATAGCCTGCTTAAGCCGCTTATATAGCTATAAGTCTGTAGCTTTAGAGCCATTTAAACTCTATAGACAGCTAAAGATAACTGTATGACTAATAGTATATAGCTTTAGGAGCATACACTGTTCATAGCCAGCTAAGCAGCTTATATGGCTTGGAGTCTGTAGCTTTAGAGACATTCATATTTCTATAGACCGCTAAAGGTAACTGTATCACTAGTAGTCTATAGCTTCAGGAACATACACTTTTCTATAACCAGCTAAAGCAGCTTATATGACTTGTAGTCTGAAGCTTTAGAGACATTCAAAATTTTATAGACATCTAAGGATATCGGTATTACTAATATTCTATAGCTTCAGGAGCATAAACTTTTCTATAGCTTGCTAAAACTGATTCTATGGCTTGCAGTCTGTAGCTTCAGAGGAATTCAAATTTCTATAGACAGCTAAAGATAACTGAATGACTAATAATCTGTAGCTCCAGGAGCATAAACTTTTCTATAGCTTGCTAAAACTGATTCTATGGCTCGCAGTCTGTAGCTTTAAAGGCGTTCAAATTTCTATAGACAGATAAAGATAAATGTATGACTAATAGTCTATAGCTTCATGGACATATGGTTTTCTATAGTTATCTAAAGAGATTTTGTATGCTCCAGAAGCTATAGCCAAAGTGGTATAGAATTTTCTATGGCTGCCTATAAATGTTTCAATGGCACTTTATACCAGACTATAAAAGTCTATAGACATAGCTGACCATAAACTTTTCCATTGAAGTACATAGACCATTTTTGTATGGGTGGATCTTCGACTCAGTTGGAGACCTTAAACTTTGTACGCCAGAACACTATTCGTCATGGCTTCCCGCATTTTGCATGACCGGACAAAGTAAGCGCGCTTCATAGAGCCGGTCTGCCTCAAGGTGCTACGTATATGCGCCGAAAGGTTTTATTACTATTTTTATTGGCTGGTCGCAAACTCATACAATTTTGCTGGTTCGTAATTTTAAATGGAAGAACGCGCATCGAGTGTTGCTGTTGTGAAACTCTTAGTTTTGATCACAAGAATGTTCACGCGTCAGAGTGCAACTGCAGCCGAGATTCAGCGAACAGCCGAGTACGCTTATTTAATGGCCACACAAAAAAGGAAGAAAATTACCGATTGCAGACGGAAAACTTTTCGTGAGAGAAGTTTATCCCATAGCCATAAACATCGCTCCACTGTTGACATTTCCAGCCCAGCTCGCTATCAGTGGGGGCAGCAACTTAACGATATCTTGCATAGCGCCTCAGCATGGGCACGATCATTGTTTTTATAGATTAGCTGCAGGTACTGTGTACAGTGAGAAAACAATGACGAAACCAAAAGTTTACACAGGTTGCTACTTCGCCGGATCTCTTCAGACTTCATCACCCTGCTAATGAAGGTGCTCGTAAGCTAACAAAGCTGATTACTTTCTTTCCGGGGTACATGAAGCCACCATTGTCTTTGGTTTTCATTAACCTGTAACTAGTCCGGTTGACTCATATTTCCTGCAACAGGCTCTTGCTCGACTGACATTTCGCCTCAAAACTATTCCTAAATGTCGCATAAATTAAGCAACAACCTGGTAGGGATAAACAAAACTTGGGGTTCTTAAGTCTCCTTGAGGAGCATCGTTAGACTGCCCGCACTTTGCTACCTGCTTATTCACCGTATCCCGTAATTACTGCCTCTGTCGCATATCATTAGAATGCAGCCTTAAGCCACCGCATTATATGAAATAGCACCCTACACATAGTATATAAAGCCCCTGTTTACCGAAGCCGTACGAACGTGCCCTATAGGAGTATAGTGTACCTGACTTGGGATCTAAAGGTCCTGAATTCAATAATTCCCATTTCACCCTTACATCTTATTGGCTCTCTCTGGTTTGGCAGCTCCTGCCACAATGAATATGTCATGTGTTCTCATTGCGTCAAAGGTGTCTGGCCATATCACCCAATAAAGTGCCTCTTACCAGAGAGGTTTTTTTCCCACTTTCCATCAACAGACCGGGCGCCGGATTTTCTTGGAACGTGGCGGGCTTTTCATTTTATCGCATCGGCTCAAACAGTCTCAACAGTACAAACAAATGTTGTATGCTCAGGCTCCTTCACTTGCAAGGCCACGCAGACTAGCGCGGCAAAATTTAGAACAAATTGCATGCTTATATAAAAAAACCTTCGTAGCATTTTCTTATATGTTCTCACACCATAACCAGCGAGAAAAGCTTCCGGTGCTACCTCATCGTGTTCATCTGTTTCACAACACATTGTTAAAAATCGTAGTTCACTGGCCAGCTCCCTGCTAACTAAATAGGTTAAACAACGGGACGGGAACACAGGAAAAGAGGACGGCACAACTAGCGCGGTTGTCCCGTCTTCTTCTCCTGTGTTCCCGTCACGTTATTTGCACGGTTAACCTATAAATAATCACCAACAAGACCAATCTGCTGTTTCTTGTAGAAAATTCAATGGTAGCTGATAGGGCATTATGCTTCAGCATCTGGACTTTGTAACCTCAGCGCGGCTTTCATTTCAGAGGAAGCGAGTGTATTTCCATTCCTCGCTGCTGTCTTTGCCTGAAGCGAGCTCAGCAGATAAAATTAGAGGGTCTCTTAGATGTGTCTTAAGCAGAGGACGGCGAAAGCCTACTCCAACTATCATTTGCCACAGTTCGTCATTTCAAGTCGTCGTTTGATATATCGGTCGTTTCTAAGTCATGATGAGTCTGCCTGCGTAGTCATTGTAGCCCTTATCACGCATAACTAAGCAGGTTACTCATTTAGAAACAACAGTGGTCATTACATGTCGTCGTTTCATATATTGGTCATTTCGTAGTCATTAACAGTGATAATGAGTCATGCCTAGCTGTTATAGTAATTACCACACATCGCTAAGCAATTTTACTCATTTTCAATCAATTGCGGTCATTACATGTCGTAGTTTCATATACTGGTCATTACAAATCATTTTAGTCATTATTAAACATTATTAGTCATTACCATTAGTCATTACCTCTATCAATGTCCATTTATAACTTTGATTGATTACCTATCACCTTCAATCATTTTCATTTTTAATCTCCCTGCTTGCACGTTCGCTTTTGCGACTGGCACACGAGTGCGCAGATGCGACGCACAGATAACAGGCAGAGCTTCTGCGCATCGATTTTCGCTCCATGAGCCTAGAACGGCTTCCGCCTTAAAAACAAACGCATCCAGTCTCAACGTAACGTGCTTGCACACGCGCACACAAAAAGTTTCCGTTTACCACGCAGACGCGAGGCGAACGCGCCCAGAAAGGAAGCAAACCGCGGGCTCAGAGCCGGCGACCCCGGCGGCGACGTGTCCCCGAACTGTGGTGCCCTCAGCAGAAATAGGGGGCGCAACTGTAAACTCCCCAAGGACGCGCTTGCCCATTGACGGCGGCGCAACGCAGCAGGCCGCACCCAGTGCGCTTCCATCGAGCGACCGTGGCAGTAGGCGGCATTGTAGTCATGCGCACCGCTGTCTCTCACGGACGGCGCGAGTCGGTCGCCGCTTTATACAGCTGTATAACGTCAAAACACCTGTGGCGCTCCTTGTGGAGAGAGCGGGAGTTAGGCCGCCGTTCAGGTGCACCGCCGTCTCTCACGGACGGCGCGACTTGGTCGCCCAGCTTTGAGGCGTGACGTCATAACACCTGTGGCGCTCCTGGCGCAGAGAGCGGGAGTTAGGCCGCCGTTCATGCGCACCGCCGTCTCTCACGGATGGCGCGAGTTGGTCGCCTAGCTTTGAGGCGTGACGTCACACAGAGGTCTTGCGGAAGGTCATTTCATGTGCACCGCCGTCGCACCGCAAAGGCTTGAAAGTAAAAGAAGTATTCCTTTCGCAATAAAACGTCTCACCCAACGGGACCGCGCAGCTTCTTGTTGTGCTTAAAAGCTACCGGCAGGAAATTCTGGAGGCATTTCACGATGAGCCCACAGCAGGCCACCTTGGGTTTACGCGCACGTTGCGTCGAATCCAGGAGAAGTACTACTGGCCGCGACTGCCAGCCGAAGTTGCCTACTACGTGACGACTTGTCGTGAGTGCCTACGATGCAAGACGCCGCCGATCAGACCAGCGCGACTACTGAACTCGATTCCGTCCCCAAACGCTGCCTTTTTCAACAAATTGGGATGGATCTCCTTGGCCCTTTTCCAACATCATCTATGGGTAACAAGTGGATCATCAGGGCCACTGAATACCTTACCCCTTACATCGAAGCAAAAACACTACCTAATGGTACCGCGGCAGAATTTTCCAACTTTTTATCGCACAAATGCTCTTGCGACACGACACACGACAAGTGCTCATAACGGACAGGGGAACGGCGTTTAAGACAGAGTTGACGCAAGCCATCCTAGAATACAGTCATACAAGCCATCAAGAAACATCTGCGTACCATCCCCAAACCAATGGACTTGCGGAACGTCTGTACAAAACGATCGCGGGCATGATCTCCATGTACGTCTCGACGCTGATACAAGACCCGGGACGCCATCTTGCCATACGTGATTACACGGCAGTCCAAGAGACGACCAGAGCGACCCCGTTCAAGCTTGTTTATGGCAGGGAGCCCATGACGACGTTCAATCGACGCAATGCTGCCGCACGTGGCCAACGTGACAACTTTGACGTGGCCGCCTACCTGCAGCGTGCAGAGGAAGCACGACGACTCGCACGGTTGAATATTAAAGACCAAGAGCGCAGCGATAGCCGACGATACAGCTTACGGCGACGCCACGTAGAGTACAACCAGGAGACCAAGTCTGGGTTTGGACACCAGTTTGCCATCGCGGACGAAGTGAATAGTTTCTGCGTTGATACTTCGGGCCATACAGAATCCTTCACCGCGTCGTACAACTCGACTGTGAAATCATTCCCGACAGCACGACAGCATCACAACGGTGATGCGTGCGCCTTTAAACCTAGTAGTGTTAATGTTTAAGTTGCTTTATTTTGGAACATCGAGGCGATGATTTTTTAAAAGGGGAGTAATGACGCGCAACCTTCAAAATTGAATTTGTTGTTTTTTACCATTCGCCGTCTTGCGGCCTTGTCACTGGGATTCTGGCACGCGTATCATTTCTGTATTCTTTGTTTGATAATGATCGATGTCGAGAGAAGCACCTTTACCAGTTTCGTTGTCGCGCAAGATGCGCCAAGGTCTGTCTCAAAGATTCCGACCGGTCCCGTATGTTTCTACAATGTTCCAGCTTGTACTAGTGACAGTTTCAAACGTTATCCAGATGGTTCTGAGCCGCCTTTAAATTGAGCATTGATGTGTGCGACAGGCATTCGTAGTTCGACGATCGACGAGCACGTTAATTGCTATCGCCGCCGCCGA
The DNA here is from genome assembly GCF_055883805.1 of Amblyomma maculatum. Taxonomy (NCBI): domain Eukaryota; kingdom Metazoa; phylum Arthropoda; class Arachnida; order Ixodida; family Ixodidae; genus Amblyomma; species Amblyomma maculatum. Next base: position 125,032,902 of record NC_139353.1, on the reverse strand, counting down.
GTTGCTTAGTTCTTTTGCGGGCGCAAGTCAGCCAAATAAAGAGTTCATTTCAGTACCATCGCACCTGTGTTTTCGTTTGGTGTGTACGGCCTTGTCACCACTACGTGACAATAAGCATGTCTTTCTCTTATTGCATAAGTCAGTGAGATTGGTAGTAATGTAGCTTTCTGAAAGACCGTTTACTCGAGTGCAGAGCATGTGCAAGCGCCTTGAGAGATTCCTTCAATGTATGCCAATTTAAGACAAATAGGGACTATCGCACAGAAAGAGCGGCTTCGTCCTCAACACCAGCGGGAGGTGGTGTTTGGTAAGCTCGTTGCATCCGCTGCTGTATATGTTGCGAACTTGACGTCTACTTTATTGGCAAAGCTGACGTAGCAATCTTTTCGACGTTTATTGCAAAGTTTGTTACAAAGAAGGTGCGGGGCTGTGCTGTTGCCCACCCGTCAAACGTACTAAAAGGCTGCATAAACCACCTTAGGACGGTACTCTGGACACGTTTTCTTATATGTGTTGCTGTTGAAAATATTTTAGCATACAAAATTAGTAGCTGAAGGGAGCCAGCTCGATCGTACGCTTTTCGCTCTAAAGAGCCGGTGTGCCACGGACGCCGACATTCGCCAACATTAACCAAGCGGCGTAATTGTGGTGAACACCACATGCGTATAACTATTCTCAAACCCTTTACCGCGATATGAAGACAGCACGATATCTCAGAGGCACGGTCGAGAGAAAATACAACACATGAAATAGCTCGCACTTCATGGTGAATGAAAAGCATCTCTCGTAGTAAAGCCCCGTTCGGAAACTGCTCATAGGATTCATTCGCTGGGCGTTTGTGACTACAGTTAGCATTAAATTGTGGCATAAAACTGAAAGCAGAGACATCATCCTATGTAACAGGGACACTAAGCACTTATGAACGTTCGGCCCGCGCGAACGCGGCGCTGTCCTGCATAGTCGTCCAAATCGCTGTTGCACCTGCTGCTTTCAACAACTTCCGCCATGCGAAACGGATTGTATGGTCTGCTGGCGTGCTAAAACAAGCCACAAGATAGCTCCACGGTGCTGGATACCTTCCACAAACAGCGCAGTAGCTTTTGAGCACTTTCAGCAGCACCAACTACGCACGCACTGACCAAGATGCTGTCGAGTGGAACCGGTGCGCACTTTCCGTGTTTGGCTCATACGTGGGGCCACCATAAAATCAATATGGCGGCGTCCAGGCGTCGAAACTAAAATCGCGGGGTAGCGGCGACAATGCTGAGGTCCCGGTCACGGCTGTTGTGCGCCCATTGAATGCGCGTTGTAGAGGGGTCGTCGGGCTACTAAGCGGATCGGCGCGTTGTCGGCTTGTAAATGTTTGCGGCTAGGTAATCGTTGTCGTCGTCTCTGTGTTGTTCGGCTTCGACGAAGTGTCTTGCATCGTTGGAGAGTCTTGTAGTTTTAGTCGTCGAGCAGCCACACCTGCAGATGTTGCTGCATCTAGTTTCCCTTATGGGAACTATGAAACTGGTCTCGCGGCACGGAGCAATCATCGGCGCGCCGTAGGCTTGTCATAAATTTTTGCAGCTCGGTAATCGTCGTCGTCTCTGTTTCGGCTTCGGCGAAGTTGCTTGCATAGTCTCCCCCACGGGGACTTCAAGTCTGGTTCTCCGGCTCGAGCTCGAGAGAATTTTAGCTGCGGGGCGAAGGGGAGCAGGGGCGCTAGAGTGAGTCCAAGTCAGAAAGGTTCTCGGCAATCTTTTTTGGGCGCTCTGCTACAGGGAGCAACGAAGGAGAGCCCGCGACGACCAATCTCTTAGTACGGGAAGATGACAGACAAGCACAGCTTCGCCACTATAGTAGTACAACGGCCGGCAGTCAGCGATTCGTCAGAAGTCCGTTCGGCGGCGCCTAGTTCTGGACTGAAGCCAACTTGAAGGTAGCATTCGGGGAGCGGCTACCGCAGGTTCTTCGTAACGTACTGTTGTGGCTGTGCCATCGTAGGTAAAAGTTCCGCCAACTCTTCGCGCACAATGTCTCGAATAGTCTCATGCTGTGAGTCTCCAGAAGCATTGCTATTCCCTCAGTGCATATGGAAAGCAGACACAGTTGTGAGCGCGCACCGCCGGGCCCGCATGTCAAGCGCTCTCTTGATGGAAGCAGATTCAGTGTCGAAAGCTTCCACGGTTACTGCGCACCAGGCAGGCTAAGAGCTGTTACTTCACACCCTTGATCAATAACTGCACTTTCGTCTCTTGTGAAATGTTTGGATCTACGTGGCGGAACAGGAGCTTCATCTCATTCGTGTACATCATCTCACCTTGTTTAGAGTGCCGGATGCAATTATGCTGAACGAGATCGGCCTCTTTTGCAGAATGTGCTATTGAATGCCTGAAGAAATTGTTTTGACTGTGTCCCATGTTTGTAGGCGAGATGCATCATTTACACACCAGTTCCTCGCAGAGTACTTCAGGGCGCACCAGATATGGCGTAACTTCACGTTATCGTCCCAGGCATTGAAGGCCACCCGCCTGAACGTGTACAGCCAGTATTGGGCGTGTTAATAGGGAAGGCCATAAAAACGAGGCGGGTCTACCTGGTGAAACAGAATATTCGCATCTGCCGCTTGTGTGTTCGTTGAGGCGTTTTTGAATCGATAGTTTTGGTCGTCGCCCCTTTTGTTCAAGCATCAAGCATTTCACCCGAGTATAGCCTAGCACTAGACCAGAAAAAAGCTTGCATTCATTAGAAACCAGTGGGTACCCGGCGGCACCGGGTTTCGAACCTGTAACCTCCCGAATGCGAGGCGGTACGTCGGGGGTGCCGTAGGGATCAGTTCTTGGGCAACTGTTATTTTATGGTTTTTAGTAGTGACGTAACGAATAGCATAACAGCATTAATAACAGCAATAAACGTTTTGCAGATCACTATATTATTTACAAAACAGTCAGCACCCTCGATGATCACCCGTTGTAAATATCTCAAACAAATAACCGAACGGTGTAACCCATGGCAAATAACAATATGCACTCAAACATCTGTCTACATGACCGTAACAAGATAAATGCACCGTCGCTCGTTTTGTACAAAATAGGCGACGCGCCACTAACACAAGTAATGCACCATAAATATTTATGTGTCACGCTGTCATCTGACCTGAGGTTGGACTCTTGCAACACTAACATCGCATCAGCTGCTGTGCGAAGACTTCTTTTCTGGAGACGCAGACGCGTAAGATTCACACCAGTAGCAACTAAACCCCTGGCATACACTGCTATCATAAGGAAGATTCTAGAATACGCGAAAACAATCTGGTTGCCTCAATGAGTAACAAACATACAAAAGCAAGAATCTGTTCAGCGCGAAGCATTACACTTAATATATTAAAATAAAATGCGCCGATTCTCCGTCTTTGCTTGGAGCTTCTTGCGGCATTCCACCATAGCATCGAGAGCAAACCAAGCGCGCCCGAAGTTTTGCTCTCAGTTATTAAATAGGCACTACAAAAAAAGATTTATAAAAATAGCTCACTTTGACACATTCAAGTATTCTATCTTTCCTCTCGCCATCACGTAATGAAGTTGCTTGATGAAGCATTACTGGCGCCCAATCTCTATCTTCATTGCTATTAGAGGTAGAACATTTATTAAATTCATGACAGTGGTGCAAGAGCCCATTCTGCTACCTATTGATAGGAAAACTGTCGCGTGCACAACTTTACCGTTTTGTATAGGTGTACTGCATTGTGAAGCTGCGTTTTTTATTGCTGATTTTGTTTTTGCTTTCTATTTATGTTTAGCACACGTAAGTTCGCCCCCCTTTTCACACACCTGTACCTTTATATCCTGTTGTGCTGTCAATGGAAAATATACAGCTATGTTCTCTGCTAAAACTGTACTAATAGCCCGCTGCTATAGTCTTCGAAGAAGCCTGGCAGTATTTCAAATAAATAGAGACAAATAAAATATTGACAGTGCGTGTAGGTCAGAGAGAGGGCTGAATTCTGGAGACAGGCCACGTAGTCGCCGGTAGTCTTGATTAACAGGCGTGTCTGCCCTGGGAGTTCGTCCTTGGCTGCAGCCGCGCCTTGAAAGGGACGTCCGGTACAATAAATACATACCGAGCACCTTCACGAGATGTCACGTTAGCGCAAAGATGGATAAAGGACCCAAAGACGGTAACGCAGAAAGCCGGCGTCGGCGTTGTCCAGGAGAATTACGAGAAAGCAACTAGCCGAGCTTTCTACGCTTAGTGATATATTGTCCAGGGATGTCCGGTCCGAGTGCGACACGAAACAGATCCACGTTTTCTGCTTCTCTTCATTGACCTCATCACACTGGCGTCCATATGTGCTCACTTACCCCTTGCAACACCTACATGATGACCAAATGGGACAGACAGCAACAAGCCCAATTTAATCTTTCCCGCATGATCCCTAGAGGGGCCCCTCATGAGTAACAAAGTGGTTACCAGAGCCGAACTTGCCCTTTGGGCCTCAACAGGGCACCGTACGGAGTGCCACTTGAGTCGAGTTGCGCGCTGCCGTTTCGGTGTATCTTGGCGCGTAATACTGCGAGATACCGCTCTACAACGTGGCAGATCTCCTTTTGCAAACACCAGTGTCTGCTCTCGCGCCACCATCACACTCGTCTCTTGATATATGCTCGATGCTCAACACGCCACCGCCATCATCGATCGGATGGTTCCCTGAAATACCTGCGAAGCGTTCCTTGCTCCACTAAGCTTTCAACAACCGCACCAAGCACGGCCGCAACGCCTCCGCAGCACATCCTCATGATCTGGACGTGTATTAGCAAACCATATTCTGTAAGAGCACTCGAGCAGACGACGCTTTGGCGCGTCGGGTCTAGTAGGTGTCTCAGCATTTGCCACGTTGTTTTACATCCTAGTTGTCCATTGGGTAGCTTTCTATCTGTCTTTCTAGCTTCGCTGTACGTTTCCTTAGCGGTCTGGGTGTTTGTGCTTCCTCAGTCTTTTTTGCAGGCTGAGTTGGGCTTCCCACATATGGAGTAGCCGCGAGTCGGAGATTTGGCCCTCCTCTTCTATCGGCGCTTCCGAAGGTTGGCAACCAAAGCGCAGCTACTAGTTGTCGGAGACTTCAAAGCCCCGCATTTGGAATGGGGATAAGTTAAAGCCAGCAAAAAGGCAACATAGTATGGCAAGCGATACGTAACATAGGTCTTTCCGTATTAAACAATCCACTGGAATGCATGAGGCTAGGCAATACCATCAGCGTCGACACGTCCCCGGACCTCAGCCTTACTAGGAATATAAAGGGATCCGAATGGCTAAACATAGGTCACACGCTAGATAGCGACCACTATGCTAGAGACATCGCCTTTGAAACGGCTAAGCACAAAGCAATAAGTAGGAGGACACATATCCCGGATTGGATCAGATTCAGAGACCTAAGGGAGCAAACAGCACAAACAGAAATCACGAATCTCGATGATTGGATCGAGTCACTTAAAAAGGATATTAAGCAAAATATTTTGAAAACTCCACGACACATTGAGGAAAGCAGTAAAGCCGTCAATGCTTCATAGGTCACCAGGTTTTTGTTGTGGCTAAACGTTCCCGGCCCCAAGTCATGTGATGAAGCAGACCAGTTCTAGAACTTGAGGTTCTTGATGGGGGGGGATTAAGGATTGTAAAGAATTGGGGCCACAGCCCTATAACTGTCTGCTAGCATAATTTAGGGACCGCCGCAACGGAGTTGCGCAGAGGAAGGTAAGAAGAGGTAAGTGATAAGTAGGGGGATGGAGGGAGGGAAACTTTTAGAGGGTGCTTAGGACCACTATGGTTCAATGAGGCGAAAGCCATTATATCGGGATGGATCATAGCCCTCTTCTAGGGCACCTCTATCCCCCTCTCTTCTTTCACTTCTACCGTCCTTCCTTCTTTTACGGTGCGGAGTAATTCGACCTAGGGAGTAATTTCGACCACCTGGGGATCTTTAACGTGCGCTGACATCGCACGTTAAAGATCCCCAGGCGGTCGAAATTACTCCGTAGCTCTCCACTACCGGCTCCTCTTTCTCGCTTTCTACTTTCATTCCTACTTTCCTTCATTCTCTTGCGGCGCGGTTGAGTCCACAGAAAACAAGTGAGAGCAACTTCCCTTCTTATAAGTCAATCAACCAGTTTACGGAGCGGTTGAGGTGTCCGGGCAGAAGTGAGCCATATAATGCGACGTTTTCCTGTTTGCTGTAGTCTCCTGTACTGGGTCTGTTTGTTTGCTGTGTGGTGTGGCCACGAATGCCTGGATTGGATTGTCGACGAGTCAGCTTCAATACGTCAATTGCTTGGTGAAATCATGACTAGTTGTGACGGTACATCGCCCACCCCTTGGTCAACACACCCATCGGTCCATTGAACGCATCAAAGTTTACCAGCATTCTATAATTGTTTCACAGGAAAGGAAAGACGCAGTATCTGTCACTCGTGGAATACCGCTGCTATCATCGTCACGGTATACAAGGTTAGTATGTTGTTCTTTTCATGATCAAGGCGCACTCACACCGTTTTGATACCTAAAAGCGAAGAGGAAGGTAAACTGCTCTGTTAATAGTTATAGGCCAATAACATCAATAACATCGACTACATGGTTCTCTAGCAAATCTCGGCAAGGAGGCTTCAAGATTATCAAAGAGTTGATTGGTCCTGGTTGTTGTTTTGTGGCTGTAGGAAGACGGAAAAGAAAATGCACGGGCCTGCTACTGACTCTGTAGCTGAGCCCCCCCCCCGCTGCTTTGTGTGGACAGGAGAAAATAGAGATAAAAGAAAAAGTAGAGGGAGAGCAAGACGCGCGCCGCAGCTACAGCTGTCGTTCACCACCGAAGCAGTGGCGGGTGCCATGACATCCTGCAACAGATAAAATTTGTTGGCAGACTAGCCCTCACCGCAAGCGGCAGCGACCTACTTGTCCCAGCCCCACCAGGGCCAGGATCAGCCACCCTTCACCTCCCCTGCCCGCCGTGGTGGTGCAGTGGTAAGACGTCCGACTATTTTGTCGCGATTCCGGCTGCCGACGGCTGCGTTTCTATGGAAGCGGAATGGAAAGGCTTCCGTGCGCTGTTCACGTTAAAGATTCTCAAGTCGTCAAATTACTCCGTAACTGTCCGCTACGGCTCCTCTTTCTCTTTCCGATTTCACGCTTACCTTCCTTTCTTCTCTTACAGCTTGGTTCAGGTGTCCACAGAACAAATGTGTCAGCTAGAACCTGTGCCTTTCCTTTCCTGTTAACCAATTATTATTGGTTGGGCACCACCAAACATGTGGCGCTAAGAACGGGACGATCGACTCAAGCATCCATGTGGCAAGGATCATATTAGAGCTGTGTGACAGCGAAGGACTCCAAGTGGCTAGGCTGCAGATTGATCTAGCTAAGGCATTTGACATGGTACTAGCCGACATCTTTTTTCTCTTAATGGATCATATTGGTTCAGTCATTAGTAGTGGGGTCAGAATACTGTACAGAAATTGCACCACCAACCTGGTTATGTTTGAACAGCGAGCAAAGCGGCGAATAGATGTACTTTCTTCTGCACGTTAAGGTTGCCTTTCGTCATCATTTCTTTTCGCGCTATTCCATGAACACCATGCCGGAAAATTATCCACAGGGATGAAATGCAGTGCTTTAGGTACCCAGTTTGTGAAGTCCTCTACACGCCTGCACGGACGACGTTGACATGAAAATAACCCGAGTTTTGAACTCAAAGTGAGATTGGTAAATTGGACAAAACTGATAGATTGTGGCATGGCTCGCGGAACACTAGAGCAGCTGTTTTTGAAGAACATGCGCTTTTCAACAACGCCAAGCAGAAACACTCTGGTGCGCCACTCGACTAGTATTGTGAAAACGGGTCGGTTTAAGTCAGTAAGGCGGAAAAAATGCGAGAACTAACTACCCGATGGGGTGGACGAGATCTGATTTCGAGCGTGCTACAATCCGCGATCAAAGACACCCTTTCCTTCAATGTTTTGTCCAGTTTATGTTGTCCAGTGCATTGCCGTACTTTGTTGTCATCTGTCGAAGGTAGACATTAAGACAGATTGCGTTACCTCCGTGAGGTAGTTGCGTCTTATAGCTTCCAAGCCCCGCGTTTTTCGTGAGTGTTTCATGAGTAAATAGAAAGACCAGAAGTACACTTTAGTTGACTGTTTTTCCCGTCTCCTTGTATCGCTCGCCTTTCACTGCCACATCCGGAGAAACGTGTTAAAGCGAGTGAAAAAAATGTGCATTTCGCTTCCCAAAAAAACCTCCTTTCATCTCCACACAAGTACCCTGCCAGTAAAACCCTGGCTGCAAGAAAATGGCATGGACCTTGGGGTAAACACTGTTTAATCTACAACAAAGGCGGAGAACGTAGAACACCTCTTTGTTCACTTTAATAATGCCGTAATGACGGGTTCTTCTGGAATGTTCTGCAACGCACACTGGAGAAAAATCTCCCGCTTGCATCAGACGGGATTATGTACTTACCTGTAACGAACGCAGAAGGAAGGAAGAAAAAACTTTATTTTGCCCTATATTGTTTTGGCACGTTTTGGGACGTCTTCAGAGGTGTCTCGTTGCATTCCCAGGAGTCTTCTCCGTCGACTTCGTCCTCTTTTACCCAATGGACGGTTGCCCTCAGTCCAGAGCTCTGCTGGCCATTGCCGCCTTTGAGCTCGCTGTACCAGACCCTGCTGGTTTTCGCAGCGGTCGCTGGACAGAAGAATCTCCTATTGCTCCGCACTCGGGTTTCGAATTGTAGTGACCACGTCTATGTTTTGACAGGCCCATAGCAGTATTGCAAAACGGACGCATAATTATCATACGACACAGTTTTCGTGCTAGATTTACAAGCAATGTGGCGCAGTGTAATGACTTTCTGGCAACGCGACCATGGGACCCGATTTGTACACAAATATTTTGAGAACAGCGTTGCAAAAAGTATGAAGTACTGATCGACAGAGGCTACAGCGAAGAAACTGCCGCCCTATTTAAAAACCTGAGGTAAAGTTAGGAGTGCTATAGGTTCGTGAAAGCATGGCGTGCATTTGTTCCAAAATATCATACATGTATTTTAATGTATTGTAGTTTCTTGTGTTATTGTGTTATAATGTATTGTATATTGCATTGTATAGTATTGTTTTGTAGTGTTTAGTTATATGGTATCCTACCGACTTAAAGGCATAAAGATAAAAATCTGGGGCTTGCGCAGGTGGTTAAGGTGCTCGGCTGGGGATCCAAGGAATTAAGGTTGAATACTCGGTGAAGAAAATATTTATTTTTAACTGCGATCCCAGGCATCATGGCCGATGAAGCCACCTGGTGATGACGTCACAATATCGTGAGAAAGTGTAACACTTCTCATAGGTGGACCGTCATGGTCATGGCCGCAAGTACGAGCCATTAAAGGCTTTTGCCTTAAAAGGCTCTGTGAGACATTTACAGTGGATGAAATGGGTTCTTGAATACATCGCGCTTATGAAACCCGTTTTTATGATATTTAACCGATTTATGATATTTAGCCGATGACGCCACCAGGTGATGACGTCACAATATTGCGAGAAAGTGTAACACTTCTCAAGGGTGGACCGACATGGTCATGGCTGCGAGTATGAGCCATTCATCAAGGCTTTTGCCTTAAAAGGCTGTTTAAGACATTTACAGTGGATGAAATGGGTTCCTTGAATATATCGCGCTCATGAAACTGGTTTTTATAATATTTAGCCGATGACGCCAACAGGTGATGACGTCACAATATCGCGAGAAAGTGTAACACTTCTCATGGGTGGACCGACATGGTCATGGCTGCGAGTATGAGCCATTCAAGTCTTTTGCCTTAAAAGGCTGTTTAAGACATTTACAGTGGATGAAATGGGTTCCTTGAATATATCGCGCTCATTAAACCCGTTTTTATGATATTTAACATTAGGAACGCTTCACCAGCGATTGATGGTACTGCTAAATTTTGAAGGGCTTCCGCATGATAAAAAGAAGCGGCTGACTTCCGCTGCATATAATGGTCTTGTACACGTGTTCGATACCACAGTCTTTTCACGGCTAAGTACTGTTGTAGCACACACGCCTGCTACTTATGCGGTACAACACATGAAAGACTAAACAGTTATTTAGGGTATCACGTCATAGCAATAGCTGCCAATCGAGATATAAAACCTCGCTTTAACAAGCCATGTCAACGTGCCCGCGTAGCCCAAAGGTAATTGTATGATAGAGAATGGAAGGTCCTGGCAGGCTCAGTCTATATCCCACTCTCATTTGAAAGGAGAGGCAAAATGGGGCAGCTCCTGCACAGCTTTATGTCAGGAAAGCCAGCATCCAATCAATGCACGGCCATGTCAGCGACCATCTGCCAGCGCCATACTCATGATTTTTACTGACAGTGCTGAAGACGACGCTAACACCACCGACGCCGAATTTTCTGGCGAAGGAGACCATTAACGCTATTGGTGTTAAAATAACGCGCCAACACACATTCGCGTCCTACGTTCAGGACACTAAACAATGCCCTTATAAAAGGCGACATTCTCCAGACACACCACAGTCACGTCCACTTCTCTGGTCAGTTTTATTTTGGGGCAAAGTGAATCAACAGATTACTGCATGAAGCCAGCATGCGAGCCATCTATCGGCCGCCCCGATATATTTTGCTGGAAAACTTTACGCTCATCTTACAACGTACTCTATGAGGCAGTAACAAAGATACCAACGATGTCAGAAATTTGAATATATCTCGGCCACAGAGATAACACGCTTTCGTTGGCAGGAGAGTACGCCATATTACCGTCACAGTTTATTTCACGCAAGCTGGGTTTACACCATAGCGGAAAAACCCAAAACAGCGGTGGAAAGCGGCCATACAAGAAAATGTGGCATGGTGTCGAAAGGGCATTAACACCTAAAGTTAGACGCCTCATATGTCCATTTATTACAGCTAAGCGGCGCGTTCATATCAACAGTAAAATCACTTGCCGCTTTAGAGCACATAAAAGTTATGCGCGTTGAAAACACTGATTTAGTCCATGCCAGTCTACCAGCGATGGGGTAGCACAAGTGTGACGATCTTGCTGTGCAATTTTTGGAATATTCCTTTCAGTCCAAGTAAGGAGACCAGTTTCACAATCGCTGCAGCGGCGCCAGATGGTGAACGAAAAACGGCACACGGCCTAGTCGCACAGAAAATGGCGTACGCTGGCGATATTCGAACAGTTTCAACATAAGGTGAATCGCACTGTGCTTCTGTCACGATAGCTATTCAAATAACGTCCACTGAGTATGCAGTTCAACGCGCTGCGGTGTAACCCACATCGCGTTTTTGTCATTTTATACAGGGATATTTTCTGAAGTACTAACCGCAACTTGTATTCGGCGCTCTAGTTAAGGGCAAGACAATAAAAAAGCAATTGGGCAGAAATTTTGAGACGCACTGGAGCAAACCAGTCTTTCAACACAACACGCTTATTTCAACGGATAGTGTAGTATGAGTAAAGCTGCAAGTTAACTCTGAGCAAATAGTTGTATCACGTAACTTTCAGTGTACCTTCAATTACTTTGCTTATTTCAACGGACAGTGTAGTAAAGCTGCAAGTTAACACTGAACAAATAGTTGTATTGCGTAACTTTCAGTGTACGTTCAATTACTTTACAACGAAAAAGCCCACGTATTTTAGAGCATCCAGCTGTTATGAAAGGTACACCCCACAATTAGTCTTCAGGTCTGCTGCACGAAATTCTGTTCTAAAGCTGTTCATAATGAACCATAAGACAAATACTAAATAACAAAACTGAACGCACGAACCACAAATGACGTGGTAGAAGGATGCGAGTGTGGAGAGAGGGGACCGCGGAGATCATAGAAGTCTTGATTTCAGTTGAAGAAAGTGCACTTTTTCTCGGAGTTCATGCCAGGGCCTTCGGGGCAATTGAAGGCTTTGGCGAATGGCGCAAAGTTGGCCATCGCCTTATTGCAGTTCCCACCGTAGAGATTAGCGGCGTCGGTTTTTGCGCAGCTAAACAGGCAGGCGGTGATGAAGAACGTCTTTTCTTCGGTCAGTTCCTGCAAAAGACGGACCACACAACGAATAGAAAATATATTGAGTTTTAATACGGCGACTCTGAAGATTACAAGAAAAATTTGTTTATTCATAACAACTGTATTACATAAATCATACAAGAGGAGGTCCCATAGCACAAAGCTGTATCGAGACCTCCTGCTGTATCGGGATGTCCTGTATTTATATTGGTGGCTTAATTTTTAACGATTCATTTTTTTCTTCCTTGTTTTGAGTTCCAATCAGCTTGATCATATTAGGTAGAATTTCGATCGTTGAGCAGCGCCCTGTAATTGCGGCACGGTTTGACATAGTAAAGGGCTTAGGTGGTAGCAGACCTATATAGGTGGACTGTGTAAAAGGAAAAATAAACCCCACAAAGAGGCAGCCTTGCGCAGTCAAGCTGTCATCTAAAACGACTGACAAATATCACAGAAATCGGCATGTTAAATATTCTCAGGTGAATAATTTTATAGGTTTATGTGTACAAATATGAAGTCAAGTCTTACTCCCTGTCCAAAAGAGTAAGTCTCAATGAGACAAATCGTTTGAGACTATCCGGAACTCGACGCGACAGTTTGGTGGGGTATGGTTTCCGCTAAATAAATCCACATATTCACGGTTTCGAGGCCGAAAAGTCGGCGATGCGAATCTAAGAAATACTTCACACATTCATACATTAGCAATTTTGTTCTTTAGAACGTAAGTGGGCGCGTTTCTCTTCGGAGCGATCACATTTCACCGCAGCATATTCTGAACAGTCGGCATCAGCCTACAGCGCTACCTCTATGCACAATTAATCATCTGCTCTCATGTTCTTGTTCCACGTTTGCTTCATTTTAAGCTTCCCTCCTGACTCTCTACCGGTAACGAGTCGTTCATTTTTCAATAACGCGCTTGTGTTGTGCCCCATGTCGAAATCCTTCAACTACCAGTCACTGCTTTCCTAGTTTCTTCGTTGTTATAAATGAGTAGCTGGCATCACACCAGTCGGCGCCGCATCTCGTCGACCTCACTTCGATTCGGTGATGTGGGCGCGTTCCTCTTCAATGCGATCATATTTAAACGTAGCAAATTACTCAACAGCTGGCGCCAGTTTAGAGTGACCACTCCAGCGTTCTTTGTCTGCGCAATCCTCCACTCTCATATTCTTGTTACACGTTCCCTTCATTTGACGGTTCTTTCCTTCCTCTCCACAGGCGACGCGTCGTACCTCTTTCATTCACGCCCTCATGCCGTGCCCACTGATCCTCCCTTCTTTTGATGCAACTACCCTAAACCTTCTACGTTCTTAAGCCTTCGTCATAACCTCCTTCTTGCTAGGTAGCCAGTGGTAATTTGGCTTCTTTCCTTTCCGTGGCATCCACCTTCTTGATGCGCAATCTTCCCTCCTCGCCATATTCATCAGCCAACCGTTGCCTCTCATGCTCTTCTCTCTCCCTCAAATATGGGACGGATTTCAATCTCTCTGCTCTGCCACCTGGTAGACATCAATCAATGCAGGTAGCGCTGCGTTGTGTGACTTTCTGCCACAGAAATACCAGTAACAAATGCTGCAACGCAGAATTACATGCGCTATCGCGATGAAAGCATACTCTAATAATTATCCGCACTGGAAAAGCCTGTGCAATGCTACCCTAGGCCGCTCAGGCAGAGAATGACACTGGCATGCATGTATATGTGCACAAAATTACAGAAATGTCTATGGCAGATGGACACCGATAGTTCTACAGAGAGTGTAACGTAACAAGACAGCATGACACGCCAAGAGCTGTAAACATGGGCAGATAAAATGGAATGGGAGGATAAGATGACAATTTATTTATCGGGAAAAATGTAACCTCTGTCACATTCCACTCCTATTCTGCAGAAGCGTATTGACACTGCTTAGTTAAAAGGCCATTATATCTACGTCGGGCGACCCCTTGACATAATGTCCGATTGGGATCCAGCGTGCAACACTACGCCTACTCCGTAGTGGGATGGATTCAAAGTACAGTGCATTTCAGCGTGATAGCTGATCTCTAAAAATCTTTGCGTTAAATGTAGTCAATCACAGGTAGACGCCTCCACTAAAGTGATTTTGTATGTGCCATGAGGAATTGTCTCTCACCGGTAACGAAGTGAACGTTTAAAGGTAGTCGGTGAAAACTGCGCTGGGGTTGAGGGGAAAGTTCAACACAGTTGACCCTTTAGTGCCTTTCAATTGATGAGACGCTGTTGTAAAGTCATATTTCCGCCTTTCACCTTTCACATTACCCTCGTCGTACCCAGCACAGCTGTTGCACTTTCCTTTGTAGGATTCGTGCTTCCCGCAGTTTTCTTCTGCGCGGCCGCCGCTTAATCCACGTGGTGTTCTATCCGGTTTATGTTTTCCTGCCTCATGTGACGTATAGACTAACACCGATCTGTGACGTAAGCACGATGCAGTGGCGCTTTTGTCGCCAGGCTGGGCCGAATGGGGGTGAAAAGTAGTGTTAGCGCCCATAGCAATACATGGAACTGAAAGATTTCAAAGCAGTTTTCTCATTTCACAAGGCACATGTGATGTCGTTATTTAGCACAGAGCAACCATGAACATCTTAGAACAGATCGTAAAAGCATAAAATCTCATTACCGAGGCGAATATCTTTAAAACACCGCGAAACGTATGGGGGTGCAAGTTGAAAGGGCGACCCATAGCAATACATGTAAACACAAGTTACCGGAACCTTTTGCTCGGTTCAGCAGCATTGAACCCTTCTCATTTTTTGGAGAACATCTTTTTCGACGCCCCGACGTCATGTTGCACGACACACTACCATCTCTTGCAAGTAATGCCAGTGTGACGACTTGCGGGGTCGTTCACAGCACGATAAACTGACCGCGCACAGTTGCAGACGACCATTCACCACCGGCGTTGTTGCTAGCAGACGCTCCGGAGCTGGAGGCGGCCGCGGTGGGTATCGCCAGCTGCGCTGACGTCTGCTGCAATGCACGAATCTCGTTCGGTCCGTATTTTCGTATGGCGGTTTAGAACTGCTTTTTAGTGTAAATCTGTCTAGGACGTATCACTGGAGCGACAGTATTATCAAACTTATTCACCCTATGATGCAGCATTTCAGACTGCAATCAAAACTGCGTCATTCGCTACACTCAGCTTGCCTTTTGGCAGTGTCTGGATTCATACCACAGGTTATTCGGGGAGTTTTAAAAGTAGACTGCCTCAGTAATGACGCACCATACTTTTGTCACACACTTCCTCAATGCGCTGGTCAACGTTTACCGACCGGCCACAGCTTCTGATACTGTGCGAAATGAGAAAAAGGTTCTTGTAAGTTGTGTTTACATGTATTTCTATGGGTCGCCCTCCCAACTCGCAACCCAACTTGTTTCGCGGTGTTTTAAAAATACTTAGTCTCGGAAATGAGTTTTCATATTCTGAGGGTCTGTTCTAGAATTTTCATAGTTGCTTTGTACCGAATAACGACATCACAAGTGCGCCATGAAATGCGAAAACTGCTTTGGATTATTTTGACTCCATGTATTCCTATAGACGTTAACCCTATTTTTCACCCCCAGTCGGCTGCGGCGCCGCGAGCGCCCCTTTGTTTGTAAACATGGTGTTGGTCTATAGGACTCTGGACGATTTGTTTCTGTCGTTCAGCCACATCTCACACCGCCAGCTCCCCGAAGAGCACAGGAGAGCTTTGCAATTTTGCCGCTGACATCCTGCTGTACATATTTGCATTTACTTCACGTTGTGAACTTTTTATATATTGTGCCCATCTTTCCTTTTTTTATTCTTTTATGCGTCTAGCTAGTGTTCGTCTCTTTTTTTGTGTGACTCTTTTCTAAATCATTTTGGCGGGAAATGAAGCGTAGTGTGTTTCGTGGGGGTCGCATTCCGTCTTACATGCTTGAGGACCTGTTGCGCGCTTTCGCTGGTGGATAGTAAGGCAATTCACGGGAGGAGGATGAGGGATCCGGGCATCCCGTCGTTGGCTTCTACGGGGCCGCTGCCTGGTTCCTGTGGAGCTCTTTTCTATCCCTTTCTCCTGCCTCAGTAGGCGGAGAGGTATCCTTAGTACTTGACTGTATTTGGGCCACAGCTCCGTCCAGGCGTCCCAATACCATTTCTCATTGGTGCCTTTGGGCCGAGCGCGAACCATCCGACACATCGTAACTGTATGCTACTGTTCCTGCAATGACTGATAAGAGTGTCTAGTGTTGGTCACCCCCTCTCTAGCAAAGAGGCCACCCTTCGGTCCCCGTGAGAAAGATCGCAGCATGTCATAGTGTGCTTACGGCGCACATTCTTGATTACTTCCTGCGCGCCGCAGAATCTTGCTCCTCGCAAGCTCCCTTGAAGCGGTGACTGTTTGTGTGTGTCGCTAGAAGGCTGTGTTCAATAAAGGTCTTTTAGCGAACTTGGCGAATTGTTTTACTGCAACAAATTGCTCTTCTCCCTGCAGAGCTTGAGCGCGATGCGGTGTTTCAGCGTGTTCGTGGGGACAGTTTATCGTTTTTCGGCTTGCGCGATGCTCGAACCCGCGGTGGCTGGTGGCCTGCGCCCTATTAGAGATCATGCTTTCAAACCGCGCGTTGAAGGCGTGGTCTGGAAAGCCATGGTGTGTTGAAGGGTTGGAAGGCAGGTTGAAGGAAACGCTTCGTTGAGTATTTCTTATAACAGTTTCACTTCCGAAGTGGCAAAATTTATTTTCGGTGAGAGGTATAATCAACAGCAGACGGCGCAAGATTCGTGTTCCGTTGAGCAAAGCGGACGCTGCAATGCTCCATTGAAAGGTAAGCCCAACGTTTGGAATTGCGCCGCTGAATGGAGCCAGGCCGGGTGCAGCGTTAGATTGCGGCCTCTGTTGAAACACTTATAGTGAGCAGCCCCTTCGTGTTTTCATTGAACCAGTTCGACGTGCGAAAGTGGGGAAAGGCGCCTGCGCGTGTGCCGGATGGTGAGGCACCGAATGAAGCGGAGTTAAGCAGCGTAGCGGTAGGCCTAACGTTCTCAAATTGTGCCTCCACGGCAAGCCAGGCAAACCCTATGAATTCCTTATGGCTACTATTGAAATGAGTACGTGTACGGCGGGGCCTTCGCGTCACCCTCCAACAGTTTCCGCTTGCTACTGAGAATGAAAAGCCTGCACGGGTTCTTCACATTAGTGGAAGTCTGGAACTTACTGCTAGCTTTTGCTTCGCTCTGACGCAACACTGTTAACACCGCACCGATACAAGTTCTTGTTCTTACCTCATCGCACCCCTAAGCTGAGGAATATTTTTGCCTTGATTTGGTAGCCCTCAAGGGTATGCTTCACACCATGTCTTGTGTTCGTCTGGTCGGAAGTTGTCATCCTAAGTGTTTTTGCTTGCATCTGTTTAGGCGGAAAATGTCACCGTAAGTATTATTGCGTTTTCCTTCTTAATCACGTCGAGCCGGCAGTCAAGAGCGCTTGCGAGGGCGGCAGAAAAAAAGAAAATAAAGAAAAGCAGCAGGCATACTGTTTTAAGGATTCATTGCTTCGGTCATTCGTAGGATCATATGCCTGCGTTCTAACGAGCATCTTTAGTGCATTCTTAGTGAAGTATCTATAGCTTGCGCCCCCCTCTGTGCTATTCTTCTTATGTGTCCGTACTGATGTTCGCTCTTGTCAGAGGAGATAGCTTTTAGACATTTTTATTCAATTAAGCAATCTGAAGTGTAGTTTTCTATTTTGTTTCAGTGCGTATATATAACATCTTTGCAATTCGCAACCTTGCCGGACGGCCTGACTGTGTGTGTGTGTGCATGCACATTCTAGAACGTATTGATTTTAAGTGATCCCTTTTTCAAGGCCGCAGTTTCCGGCAAAAAAAAAAATGTTTTCTTCCGTGCGAATGAGCCAAAGAGCATTTTGTCTCGTCGGACATTTCTGAAGGGTATTCTTGTGGCTTTCAAGCAAAAACTGTCATGCACACGGTGTTGAAATATTTAATTATCTTCTTTTCACCATAGCTTTAGGCTCACTATTCCGTGTGGCAAATTATTTTTCTGGACTAGACTTCCCTGTCGTGAATGACAATCGTACATGTCTTAGTTTTCCCCGTCTAAAATCAGTACAGAAGATTTTTCGTTGTCGAAACAAACTTTCCGTGTGGGTTTTGAAAGTGAATATGTTGTGACAAGAGAAAGTTCTGTACTAACATCAGAAATATCTGTAATTACGAAATAAATGTACTCCATAACTAAAGAGTGAAGACAAGTACGTCTGAAAGAACTTTAGACCTATAAAAAAGTAATACAAAACTGCAGACAATTAGGATTCACGTCAAAAAAACAGAATATTCTGTCATATTTTTACACAGTTCTGAAGTTTTTTCGACTGGGTTTTATCAAACAAAATTGCATTTTTGCGACCCACCGTCTTCGCTCTCGTCCTTTTTCAGTGCTGACTCATTGTGTTTGGGCGTTCGGCATTGTATATTTGCTCTGAAATACAAGTCCACAGTGCCGAGCATAATATTTTTGAACGCGTTTTAGCTATCAAACTGTTGTTAAACCCTACCCAAAGAGATTATGAAGCCCTCCATAATTTTTTACCCGATTCCACTGGTACATCTTTTCATGAAACTAATCAACCCTTCCATTTTCTGAGCAGAATGCGTAGGAAAGATTCGAATGTCAAAGAATGCTAATTGAAAATTTTGCAAATTTTCATGTTTGCCGGGGCATTCAGTATCTTGGTCTTCAGTTTCTGTATTCTACATATTTTGGATTGCTATGAATGCTTTTTGGAATCGAAGACAAATCTGTCGTTCTGTGCCCAGAAACTTCATGCTGAGCACGCACCTGTAACTATTGTCAGTGGTAGTGTTTCTTTTCCATCTCCTTTTGAAGCCATGCATGCTTGAATAAAAGCTCTTTTTAAGGTTACTTCCTCAGTTCCTGGTATGGTGTGTGTCTTCAGGCTTTCAGTACGCACGGTAGAGCCGTGGCGAAGGCAGCCATTGTCATTGTCAGGTTCGACTGAATTTTTTATTTACGAAGAGTAAATACTGCCGCCACGCCTCTCATTTTGTTTCCACTCGACACGGTGATACGTTGCGCGTGGCTGCGACATGTGTGTATAGTGGCATCACTATGTATTATTGCCGGTATTCAGCAGGATGTAAAGGCAGCAACCCGATGCGCCTTTTTCTCACGTTTTCGCCCTATTGTTTCAGCACTACTTTTTAAAGTTGTAGGTACAATATGCCAAGCTAATATATCACACCTTCTAGGGCCTTTTACGCTTACAGAGTTCCACCAAATAGTACAGTTCCGCCTACATTTGACCAACACAGCGAGAACGATAAACGTAACACTCATCGGACCGCTGCCTTTGCCTCTCTCAGGACGTCACTGAGTTGAGAATCCTGCGCTCTGTCCATGCACAAAGCTGCTGCTGTACACAGCGTATCAATTACTCGGCAGAACCAAACCGTTGCACGCAGTGGCAGTGCGCACTCCTAATTACGAAATTGAATCGAGCCTTATAGAATTGGTAAAGGCTGCCGTAAAAATATCTCATATTAATCGCAAATGAACGTTTTTTTTGCCGTAACCATCCGCTCTCTATACCAACCTTAATTGCTCCGCATATTTGCTCCCGGTACATGCCATAACTGTACATTTTTTGGAGAGTGCAAGTCTACCCCAAATGAACTGCCGCAGCCAACAGCATATGCTCCGTTTTCCTTGGGATGAAAGTTTAAGATTTTGCACTCAAAATCGAACCTCGTTTATGGAGGACGCTTGAGGAAAAGCCATTTACTCCGGTTTAGATACATTCGTGTTTAGCGTGAACGAATTATTCGAAATGCATTCTGGACATTATTTATTGTATTTGCCTGTTCTGTGGGAAGCATTGTATTGCACAGACAGAATCATGCGTCAACAATAGGACAAGAAAGCATAGATAAGCTGTAATTGGGAACACAGTAAGGAAACCTTCGCTACGTTACCGCAAGCTCGAAGGGATGCTGCTGCGTTTACAATTTCTCGACTACGATAAAACGGCTGCTCTGTATTCAATTCCTTTCAACAATAATTTCGTAATGGTACAAAAATAAGGCAGCGAAGAAGGACAATATAGTTGGAGGAACACGGTAGATTGTTCTGCTTTTCGGTCACGCATTGCTTTATAAAAGAACTCAGCTGCCTTTCAAAATATACAGATACTGAAAAACAACAAACTTAAGCTGAATATGGAGACCTGTAAGTCTTGAGCCATCAAGAGTTCTCGTGGGTAGTGTGCCAGCATATCATGTTTCCTACCAAAAAAAGGACTTTCTCTGCATAGCAGTGGGCCGATGACATGAAAAAGGGTGTGCACGAATTGAAAACAATGATCAATTTGTCACTATAGCATCATTCTGTTTTATGTCAACCTTCGGTGAAGTTTCTCTGCTATCGTTTAAAAAGATGCTTGAAGAATGAACACCGTAGTTAAGAAATGATGAGGTAGAGCCTCAATTGAGTAGCCTTCGAAAACTCCGTTTTTTTACTGAGAAACAAGTAACATTCATCCGCCGACTATATGTACTCACCACTTGTGCATTTAGCGCGTCTTTGCATATTAGTGCCCTCTGGAAACCTGATATATTATTCGAACGTGCAAGCAGAATATTCCTTTAGGTGGCATTTCGGTGAATCACTACTTCCATACCTCCGATAGCTGGGTGTCGTTCTCGTCGTGGTCCCGCTTGAAAGCTGCGTATGCCACCTCCATGGCAGGGACTTCAGGGAGGACGCTGGCACCGGCGGTGGGCAAACAGCCATGAACACGTGCCGTGAAGCGAGGCTTCACCGTCTCGCTGAGCCAAGATGACACGATTTTTCCTTGAGGGTCAACCTGTCAGCAAAAAGCTGTCTTTATGAGTACATCAGCAGTATATAGCTGCAAATTGGAATGAAGTTTCAAAACCGGCATGTTCTCATTCCAACCTCAAGTGACTGATCTCAAGAACAAACGAGAATTTGATCTCTTATATATTGCATGCTATAACACCCATACTTTGCTCTGATGCAAGAGTTCACTAACACACAATGCCCAGCACGTGCATTTTACGCCTTTTTCTTGGTCCTGAGTCGCGAGTAGCAGCAGGCAAAGTCTAAATGTCTGCTCCAGCATCGCTTCCATTTCCTTATCTCTGATGTACCGATTTCTCGAAACAGCCCCATTGAGGTGGAGTAGGAGTTAAGGGTCTCGACTGCTGTGTTCAATGGTGCGGGTTTAAATCCCGGCAACGGCGGCCACTTTTCAGAAGAGGGGAAACGCCAGATGTCCAAGTGCTGTGTGATGCCAGTTCACGTGAAAGAACCCGAAGTGGTCAAAATTTCCGGAGCTCTCCACTGCGGCGTCTCTCGTCGCCTGAGTCGCTTTGGGTCGTACAATCCCCTTAACCAAAGCAAATCAATTTCTCGTACATATAATATATTAGCATCATCAGGAGCTTCAGCCCGGATATGCCCACTGCAGGGCAACCGTGTCTCCTAGTGGCAAACTGCGATCCAGATTTTTCTCTACTGCTGGAGTCCCCTAGTGGCCATTGCGGCACTCGGTCAGTAGGATGACTGCGGCTACCACCGCTACAAGTGCGGAAAGCAGCTAAATTGCCCCCGTCTCGAAGGGAACCTGCTGAGTATCTTATTTGTCACTACGATAAAAAGGCTGGTCTTTACTCGATTCCGTGCGAAAATAATTTCTTATCAGTAATAACAAATCTGAAACAGCAATATTCGTGCAAATGAACAAACACAGCAGATTGTTCTGCTTCTTGTTTGTGCGTTTTAGCATCACATTTCGCAGTGTAGCAGTGCTTTTGTTTCTTTTCTTCAATCATTTAGGCAATGACAGGTATTCGAGTGAAGTCATGGGCACGGTTATGTTGTGCAGAGCGCAGCTTCACCAGTGCAGGCCAGAGCATATAACGTTAAGCCAATTTGGTGTACCAGCAGCTTTTGGCCGGTTTCGGGCACCACTGAATGGCCGGCACTGTGGTGTAGGTGAATACCTTCTATCTGAAGCGAGAACGCGGTCTGAATGTAGCGTATTTGATATGCGCGAGAACCTCAGCTTCGCGCTTGAGCATCAGTCCTCTTAGCGTCGCTCGCGCTCCAGCGTAGGGCATTGAAAAATGCATATTTTCCGTGAAAACAAAAAGTGAAGGTTAACGTACATGGCACTCTACCAGAACTGTTGCGACCAGCTATATGGCAAACCTACAATCAATTCGTATGCGATGCTCAGTAATTTGTATTTTCTGGGAAGTTCTAAGAGGGACGTAATACAATAATGGACATGCGTTGCCAATCGTTCCTAAAATAAACTATCGCAACTCGCCCAGTGAGCGCCCCCAAGTTTTTAGGTCGGCGCACAGTAAGTTATACCCCAGTCAAAGCGTGCAAGTTAAATGCCCTTTGGGGGAGTGCACATCGCAGCTCGTAAGACACTTTACACCATGCAGTGTTAAACGAGAAAGCGGAGTGCACTCGCATTAGCACTCGTTGGTACGGAACTGGCCACTCAAAAACCATATTTTAAAAAAAGAAATTGGAACCTCCAAGCGTCCAATTCAGAGTTCTTTTTAAAATAGTAAAACACACAAACATGCTTACAATTTGACACCGGGCCATGATTCGGAGACTCCTCACCAACAAACACCATGAACAACCCAACGTTACTAGAGTTTGGTTCTAGTAACTTTGTAACAATCACCGCCCCCTAACTGAAAATTACGTGGTAGTGGAGCACCACGATTAATTTGGAAGTTGCGTACACGGTTACATCATGTTTTTGTTATGAGATATAACAAACGTCGCTATTATAAAACAATCCCTAAAATAAAATATGTAACAACATGTAAAAGGAACTTGTATACATATCTTATTACGTAATACATTTGTGACGAAGAAATTCCTGACGGCAAGGCTAGGCAGACAACCATTAAAGTCAGTTTTATGAACGCACTCCGACCTGAGTGCCCACTTTGGCAAGCGCTCTTATGTTACGCCGTTTAGCAGCGGTGGAGTACACTTTTCGTTAGTGGTACTCAGCGTAAGTGCACTTTAATTTACTCGCTTGACAGGGGTATTAGCCATGCTTACAAGGACGCCACGGGTGAAGTAATTATTTGCTGATTGCTTTGAATAAAATATATATTCGACTCAGAAGCACCGAAAGGGCTTTTTGTTTTCTTAACTTACGTAGGTGTTTCAGCTTCGATGCATGCGCAAAGCTGAAACAATTAGTGCAATCAATGTTCCCACCCACGCAGGTATGAACCACTGCCGATCAGATATATTTTCTCAGTTGCATCTAAAACAACTTGCCTGTTGCAAATATCGCTCTAGTATGCGACAGCTGTATCGCGATAAACAATTATCTTAATTGGAGTACGCTGGTAATTGAGCGTTCGCAGTGTTTATCACCTTTTTCTTGGTCGCTAAGTTCTTTAGGTGGATTCACGGCCGCAGCGGGGATGGGGCGACATAGGGAAATTGGGAGGGGGAGGAAGGATGCGTACATGTACATTAATCGTCACCCTCATCACACGTTTTGGAAATTATGCTTCAAACGTGGCACTGGTTCTTTTCGAATTCATCGGGGCTGACTGAAACAACAATCAGTGAAATTCATTCTTAGCTGTTACGGATTCAGAACGCGTGCTGGGATTAATTATATAAATGGTGTCATTACTTTACCCCAGGCTCTTTTTGTAGATCGCCTAGGCCTTCTGCCTGTGTTTGCTTTAAATGTCGTCAAAGCGAGCTTTTTAGATCCATTATCCGCTGTGGATCTTGCTGTTATCCCTTTCAAAGAACACAAGACAATTATGCCTATGGAATCCTAGTCGTGCGTGGTTGTAAACAGGCATTGCTCGAAACGCTAAGGCAGATTTTTGTTTCTGTATACATGTTGTTCGTTGGTTGGCCCTCACACGTAGTGCATTACATGATTTGGTATCTGAAATACAATTCCAAATGAGAAATGTTCTGCAGCTGAAGCTCCTTGAGCCATCACAGATATTCAAAAATGACTCTGATCAGTTCTGCACACGTTCTTAACGCATAGTACGCGAAATGCGCGAAAATCCATTTGCAAATCCAGTAGCGACGCTTCATGACAGCTAGACGTACTAGCTTGAAATTCTTAGTGTAATTAAGTAATTTGCTGTACAGACACACCACTGTTCTCAAGGGTGCCATAGCAAATAAAAAATAATGGGGGATACTTAAGCTCCGCCTTAAGATGATGACGCTGTACAGTAGGCTAGCAACCTACATATCAAGCCGCGCTTTAACCAACTTGTACAAAAGCGCCTGTGCGACCTAGGGTAACGTGAAAGAAAGGGTCCGGCCAAGCTGCTTCTAATATCACCCTCCCATATGATAGAAGAAGCCTGAGTTGGCACATCCTGCCAAACATAACGACAGGCAACCCTACGTCCAGTCAGAGCTCAGCCATGCCAGCTACGCCTGTCAGCGTCATGCACCGAATTTTCAGTGAACGGCACCTTTAACGCTGTGGTGGTAAATGAAACAGTGACAACAACTTCACTTTTACACCTGTGTTTAGCGACGTCATGCAGGCGTAAAGCAGCAAAAGAGCGGCTCTCAGCCAATTTGGCCGAGAGATTCGGCGGTGAAGTTGCGCGAGATGCAAATTTACGAGAAGCGATCTGGCCAAGAAAAACTGTTTGGATGCAGGCACCTGAAATGTATGAACGTGTGAAAGAACCTGCATGTCCGCTTCGAAACAACGATCCTTAAGAAATTGGTTGTCAGCTACTCTTTAGAGAAATAAGTGCTACAGTATGTTTTTTTGAAACCTGCATCGCGAAATCTTTTACTGGCTATAATAAATGTGAATGTGCTCATGGCAACAACAGCCATTCAAGCGAATTTGTGACAATAAATTGGCTACAAAAAATTCTTCATAAAAAAACTTTTCCTGAGAACATTATGGCTATTATGCTGCTATAGCGAACAGTCAAAAGTTTCCAGAAGAGCAACTCCCGCCGTCGAAAACAGTCACTGGCGGCACATTCCGGCAAACCGATGCCTGAGTCACGCAGACATTGCTGAAATCCTGTCGCCAAATATCTAATGCTATTGACGCTTCATGGCCACCGCTTTGTCCCTAAAAGTGACCAAGGGTAGAGTAAAATACTCAAAATGGATAATCAGTATCGAACTCCTTGGCTACTTTGACTATCCTGTCCATATTCATCACGACGTTGCCCACCTTTGTGGGGGTTCTTATTAAGCCGTCGAGCCTCTTCTGAGGTCTAGGCCGCAAACACCGAGCTCCCGCGATCAAACACCACGGGCAGCCGTTCTCACGGCCGCAAAGTGGTAATGCGAAGTACGACACAACACAGAACAGGACTTTGCCCGGAACCAGATGTTTATTGGGTTTTCCCAAAAAGAACGCTGGTGAAGGTCTTGCTGGCGACCCTATCCTTTTGGATGGGGCCGGACACTTCGAAGGGCAAGATGGCGACAACAAAGAAGTATAGCGGGGAGGTATTTACCTTGCGTCCTTCCGTTGTCGCGGCTCGCTGTCGTCTCTCCGGCGGTAGCCGGTTCCCGCCGATCTCGGCACATCTTGCCCTTTGTCCTTTTTCTGCCAATGAGCGTCGCGTCTGCGACGCCTAGCGGTGCGCTCCTGCGCCCGGCGAGGGAAGAGGGAAACGCGGCGCTATCGAGCAACCCGTTTGGGTTACTCAACCTCGGAAGAGAAGGAATACTTTGGTCCCCTTCATCCTCCGCGGCGCGCAGCGTTTCGGAGGGATGCGCGGTTCTCCGCGATCGCTACACTCCTCCTCCCTAAAGACCGAACGTCACCTGAAATCAGGCGACGGTAGGCCGGCAACAACTTCCTTGCCGCCTTGTTGTTTTGCATCCAACGCTCCAACGCCGCTGTCCGGGTGGCTAGTTGGGAAGGGATGGCCGGGTAGTCCGGTCTTCCGTACAGTTCTTCACAGCGCAGGTGTAAGCGCCGCCACGGCGGTTTCGCGACGTCCAGTGCCTAGAGGGTTGGTTGCGCCATAATCTTTCCGTTCGCTGCTCCACAGCTACTCTGTCTGCCGTGAAGCACGAATTAAGTCCCTTGCCTCGAAGCTCGCGATGATCCCATGGCACCGCTCGTCGGTACGCCGATCGCATGGAAATGCTGTCACACAGCTGCGACGACCGCGGTCACACCCACACGCGCGCAAGCACGCACACACGCCACTTGCCGGAAACACGGCGGCGATATCCGAAGCGCTTATCTCGAGAAGTGTCCCTCCATGGCGATCCGGCGCTCGAGAGGCAGCACTGCAGCCGGCAGCTGCTGCTCCTACAGCCGTCCAGAACCGTCGCCGGGCGCTGCTTCCTGACGGCTGGGCGGCGGCGACTTGGGTTGTGGCACGGCCGGTCTCCAGGGAGTGCGCGCTTCTGTTGTGGCAGCTAGAGCTGCGACCGTCGCTGGCACCCAAGGCTTTGTTGCTGCTGACTACCCGATGCTTGAGATGTCGACTGCGTCAGCGAGTTCGCTGGGAGACGACGCCTGTCTTCGCAGCGCCTTCTGTTAGACCCCTTTCGGATTTCCGACTAGTTTTCCTTTTGCGCTCCTAGCCAATAGTTGCCTGCCATTTGGCCAGGTGCCTACGGCAGCGAGTGGAGAGGGGGGACAGCTTGGTAGCGTCTTCGCCACCGCCCGCTTTTCCTTTCCTCCCCCCTCCCTTTGTTTGGGACGAGGGGGCATACCAACAATACTGCTAGATACGACCCTCCCGTAGCCAGCTCGCTTCCTCACAACCGGTTGCCTACCTGATCGCTCTTCTGAGCGGTCGACGCGTTGTTGTCAGGCCCGTCACACTGTCAAGGTCGTTTTCGCCTAGAGCGGGTGTTGTATGGGTGAGCCTTGGGGGTAGTTGGGGGCACTGACCTTTTCTAGCGTCTTCGCGATATCGGCGCTACCGCCCTGCCAGCCACTTCCCGTTGGAAGTACTGCTTTAGATCCCCGACGTGGATCGGCTTGCCGAGTCGACCCGTGTTCGGATCTTTCAGCCTGCAGTTCAACTGCGAGAGCTTCTCAGCAACTATGAACGGCCCAATCCATTTAGGCGCAAGGCCAGCTGCGAACCCCGTGCTCGCATCGCTCTGCACATGGCTACGCTTTAGAACGAAGTCTCCCACTTGAAATTCCACGTTCCGATGCGCGCGATCATAGGCAGCCTTCTGGCTAGCCCTTGCTTTAGCGCGATTTTGGCTGGCCTCGCTCACTGCTTTTTGCAAGCGATCACGCATCCGCCGTGCGTAGTCGGCTATTGCCGTTTCGCCTAACGAAGCATCCTGCCTTTTGGTCAAAATAGTGTCAGCTGGCGTATTTAGTTCGCTCCCGAACATCAGGAAGGCAGGCGTGAAACCTGTGGAGCGATTCTCGCTTGTTCGCAGTGCAAATGTGATCGCGTCGAGGGGCTCATCCCAGTCGTTGTGCGTCCGGGCGTATGCCCCGAGTAGTGGCTTCACATCACGATTGCGGCGTTTGGTCACATTTGACTGCGGATGATAACACGTCGTTCGCTGCTGCCGTACGCCCATGGCGGCACACGTATCACGAAAAACTTTCGCCGTGAAATACGAGGCGTTGTCAGTGATCAGCCTCTCCGGAAACCCGTAGCGACAGAACAATCCTGAAAGCTTCGTCAGGATTTCCTTCGTTGTGGCGTTTCGCAGCGGATAGAGTTCAGAGATTCCGCTGAAGTGACATGTCACCACTAACACAAATTTGTGCCCTCTTTTGCTGCGCGGCAGCGGTCCGATCAGATCGCACGCCACAGTTTCCCATGGCTTTGTGCTCACGACCGGTTGGAGCAGGCCAGTCGGTTTTCCACCTCGCGGCTTCCTTTCTTGGCAGCCGTGGCAGGTCCGTACGTATTTACATACATCAGCCTTCATTCCTGGCCAGGTAGTGAGCCGACATAGTTTCTTCCATGTCTTTGGTGCGCTTCCGTGACCGTCTGCGTCGTGATAGTGCTGCAAAACAGCATGCCTCAGTTGGCCGGGGATGACGGCTTTAAAGCACTCGTTTCAGTCTTCTTTGCCAGGCACGTATTTCAGCAAAGCTCCATCAGCGTCCAACAGGAAGCTCTCCAGCTCACTCGCAGCAATACCAGCTGCACTAGAACTCGCGCCTACCGCGTTCTCCGCGGATTCTGGGCGCTCTTCGACCAGCGGTGTCGATTGGTCCGTCTCTTCACGCAGACTGGCGACCATCTCACGACAATACAAGTCTTCCTGTTGGGCTTCGATAAGCTCTTCCCTGCTGAATGCAATCTCGATCGGCGTTTTCGCTGTCACGAGATGTGCGTGCTCCGGAGGCAGGAATTTCTCCTTTCGGCCCTCCTTTCCCGACGAGCGGGGAAGTTGCCGCGCCTCCTCTCCCGCGGCTGGGGACGGGTCATTCACCGGCGCGCGCAACAGCGCGTCCGCAACCACGTTTGTGGCACCTTTTCGGTAGCGCACCTCGAAATCGAAGCGCTGTAGCGTCAGTGCCCAGCGCGCGAGCCTCCCGCTCAGCTCGCGTAAGCGGGTCAGCCATGTCAGGGCCATGTGATCGGTTTCGACCGTGAACATTGTACCTTCCACGTACATCTCGAATTTTCGGAGCGCGAAGATGATAGCGAGGCATTCCTTCTCCGTCACTGAGTAGTTGCGCTCCGCCGGCGTCAGCGCGCGGCTGGCGAACGCCACGGGGCGCAGTTTCTCGTCCTCCTCTTGGAGATGCACTGCGCCCACTCCGAAATCGCAGGCATCTGTCTGGATCAAAAAGGGCCTATTTAGGTCGGGGAGTTTCAGTGACGCGGTATCGGCGATAGCTTGCGAGAGCCGACGAAAACTCGCCTGCTGTTCCTCTCCCCATTCCCACGAGGCTGCCTTCCTTAACAAGTTTGTTAGAGGGATTTGCAGGCGGATGCAATTGGGAATAAATTAGCGATTGTAGCCCACCATTCCGAGAAAACGACGCACGGCCTTTACATCGTTCGGCACCGGGAATTCCAGGATAGCGCGAAGTTTGTCAGGGTCCGGGGCTACTTTTCCTCGCTGAACGCGATAGCCGAGCAAACTGACTTCAGCCCTGCACAGCTGTGCTTTAGCGGGGTTCAGCGTGAGACCTGCTGTTCTGAGTTTCCCCAGAACGTCTCGGAGGTGTTCGAGGTGTTCCTCGAATGTGCGGGAGTAGATGACGATGTCGTCCAGGTAGGCGAGAGCGTGATGCCATTTGGCGTCTCCCAGTACACGGTCGATCAGCCGCTGAAAGGTGCTCGGACTTCCGGACAGACCGAAGGGCATCCTAACGAATTCGTAGAGACCCCTGTGGCAGGTTAACGCCGTTTTACACTCTTCGCCTGGTCGCATCTCTTGGAGATAGCCTTTGCTAGCGTCCAGAGTAGAAAAATACCGCGCTCCGCCGAGGTTCGAAACAATGTCGTCCACGCTCGGGAACGGGTATGCATCCTTTTGTGTGACCGCATTCAGTCGCCTGTAGTCCACGCACAGCCGTGAGCTACCGTCCTTTTTGGGGACCAGCACCACTGGGAATCCCCAGGGGCTTGATCAGCGGCGAACAATGCCCACACCGATCAGTTCTTGCAGCGCCGCGTCAATCGCCTGCCTTTTGACGGGGCTGACTGGTCTCGGGTTGGATTTCCAAGGCTGCGCGTCTCCTGTCTCGATGCGGTGCTGTACAAGCTTGGTGCAGCCGGGGCGGTCCGTGAACATCTCTTCGAAGTTTCCTAACAACGAAAAGACGCGGCCGCGCTCCTGGTCTGTCAGGTTGTCGGCGTTTGCCAGCAGACCCTGTAAAAGCTCTTCCGCGCCCACGCGCAAAGCATGGGGACGGGCCGCAGCTGCTGTATTCAGCGGCTGAGGGGGAGCGCCGCTTCCTCGGGAGGTATTCCTCCTTTCCACCTCGGAAGCTGTCCTTTCGGCCGTCGCGGTCGGTGCTGTGACGAACGGCTTGAGTGGCGCGAACGGGCTTTCCCGATAACCACCATTGCCGATATCAACCACGATTCCTGTACGGGACAAGAAATCTCGGCCGAGAATACCTGGTACCGTGAGTCCAGGCAGATGAATGAAACGCTGTCGCCGAGCGCGCTGATTCCAACGCGCGACGAGGCGCACATCACCGCCGGAGCATACTTCTCCGCTCGCCAACTGGAGGGGCAGGCTGCGTTTTCGCACCCGAATGCCTCTCTGTCGAAGGCGGGAAACGACTTCGTCTCCGATTAGAGAAGTGCTAGCACCAGTGTCAAGCAGTGCTCGGAACGTAGTCCCTGCTATCGCAAGGTCTATGAACGGAGCCCTGGTAGTGGTTGGTGTTCCGATCCTGAGTAGTGAGGGTGCCACTATTGCAGCTCCGTCGCTCGGAACACCTTCGGCCGCCGGTGCTGCTACCAGCGGCCTACCTCGTTTCCCTGACTCGCAGGGCAGGCACGAGCCAAGTGACCAACTTGGCCACAAGAGAAGCATGGCCCGGGATTCCGGGCTCTAGACTGAGGCAGACGAGGGTGCTCTCGTGTACGGCCACCTGTGAGAGCTTGTTGAGCCGGTGCCACCGCCATGTTACGCTGCCCGTCCGCACGCGTCACCAGCGCTCGATCGCTTGACCGTGTTTGGTAATCTCTGTCGGGCGGTCGGCGTGAGGTTGACCACTGTACCTCTCGCGCAGATTCGATGATCCTCGGCCCGTTTGAGTAGGGATCAAGAGCGCGATCCGAGATTTCCGGGAAAGCGCCCTCACCTGAAACACGTGACGTTCGAGCGTTTTCACTCCTTGAACGCGCACTGCCATTCCAGGCGCAGCTGGGCTCCAGACAATCCGATGGGGTTGGCGGGGGCCGGTACGCACGGGCAGCTGAAATTTCGGCTTGCACCCGACGGGCTTCCACGGCAAGCTCTATCAGGTTCCTGCAGCGACTTCCCCGCAGGTAAAGAGCAAAGGTGGGGTGGCTCTGTCGGATTACTCGTTCCACTTGCTCCGTGTTCGAAGCGTTGGGATCGGCGTAATCGTAAAGCTCCTGCATAGCCCTGACATATTCGACGAGCGACTCGTCGGGAGCTCGGGTTCGGAGTTCCAATTCTCGCCGCATTCGCTGCTGGTAGTCGTGAGGAAGGAATTCCTCCCTAAACATACTGCGGAATTCAACCATAGTGCTCGCTGTGTGACCAACCAAACGGTGCCACCGAGCGGCTTGGTCAACCAGTGCCACTGGTATCACCCTTCGCAGCATGTGGGTCTCGCTGCAGCCGTTGACTTGGCCGTACTGGTCTAGCGCCAGGAGAAAGCTGTTGGCGCTCATTTGATCGCCGTAGCCGCTGTACGTTGGGATCGGTGTTCAGATCCGCGGGCTGGCTTTCAAGGACTGCAGCGCTTGCTGGAACGCGTTGGCGAGGACTCCTGCGAGGTTTTCGGCGTTTGCCGCTGCCTCGCTCTCGGGTGCCGCGAAGAGTGGCGAGATCGTTGGCGGGGTTGGCGCGGCCCCTGTGCTGCCGTTTGGTAGCTGCGAGGTCGGACATGGCGTGCCTGCCGCTTCTCCCCAATCCGTTCGCGCGTAGTGCAAGGGCGCGCCAACTCTTGAGGGGGGCATTTCGCGGCGTATGCCAGAATCTGCCTGCGGGCGTCGTGTTTCGCTGGCTGCTCCTACAGCGGCGAATTGTCCCGTCTGTAGAGTCGCGCTGGCGGCGAGCGAGCCGTGGGCCGGGCTTTCCCTGTACACGGGGCTGAGCTCTGCGAGCCACATCAGATCAGGCAGATTACTCTGCTGGTCTGGCATTGTGTCCGGCGGGAGCGAGTAGCTCAAGTGCTTCTGCACGAGAGAACCACGTTGGGGCGCCAGTTGTGGGGGTTCTTATTAAGCCGTCGAGCCTCTTCTGAGGTCTAGGCCGCAAACACCGAGCTCCCGCGATCACACATCACGGGCAGCCGTTCTCACGGCGGCAAAGTGGTAATGCGAAGTACGACACAACACCGAACAGGACTTTGCCCGGAACCAGATGTTTATTGTGTTTTCCCAAAAAGAACGCTGGTGAAGGTCTTGCTGGCGACCCTATCCTTTTGGATGGGGCCGGACACTTCGAAGGGCAAGATGGCGACAACAAAGAAGTATAGCGGGGAGGTATTTACCTTGCGTCCTTCCGTTGTCGCGGCTCGCTGTCGTCTCTCCGGCGGTAGCCGGTTCCCGCCGATCTCGGCGCATCTTGCCCTTTGTCCTTTTTCGGCCAATGAGCGTCGCGTCTGCGACGCCTAGCGGTGCGCTCCTGCGCCCGGCGAGGGAAGAGGGAAACGCGGCGCTATCGAGCAACCCGTTTGGGTTACTCAACCTTGGAAGAGAAGGAATACTTTTGTCCCCTTCATCCTCCGCGGCGCGCAGCGTTTAGGAGGGATGCGCGGTTCTCTGCAATCGCTACACCTTGTCACTTAGCGTATACATCTGATTTTTGCCTATGCCCAAATTCTTCTTCACCGCTTTAAGGCTTCCCCCGTTCTTTACAGCATGCTCAATTTTCTCTATGTTATGCTTCCTTATATCGGCCACTTTGCGCTTATTGATCAGCTTTGATATCTCGGTCAATTCTATCTGGTCTGTTGGATTGGAAGCCGTCATACTCTGGCATTTCTTAATCAAATCTTTCGTCTCCTTAGACAGCTTACCGGTATACTCTCTATCCTACCGCCTACTTCAAGAGTGCACTCAGTAATAAAATCTCTGAAATTATTGTTCAATGCTTCTAAGGCGATGTCGCCATCCTCGGTTAGAGCTGAATATCTATTCTGTAAGCGAGATCCTGAACTCCTTTGCCCTCCCCCTCACCGCTAAAACGCTGACGGATTTCTTTCTTACTAATGTGTTGCGTTTCTTCTTCAGATTTAGGCTGATTCGGGACCTCCCTATCCTATGGTCACTGCATCGCACTATTTTCGATTACCTTACATCTTGCAATATGGCGGGGGTTGAACACAGAATGAAGTCAATTTCATTTTTAGTCTCCCCGTTAGGATTTTCCATGTCCATTTCCGGTTCTTCCGTTTGCTGATGAAGGTATACATGATTCTTAACTTATTATGCTCTGCAAAGTCAACTAGTAACTCCCCCCTGCTATTCCTAGAACCAGTGCCCATACCTGCCTGCTTTTTCTCTAACTTGGCATTGAGGTCACCCATCAGTACAGTATACTGCGTTTTTACTTTTTGCAGTGCCGATTCTACATCTTCGTAGAAGCTTTCAACTGCCTGGAGAGGCCTTCGCCCTGCAGTGGGTATAGTCAGGCTGATAATGGATAATGGATCTGATGAATATAACCCCAAGGGAGGTGCGCGAAATACAGGCAATAGCTGCTCAAACAGTAAACAGAGTATATACATGAGCGACGGGCCGAACAAATAAAGCACGATTAGTATCGCTACTAAAAAGGTCTTGACACGGTTAAATCCACTAGCTTTCATTGCTGAAACGTACGTTGACCCAACTAAAGACATAATTCGAAGACAAGACGTAGGTCGCAAGTTTTCCTGCATTGATTGCCTCACCAACCTCGCGGCCAGTGGTACCCCGCTGCCTCTGTGCACCACATAATGGTCACATAAATCATAATCAGGCTTGTCATCTTCGGCCAAACCGATCAGGCGCATAATTTTAGTTCATTTTTACCGAATGGATTCAGTACTGCTCAAAAGCTTATATTTTTTCTTTCTGTTCGGTACTTTCAGAACGCAAAAAAAAATATGAATTTGAAAGCTGCGAAATGCCGCTGCGCGCTGCTTGCCTCCTAAGCCGCGGATGCGGCCGCACATACCAGCATCTCAGCATAGCCGCTAAATGGCACCTCCTACACAAAATGGCAGCTCCCGTGATAAAGTGGTGTATCGGCGTACACCATCTCTGCACGCCTCCAGGCGTGCAATCTTAAGGTTGCGTTCGACGCCATTGGTGGCCCCTCCTGCATCACGCATGGGATGGCGCTCCGTAGGACTCCCGTAGGAATAGATGTACAGAAAATCCTTAAACGAATCTTTATTATTTTGTAGTGCAAATACGAGGTTGTCTATTTGTGAAGAAAAGGTAAGCATACTCTTAAAAAGGTGGCAAGTATATGTGATACCTCATTTCAAATGCGATTTATTTTTAAACGAGGCGACAGGTTCCCGCGGGAGTCACCAAGCGGGCAGAACCGAAGGGCTGCGCGACCCTTAGAGATACGGGTGAAAACCAAATTTAAGAACAATTTTTCTTCTTCCATCGTAGAATGTATGCAGCGTTTCTTAACATTTGGCATACACTTTAAAGAACACTCTTACAAAGTATGCAGCAATATAAGAACGAAGAAGAGAAGCGGGCCTAATACAGAACCTTGAGGAACTCCACTGGTTGCAGGATAAACGAAGGAAGTCTGTGCATTGACACTGGCAAAGCAGGAGCGATCAAGGAAATAGTTACGTAGGAGGGTGTCACCCGTTAATAATTATGGGGGTATTATTAACGATGCGCCCTTAACGGTGCGCACACTCCCAGACACCCTTAGAGTGAGTGGGGGTAGCTGTTCCGGTCGCAAAGGAGATGCCCTCGACTTGCGTGGCAAGCTCAGCCGGAATTCAACTACCTTGTAGTGACAGAAGGGGGTGGTCGTTTGGTGCCCAGCGGTCGCCGGTTCAAACCAGAGTAAGGATCGGAGTCAGAAGTAACAAACAAAACACAATTTATGTAGAGCAAGAGACGATACAAATGAATACACAAGATCACTTGAAATACAACAGACGAGAGGTTTACAGAATACAAACGCTAAGCATGCAACTACAGAATGATTAAATAACACAGGCTTTACAACAGATCAAACACGAGAGAGTTAAATAAACAAACACCAAATTGTTCACCGGGCACTGTTGCAGTCCGACGCCTCAAGAGTCACGATGTGGCCGCCATACGAGACGAGCGCCGCTCCCTTGAAAGTCCGTGGGCTTGCCAGCAGCGGGTGATCCCCGGGAGTCCAGCCGAAGCACAGGCGAACACGTCGCAAAACACCGACGAACTGACTGACTGACTGACTGACTCAACAAGCGGCGCGGTCTCTTTAAATAGGGCGCGCCGCGTCTGTTTGTTAGCACGCGTCAAAGCTAGCGCGCACACACACATAGCTTCGCTGGTTATGGCTCCCTCTTCTCCTCCAGTCGAGCCGCGCGTCGTCATTGGCCAGGTCCCATCGAAATTTCTCGAAATGCCTGGCACATTTCAGGCCGATGAACCACCGTCCTCCCCGGGCAATGGGAAAGAGGGTCACGGCAACGCGTACAAAGCTACGCGCTCTCCCGCGCGGGGAAGGGGCTTTTCTCTCCATGCTCTCCACGCGACGCCGCGCGCGCCTAGCGCTGTACCGGCTTGAGGAAAATGTGCGCCGATTTCGTGACACTGCCCCTCCCTTAAAGAATATTGTCCCACAATATTCACAACAACCACGAACATCGCGCGCACATGCATGCGCTCACAAATATATGGGGCAAATGTCCACACATTGCACAAATTTCACAACTGCCATAACACATTACAAAATTCACACATCAATGCCATGATGTTCACAAACATAGCACCACACTGTCGTCAGATACACATAAGAATCAACAACACACCGCTTTTCAAATGCGAAGCGCACAAACCTAAATTTCTGAGCGTAATTACAGCCCGCGATCAGTGCGTGACACGCTTCTGTCCGCCAGAGATTCTGCCTTCGCTCTAGGCTCTCGCATTTGAGACACTTCTATGTTCCCCGATCGGGCTACTGAAAATTCCCAGAGGCATGACTTATCCTCTTGCAAATCACACAACCAATGTGTGCCGATAATTGCCCCTACAACCAGTAGCGCCGACGGATACACGGGAACCTGTGCCAACGCGCACAGACCAATAAAAAGAATCACTGTAATAGTGTTCTTTCCTGTGCACCGGTATTCCTTCCGCTGAAGGTGAAATATCCCAAGTAACGCCCCCATAAGTAGGACAAACACTTGGGCTACCAGCATCAACGACGGCCTAGGCATTCCTGACTTAATTTTCTGAGCCGTCCCTTTCTTTTCGGTTTCCTCCCGAGAGGCTTCCTTTTGTTTCTTCATGTCTCGAGTCTTTTCTTCCGGCTTCTCATGGCCTTGCTTTCCTCGCCCTGCCTTTTTCTTTTTAGATTCCTTGCAGCGCACAGGCGCGGGACTTTGTTCAGGATCCTCGGGAAATTTTGCGCCCTTGACATTTCTCAACACCAAATCGTAGATAGGGCGTTCCACGCACAGGGCTGTCAGTTTTCCAGAATAGTATTGCGTCTGCACTTCCATTTTTGCTTCAGGTAGCAGCTGAATTGAGCCGTCAATTAGCCTCACAGGGCATTTCTCGCCAGTCAGATCATTCTCCTGAATCAAACTGCGTCTAACGATTACGGCACTGCTACCTGTATCTCGTAGCACAGAAACTGATTTTCCTTTTATCTCTCCCCTCGAAACCGGCATCCGATTCACCGCAGATCCAGGTTGTGCATGTACTACGGCGTTCACCACCCGGATTTTCTTGTCCTTCTTCCGATTATCCACCTTCTCTGCTTCCTCGTCCTCTAGGTTGTGCACCACGCGGACTTTCCTGCCGTTCTTAAGCTCAACAAAGCCATCGGCATCTTCTTCCTCCAGGCGACATTCCGACTCTTGACAGAGCCCTCGCGCATGCCGCCTGCGGTGCTGCCTTGTCAGCGTCGGGACACGACATTGCTTTGTGGCCCTTCTGTCCGCATTTCCAACACGAGGATGGATGGTTGGTTGCCAGTTTGCGGCAGTTAGGTGCATAATGGCCTAGTTGTCCGCAGAGATAGCACCTCGGGGGTGACTTTACGCTATGTTTTGTCTGCCGAAATTCTGGCTTTCGAGGGGTTTCAGAATTTACAATTTTGCTCAAATTTTCGCCTCCCTGGGCTTCCAAATACTGGTCTGCAAGTTCCATCATTTCTTCAAGGTTATCCGCTTTTCTTTCTTTTAAATAAAGCGACAGACCAGGGTGACAGCTGCCCAGGAATTGCTCCTTAATTATGAGTTCGCGAAGTGCGCCATACTCTAGTTTAATTTTTGAGAGTTCAGTCCAGCGGTCGAAATAATGACTCAGTCGCGCAACATACTGTGTTGCCGTTTCACCGTCCATAGGTTTCCCAGTCCTGAACTTCTCACGAAACCCATCCGTCGTAAATCTAAACCTTTTAAGTAATGCAGCTTTCAATTTGTGATAGCTGCCTGCATCCTCAGGAAGAAGTCTTCCAAACACACCTAATGCTTCGCCGCTAAGACAGGTGCTCAAGATGGTAGCACATTCACTGTCTGTCCAATTTGCATTTACGGCGATCCTTTCGAAACGCAAGAGGAACGCGTCGAGATCGTCTCTTCTCTCGTCGTATTTCGAAATCAATTTACTTGCGTCCATCCGCAAGCTGCTATGTCCTTCACTGCAGCTATGCACTTCAGCTAAACCGTTGCTGTTCCCGGAGTTTTGGAGCTGAAGTTTCATAGTCA
Source organism: Amblyomma maculatum (assembly GCF_055883805.1). Lineage (NCBI taxonomy): Eukaryota > Metazoa > Arthropoda > Arachnida > Ixodida > Ixodidae > Amblyomma > Amblyomma maculatum. Next base: position 124,995,242 of record NC_139353.1, on the reverse strand, counting down.
GTAATTCCTTTTCTCGCTGAAACTCCTCTTCCCGCTCCTTTCGAGCCTTCTCTCTTTCTTCCTCGGCTTCCTTTCGAGCCCTCTCTCGTTCCTTTTCTTCTCTCTCTCTTTCTTCTTTTTCTCTCTGGCTAACCCATTTCCGCAGTTCGGCACCGGACAACCCCAGCTGGGTGCCAGTCTCCACCAACTCTTTCAGATTCATATCTGAAGCGCGAACCGTCTGGGTGTAGCCTAAACACTGCTTAGCGAACTTCGCCTAAACGCTTCCGCGTGGCACTACCTCTCGCTACCGCTCTGCTGCTACACTGTTTACGAGCTCTTCGTAAACTATTCCAACTCGTTCTCCGTCCTCTGAGCTTGAATGCACCAAACGTCCTGTCGCGGACGCCAGAATAATTGTCACCCGTTAATAATTATGGGGGTATTATTAACGATGCGCCCTTAACGGTGCGCACACTCCCAGACACCCTTAGAGTGAGTGGGGGTAGCTGTTCCGGTCGCAAAGGAGATGCCATCGACTTGCGTGGCAAGCTCAGCCGGAATTCAACTACCTTGCAGTGACAGAAGGGGGTGGTCGTTTGATGCCCAGCGGTCGCCGGTTCAAACCAGAGTCAGGATCAGAGTCAGAAGTAACAAACAAAACACAATTTATGTAGAGCAAGAGACGATACATATGAATACACAAGATCACTTGAAATACAACAGACGAGAGGTTTACAGAATACAAACGCTAAGCATGCAACTACAGAATGATTCAATAACACAGGCTTTACAACAGATCAAACACGAGAGAGTTAAATAAACAAACACCAAATTGTTCACCGGGCACTGTTGCAGTCCGACGCCTCAAGAGTCACGATGTGGCCGCCATACGAGACGAGCGCCGCTCCCTTGAAAGTCCGTGGGCTTGCCAGCAGCGGGTGATCCCCGGGAGTCCAGCCGAAGCACAGGCGAACACGTCGCAAAACACCGACGAACTGACTGACTGACTGACTGACTCAACAAGCGGCGCGGTCTCTTTAAATAGGGCGCGCCGCGTCTGTTTGTTAGCACGCGTCAAAGCTAGCGCGAACACACACATAGCTTCGCTGGTTATAGCTCCTTCTTCTCCTCCAGTCGAGCCGCGCGTCGTCATTGGCCAGGTCCCATAGAAATTTCTCGAAAGGCCTGGCACATTCCAGGCCGATGAACCACCGTCCTCCCCGGGCAATGGGAAAGAGGGTCACGGCAACGCGTACGAAGCTACGCGCTCTCCCGCGCGGGGAAGGGGCTTTTCTCTCCATGCTCTCCACGCGACGCCGCGCGCGCCTAGCGCTGTACCGGCTTGATGAAAATGTGCGCCGATTTCGTGACAGAGGGCTACGACTGAAACTTCGACGCCAGAGAGTAGAAGGTTTTCAAGAAGTATTGAGTAAGCAGCATCCTCGAAACCTTTCCTCATAATACAGTAAACAGTGTCAACCTCACCTCTCTGAAGGACAGCTGCAGAAGCATACGTCATAAACGTCACTAGGTTGGTTGAAGTAGAGCGACCCGATATGAAGCCATGCTGATTCGGTATGATGACATGTTTCATATGGAAGGAAATTACATTGTGCAAAGGTAATTCGAGCAGCTTACAGGTGCACATAGAAGTGAAATCGGACGATAATTAGAAATTTGAGATTTGTTTCCTGACTTGAAAACAGGAATCACGCGTGCTATTTTCCAAACGTGAGGAAAGGCAGCATTTTTCAATCGATTATTGAATATAGCAGTCAGTACTGGTACCAAGATACAACTGAAGGCTTTTATTATGGCGGCTGCAATGCCATCAGGTCTAGGAGACAAAGGTGGTCTCAGATGCTTAAGACTCGCAGTTATTACCTTCTCGTCATAGAGAACGGAATTAGATGGTGCTCCAGATGGGAGGCATACCGAATCGCAGTGGGAAGCTGTGTATACGGAGGAAAAATGTTGGGCAAAACTTTCGGCAACATCCCAACTTTCCGACCCCTGAGAATCAACTGAGTTAATACTGGAATACGATTTAATGGAACGCTTGCGAACGTACCGCCAGAACTGACTAGGACGATTTCTGGAACTGCTCTCTAAAGACTCAAGATAAGCGTCGTGGTCCGGCTTGTATAAGCGTTTGCAAAGAGAACGCAAGCGGCGAGACTCATCTGCCCAATTGTCAAACCCGGGGCATTTCGCTTTACGATGGGCCCGTTCCTTAAATTTTAACGCCGTTATCAGTTCTCTGGAAAACCAGAAAGGAAACTTCCTACCAGTAGGAGTATGCAGATGTATGTACTGACGCATACCATCAAGAACAATTTGAGTGAAGCGACTGACTTGTCCGTTGGCATCACTATTGTCATTTAAAAAGGATCAGTCGTCATAAGAGAAGAAATCGAAGAGACCGATATAGTCACCACGTGCATACCCGAAACGGGGCGAATTCCCCACCTGATTTTAATTAGTAGAGGGTGAGGCAGAGGCAGAAGTAATTACAAGAAGTGGAGGGTGAAATTTGTCACAGCGAGTAAGCAGTATGTCGGAATTCGAGACTCGAACACTTTCTAAATTCGATAGACAGATATCGAGAATATTACCACAGCAGTTTTCGATGAAATTGTGTTGCTGCAAAGAGTTAAAGCCTGCAAAATCAGGTAGCATGCTACATTTACTAAATATATAATGTTTATTGTGAGAAGAACTAAATGAGTTCCAGGTGATCCCTGGAGTATTAAAATTGCCTAAAAGGAGAAGTTTGAGTTTGCTATGACGAGTTACAACATATTCGATTGAGAGCAGAACATCATCATAGGCTGGAGGAGGAAGACTCGGAGGAATGTAGAAAGCTGCAAGTAAAAGTTTTTCATGTCGATTTAAAGTGACCTCAAGCCACACACATTCTTCAACAGTTTTCAGATCGGATTGTCAAACACACTGCAGAGAACTGTCAATAGCAATCAGCACTATCCCTCCTCTTCATTGGGGTCCTGTTTCAGGGCAGTCGTTTCTTAAAACAGTAATTATTACAAAAGAAATCACTGGAAGGGATATTGATTGAGAGCCAGGTTTCTGTAACTACAACAGGGGTGTAACAACTGGCCAAAACGCTGGAAAAGAATTCAGATCCCTTAGTCCGGAGACCTCGGGCGTTTTGATAACAGATGTCAAAATCAGGAGCCACTGCAATTTAGCTTCAGTTCGAAGGAATGCAGCATGTGTTCATGAAGCTTCCCATGAAAGTCCTTGTAAATGCAGTCCATCGGCCACATCGAAGGCTTGACAAGCTTACTGTAGGATTCTTCATCAACTTCAATATGGAAGGACGAGTAGGAGTCGTACCTTGTTTTCAGTTGCCGGCAGGAAGTTTGGGTAACATTCATTGACTTTAGAAGGTTGGTAAGGTCTACCGATGTTGCTTCGGGACTGAGCTTTGAGACAAAAATAGTGTTCGGACGCTTCTTTTGATAATTGGCAACGTTAAGGATGGATGAACTCGCTCCGCCAGTGACGGCTGGAATTCGGTGCTTCTTCATCGCACTAGGTGGGTTAACCGCACGGGGAGGAGCAGAGCCAGAAGATGGACAGGCAACATCGCCGGGAGTCATCCCTCGATGAAGAGCGGTGGAGTAGTCCAGACACGGCTGCTCGTCACGGGTAGGAAACGACGAGAGGACGCTCAGGACGCTCACACTGCTGCGCAGCGCGCCGCACAAGCTCCTGGCGTAGGCCGCGAACATCGGCACGTAGAGCCGGCACATCGGCTTGTTGTACGAAGGCCCGCAAGTTTTCCCCACGAAGGCGCTCATTCTCCTCCCGCAGCTAGGCAATCTGATCGGTCAGAAAAGAGATTCCCTCAACCGCGTCGAGAAGGAGAGCCCGTAGCGAGGCAAACTCACCGCCATGTTCGCCGGTCGCGGTTGAAAGGGGAAAACCGGTCGGGGGTCTGGACAGAAGCGGGGCGATGGGAGAAAGGAACGTAGCTGCCGGCGCACCACCGTCGCCAAGCCTAGCCCCGCCAGACGACGACGACGATGCACACAAATTGCACACGGATGGCCAAGAGCCGGACTTCAAGAGTTGCAGCTCATCATCCGCCCAAGTGACGCACTTTGTGTGAATACGTTTCGCACAGTCGGCACAGCGTAAAAACTGCTTCTTGTCAAAGGACGGGCGAGAGCACAGCGCACATGCGTCCTTACTAGGCGCCATCTTAGGAAAACCTAGGTAAAAAATTTGGAGGACGCTTAAGCTTCGCTTTCGGGAGTGGAACGCGATAGCGTTATTGCACCTCGTTCGCACCGCCCACTCATTCGCTCGGTATGCTCTTGAGTCACACAAAGACGTAGTTTTCATACTCAACACTCCTAAGTGCACTGTACAACTTTTTCTATAAGCAGCTCGGCACACATCGCAGAGGACGCTTTCCTAGCAGAAGCGCTACGGCGCAGCGATCACGTCAGAGGCGTCCGGCATTAGACGCTGCACCTAGCAATCGCGCTGTGAGCGAAAAGAGGAGCCACGTCGCCTAAACACCACTGTTCGAGTGATGCACGCTGGATGTTGGAAGGGGAGAGAGAGAAAACTTTTAATGAGCATATAATCAGTAAATATTCGCAGGAGCTGGGTGATCGGTGCCCCTAGTCCAGGGCTCCGCTGGCAGCAGCTGACTTGCGGACTAGCTGGATAATCCAGGCTTGCTGGTTCAGGTTGTCGCTGATCAAGGCCGCCTCCCACTGCTCGTGTGTCGGGCATGGCACTATTAAAGTTGGGTCAGGTTTGTCCTGGCATTCCCAAGAGATATGAAAGAGTGTGGGGCTTGCACCGCACCAAGGACAGTAACTTGTGTATTTTGTTGGGCTTATCTTATTTAAAATTTGAAGATTAGGTAATGTGTTTGTTTGTATTTTTCTCCAGTCTATAGCGTCCGAGGAAGGAAGGTGTTTGTGTGGTGGTGAGAAAGTTCTTCTTTCTAACCGTACGAGAGAGGGGAGAGAGCGAGAAAACTTATTAAACGCAAGTGTATTGGGGCATCCTCGCACCGGTACCCGAGCGGCCCGAAGGGGAGAAGCGGGTGAGCGAAGATAGTGATCTAAAGAAAGGAACGACGCTTGATTCTACAACCCGTGAGGGTGCACGGCGAAACGTCAGGGGCGAGTGGCGCGCCACGTGTCGGAGCAGCGCCCCACATTGCGAGGAGGGGTTCTGTGTTTGCCGCAAGATGACTCTGCATGTGCGCAGAGCGTAGAGGAAATGTAGCGGAAACGTACTTCGCTACTCGTGTAACGGCGACTTCTGTAAGTAACATGCTCAAAATTACCGATATACACCGCAGTATAACGTTCTACGGGACGTTTCTAAGGCAACACCGCATTCACTAGAAGCGCTTTTGTACCGCTTTCAAGCATCGAACTCGTGGCTGAGTGCTGTAGTTTGAAGCCTTCAGCACTCAGCCACGAGTTCCATGCTTGAAAGCGGTACAAAAGCGCTTGACGTTGCGGTTTTCTGCGTTGACTATGAGAGCATTTTGAAAACTGTGGATATTGTGAAGCGTTTCTGTGCTGCCAGCGGAAGTGCTGTCAATTGGGCTAAGTGCCTTGGATTTTGGCATGGTACTTGACCAGAGACCCCTGGTACTTTCGCCAACATGCAATAGCTTAGTATACCCGCGAAGTACGTAGGCGCTCCGTTAGAGTTTTACCGCGACAGTGAGCCCTACTGGCGGAATCAAGTTGGGGAAATGCGTGATAGGACGGAGAGAGTGAAAGGTTGGGACTTGTCCATGTTCGCACGCAGCACCGTGTGCAATGTGTTTTTGTTAGTGAATTGTGGTATGTGTTAAGTGTTCTGCACTGCTCGCGCGCTAAATGTGCAGAAGTTTCTCCGCATATTCGCTGTCTTTGTGTGGGGGTCGGTATGGGAGAGGACAAGCCGTACAAACCTCTTCCGTAGTGTTGGTAATGGAGGCCTTGGCTTGTCGCATTTATATCTGCGGCAGCTAGTTAATCGTTTCTGCTTCCTTCGAGACGTGAGGGACCCTTTTTTACCCACTATGTTACAGATAGATTAAGCAAACTCCTACCCGATTTTGTTGTTTCTACCGAATACGTAACGGCACGTGTTGTTGGCTTTCTCAAGGAGGTCGTAGCGGCCTGTAATTTCTTAAGTGCGCGATTCTCACGCGATTATTTAGCTGTAGTAAAGCGCAAAAAGTTGTACAAGGACCTTGCAGACGTAGTTTTTCCTGTACCACTGTATCGCACCATGTACAGTGCCAATCCCGGTAGCGACGTTTTTAAGAGCGAAAGAGAATGCATGTGGCTCCAGGCGCAAAGTCCTTTTTCTTTAGGCTCCACACCGGAGCCTTAGAAGTAAAAACCTGGATGGAGGAAAAGGGACTGTACGTTAAATGGGGTGTGCATTGATTTTTATGCAGAAAGCCCGAAACTGTCGAGCACGTCGTCTTCTTGGAGTGTTTAGGTGGCGTGCTCTTTTGGGACATACTGCAAAGAACACTGAAAAAAAAACTTCCGCTAGACCCCCGAGGAATTCGTTTCCTAGCTGTGGAAAATGATAAAGGCGTCCCTTTCAACCCAGTAATGCTGATGGGATTGCACTGTATGTGGAAAGCCTGCATGGCAGCGCGACACGCCGACATTGATGCAAGGCCAGTACTTCTGCGAATCCGTTGCGGCGTTCGTGGCAACCCACAAGAATGTGTACCCGGTGCCCGAATGGGTACCGAGAATTGAGCCCCTTATGCACATGAAGAGTTTTTAGCCCCTTTAGTCAAGGTTTGGCTGGAAGTTTTAGCCCATACCGACGCTATGTACATACTAAGTAAGTGTTCTTTCAATTTTGTTGTGTAGCGATGTATGTATAAGCAGGCAATAAAAAAAAAACTCGTGGCTGAGAGGTAGCGTCTCCGTCTCAGACTCCGGAGACCCTGGTTCGATTCCCACCCAGCCCATCATTGATTGATTGATTGAATGTCCTTTATTGAATGGGAAGGCTCATGGCCTTGGATGGGGATAAAGGGGAGTAGACATAATCATGGTGCTTTTTATTTATGAAGTGCATATCGGGATTTATCGCTCACTGCCAACGCCGCCGACGACACCGGCTTTTCTGCGATACGAGCTCCTTAACGCTATCGCGTTAAAAGTTGTGTAAAACACAACCTACAAACAGGAGGACGCAAGAGACTGGCTAGTTAGTTGAGCGCATGGCCGAAATGCTGGACTGACATAGAACGCATTGTTACATTTGTTGGAGGCTGCTCCCCTTTCGCGCCTCTCACGCCGGAGCTTGGTAGCCGCACCCTCGCTTCGCCATCCGTTATTCGCGTGTTTCACGACCCATAAAGGACACCGCCACTGTGAAATGGTGTGGCGTTTCCTGACCCTACGTGGCTGGAACGGTAGGCAAACGCCGCTTGCGGCGGAGGCTAGCCAGCCACGAATTTTATCTGTTGTAGGCCGTCATTGCACCCGCCACCACTTAGATGGTGGACGACGACTGTTGTTGCGGCGCGCATCCTTCTCTCCCTCTTCTTTTTCTTTCCTTTGTAATTTCTCTTCTGTCCGCAAGAGGCAGCGAACGTGGCTCAGCTACAGAGCCAGTAGCAGGCCCGTGCATTTTCTTTTCCTTTTTCTTACAGCCACAACAACACCGTGCAATATGGCGGAAAACTGGATAATCGCGGTTGCCTTACAGCTTTCATGCATGCATTCTTCAAAGGCTTTCTGGCTTGGTATCGAATGCCTGTGCGTTTCGTTGTTTTTTTAAACTTGCGGTACATATCGAAGGCGATGATAATAATAATGCGCCGCGCTACATAACGAAACCGAAATTACTTGTTGAACATAAATTTGAAGCAAAAGCCGGATACACAACATATCGCCGCGTAGGTAATAGCAGTCGAGCAGTAGAAGCAGCTCACTCCAACTTTGATGTTTTATTTAGTGAATATTGCATTTATATGTAGGGCTCATCTTTTATGGGCAGCGGATTTTTTTTCACCACGTCAACCCTATTTAAGAGAGGAAATAGCTGCTAACACACAAGCGTAGCACGCAATGTTAGTGAGCTTCAACTGACGATCGAAATTCGCAGACCCCCTCCCCTCACTGTGGGATGTGAGGTTCACCGCATTTTTGGCACATAAGTTTCAATCGACAGATTGTCATCCTAATACACAACGAAACTCAGGTTGGAGTCCGCGGCACTGATTAGAGTCCAATGTCAACCTCAGAAATCAATTTTCGTTCAAAAAGAACTTATTATTTTTGTACGCACTTCCGGCAACCAGCTGTATGAAAGCAAGCTAATGTAAAACATTTTAAAACGCTTTACATAACTTCTGAACACACCAACATGTTTTTTTCGTGAACGCTAAAACTAATTACGAATTCGATGGTTAACGCTGTTTTCGCCGCGCACCCCGCGGATGTCCGATCTCCATGAAATTTGCAATTATATAATTGCTAACCACTCCAATATTTGAGAAAGGTGAACAAGCGCTACAATCTGGTCGAGCTTGAACCTCCTAATAAACATACGAGACATAATATTGTGAAAAAAAATAATGTAATACTGCGGTGCGTCAAAAGGAGATGTTCTTTAGATGATAGTATATCTACACGCTGTACAATGGCTTCTATGATTTACGTAAAAAAGGAACAGTCAAGCGCTTGCCATTTTTGCTAGACCTTATATCAATCTCTAAGGAAAGTTTGCTTATACACACTCTCTGTTAAAACAATCACTTTTTAAATTATACAATTCACGTCTTTCATATTAAATGTTGCGTTTGCTTAAATAAACCTAAAATAAAAAAGATGCATAAAGCCTCGAGGTTAATACAACTGCTCAATTCTCCCCATTCGTAAAACATGCACTAAATCAAATTCAACGCTTCGCTAAGGATTTGCGCAATATACGAGTATTTTCCCCATATGAATTCACTCTCTTTGTCCGCATCAAACTTTTTCTCGCTCAAGAAGTTACTCTAATGATAATCTGGCTGGTATATCAATAGGAAAATGCTTCACAAGCACTATACATAACTAGAGAACAGAACGCCGAAAGTTGTCGTCGCTCGCCGCCACTACAGTCAATCATCATGGAGACAGGGACACATTTCCCCTCGTGGCTGCGCGTAGGTCAATGAAACACGCCCAAGGCCACAAGCCAGACCGTAACCCCTGGCCCAACTGGTTCTACCACCCATTCGCATACCCTCCTGTGTTCTGGTGGACTCCGCCAGTGTGACCCCAGCTTCAGTGGCGCAGATGACCAGGACGTGAACGAGTGGCTGTCCCCATGGAAACGCGTAAACGTCTACAACAAGCGGGTTTATGCCAGCAAGCTAAGCAAGCTCTCTTTTTACCTGCATGATGGCTAATCTATGATTCCGAAACCACGAACCCGATCTGCAGATCCGGTCGGCCTTCAATACGAGCTTTTTGGAATGTGGTTGGGGGCCCAACAGTGCGCAAACTGCGGCCCGAACAGCGCCTCCGAATCCGCGCTCATCGCCCCGACAAAACATTCACCGCTTACATAAGGACGTCTTGGACATCTACAAGTGCGTCAACCGTTCCATGCTCGAAGCTGAAAATATTAGACACATCCTGATGGGCATATCCGACGATGCCTGTCAAATGTTGCTGGCCCGAAACCCGCAAACTGTCGTCGACGTTATTCGGCTGCGCCAGAGTCACGATGTCCTCAAGAAGCCAGGGGCTGCTACTCAACGTTTTATCCTGCACGATGGGTTACTTCCGCCTCTGACAGTGTGCGATCTCGATTTTGAACCGGCTTTCCTTCTTCCCGGGATCGAGGCCTTTATACGCGCGGATGTGGCTCGTCAACTATCGCTCCTCCCTTCTGCCGAAATCGCACTATCGCTCGATCCCGCACTTCAACGCACAATCCAGGAGCAAGTCGCAAAAGTTTTGTCGCCAAGCTGTGGTCATCCGCCTGGAACCTCTTCGCTAAAGTACGCCGCAATTGGCGCCAGATTACCGCGCCCTAACACCTATGCTGCGCCGTTGCAACAACCTCCCCCCGCCCTTATCTGCCCCCTTGGCGCCTGGTTATAAATCCGTGGAGGACCTATTACAACCGTCTAATCTACTACTGTCGCTTTCCTGGCCACGTCTTCATGTTTTGCCGCCAGCGCGTGCAATCGTACCACGATCGTCCCACCCTGTACAGCCCCAACTATTTACCTCATCCGCCAGCTGTCTCCGCCGGCACCTTCTTCATCCTGACCGCTCCTCTCGCCTATCGCCGTCTCCCCGCCGTTGTTCCCTGTCGCCGCAGAGCCGTCGCTTTCCTGCTCGCCCGGAGGAAAACTCAGACAATAACTGCATTTTCCTCGAATTTTGCAAGTCCTCCGTCTTCTACAGCCAGCGTTAAAGACGTGTTAGTCGATGGCATCGCCACACTTGCGCTTGTGAACACTTGAACTGCTGTATGTGTTACAATGCAGACCTTTGCAGTCGACATCGTAAATTTACGACACCTGTTTCGAAATGTTTCATTCCGACTGTCAGCTCATATCGCATTCAACCATTTGCGGCGTGCATAGACGGAATACTCATACAGGACGTTTTGTACGTCGCCGATTTCCTTGTGCTATCATGCTGTTCTCACAATCTGATTCTGGGTTGCGACCTTCTCACACTTCATCAAGCGATGATTATTTATGCCTGCGCCAGTACCGAATTGCCTCCGCTTACACCTGAAACCTCGTCTGAAGTCGAATCCGCGACGCTAAGATAATAGTTGCAGAAGATGGTGACATCCCAGCCCTCATGCCCGTTTCCTGCGCCTGCTTTTCTGAATCGACACTTCTTTTCGCTCTTACTAATGCCGCTAATTGTCGCCGTTCCTTGCTACTTCATTTCGCCCTTCTAACCTGCCGCGGTGGCTACAGCGCACTGTGCGTCTCCAACCGTTTTCCTTAACCAAACACGGCGAAGCGCTCAAAATCACAAAGGACGAGGAGGGGACAGGACAATAGTGCGCTTTCAACAAATGTTTACTGCGGTTGCGGAGCATATATATTTATATATATATATATATATATATATATATATATATACACTTCAGAATCACAAAAAGAATGAAGGAAAAACACCTACACGTGCCGCCTAAGCTAAGAAATCCAGCTCAGTTTTTGATAGAGCCACCGACGGTTTGCGGACGCATTCATCCCCTGACCGTGCTTTCTGCGATGCTTCCACAATCTCCCTAGCTAGGCTGGTACGATGCCGATACAAAGGAATAGTTTTGTCGAACAAACGCTGGCTAGGTGTCTCGCTGTCACACTTTTTGCAATGCGCAGCGAACTGTCCGTCTTTGGCAATATTGCCGACCTTTTTAGAGTGCTCTTGCAGCCGAATGTTCAGACATCTTCCAATTTGGGCGATGTAGTGTCTACCATACGAAAGCGGGATCTTGTACACAACATCCTTCTGGCAAGATACGAAGGGATCCCTATGTCTAATATTGCATGCTGGTTTTTGCGAACGTGTGGGACAACTTAACCTACAGAGGCTCATCAGCTTCTTTGGTGCCGAAAACAAAACTTTAACTCCGGATCGCTGCCCAACTTTCTTCAGATTGTGCGAGACACCATGCACGTACGGTATGACAGCTACCTTCTCTTTATCCTGTCTTTCTTTTCTATTTTCTGCTGTCTGCTCGTTACTCACGTTCGCCTCTGATTTCGGTTTGCGATTCAGGGCCTCCGCTACAGAAACTATCACATGACTGGGGTAACCTACCGACTCCAATCGAGCCACCTGTGAGCTAAGACTCTCATCAACGGTGTGTTGGCATGACTTTCTAATAGTACTCGACAAGAAGGACAGCACGCTATTCCTCTTGACCAGCTTAGAATGCGACGAACTATACGGTAGGGGAGGATTGTTGGCCCTTGGCTCATACACCCAACACTCGTGATCTTTAAAATACAATCGCAAATCCGAAAACCTAATGCTGTTCTGCTGGGGTAATTCGGTGGTGAATGTGAGTGGTTTAAAACATGCATGAAAAGATGCTAAAATCCGCGAGACAATAGGGTCTCCGAGAGCAATAAACTCTTCCGAATGACTGCTGTCAAACGGGTCAATAAAAACAGAAGTATCCAACAAAATCAAAAAATCATCACATAACGAAACACTTTTACAATCTTAAGTGATCATCAAGCCGCTCAAAAAGAGCCGTGTCACAACGAGTCAAAAATAATTTACTTAAAATCGGTGCGATACAAGAACCAATGCAAACACCCTGCTTTTGCAGGTAAATGCTTTTGTCAAAGGTAACAAAAGTAGACGTCAGGTAACAAGATAAAAACTCTAAAAAAGCACTCACACTTACACCACAGTCGTTCTGAAATTCTACTGCGCCGTACTCTTCAATTACTGCCTCGACGCAGGACAACAGACCATCGTGTGGCAATGAATAAAACAAATCTTTTGTATCCACTGAAAAAGCGGTTAGAGCGTTGTTGTCGCATGACCTAAGGTGATCTATTAATACAGCAGAATCCCTCGTCGCAAACGGGTCGTCCACGTCAAGCCTTTTAAGACTCAATTGCAAGAAGTCAGCAACGCAATTCTGCCACGTATTCGATTCGGACACGATCTCGCGAGAAGTGTTTCGTTATGTTGATGATTTTTTGATTTTGTTGGATACTTCTGTTTTTATTAACCCGTTTGACAGCGGTCATTCGGAAGAGTTTATTGCTCTCGGAGACCCTATTGTCTCGCGGATTTTAGCATCTTTTCATGCATGTTTTAAACCACTCACATTCACCACCGAATTGCCCGAGCAGAACAGCATTAGGTTTTTGGATTTGCGATTGTATTTTAAAGATCACGCGCGTTGGGTGGATGAGCCAAGGGCCAACAAGCCTCCCCTACCGTATAGTTTGTCGCATTCTATGCTGGTCAAGAGGAATGTCGTGCTGTCCTTCTTGTCAAGTGCTATTAGAAAGTCATGCCAGCACACCGTTGATGAGTGTCTTAGCTCACAGGTGGCTCGATTGGAGGCGGCAGGTTACCCCAGGCACGTGATATTTTCTGTAGCGGAGGCCCTGAATCGCAAACGGAAATCAGAGGCGAGCCCGAGTAACGAGCAGACAGCAGAAAATAGAAAAGAAAGACACGATAAAGAGAAGGTAGCTGTCATACCGTACGTGCATGGTGTCTAGCACAATCTGAAGAAAGTTGGGCCGCGATCCGGAGTTTTGTTTTCGGCACCAAAGAAGCTGATGAGCCTCTGTAGGTTAAGTTGTCCTACACGTTCGCAAAAACCAGCATGCAATACTAGACTTAGGGATCCCTTGGTATCTTGCCAGAAGGATGTTGTGTACAAGATCCCGCTTTCGTGTGGTAGACACTACATCGGCCAAACTGGAAGGTGTCTGAACGTTCGGCTGCAAGAGCACTCTAAAAAGGTCGGCAGTATTGCCATAGATGGACAGTTAGCTGCGCATTGCAAAAAGTGTGACAGCGAGACACCTTGCCAGCTATTTTTCGACAAAACTATTGCTTGGTATCGCCACCTTACTAGCATAACTAGGGAGATTGTGGAAGCATCGCAGATAGCACGATCAGGGGATGAGTGCGTCAGCAAACCGTCGGTGGCTCTATCAAAAACTGAGCTGGATTTTTTAGCTTAGGCGGCACGTGTAGATGTTTTTCCTTCTTTTTGTGATTCTGAAGTGTATATATATATATGCTCCGCAACCGCAATAAACATTTTTTGAAAGTGCGCTATTGTCCTGTCCCCTCCTCGTCCTTTGTGATTTTGAGCGCTTCGCTGTGTTTGACGATGAACCAACACGCCCAAATATTTTCCCTTCTGACGTTTTCCCTGACCGTCAACGCTTCTCCGTGGTAATGTATTGGCCATATGGTCCCTTGATCACGTTATGACATATTGACGTCTCAGATTACCCAGGCCCTCTTTAGCTCAATTCCATCGATTTGCCTGCTTCTGCACACAGCAAATACTCAACTTCAGCTTTCTCTCGGTCTTTGAAGGAATACTTTTAACAGACAAATGCCACCAACACGTCAACTTGCTCCTGCGTTTCTGTTCTTCATTCCACTTTCCCTAGACATCTTGTGGAACGCAGACCCTGCGGTGAAATCCAACCTTCACAAGCTCTTGGGCCTATTCAGTTCTTCTCGTTAGGAAGAAAGATTAGTCTTTCCGGTTCAGTGTTGATTACCGTCGGCTAAACATGGTTAAGCGCAAAGATACGCACCAATTCCACGTTTTGGTGATACACTCAACTGCCTGCAAGGTGCCGAATTGTTTTCCTCTCTGGACCTGTGCTCGGGCTTCTGGCGGGTGCCCATGGGTGCTGACGATTGACAAAAAACCGCTTTTTTGATCGCTGACGGCCTATATCAATTTAACGTCGTGCCATGTGGGTTGTGGAACGCGCCGGCCGCCTTCAAGCGCATGATGGACAAAATTATAAGCGGCCTGAAGTGGCACGACTGTCTATGGTACCTGTACAATGTTCTGTTTCCAGATATCGCATCCCACGTTGACCACCTTGAGAGTGTCTTTGACAGACGCCGGCCTCAAAATAAGTTTGAAAAAGTGCTTCTTCGCGGCTCTGCAGCTTCCTATATAGTGACACATTCTTAAAGATGGCGTTCGTACAGACCCTACGAAACTCCGTGCAGTAGCTGAGTTTCCGCGTCCAGCTTCACTAAAAGAGCTCCGTAGTTTTATCCGGCTGTGCTGTTGTTTTTGTCCCTTCGTCAGCAATTTCCTTCAATCTCACCGCTGACTGAGCTCCTTGCCGGTGACATCATTATTCTGTATTTGATGTCCGACTGTAATGAGGCTTCATCGGCGCTTCGGCACCTTCTAGTGTCGCATCCGAGTCTCCACCCTTTTGATCGCGGGGCCTCCTACAGAGCTCCATACTGATTTCAGTGATGAGGGTCTCGGCGCAGTTCTTGCTCATCGAAAGACCACTTTCATGAATACGTTATGTTTATCCCAGCCATACTTTAACAAAGTCAGAACAAAATTATTCTGTTACAAAAAAGGGTGCTTGGTGATCATTTGGGTCATCGAAAAGTTCTGCCTTTACCTATAGATCGCCCCTTCTCTGTCGTCACAGATCTCCATGCACTCTGCTGCTTGTCTACCCTTAAAAACTCATCCGGCCGTCTTGCTCGTTGGGCGCTCCGTTTGCAAGAATACGACATTCACGTTACCTACCGGTCTGACCGTAAGCATTCGATGCTGATGCCTTGTTGAGGCCTTCTCTCCAAAGTGACTCTGACTCGACAGCCTTCCTAACGGTGACGCATCTTCGCTGGAGATCGCTGGAATGCCTAATGAACAAAGGCAGGACTCCTGGATTGCTTCCCTTCGCACTCATCTACCTATATCTGCGCCCCGCCCTCGGACTCTTCGCAGGCAAGCCCTTCATTTTCCCACCTGCGACGACATGTTATACCGCCGAAATTGCCTTCCCAATGAACGGAAGTGACTCCTTGCGATTCCTCCCCACCTACGTTCGAATACACGTGCCGCATTTCAGGCCGACCCCGAGTGTGCCCACTCCGGAGTGTTGAAGATTACACCCGTTTTTGTCTCCGCTATTACTGGTGGGGTAGTACCATTTTGTCCGTTATTATATCCGTGCATGCCACGAGTGCTAACGTCGCAAACACCCTCCACGCCGATCCATCGCTCCTATGTAGCCCTTGCCCTGTCACAGCCGGTCATTCAATCGTGCGGAACGACTCAATCTTTACGGGCCACTGCCAATAATCTATCCTGTAATGGTTGGGTCATCGTGGATATCGATCGCTTTACCCGCTATGCAGAAACATCTTCCTTACATTTCGCGTCGGCGTAAGGCTTTGCGTCTTTCATCTTGATCTAGTTCTCCGCCACGGTTCGCCAAAAGAGCTGCGGAGTGATCGTGGCCGCGTTTTTCTCTCCAAGACCGTCGAAGCGCTCTTTCAGCAATGCCGCATTGTTGACCGTTCTACTTCGGCCTACTACCCGCAAAACAAATGGCATGACGGAACATTTTAACCTCCCCTTGAGTGATATGGTGGCCATGTATGTCAGGTCTGACAAACTAAACGGAGACCCGATTCTCCCATTCGTCACGTGCGCTTACAATACTGCAACACCAAATACGACCGATTTCTCCCCCTTTTCCTTCTTTACGCCCGTGAACCCACCTCTACTGTGGACGCGGTCCTCACTCATCACCCCGATACCTTCGAATTGGTCACGAAACCTCAAGCATTCACCCATGGATAACAATGATGGCAGCTTGCCCGAACATTCACATCTCAGAACCAGAGATCAGTCCATTCGCGCATCGACATGTCCAGATCCACCCTATACCCCACAATGCCTCGCGTGCTTTGGGTTCCTGCTACCGCCTCTCTCCCAATCTCGCTTTCAGATACCAGGGTGCGTAGCATGTTATTTCCAGACATCTCCAGTGAACTACATTATAGAACTGCTTGCGTCTGCGAGGGATGTGCGTCGCCGCGGGCGTGAAACAGTGCGAAACACAGCACGTCAACCGCATCGAGCCGTGTTAGGACCCGCACGTTGTGTCCATGCCATGAGTCGGTAGGATTTATCATTTGGAAGCAAAAGCTACGATGGCAGCAAAGGTGCATTTTCGCTGTGGCGGTAGCAGCGCCGTGGTCGCTCCGCTCCTTGCGCCGTTGCATAGCAACCGTTGCATCGCCATCTAGCATGAAGTCAGAGGATGGCAGCGAGCATCGTCATCTGCCATAACTTCATAGAGAGAAGCCACGCGCCGGGCCATCTGGTGCTTACAGGGAAGGAAGGGCGCAATATCTGTCCCACTTTTGTCTGTGGGCACCTGACTGCGCTGTAATGGAAGGGAGTAAGGTGTGAGATAAAGCAGAAAGAGAAAGAGATGAGCCGTAGTGGTGGGTTACGGAGTAATTTAGACCACCTGGAGATCTTTACCGTGCACTCACATCGGCTCCCCGACTGCTCCTTGAGAGCGAGCTGACGCGTTTCATCTCGGCTCCGTGTTTTTTCCAATAGTGTATGTGGATTTTAGACCCGATATGGCCAGATCCCACTCGAAACGGCACCTGTTTGCAACAATTTTCTTTTCGTTCGCTGTTCGATTCGAAGCTTTCAAGGACCAGGTGTTTTTTGACGGGATAAGCCTAATCGACGCTCTCAGGGCCCACCACGACCACGCCTGCTCCCGGGCCACAGCCGGGCGGCGCTGCCGCCACAGCGCATGCGGAAAATGTGACCTTCAAAATTTTACGCCCGGCGACCTTCACTCCGGGCCAACCACCGACTACGACCCCACAGTCAAGCCAAGTTACAAGGCGTTCTGATTATCCGCCCTTACCGGCCGGGCACGAGCAGATGGACGCTGCGCCGTACTTCGCATCCAGCCGAAACCTGACTCCGACGCCACAAACGCCACATGTTACACCGACTACAACCCCACAGTCAAGCCAAGCTATTACCGGCGGGGCATGAGCAGATGGACGCGGCGCCGTATTTTGCATCCAGCCGAACACTGACTCCGACGCCACAAACGCCACAGGCTACAGGGAGCTTTGATTACCCGCGATTGCCGACGGTGCACGAGGAAATGGATGCCGCAGCTATGACTGTCTCAGCAAGCCCTCCTGCTCAAGTTAAGACAGCTACAGAGTGCAGCATGACTTCAGCGTATTGCAAGCGTCAAGTGTCCCCGCAACGCCTGCACACAGAACGGGTGAGTCGTCCTCATTTCACTGCTCTGATCAGGCCACTTAACAAAATGCTTGTCACAAACATCCCGAAACAGGCTATTACCAACGCAATAGAGCAAAGTGCTCCGTCTCAGTATTTTTCGGATATGACCATTCTCCGCTTTGATTCTGCTGCTAACTGCATCCGCATAACTGTCAGGGACGCTGAGCATTTCAAGAAGCTGTGTACATTGACCCGTTTAATTGCGCGAACGCGGGATTCTCCAAGCGTTCGATGTGGACTCGTCCCCACTGAAGCAGCCTGCGGCTGGCAGCACGCGAGGTGTGATCAGAATTAGAGAAGGCCTCACGATGGACTATATCATGGCACACCTGCGCTGCGAGACAGCTGAAATCACAGACATACGCATGCTCGGCAAGACAAATTTGCTACTTCTGACCTTCGCATCAGACACATTACTTTCTCGGCTAGTATTCGACTATGAGATTACACGAGTCCGTGAATACCGCCCGCGCCCAGTCGCATCTTATAACTTTCACCGAATCGGCAATGTAGCCAAATACTGATCGTTTCCCGCCGTTTGTAGGGATTGCGGTAAGAACCCGCACCCTGAGGACCCCGGCTACAAGCAGTTTCCTCATTGCGTAGCCTGCGGCGCTTCCACGCATGTCACCCCAAGTACCCAGTGCCCGGCTCGAACTTGTGCAAAGCATGTCGACAAATCGGCACCTAAGGAGTCGGATGATCCGAATACACATGAGGTGACATCCTCACATACTGTCTCCAAACATGTATCATATGCTGAAAAGATCTCTTCTCCAGGTTCAGCCGGGGTCATTGAGAGCCTCAGAGCAGAAATATCCTAACTACGCCGCAAAAATCAGTGTCTCCGGGAGATGATAACCAAGGACAAGATAACAGAGGACACCCGAACTCGTTCCCAGACTCCACAACGCAGTCGCTCACAGAAAGGCAGCAAAAGCCGTTCTCCTACCCGCCGGCCGCAACCGGTCACAGCGTCTGATTCCGCCTATACCCACATCCTGGGGCTAATCCAAAAGGAACGCGCCCAAGAGGCACAGAAGTTTCGCGTCGCCCGTCCATTGTCACGCACCATTACCTTTTCGAATTCCTTTTTTCCCCGCGCAGCTGCACACTGGAACGGCCTTCCAGGTGACAGCGCTGTTATCACCTGCTTATCAAAGTTCTTTGAAAGTGTAAAACAATATGTACAATAACTATGTTTTTATGTTTCCCACCCATTATGTAATACCCCTTCCTGGGGCCTTTAAGGAAATAAAATTAAATAAAATGAAATGAAGGAATCTCTGCGAAAGGAAGTTGATGCAACCCTTAGTGTTGCCCTCACTTCCATGCAGAGCCATCTGTAGACTATGTTTGGGGAGTTCCAACGTACCACACTCACAGAAGATAGTAAGCGCCGTAAATCTGTACCCCTTTCATGAGTACTATGGCTCATGGGATTCAATGGAACTGCAGAAGCTTCAATCAGAACGGTCCTACCCTTCGTACAAATGCCTCAGCGCCATCCTCTTTTCTTACTCCTTCAAGAAACGCGCGGTCCTTGTGAAGTTCCTGGTTACTGCACTTACCAGACACCTACTATCCAACATAAAAACGGCCGTTCAGAGGGACAGGCGGCCGTCTTAATCTGGAACGATTGTCCTTCCACTCAGCTCTCGCTTCCGTCCCTTTGCTCTCCCACTCGTGAGAATGTTGCAGTAAAAATCTTCCCCCATGGCCAAAAACGTTTCGTCGTGGCATCAGCCTATTTCCGGCCAGGTAACGTCATGGCAGAACCCGGTACCTGGCTCCCTGACCTTGAAAACGCAGCACACCCTTATCTTATTCTTATCGGCGGAGATTTCAACGCACATTACGCAGCGTGTAGCTCATCTCAGCCTACTCAACATGTTAAACCCCTATATGACGCCCTTGATCAAACTCTTCTTACCCTGTGCAACGACCCTAACGCGCCGACCCGTATCGGTCTCCATCCCTCTCAAGCGGACACTACACTGGACCTTACATTCTCATCACCGCGTCTTCTTCGGCGCTAAGAAGTCCCTTTAATTCTTGGGGTAGTGATCACCTGCCCATCTTGCTCACTCTCAATCGTAAATGTCTTAGCGTTCGGACAACACCTTCGTTTTTCAACTGAGATATGTTTCGTGCTAATACTATGACCGACTTCTCGGATATTGACTCCTTTCTGTCTGTACTCTGAGATGCCCGCACTCAATCTCTCGAATATATCCCCTGTGACGATTTCACAGTTGGCATGGATGCTCACCTGGCTAATCTTTGGCGTAGCGCGGATCACCTCACGCAACGTTTTCGGACACGCAAAAAACTTCACAAAGATCTCGTGCCTCTTCGACGACAATTCAAGCATATCCGGGCATACCAGCTTCACCTGTAAAGTGAGGCTTGGCACTCTACATGCGACCGTCTTGGACAAGTACCGGGCCTGTCACAACATTGGCACATCTTTCGTGGCCTAAATGGCAGGGCATGCAGAGCCCCACCTCTCGCCGATCTCCTTCTCAATGGCAACCCGGCTGATGTTGAAGATGAAGTTATACGCACCTTTTTCCCACACGCCAGCCTAACGCCTCCACCAGCAGTTTCCATTTTCCCAGTTAGAAACCCTGATCCAAACCTGGATCGCCCATTCTCAAAGGGAGAACTGCAAGCATCCCTCGGAAGAGGCCGGGCTCGCGCCACACCCGGGCATGACCGAGTAGTTGGCAGGAGCTTCACAATCTCGACTCGGCAGCCCAGGACGCGCCCCGCCGGGGTGGTGCAGTGGTACGACGCCCGACTACTGTGCCGGAGTTCCCGGGTTCGAACCCGACCGCGGCGGCTGCGTTTCAATGGAGGCGAAACGAAGTGGCGTCCGTGTGCTTTGCGATGTCAGCGCACGTTAAAGATCCCCAGGTGGTCGAAATTACTCCGTAGCCCTCAACTACGGCTCCCCTTTCTCTCTTTCCACTTTCACTCCCACCTTCCTCCCTTCCTTTACGGCGCGGCTCGGGTGTCCACAGAGCAAGTGTGACAGTTACTGCGCCTTTCCCTTCCTGTGAACCAATTTAATTTAATTTAGCCCAGGACGCCCTTCTCGACATTATTCTTACTGGGAGACCGGAACGGTACCGGATAATCTCAAGATTTCTCTTATTCTTCCTTTCCCTAAACCTGGCAAAAGCCTTCGACATCCTAGTAATTTGCGTCCAATCGCCCTGACTTCACATCTCTGTAAACTCATCCAGCGTCTGCTGCATACCCGAATTAGTCACAACATTGAATAGGGCAGTCCTGGATTTCATCCAGCTCAAGCCGGCTTCCGCCCTAACCACGAAACGCATGACTGCCTTTGGCGTTTGCGAAGAGTTCTGAATAGAGCTAATCGTAAAGCGCTACCTGACTATCTCCTGGCTGTCGATATACGCAAAGCCTTTGACAATGTTCACCATGAGGTTATCCTGGAGGAACTCGCCAAACGATTTCCTAGTAATCTTGTCTAAATCTGGATCCACAATATTTGACGTCTAGACCCATTCAGCTACATGGCAAAGCTTTGGGATGGGTGCCGAGAACCTATTACTTGGATAGGGGTGTACCTCAGGGCTCCATTCTCGGACCCATATCGCTCAACTTGGCCATGACACGCGTCGCCGAGAATCTGGAAATAGTGTATATATTTCTTTTATTTTTACCTACTCTTTTCTTTCTCCCTATCACTCACCTCTTTGATTTCCTCTACCTTCTCCTCGCTATCCCTTTATTTCCGCCGCCCCAGTTCAGGTGCTTCAGATATAAGATAGCAGATACCGGGGCTGGCAAACATCTTTTCTTTCCTTTTGTACATACAATAAATAACCACTACAACAACAGCACAAGCGCAAGATTCGCTATATATGCCGCTGATATTACCGTCTTGTCTGAGGCAGCGGATTATGCAGACAAATATTCTATGCAGACTGAATTTCAGGCGGCCCTTCTTTGTCTTGAAGATATACTAACCAAAACTGGCCTCGAGCTCGCACCACATAAAACAGAATTGATTAGTATCGACGGAAAGCATAAAACCAACCCAGTATGCAGATCCATCTTCACATCAGAGGCAACATCATCACCTCCTCAAATGGTCAAATCCGCATTCATGGCCTGCCCATCTCAAGGTGCAACAGTCTCCAGAAATGGGTTCATCAGCTACAACGCCTTTGGCCAGCACTGCTACACACTATTCGTCGTCGGTCCAACCGGCACGACGGTGCACGGCAACATGCCTGCCGTGCGATGGCCCGAGCAGCGGCGGTTGGAAAAAGCCTCTATGGCACAACCGTCCTCCAACTGTCGAAGACTGTCTTCGCTAAGGTCGGACGCCTTCATCGCGCAACACTACGCACTATTACCGGCCTACCTAAGCACACTCCTATAGCCGAACTTGAGCGTTTGGCCGCTCTTCCACCGCTCACTACCATCGTTGCCAAGTCACAGACGCGTCATCGAATACGTCTAGAGAACACTGTCCAAGGGCGTCGCCTGCTGGCCTGGGATGTACAGCGCAACGACAAACCACCAGCCGTATATGCATCTCTTCTCCCTTGGGAGATGCCAGTAGTAACACGCCTCCACCGTCGACCTATACACCGCGATTTTGTCATTCCCCGAGAGCTCTTCGCTGCCCATCACCGACAATAGCGAATCCCTGATACGACTGACATATACTCCGACGCATCGATTAGAAGCGAATTTGCATAAATGGGCTGGGTATGCGTTGACAACCCTTCCCTTTCAGGCGCTTATGCCTGCCACCTACCTTAAGGTACCCCTCTTCATGCTGAACTCCTCGCGATTTGGGGAGCCTTGTCAGGAGTGCCTTGCACCGGAACTGCTTCAATACGTATTCTTACTGATTCCTATGAATCTTACAAGGAAATCGCTACTCCGGGTTCACAAGATGCAACAGGTACGGCGATATAGCGTCTCCTTAAACGCCACCAACTCGCGACCAGAACTGTCGCCATTCACTGGACCCCAGGTCACTCGGACGAATCAGGGGGCAATGCGGCGGCACATGCCGTGGCTTCCTTGGCAAGTGGGATGTCCCCATTTACTTCCCCGCCCCCTTGATTAATCCTTACTCGACCTTGGGCGGGCAACTCACCCCTTCTCTTGCCCTTAAGCACTATACTCGGGACCAGTCTTCGTAGCCTCAGTCAGCATCGCATGCAGGTGGCCACACCAGACCCACCTTTTACAAGAAAAACCCACCTCACCCGAAGTCAAAAAGTCTTTTTGAACACGCTCATTGCCCATTCGGCTTACACGTCACGTATTATGGCCCGCTGGCGTCAGTATACAGAGAAAATGATTACGTGCCCCTACTGCACGACTCTGATTGGCCTGCCTTTACTACAGGACGCTCCGAGAACAAACCCTACCGCCTGAACTACCGGTCCATTCTAGAAACTGATGCTAACACAAAGATGATATTTGCGAAATATGGCTCGCGTAGTGGCCTGATTAGAGCAATGTGATTTGAGTGATGATCTAAGCAATGAACATTCTGTCTACTCCCATTTATCCCCATCCACGGCCATGAGCCTTCACATTCAATAATTCAATAAAGGACATTCAATCAATCAATCACTCACATTGCACAGCAAACGGATGTATCTCCGTTTCGCCTCCATCGAAACGCAGCCGCCGCTAGAGGCCGCATAGCATCAGCTTAGATTGAATGAGCATAAGAAGGAGAAGAGAGCAGCGGAGACACCCGAATGGTGCCAGGAACGCCTTGCCAAATGATGCCAGACCGCCGAGCGTAATAGACGGAGTATAGCCGCCGAGATGGGCCTATGGAAGAGTTCAGTCAACGGGAAGCAACAGAGGGGGACTGGAAGGCACGTCGTGTGACTGATCAGTCCATTCGAGTTACTGAAAGCGACCTGCACATTTGAAGAAGACTTTGTGAACAATTCATTTGGGCACATGTGTAATGTGTGCGACAGACTGTGGCACCAAATGAACTTGACACCAGTGATACAATGTATGAGACAGCCTTTGGAGATTGCCGAATCGAAATTTTGTATAGAGAAAATCCATTTTTTCACTCTCATCATCATATACCCACTGCAGGACGGAGGCCTCTCCCATATTTGTCAAATTAGCTGCATCCCCTTGACCCCTGCGAACATCTTGACCTCATTCACCCACCTAACTTTCGCTGCCCCCTGCTACGCTTTCCTTCGATTGGAATCCAGTTTGTTACCCTAAGCGACCATCGGCTATCCTCTCTTCGCACTACATGTCCTGCCCATGCCCGTTACTACATGATTTCCCCCAGAATATCAGTAACTTGAGTTATTTCTCTGACCCGATCTGCAGGCTTCATACCTCTTAATTTTATTCCAACCATTTTTCGTTCCGCCCCCCTCTGCGTTGTCCTCAACGTAAGTAGAACCCTCTTGGTCCCTCTTGGTTAGCCGCCATGTTTCAGCCCCATAGGTGAGTACAGGTAAGATGCAACTGTTGTATACTTCCCTCTTTAGTGATACCACCCCGCCGGGGTGGCGCAGTGGTTACTGCGCTCGACTACTGTTCCCAGGGACGCGGGATTGAATTCCGGCCTCCGCGGCAGCTTTTCGTTGGAGGCGAAGAGCAAGGCGCCCGTGTGCTGTGCGATGTCAGTGCACGTTAAAGAACCCCAGGTGGTCAAAATTTTCGGAGACCTCCACTACGGCGTCTCTCATAGCCTGAGTTGCTTTGGGAGGTTAAGCCCCACAAACCAACCATCTTTAGCGATACCGGTAAGCTGCTAGTCATAATCTGAGAATGCTTGCCAAATGCGCTCCTTCCCAATCTTACCTTTTCATGGTCCGGATCGGCGGTTACTACCTGTCCTAAGTAGACATATTCGCCTACTACTTCCAGTGCTTTGCTACCTAACGTAAACTGCTGTTTCGTCCCGAGGCTGTTGAACAATACCTTAGTCTTCTGAATATTGATTTTCAAGCCTACCTTGCTACTTTTCCTGTCTAGGTCATCAATCATTACTTGCAGCTCTTCCCCCGAGTTACTGAGCAAGGCAACATCATCAGCAAATCGCAGATTACTGAGGTATTCTCCATCTACCGTTATTCCTAACTGCTCGCATTCCCACTATCTGAATACTTCCTCTAAGCACTTCACACTCTCACTCCCACCTTTCTCCCTTCTGTTACGGCGCGGTTCAGGTGTCCATGACACAAGTTAGACACATACTGAGCCTTTACGTTCCTGTGAACCAATTTATATATAGATAAAATTGAAACAGCTGCATGCTACTTCACAGATCACCGTGCAGCCTTTGTATCTGTCAAGCAAAATTAATAGAGTATACCCAACGTCTCTCATTGCTAAACATAGATTACCATAAGCTCAGCAAGGGGAACGTATACCTCTCGATACGTATATCTTGGCATAGCATAGCTAAGCCACTGTCAAACTGTTTCTCCGGTAATTGCAGTGAAGCACCAACGCACTGTGACTTGCAGAAGTTGTGGAAGAAGGCGAGCCTAGGCAAAACAAAAGTTAGAGGGTATCTTAGATGTCTCTTAAGAATGGCGAAAGCCTACCATTCCTCTTCTAACATTTGCTTCTCATCGCTTGCCTCTCATCGATGTTATTGCAGTGCTACATATAGTTATAAGCGGTTTATAGGAAAGTAAAGGGGCGGTTTATATGTTACACTTTCTCCGGCAAACTATCGCGTGGCGTTCTTTGGCGCGCGTTGAAGTGTGGCTTTGCAGATGGAAGAATGCTAGATAAGAACACATTTCGCGGAACCTCGCGGAATATAACATATCTAGCGCACAACTCTCGCGCGCGGGATTTCGTCACATCAACCTAGAAAGACTTTCGCCTTAAAAGTTGTGCGGTGTGAGAAAGATGAACAAAGAAGAGGGCGCAAGAGACTTGCTAGTTAGTTTAGAGGTTCGGCCTGGACGCTGGACTGACATAAAACTCGCTCTTACTTTAAGAGTAATAATACGTAATGTGGTCGACCTCAAAGAATAACAAGAAACTTCATTCATATGTTTGAACAGATGAGCATTTATATTAAATCACAAAATGCATTTTAACTCGCTCAATCGTTTTTTTCTGATACAGCCTTTCAACCAGCTATACCGCGCATGTATGAAGTTTACCTGCAAGCCCTGTACGTCAAAAGCCTTCATTAACTCCTTGGCATAGTAGTATCCCAAGCCGCCGTGCAACATCGCCTTGGTGCCGTCATTGTAGTAAAGAGGCGGCGCCAGGGCTCCCAGAGAAAGCGCCAGCTGGTTCAACACGTGCTCGTACTGGACGTACGGCTCCGTGATGCTATTGCGGATACGCAACTCTTCCAAGCCAGCGTCTGAGCCAAGACGAGCTCGTGACAAGCGCCTGGTTTCGATCCAGTGATGCGCGAATGTCGGCGCTTTGTCGGGGAAGTTAGCGTACGCCTTTTCGAGCATCTCCGCCTTGAGAAACTCCTGGGCTGGCCACAGCACCCTACGCATATTCCTTAGCTTCTCGGCAGCGACATGCTGAGTCTGATTGTCCAGCCACAATGCAGCGAGACTCTTCTCCGTGGCCATCTGCGAACAGTCGGAGTATATAGAGAGTATGGTTCCATCGTATGCACACAACAGGTGAAACAGTCGTTTACAAGAGCGCCTTAGGTAACCAGTGTGCTGTCGGCATCAAAGGCGTAGTTAGGCCTAAAATGAGTGCATTATCATTCATGCATCCTCAGAGCACGCCGGGAAACTTTTGTAGCTACAGCTCTTAATCGCACTAAACGGGCGTATGATATGTAAGGCAATATGTTGGTTTGATTTCTTTTGTTGGGATTAACTTCCCGAAGCTCCTGAGGTTATGAGAGACGCCGTATTGAAGGACTCCGGAAATTTAGACCACCTGGGGTTCTTTAACGTGCACTGACATCGCACAGAACACCGGCGCCTTGCTTTTCGCCTCCATCAAAAAGTGGCCGTCGAGGCCGGGATTCGATCCCGCGTCCTTGGGCACAGTAGTCGAGCGCCGGCGCCACCAGGGCGGGGAGTAAGGCAATATGTGAGGAAGGTTGATGGAGAATATCTCAGAAATCTACGCCTCGGTGATGACACCGTCTGCTAAGTAACTCAGAGAAACAGTTGCGACTAATGATTGATGACCTGAGAAGAGCTGAAAAGTAGGCCTAAAAATTATGCAGATGGCTAAGTTATGCTAAAGAGCCAGGGAATTCAGGAACAGCACTTTAAAAGAGGTAGCGAACGGCTAGACGTGGTAGGCGAATATGGCTATATATAACAGGCAGTAACCGCAGATCCAGACCATGAAAGAGAAGTTACCAAAGGAATAAGATTGGACCGGAGTACATTTGGAAGGTACAGGCCCATTATGACTATCAGCTAACCCGTATTGCTCAAGAGTAAAGTAGGTAACAGTTGAATCTTAACGGTACTCATCTATGAGGTTGAGATGCGGAGGCTAACAAAAAAGGTTTTATTTAAGTTAAGAACAACGCCGAGAATTATGGTACGAAAAATGAAACGTGTAACGTTAAGAGATTGGAAGGGTGCAGGCTGAGTAACAGAAATGACTCAATTTAATGATATTCTAGTCGTAATCAAGAGGAAAATATTGGGCAGTGGTAGGACATGTAGTGCCAATAGAGGATAATCGATGGTCGACTAAAGTAACCATTTGGATTTCAATCGAAGGAGAGCGTCAGGGGGTGGCAGAAAATTCGTGAGTAGATGAGCAAAAAGTTCGAAGGTGTTAAGTGTATGCAGATTGCACTGGACCTGGTTAATTGTAGGAAAATGTGTGAGACCTTCGCTTTCCAGTGGCTATAGTCCGGTGATAATGATGTTAGAATTGGCTGGTAGGGACGCTCCCCCTTACAATTCACGTCGATCCAGTTTTTATTTGTGCATAGGAAACGTGTTATCTTCGCACTGCGTAAAGGCAATGTACAGTCTTTGTAAAAAGTGTAGAGCCCGACGGGTCTGCTTCTGAGCCACTTTGTGCGGCTTGTAAAGCATTTCTGATGTTCCTAATCCCATGGTAAGATTTTTTGTCCTTTCTTCTCCAGTGGGAACGACCTCCGCTAAATCAGCGCCACTATACGGCTCAAAAGCAGACCCCCTGGGCTCTATAATTATGACAAAGGCTGTACCTACGTAGTTCTGCTAAACTCTGTGAAAGTTCCGTCGAGTTATGGCTACGCCTTCTTGAAAACTTCGAGTAGTATCGATAATTTGTCTACATGACCACTCTGTGCTTCTGGTTGGTATCAGTCGTCTAAACAAACTCAAGATCATGCAACAGGAGCGAATATGTTTACTTTTTCAGACTGGGCAGTTAAGCTGGAGCTGTCTCATTTTTATTGTGGAGAGAAGGGCCACTGCATATACACATCTACATCCACGAATCGGAAGGCACCCTTGTTGAATCGTTATAAAAATGATAGTTCACAGTCATCATCATCATCATCAGTTTAAAAATACCCAGTGCAAGGCGAAGGTCTTTCCCATATTTCTCCAATTAACCCGGTTCTCTGCTAGCGGCATTCACTTGACCCCTGTGAACTTCTTAACCTCATCCGCCCACCTAATTTTCTGCCACCCCCTGTTCACTTTTCCTTTCCTTGGAGTCCGGTTTGTTGCCCTAAGCGACCATCGGTTATCCTCTCTTAGCACTACATGTCCTGCCCATGCCCACTTCTTCTTGAGTTCCACTAGAATGTCAGTAACTGTAGCAATTTCTCTCACCCACTCTGTACACTTCCTAACCTTTAATGTTACCCCTACCATTTTTCGCTCCACATCCCTCTGCGTTCTCCTCAACTTAAATAGAACCCTCTTGGTTAGCCTCCATGTTTCAGCCCCTTAGGTGAGTACAGGTAAGATGCCACTGTTGTATACTTTCCTCTTGAGCGATACTGGCAAGCTGCTAGTCATAATCTGCGAGTGCTTGTCAAATGCGCTCCATCCCAACTTATTATTCTTGTTATTTCCTTTTCATGGTGAGGATCTGCGGTTACTACCTGTCCTAAGAAGACATATTCGCCTACTACTTCGAGTGCTACGCTACCTAACGTAAACTGCTGTGCCTTCCCAAGGCTGTTGAACATTACCTTAGTCTTCTGCATATTGATTTTCAAGCCTTTCTTTCTACTTTTCCTTTCTAGGTCAGCAATCATTATTTGTAGTTCATCTCCTGACTGACTTAGCAAGACAATGTCATCAGCAATTCGCAGATTACTGAGGTATTCTCCATCTACCCTTATCTCTAACTGCTCCCATTCTAAGTGTCTGAATACTGCATCTAAGCAAGCAGGCGTTAGCAGTACATTCTGAATATTTTTCCAGAGATTGATTATCAGGCTAATGGCTGTGGAGACTGCAGCCATAAAATTAGGAGACGCCTGCTTCTGGGAAAGAGAGCCTGGCTAGCCTTGACCGCCTAGTAAAGAGCAGAGACATTACACTGCCAACCAAGTTCCGTATAACTCATGCTATGGGCTTTCCAGTTGTGATGTATGGATGGGAGGGTTGGACTGTGAAGAAGGCTGACCGCCGAAGAATTGACGCGTTTGAATTGTGGTGCTGGCGAACACTCTTGAGAGTTCCTTGGACGGCCAGACGATCAAATCAGTCGATATTAACCATAAACCCTAACTGCTCATTGGAGGGTCAAATTCTAAAGTTAAAACTCAGCTACTTCGGTCATCTGATGAGAAGAGAGGAGTCGCTGAAGAAAGATTTGATTTTGGGAAAGGTTGAAGGTCGCCGGAGAAGGGGTAGGCAGTGAACGCAATGGTTAGATGGCATCCTCCAGGAGCTGCAGATGAAGTTATGTGATGTTAGGAAGATAGTGAGAGACCGGAAAGCCTGGTGTGATATTGTCCATAGGGTCACGAAGAGTCGGACACGACTGAACGACTGAAATGAACTGAACTGTCCCCGAAAACCTAGAATTGTTCATTTTTCACTAAATATTAGTGTAAATATTGCCATTCGTGTGCAGTTATCGTTATAAATACCTTGCAATAATTAGCGATCAGCTTGACTATGGAAAGCAACGTATGTAACTCATTTGTTCAGCTACCCAAGCGCGTTCCTGATAAACATTATCTCGGGCACTAAGACGGTTACTTGATAAGAGCATCATGCAATTCCTCCTCGGCTGCCTCTAGCGCTACTTAATTAACCTTGGCGTTCACAGACCACGTCAGAACGTGGTTACTTCCCGTTAGTCAATATCTGTACCAGGTACCCCTGGTGCCCTTTAGAACAGTTCGCATACCTCAAGAACACCAGTGAGGTGATTCTCGATGCGGCGGCGTTCTTCTTCCGTGAACAGTGCTACTGCCGCGGCGGAGGCTACAAGGAGGGTGTAACTGGACTCGACCTGGCGGGAGCAGAAGGGCAGCCGCTCTTGTTTCGCTAGCTCGTTGCTTCCGTGCAAGATGAGCAGGCCAGCGCTTGGGCTGGCTACAGGTGCGTACGCGAACAGGAACAGCCAAGCGAGGTGGTGGAGCACAGCGCGGTTGCCTGTAGTGCTGAAAATCACGCGCAGACTGTCCCACAGAGCCACGTCGCTGAAAAGCACCAAGTCCTGCATGGTGAACGGCTGGTCGGTTCCTAGCGTGGTGTTAAATACGTACTCAACGTACGTCGCACTAGAGACCGACCAGAGGCCGACAAGTTCTCTTAGTGAATACACCGCGGGAACAGGGGGCTTCCGCGAGGACGCGCGGACCAAGTGGGCGAATGCGTATTGGAGGGTCTTGTAGGCTTCTTCTATTGCTTTAGGAGAGGGCAAACGAGTCGTGTCATTAGCAAAAAGTTTGAAAACGTTGGTGTAAACTTTTTGAAAGTGTATCTTTGGTATTTGTTTAAAGAGATCCTTCCAATACAGCATCCGGTCGCTGTGAGTAAAGAGAACACGGCGCTTCTGACCATTGTTCTCGGCTGCTGGGAGGAGCTTCAGCGAGAACCAGAGGTACACTTGCCAGTTGAACGCAAGGTCGAATAGCACATTGAGAGGCCGCCGTTTAGGTTCTTGGTTCTCGGGCCACAAAAGGCCATGCTCGTGCATAAAGCCGTTGAGGACGTCGACTTGAGAGCCCGTTTGCGTCATGCAGCTATCCAACATGGCTGCCGCTTTTCTTGCCACAGGCAACTGGGCGCCGCTCTTGTGCAGCGTATCGGGCAGCTTGCTGAGCCACACCATGACCATCTCCTCGAGAGCCGAGCTTGATAGCTCAGAGAGGTCATTGCGGGGCGTCCAGCGGCCGCAGACGTACGCAGCGAAGTCGTGGCATGGGTCCACGCTCCTGTCCAGCTGGCTTTCAATGAGGTCCCTGCCATAACCGCCATAGACATATTAGCTATTATATCAAGGAGCTTACAGAAATTTTCAGAAAAACATTCATATTCACAGAGCGAGTCAATGTGAGAGACATTCAACGTCACTTGAAGCGCGACACTGTGCATTGAACGGTGTAAATATTACGATAAAAGCGGTGTATTTTGGTCACTCATCGTTTAAGACTTATTTCTACGTTTGCATTTATGGGGCTTAACGTAACAAAGAGACTCCGACAATGAATAAAGCCACAGGGGCTTTTAAGAGTATTATTAGTGCACTGTCATGGCATTATATAGGAGCGCCATGCATAATATAGGAATTAAACCCCCCTTTTGAGGTCGGGTTGGTGGAAAACCTTGAAAACCTTCTTTCGAAGAAAAGATAGATGGCTTGACAGATCGAATTAAAAGTCTGGAAAATGAGGTAGCAACTATCAATACTTTAAAAAACGGAAATAGAGGACCTAAAGTCAACTGTAAATAAACTAGAGGCCACCGTTTCATACCTGTTAAACAAAACTGACGACTTGGAAAACAGGAGCCGTAGGAACAACCTATTGATTTACGGATTAAAAGAAGAAAATGAAGAAACAGAAGCGGAGCTTACAAGCAGAATAACGCAGGAAATTTTTGACGAGAAGTTGGGACTTGCAATAAGCAGCATTGAAAGGTGCCACCGAATAGGTATGAAATCAAAAAATAACCACCCTGTCGTCATTAAACTGAGCGACTACAGAGAGAAGGCTTCAATAATGAAGGCATGCCCGAAGTTGAAAGGCACAGATTTTTCAGTTAGTGAAGACTTTTCGAAACGAATCCGTGACATCAGAAAAAAGTTATGGGAAAGCGCATCTCAGGAAAAGAGCAACGGTGCAAAAGTTAAGCTGGTTTTTGACAAGTTAAGCATCGATGGTGATATGTTCGGATGGGATAATGTAAGAAACGCTCGGTATAAAATCCCGAGGAATAAAAAATGACACCAGAAAGGGAACAATCCGGATTTCAAAATTCTTAACGTAAATTGTCGCAGCGTTGTCAATAAAGTTGGAGAACTCGAAGGTTTACTGTTCTCACATGATGCGGACGTTGCCATGCTTAGCATGGCAACATGGTTGAGCAGTGAAGTATTTGACAGTGAATTTGTACCTAAGGACTATAAGGTTTTTCGTGGTGACCGTGACAGAAGAGGTGGAGGAGTGGCAATTTTGTTTAAATCATCACTGCAACTTTTTAGAATGCCTGATGCTCCAGGCATTGAGGCCGTATTTTGTAAAACATACATCAACAAGGTCCGCTTTGTTCTTGGTGTTTTCTATAGGCCTCCCAGTTCTTCTGTTACGGTCTTGGAAAACTTAAGAGCATATTTACAATGTCATGTCAAAACAGACGATAGACTAATACTGCTGGGGATTTTAACTTACCTAATATTGATTGGCAATATTTTTCATCACGCTCTGCCCATAATGCTGACTCTACCATGCTCGACATTGTGTTCACATTTGACTTGTTGCAAGTAGTAAATAATTTTACGAGGGTGCAAGGAGCCATAGGATCCATTCTTGATCTATTTTTTGTAAGTGGTGCTATCCGTAATCTCATAACCTGTGATGTCGCAAATGGGATATCTGATCACAAAGCTGTACTTCTGAGTTTGTCAAATGTGTACCCAGATCGCCAGAATAATGTGCATTTCTTTCCCAATTTTTCGCGTGCTGATGATGAGTCTATTCTGGATGTGCTTGATTTATGTTTTGATAGTTTTAGAAACAGTACTGCTAGCGTGAATGACCTATGGCTGTCGTTTAAAAATATTGTCTCTGACTGTATTGACCGTTTCGTTCCCAAAATTGCAAAAAAATCTGTTTACGGTAACCCATGGATCTCTCGGGAGACGTTGCGCTTACAGCGAAGACTTAAAAGGTTAAAAAAGAAATCAATAGAAACTTATCATTAAAACCAATCGTGGAAGAAATTTCCGAACAACTTAAGCAGAAAATAATTTGCGACAAAGAAAAATATTACGGAACGTTCCTGCCTTCGTTCATTAGAACGTCTCCTGAGAAGTTCTGGCGCAAAATCACGCCAAAGTCTTCCTCCACGAATGAATTTATTGTAGACGGCAAATGTGTACGTGATGAGGCGGTGATTTGTTCTGCGTTCAACAAATTCTTCCAATCAGTATTCACACAAGACAAGGTTGTGTCCCCAACTTTTCGGTATCGCTCCCTGCCATAACTGATGTTGTCATTTCAGAGACCGGTGTTTTTAATTTGCTCCTGGATCTTGACGTGAAAAAATCTTCAGGCCCCGATAAAATACCAAACGCTTTTTTGAAACGGTATGCAGAGTGGTGCGCGAAATACTTGTCAATTGTATACACTAGATCTTTACGTGATGGTTCTTTACCGGATGACTGGCGGACAGCCGAGATTAAACCTTTGCCCAAAATCGGCAAAAAAGCACACATTGAGAATTATCGGCCTATATCCCTGACGTCCACATCATGTAAAATTTTAGAACACATAATTCATAAACATATATTAGGTTTCTTGGAAGAGCACAAAGTACTTACAAATGTTCAACATGGTTTCAGGCGTGGGTTTTCTACAATTACACAATTAGTTGAGACAGTACACGATTTCGCTCAATCGATTAATCAGGGAAAACAAACCGATGCCATATTCATGGATTTTCGCAAAGCATTTGACAAGGTGTCGCATAACAAACTAATTCATAAACTAAGCTATTATATAAAAAACGACCAGATAACTTACATGGATCACAGCCTACCTTTCAAACAGATGTCAATTTGTCACCCTAAACCATACTTCTTCCAACAGTGCCCAGGTTGTGTCCGGCGTCCCCCAGGGATCCGTTTTGGGACCACTTTTATTTTTGCTGTTTATTAATGATATTGTGTCTGGCCTTTCTGTCCGCGTGAAGCTTTACGCAGATGATTGTATATTGTCATCATCATCATCATCATCATCATCATCAGCCTGATTATACCCACTGCAGGGCGAAGGCCTCTCCCATATTTCTCCACTTAACCCGGTTCTGTGCTAGCTGCATCCACTTGACCCCTGCGAACTTCTTAATCTCATCCGCCCACCTAACTTTCTGCCGCCCCCTGCATTGTATATTGTACAAAGAGGTTTCTTCAGTTGAAGACCAGGTGTGTTTGAATAATGATCTAGAAAAGGTGATTGCGTGGTGCAACGATTGGCAGATGTGTATTAATTGTGAGAAAACCGTTTTCATGAGAATTACGCACAAGAAAAGTCCTCTTCATTTTGTGTACGGTACTAACAACACATCATTATTGGAGGTAACGGAATATAAATATTTGGGCTTATGGATTACTAACAACCTTTCATGGACAAAACACATAGATGCGGTTGTAGCTAATTCACTGCGCAAACTTTTTTTTTCTTGAGGCGCTCACTGAAGTCATCTCCGCCCAGTGTCCGCCTATTAGCTTACAACTCTCTCATCCGTCCACTGTTAGAATATGCCGTAATTATATGGGACCCTTTCACCTTAACTATCATTCATAAACTTGAGCGCATACAGCATAAGGTCGTTAGGTTTGTATTTAATTCATATGGCCGTGCGTCTGTCAGCGAGCTTGTGAAGCGTAGTGGATTACCTTCTGTGACTGAGCGCAATCGTATCTGCCGATTAAAGTTTCTTTTCCAGCTCGTAAAAGGTCATTATAATATTAACACTTCCAATTATATTACTTGCTCTTCAGGTTATAATACGAGACAAAGGCATGCACTAACAATAACCCCTGTGAACGCGCGAAATAACTGTTTTAATAGATGGATTTATTGAAAGGAAAAGGCAGAGAGGTTGGCCCGAATAATTCAAATCTGGCCTGCTACTCTGCACTGGGGAAGGTGAAGGAGAGAAGAAAGAAGGTCATGATGGGTGACGATGTGGGAGAAGGTATATGAAATATATATACAGACACAGCAGCTTGTTTTACAAACGTGAATCAAGTCCGCTGGCACTCAAATAACGGCAAAGAGCGCGCACTGCCTGGACGCCCTTCCCCTTGTCCTGCCAAGCGCCCAGCAGCAGTTCCTCCGACAGAGGCCTCTTGTCTAAACGCTTCAAGGAAGCAGCTAGCACATTTCTTTCGTTCTCATACTCTGGGCACACCAATAATACATGGTCCACAGTCTCTGGGATGCCACAAGTTGAACATTCCGGTGAGTCCATCTGTCCAATTAAATGTAGGTACTTGCGCGTGAAAGCCACGTTTAAACGAAGTCGATGTATCAAGCATGTCTGATGACGCGGAATATCACGCGGAACAATAAATTTAAATGTTCGATCGAGCCTTCTCAGACGGATGTGTCGGGCGTCTGGTTGAGCCCAGTAAGTTGCTGTAGCAATATTCATATAACCCTTTAGAAGACACGTCGTATCCGCCCTTGAAAAAGGCACAGCTGTTTGGAGGCCATTGATGTGTGCGCTTTTCGCTTCAACATCGGCCTGCTCATTCCCATGGAGGCCGCAGTGGGCAGGAATCCATTGAAACATTATCATGTGGCCTTGCAGCTGGGCAGATGTGATGAGCTCCGTAATGTTTAGTGCCAGGGACTGATAGGCAGTGTGGCGTAAGAAGTTTTCCAAAATTTGTAATGCAGTCTTCGAGTCCGTGAATATACACCATTTTTGAGGTGGTTCCCCACATATATAGCGAATAGATTCTCGAATGGCTACAAGTTCGGCAGCGGTTGATGTAGAGGTATGTCCCAAAAGGAAATGCAGAGTCGTTTTCTGAGCTGGTATGACCACAGCTGCAGCGGATGCCTGTGCTGACACAGATCCATCGGTGTATACGTGAATATAACTGGGATATTCTGACCAGATGTGTGCCAGAGTAAGTTGTTTGAGTCCACTAATTGGTACCAGTGATTTCTTTAATATTCCGGGAACACGAAGGTGCACCAAAGGTTTATCCATCGTCCATGGTGGTTGGGTGGGACGGTATGGGAGGGCATATCCTGTCGGTACTTGCGACTGATGGCAGCGGAGTGCACTTGTAAAACTGCAGTCCGGCCTCTCATCCAGAATCTTGCTGAGTGGGTGAAAACGGTGTCTTGTAAGTGCTCGTAAATATACACGAAGTGGTTCGTGGGACAAGTATATGGACATTGGGCGAGCGTGTGCCTCTTCAATTGTGCCTTTGTTAGAGGTGCATCTGGGCAATCCAAGGCATATTTTCAGTGCCTGCGCTTGCACGCTCTCTAAAGTCCGCAAGCAGGAAATGCTCATACTAGAGAGTACTGGGAGACTGTACCGGATGTAGCCAACAAACAGAGCCTCGTAAAGCCGTATTAAGGAGCGCTCAGTTGGACCCCATTTGATGCCAGCTATGTACCGAAGTACATGGCAAAAATTAATTAGCCTCTTCTTCACCATAGCAATATGTTTCGACCAAGATAGTCGGTGGTCGATAATTACTCCCAAGAATCTGTGCCTGGAGACGTATGGTATTACGACTCCATGAAGGGTAATCGGGTAGCGGCTGACACATTTTCCCGTAAACGCGATCACTGCACACTTTTCTGCCGCTAAAAATAAACCTTGACGCCGTAAGTACATCGATGTTGATGACACAGCTCGTTGCAGTCTCGCACGTAGTTGTGGGCGCGTCGAACCAGAGGCCCAGATGCAGATGTCATCAGCATATGCACTTATGTGGATGTTAGTTGGAAGTTCACTCACCAGGCCAATTAGCGCAACGTTAAATAAAGTTGGGCTGAGAACTCCTCCCTGTGGAACTCCACGACTGACCTGAAAGTGGGTAGTATCTCCTTCAGGCGTAGTCATGTAAACAGAGCGGCCGCTGAGATAGCTTACAATCCACAAGTACAGCCGGCCACCAACTCCCACGTCGTCAAGTCCATCAAGAATAGCTTCATGGAGGACGTTGTCGTAAGCTCCCTTTATATCTAAAAAGACAGCAGCTACTAGTCGACGGTGACGCTTTTCGTGTTCTACTGTCGCCACAAGGTCGATGACGCTATCAATGGAAGAGCGTCCGCGGCGAAATCCAGTCATCATATTCGGATAAAGATCATTACTCTCTAGATACCACTCAAGTCTTGCCAGCACCATGCGCTCCATAACCTTTCCAACACAGCTTGCTAGGGCAACTGGCCGGTATGAGGTAAGTTCGAGAGGAGGCTTTCCAGGCTTCAAAAGAGCAACCAGGCGGCTAATTTTCCAGTGTTGAGGAACAGTACTAGAAGCCCATATATCATTGAAATAATTAAGTAGTGCAGTTCTACCATCCTTGCCTAGGTTCGATAAGGTTGAATATGTAATCCCGTCAGGACCAGGTGCAGATGAATGCCGACAAGAAGCAAGAGCGGCGTCTAATTCAGCTATTGTAAAGGGCACGTCGTATTGATCATTCGGCGAAGGTGGTGCAAAAACCTCTGAAATTGGTAACTGTGCCTGGTTTGTGCCCACAACCATTTTACAAAAATCTTCAGCTACGTCAACTTCATTGCGGCGTTGGTAAAGGGCCAGGGCACGAAAAGGGTGCCTTTCTCGCGGAGGTGTGCGCAAGCTTCTCGCAACATGCCAGATACGCGACAGGGGCTTACGGGGATCCAGTGATGAGCAGAACTGTCTCCAACGTTGTCGTCCTAACCTCTCCAGGTGACGCAAAACTTTTCGTTTAGCTCGGCGAGAAAGTGCGAGATCTTGCGCGGATTTCGTTCTCCTGTACTTCCTTTCAGCCCGCCGACGGATCGCGCGAAGCCGCTCGAATTCCACGTCGATGCTGGACACTGACACCGGCACACTAACATAGCGAGTGTTCTCATTGAGAGAGGAAGTAATGAGTCCCTCTATTTGAGATGGTGACTGGAGGTCCACGCTGGAAGTCTCCACCGCTGCCCTAAAGGCGGGCCAGTCTGTGTATTGCACACGAGGTGAAGTGGCAGGTGCAAACCACTTGATGCATATGTACGTTGGTATGTGATCACTCCCATGTGTTTCCACATCACTACACCAAGAAACGGAGGGATGGAGGCTTCTGGAAACAAACGCCACATCCAAGCAGCTGCTGTAGGTTGTTCCGCGTAGAAACGTCGGTGAGCCGTCGTTTATATTGACGAGGTCTTGTGTATGCATAAAGTCTGCCAGGTCTCTTCCTCTATTGCTCATTATTGCACTACCCCACTGAGGGTGGTGAGCATTAAAGTCCCCCACAATAATACGAGGAGCTGCACAACACTGGATTGTTGAAAATAGATATGATTTGTCCAAGCCATCCCTCGGTGGAATATAAGCGCCTATTACAGAACATACTCGTCCTTTCAGGGTTAACGTCAAACAAATGTAGTGGTTCGTGTTGTGGGGCTGCAGAGCATGGCGGACGTGCGCAATGTCTTGGCGTACACATACCAGCACTTTGCTTGTTTCGTTTGCTTCTCTAGACCATAGCAGAACATATCCAGAAAGGCGGAAAGCAGCCGGCATGTTGGGCTCACAGATCACAATCACAGGAAAGCGGTACTTCTGTACCCGCTGTCGGAAGTCACTCAGCCGACCACGCAGGCCTCGGGCATTCCATTGCATCACTACACTGCGGCGCAAGTGCATCGTCACAGAGGTGGGGTTAGTTTGTTGCGCCATTGTGAATTATTGCAATGCCGCCAAGAGCGGCTCAAATGCGTCCAAAAACTGAACAGCAAACTTTGCTGTTTGCGTGTTGATGCTGGAGAGCAGCACCCGCATTGAACGAACCAGCTGTTTCAGCATTTCTTTTACCTGCTGGCTGTCGGGATTGTCGGAATTTTCAGTACGTGTGGCAACCAAACTGGGATTAGGCCTGGCGTTGGCCTTTGGTGGTAGAGCTGGCCACTCAGCATCAGAGGCGGTAGGTAATACAACAGCCTCTGTCTGATCCTTGGCCTGAGACACTGTCTGCGACATTACAGCAAGAGTACTTTTAACAGGATTAGACTCAATCTGTCGTGGCACCTGAGCTGACGTTAACTCTGAAGTTGACTTATCCAGGCTAGGCTTGCCTTCCGATTCCTTGTGTCGGCGTCGGGAACGGTGCTTGCGACGACGAATAGACGCGGCCGCTTCTTGATGAGTCGAGTTATCTCTCACCATCTTTTTTAGTATACGTTTTTCATCCCGAATTTTAGGACAGTCCTTATCCGTCGCTTCATGGGCACCCGAGCAGTTCGCACACTTGACAGTCTCCGTCTGGCATGCGTCATGAGGATGTGTACCGCCGCATCGACGGCAGGATACCTCGTTTCGACAAACGGCGCTCACATGTCCGATCTTGTGGCATTTGTGGCACTGAACAGGTCTTGGAACATACATCCGAACTGGGTGTCTCACGTAGCCCACTTTAACGTGGGATGGGAGGGGTTCAGTTTCAAAGACTAATTTAACGCACTTTGAGCGGCCGAATCGATGAACATCCACAATGCGCGCCGTAGATTTGATCAGCGTGCAGAGATCGCTTTCACTTATCTCGGGGTCAACGTCGGTGATTACACCTGCGGTAGTCTTTTTCCCATGTGCAAGAAAGGAACGGACCGGCATGTTGCCTAGCGCACCAATTCCTTTCAGCTTGTCCACTGCAGCC
This sequence comes from Amblyomma maculatum, assembly GCF_055883805.1. Classification (NCBI taxonomy): domain Eukaryota; kingdom Metazoa; phylum Arthropoda; class Arachnida; order Ixodida; family Ixodidae; genus Amblyomma; species Amblyomma maculatum. Next base: position 124,955,396 of record NC_139353.1, on the reverse strand, counting down.
TGGGATTTGACATCCACGGTCAGGACATTTTTCCAGGGATTAATTCTGACTTCGTCAACTTCACCGGGAACCAGCTGGTCGAAAAACTGGGTCAGGTGCTGTCTGTTTATCACATTCAAATTCGCCGTTGCCGTTGTTGGTACGAAGGCCACGGAAAAGATCCCTTGCTTCTCAGCATTCTTCTTTGGTGTCTCACTCATTACTGACGTTCGGCGCAGCTTCCTTTTCAGGCGGCGGGACTGTACAGGCGTGTAGCTGTTGTCGGAATCCATCTCAGTCACTGTGGAGTCATCTGCCGAGTCTGGAAGCTCCACGTCCGCGACGTCAAGGTGATCCGTCGAGTACGCTGTAGCCTGTTCGATGGTGGCGGGTGGGCGCAGGGGTCGTGCGCCCGCCATCCCGAAGGATGTCGAGATCACAAATAGCTCACAGCGATATAAAATCCAGAAAAGTGGAAGAGCGCTAGCTTCAGACGTTCGGAAACCTCCACTTCTTCTAACTGTTTTAAATATTCTTTCTTTCCGAGGACAATTACGGAATGGAATAAACTTAATAGCGAGACTGTAACTCAAAGTTCTTTACTAATGTTTGAAAAGTGCCTGCAAATTTTATGAATTTGAGTGCGTTTATATGCTTGTATTTCTTTTTGTTTTTCCCACCCTGCTATGATCTGTACCAGATCGCAGTACCTATAAATAAATATAAATAAATAAATAAAAAAACAGCTCTCATTCGGTAGCACGACGTTGCGAGGAAACGCTCAGACAAAAAGAAAGACGCGCAATCTTACCGCTATTTCAAGCAGAACAGAGCGAGCACGATTAAAAACTCGGGGTGAAACCTATAAATGAGAATTATGGCTACATCTTTCAAATTAATAGAAGGCACACAATTTAGACTGGTTACCGATGTGCATTGACGACAGCCTACCAGCGACGAGCACTGCGGCACTTACAAGCTGCTAACCAATAAACACAACAAACAGTAATAATTAAGTCGCTCGTTCAGACCGAACTGCAAGTATATATATATATATATATATGTACGATGGACGACGACATTCAACTACTGACCCTATAATTTAGTCCAACATATCTTAATGGCCAATGCATGCAGTAGCAGGTAAACGCAATAACACATTCGTTACTGTGCCGCTGTGATTGTGCCCAAGGAATAGGCGCAAGCGTTTCACGCCGCGGGGCTGTCATATATTATTTTTGCGCCCCAAAACGCAACATTATGGTGGATTATTGCACCACGTTTATGTTTCACATTCGACCCATTTCACTCGACTCCGGAACTTTTAAAATAAACCAAGGTTTTAAAACTATCTTGCATGATGTGTTTTGGGGGAACTGAATGGGACTGCACAAGATGCAGATCGCACACTAAGAGAACTATCCTTGTGAAAGCGTGTCTTATCTTTGTGCCAAGGCGGTTTTGATTTGTGTCTTAGATTTGTGCCACCGCTCCTCGGATTGCACGTGGTGGCCGGAAACGGACAGACTTGCGACTGCGGGAGCTTCCGAAAGCGTCAAATAGATGAGTTCTTTCTTCTGTTAACTTTATTAGTTTTCAGCTAGTTAGGTTAGGGCAGCCTAAGGAATATGCACCTACATATAGTTATGATGACCGGGCAGTTGAAAGCTTCTACGAAGATGCAGAATCGGCAATGCGAAAAGTAAAGACGCAGTATACTGTACTAATGGTCGACTTCAATGCCAAGGTAGGGAAAAAGCAGGCAGGAGACAAGGCAATAGGTGAATATGGCATTGGTTCTAGGAATAGCAAGGGGGAGTTACTAGTTGAGTTTGCAGAGCGCAATAACTTACGAATTATGAATACCTTCTTCAGCAAACGGAAGAACCGGAAATGGACATGGAAAAGTCCGAACGGGGAGACTAAAAATGAAATCGACTTCATAATGTGTTCAACCCCCGCCATTATGCAAGATGTAGAGTTAATCGGGAAAGTGCGATGCAGTGACCACAGGATGATGAGGTCCCGAATTAGCCTAAATCTGAAGAAGGGACGCAACATATTAGTAAGAAAGAAACCCATCAAGGAATTAGCGGTGAGGGGGAGGGCAGAAGAGTTCAGGATCTCGCTACAGAATAGGTATTCAGCTCTAACCGAGGATGGCGACATTACCCTAGAAGCAAGGAACAAGAATTTCAGAGATATCATTACTGAGTGCGCGGTAGAAGTAAGCGGTAGGACAGTTAGAGATGATACCGGTAAGCTGTCTAAGGAGACGAAAGATTTGATTAAGAAACGCCAGAGAATGAAAGCTTCCAATTCAACAGACCGGATCGAATTGGCCGAGATATCAAAGCTAATCAATAAGCGCAAGGTGGCCGATATAAGAAAGTATAACATGGAGAAAATTGAGCATGCTGGAAAGAACGGGGCAAGCCTAAAAGCGGTAAAGAAGAAATTGGGCATAGGCAAAGACCAGATGTATGCGATAAGGGCCAAGGCGGGCAACGTCATCAAGAATATGGATAAGATAGTCAAAGTAGCCGAGGAGTTCTATGCAAATCTATACAGTAGCCAAAGTAGTCAGGACCGTAATGAGATTGGCGGTAGGGAAAAACATTCAGACGTTCCACCAGTGACGAAAGACGAGGTCAAGAAAGCATTAGAAACTATGAAAAGGGGGAAATCAGCGATAGAGGATCAGATAACTACGGATTTCCTGATGGACGGGGGGGGGATATCGTGTTAGAAAAACTGGCCACCTTGTATACGCAGTGCCTGGTGTCATCGACGGCACCGGAACCATGGAGGAATGCAAACATTATATTCATTCATAAGAAAGGGGACTCTAAGGACCTTAAAAATTACAGACAAATCAGCTTACTGTCTGTTACGTATAAAGTGTTTACTAAGGTAATCGCTATTAGAATCAGGACAACCTTAGACTTCAATCAAGCAAAGGATCAAGCAGGGTTTCGGAAACGATACACTACTATCGATCATATCCATACCATCAATCAGGTGATAGAAAAACGCTCGGAATATAACCAGCCCTTATACATAGCATTCATTGATTACGAAAAAGCATTTGACTCAGTTGAAACCTGGGCGGTGATGCAGGCATTGCGAAATCGGGGGGTAGACGAGCCGCACGTGAAAGTGCTGTAAGATATATACAGTGCCTGCACAGCAACCATAGTTCTGCATAAAGAAAGTAACAAAATTTCCATAAAGAAAGGTGTTAGGCAAGGAGACACACTCTCCCCAATACTATTCACAGCTTGCTTAGAGGAAGTATTCAGAGACTTGGAATGGGAGCAGTTAGGAACAAGGGTAGATGGAGAATACCTCAGTAAGCTGCGATTTGCTGATGACATTGCCTTGCTAAGCAACTCGTGATATGAACTACAAATAATGATTGATGACCTAGACAGGAAAAGTAGAAAGGTAGGCTTGAAAATCATTATGCAGAAGACTAAGGTAATGTTCAACAGCCTCGGGAAGGAACAGCAGTTTACATTAGGTAGCGAAGTACTGGAAGTAGTTGGCGAATATGTATACATAGGACAGGTAGTAACCGCAGATCCGGACCATGAAAAGGAAATAACAAGATGAATAAGATTGGGATGGAGCGCATTTGGCAAGCACTCGCAGATTATGGCTAGCAGCTTACCGGTATCGCTCAAGAGGAAAGTATACAACAGTTGCATCTTACCTGTACTCACCTATGGGGCTGAAACGTGCAGGCTAACCAAGAGAGTTCTACTTAAGTTGAGGACAACCCAGAGGGCTATGGAACGAAAAATGGTAGGGGTAACATTAAGAGATAGGAAGCGTGCAGAGTGGGTCAGACAAATAACTTAAGTTATCGACATTCTAGTGGAAATTAGGAAGAAGAAATGGACCTGGGCAGGACATCTAGTGCGAAGAGAGGATAACCAATGGTCGCTTAGGGTAACAAACTGGATTTCAAGGGAAGGAAAGCGTAGCAGGGGGCGGCAGAAATTTAGGTGGGCGGATGTGATTAAGAAGTTCGCAGGGGTCAAGTGGATGCAGCTAGCACAGAACCGGGTAAGTGAACTTTGTTTATCAAGAGCTGCCACCTGTCGCGAATGTCATTCGTGCTACCCTGGGACTGTGAAAAGGAACTGTGCATGTAGATCGTGTTCTTGTGAACAGAAAGTAGCGTCCTTTTGTAATTGTTCGGTTTGGCTGGGCAAAAAAGCCCAGCAATCTTCTTATGGTAGGGCGTGTAAGGCCGCGGTGGCCCTTTCGTTAATGTTCTGGCGCGCGCGCCGCAGAAAACGGCGATGGAATGTTCTACAAGCTCCGAGAACGCGACGCGACCGATTACGTAATCTCGGCCACTGCGCTGCGCCTCCTCGCCCTCGTCGTCATGCGCAGATACACGCGTGCATTCCCCCGCATGGTCCCGGCCCTCCTCCTCGCTTCAAGCGTGAGGGCCGCGCGTGCTGACCATGTTCGAGTAAATTCGAGACATCTCCAGAGGGCCGAGGGGGGGAGGCATAGCTTTGGCAACGCTAAGTTGTTTTCCGTTCCTCCTCCGTGCCTAGAAGCTTCTGCGCTGATTATTTAAGAGCGCGCCGCGCAGCCATCGACGGTTCTGCTTCTGGTTCTGAGTTTGGTTTGATTCCCGCTCGGAGAAGACAGCGTAGTAGGCAGGCCCCGACTGAGAAGTCGAAAAAATAGTGATGCGCTCAGTTTGCAGTTAGTCTTTCGTCCAGTCTCTTTCGTAAAGGGCGATGTCTCACTGCCTCGTGTGAATAAGTTTTCTGTACCCTCTGCTTCGTGTTCTTGTTATATAAAGTTAATTTTCGTTTTGTTACTGCAAGTTCGTCTTCCTACGTCTCATTGTGTGTTTGTGTGTGAACTACACGTCGCCTGACGAATCGAGGAGCACCTTGAAGAGGTGCGGAAGATTTGAAGAGATAAGAAGAACCTGACGTTCACTGGCCCCGTCTCAGCCGTTAGGCTCTGTCTATTACGCTCGGCAGACTTGGCAAGCCATTCCTCTTTCTGTGGGTGTCCCCGCTGCTCTCATCGCCTTCTTCCTCTCATTTTCAATGTGCTGCTGCTATGCGCCGCTTTTTACTCTCTACCGGCGTCTGCGTTTCGATGGAGGTAAAACGGAGCAATGTGAGTTGTTGTGGCTGTAGGAAGAAGGAGAAAAAGTGCAAGGGCCTGCTACTGGCTCTGTAGCTGAGCCACCTCCGCTGCCTCGTGCAGACAGAAGAGAAAATAAAGAAAGAAAAGGAAGAGGCAGCGAAAGACGCGCGCCGCAACAACAGCCGTTGTCCACCACCGAAGCGGTGGTGGGTGCAATGACGGCCTACAGCAGATAAAAATTCGGTAGCAGGCAAGCACCCACAGCAAGCGGCGGTGACCTACCTGTCCCAGCCCCATCAGGGCAGTGCCTGCCAGGTGATGTCAGTGCACATAAAGGTCTCTGGGTGGTTTAAATTACTCCGTAGCCCCCACTACGGCTCCTCTTTCTCTTTTTCCACTTTCTCCCCCAACTTCGTTTCCTGCCATTACAGCGAGGGTCAGGTGTCTACAGAGCGTGACAGATACTGTGACTTTCCTTTCCTATGAAACTGTTTATTTATTATTATTATTATTATTATTATTATTATTATTATTATTATTATTATTATTATTATTATTATTATTATTATTATCATCATCATCATCATCATCGTTATTATTGTGATCTGCATCTTGGCACCGCCGCTTAGCAGGGCGTTCTGCTGTTTGTGTTCACGTTGTCCTAACTCTTATTATCTTTGCCTTGCTGCGATGCCAGGGCACGCCGCTCTGCGAGCCGGGAGAGAAGAAAAGGGGCTGGCTACTCCTGGGCCTACGGGGCTGGGACAGGTAGGTCACCGCCACTTACGGCGGCAGGCAGGGGCTAGCCTGCCACCACGGTTGCATCAGTTGTAAGCCGTCATTGCATTTGCGACCGCTTCAGTGGTGGATGACGGCTCTTGGGACGCGCGTATATCTCTGCCTCTTCATCTTTCTACTCTGCTTCTCTCCTCTCCGCACGAGGCAGCGGAGGCCTCAGTAGCAAGCCCGTGCATTTTATTTGCCTTCTTTTACAGTCGCAAAAGCAACAACAGCGCCGCTCCGCTTCATGACGATGACTCTTGGCTAAGCGTTCCTCTTCGCTCCAATGTCTCCGCCGCAAGATTAGCCTTATGTTCGTCTTTCCGGCATTCAACGGCTAAATGCAAGGCGACAACCTCGGGGTCTCACGAGTGTAAATTTTGCAATCTGTTACACCCCAGCGGCGTGACTCTAACACTTCTTTCCATGGAGAACTCCGGTCTAGGCTGCGTTTAGCCAATTCACCGCCCCACATTAATACGCGCGAGCTGTCTCCTCGCTCATGCGCTGTAGCGCGCGCCCCTTGTGCTCCACAAGTGGCGGTGACAATGAATTGACGTCGCCCGACTCCTGACGTCACCCGACTCCTCGCAGCTGCGGCGAGCGGCTGCAGCGATGACCAGGCTCGCCAGTTTGGGCAGTGACATCTCTCGCTTCTCGCGTATGCGCAGTACGGTCGCCACAGAGCCACGCGAAGCCAGCGATAGTGCGGCCAGTGTACCTCACGCTAGAAAAAATCCATAGGGCACTGCAGAATCTGCATTGCAGTAATGCGAAAGCACGGATGGCAAGTTTGTGCCAAAGAGGCTGTACGTTCACGCCGAGCTGCATATTGAGCACGTTCTTTCGCACGTCTCGCTTCTCGCTCCTCGGTTGTCTCCGCAGCACGCCGTAGTTTCAACCTCTCATTACGAGCTCGCCGCGCAGCCATCGACGGTTCTGGTTCTGAGTTTGGTTTGATTCTCGCTCGGAGAAGACAGCGTAGCAGGCAGGCCCCGACCGAGAAGTCGTAAAAAAAGCGATGCGCTCAGTTTGCAGTTAGTCTTTTGTCCAGTCTCTTTCGTAAAGTGTGATGTCTCACTGCCTCGTGAGAATAGGTTTTCTGTACCCTGTGCTTCGTGTTCTTGTTATATAAAGTAAATTTTCGTTTTGTTACTGCAAGTTCGTCGTCCTACGTCTCATTGTGTGTTTTTGTGTGAACTACACGTCGCCTATCGAATCGAGGAGCACCTTGGAGAGGTGCACCCCTCTTCTCACAGACGACACGAGTGATCACCTACTTATACAACTATATGACGTCGCAACACCTGTGGCGCTCCTCGCAGAGAGACCGGGAGTTAGGCCGCCGCTTCATGTGCGCCGAAGCGCCGCCGCCCCTCGCGAACGGCTCTAGTTGGCCGCCCAGCACTTCGGCGTGACGTCACAACAACTGTGGCGCTCCTCGTGGAGTTAGGCCGCCGCTTCATGTGCACCGCCGCCCTTCGCGAACGGCTCAAGTTGGTCACCAGCTCTTCGGCATGACGTCACACCTGCGGCGCTCCTCGTGGAGAGACCGGGAGTTAGGCCGCCGCGTCATGTGCACCGCCGCCCCTCGCGGACGGCTCAAGTTGGTCGCCCAGCTCTTCGGCGTGACGTCACACGGGGTTACGCAAAAGGTCATTGCATGTGCACCGCTCCGCTATGTGAAAGGCTGAAAAGAGATCTTGGTATTGCTTTCGCAATAAACATTGGCCGACACACCTGGGAGGCAACAATTACGGACATTCCAGTGAGGGCCACGTGGCTGGACAGGTACCGGCATGGACAGCGAAGGCAAAGTAGGTCACGCGGGGACGGAGCAACATACCTATTCAGAAGTGGCTTCTAAGAAGTCGGGAAATAAGAAAACAGTAAGGAACAATGAAATTGCCAGAGAGAAGGACACAGATAACCCGAAGCAGGAGCCAACAGTGTGGAGGCAGAGAGAGAATGCCCGGGTGCTTACCGCCGAGATTCCAACATGAGCATTTGGAGAAGAGTTATCATGGGACGTGAAAAGGGTGATACGCGAGTATCAGTCCGAACCTACCTACGGAGGACAATGAACGCAGTGCTGCAAGGAAACAAGAATAGGCAGTCGATACATATTGCAGGGCCTAATATGGTGATAGTAGCAGCGGAGCTGAACGATGGCCTCAATAGTGACGTTGCTGGAGGGGTGGAAAGTTTAGCTCAGGGAGTTGACGATAACAGGGCTATAGCACGGCAAGCGCAGATTGTTATGTACACAGTACCGGAGGTGCTAGGAACGAACAGAAAGCATAAAAAGGACGCGGTGACAGTTATCATCACATAAAAATGTTATGCCTTGAGAATTGCTTCGAAGTGATCGAAGTAAACAGGTAAGTGGTGGTGGTGGAAGTGGTTATTTATTGTATATACAAATGGAACGAAAAGATGTTTGCCAGCTCCGGTATCTGCTACCTGATATCTGAAGCACCTGAACTGGGGCGGCGGACACTCATCTCAGGGATATGGAAGATCCACTATTTACTGAAGGCTACGCCTGAGAAGGGTGCAACAGAAAGAGTACGGAGAAAAAGGGGGGGGGGGGTGACTAGGTATGTTGATGCACCAAGGAACAAATTGGCAAAGAGTAAAATTATCTTTCAAAGAACATGTCTGGGTATTAGGAGCAATTGCCGGCATAATTATACGGCTTGGGTTAGTTTATTTAGGTATATGAGACCAATGCAGGCGAGAAAATATGGAACTCGATAATTGTCTCAGTGATGTCATGAGCCAGTTTGAAGCTGGGGCAGATATCATTGTACAGGGGGCATAAACGCCCAAAAGGACGATGTGGATCGATACACGGATTGTAACGGGAAGCTAATGCTAGATTTCTGCGAGCGACACAACCTAGTTACTGCAAATATACAAACAAAATGAGAGGGACAAATCATGTGGGAAACCTTGAGGAGGCAGTCGACCACTGACAGCTGCCTATGTCCCAGGGAATTTCTAACAAGCTCGCAAGGATGGAAATTGACAAAAAAAGGAAGTGTAGTCTTGGAAGAGATCATAAACGTATCAGTCTGCAGATAGAGTCCTTGGGTGAAAAGAGAAAAGGTACTTAAACAAAAAGTAAACGCAAAATAAATGACGATCAAATATCGCGATTAGGAGCAGGCATAGAGGAAGCAATAGCGAAACACCCCATTGAAGATTGGGAATCTGAACATGTATGTACAACTACTTATAAAGAGGTTAGGGCAGCAAACCGCTGGAATGGAAAGAAGAAGCCACGGGGTTGATGGAATAAGGAAATCAGGGAAGCCATTGAACGACGGGCAGCTGTAAGGGAACACCGAGAGGCAAAGGAAGCACAGGTATCTCATGAGAAAATAGACCAAAAGTGGGAATCCTATCGACCAAAGAAATTGGATTTACAAGCCCTGGACCAAAATAAAATAAAGCAGTCCAGCGATTGCTGGGTGGTTAAAATCTACGATGCGACTAAAGGCAGACTAAGAAAAATCTGGAACCATATAAGCTGGCTAGTTTAAAAGAATCAAAGAAAGCAGGGACGGGCTTAATACGACGAGGGAAATTGTTTAAAGGGAGACAACGCTGTGGACTACATTACATCAGTAATAGCCGAGTCATTTAGGAGCGACGATATGGTAATCTCCGCATATTAGGGAGCAACACCATATAGCCGGATATAAAGGAGCTTAGAACTGACCAAGATTAACTGAAAAAAGGTGCAAAAATATTTCAAAAAGCACACATACAGGAATAGATAAAATTAAGAGCAAGCTGATTAATGAACTTGGTCTAAAAAGTAAGAAAGCGTTAAAAGAGTTGGAAACAGTCATAACGAGTAAGCAAATTCCAGACAGCAGGCAGCAGAGCAAAATGAATCTCATTTATAAAATGAAAGGAGATAGGATGCATATAAAATCTCACAGGCCGATTTCCATAACATCTGTTATATACAGCTTACCATGCAGGAGGTGAAATTAAAAATGCAATCATGGGTATATGTAGGAAGTTACTCGGAGAACTTCATAACGGGTTAACAAATGGTAGACGCTTAGATGCTAGCCTGTTCATGCTTACGCAATGCTTAGAAATAGCTAGATCGCAAAACAGACCAGAGTATGTAGCCTTTCTGGACATACACGAGGCGTACAACAACGTAAGCAGGGAACTCCTGTGGAAAATCTAAGAGACGAAGGTATCGGTCATGAGATAATAGGAATTTCTGCAGAAAATATGCCGGAATAACAAAGTATTTAAAAGAGTGCATTGTTGGGCGAGTCGCTCAGACATATCTTCAAGGTATACTAAGCACACACAAAACAAGGACGAGAAAGGCTTCTTTCCTTCATGTATTATAACGAGCACCCTCATTTCCCCTTGATTGATCTGCTTGTAGCTTACGGGGGTCTCGGTTCTGGCAGTCTTGAAGCCATAGGTAGCGTAAGAGGGTTCTAGCACAGCTTTCACCCTCGCTCTTGATCACGTTCTACGTGACGCTGGCGGTAACAAAGGACGTCCCACGTCCGCCGCTATGGCTGAGGGTGGCGCTGGTGAACACTCTCAAGGTTCGTATACAGACAACATAAATACCCAAGAAAGTAGCAGGGGGGACAGCGGCCGATGTAGCTCAGTTGGTAGAGCACCGGACGCGTTATTCGGAGGTCGTGGGTTCGGATCCCACCATCGGCACGTTGTTTTTTCTTCTACTTTGTGTCTAATTATCTTTCCCCTAAACATATTACATTACTAATTTCTGTGCTTATCCAAGTAAACATTAAAAAAAAAGACATAAAAGTACCATCCCCAGCGCTTTTCTTGGCCTCGCCGACTGCTGGCTTCTTTCGTTCATGTATTATAACGAGCACCCTCATTTCCCCTTGATTGATCAGCTTGTAGCTTACGGGGGTCTCGGTTCTGGCAGTCTTGAAGCCATAGGTAGCGTAAGAGGGTTCTAGCACAGCTTTCACCCTCGCTCTTGATCACGTTCTACGTGACGCTGGCGGTAACAAAGGACGTCCCACGTCCGCCGCTATGGCTGAGGGTGGCGCTGGTGAACACTCTCAAGGTTCGTATACAGACAACATAAATACCCAAGAAAGTAGCAGGGGGGGTAGCGGCCGATGTAGCTCAGTTGGTAGAGCACCGGACGCGTTATTCGGAGGTCGTGGGTTCGGATCCCACCATCGGCACGTTGTTTTTTCTTCTACTTTGTGTCTAATTATCTTTCCCCTAAACAGATTACATTACTAATTTCTGTGCTTATCCAAGTAAACATTAAAAAAAAGACATAAAAGTACCATCCCCAACGCTTTCCTTGGCCTCGCCGACTGCTGGCTTCTTTCCTTCATATATATATATTTGTTTGCCGGCGCTTTTCTTTCTCCCTATCGCTCACCTCTTTGATTTCCTCTACCGCTTCCTCGCTATTTCTTTATTTCCGCCGCCCCAGTTCAGGTGCTTCAGATATCAGATAGCAGATACTGGTGCTGGCAAACATCTTTTCCTTTCTTTTGTATATAAATAAAAATAACCACTGGCATACCGCAAGGAGCAGTGCCCTACTTTTTGAATCTAGATCAGCGTGCCCTAGATCACGCAGCCACAAAAAGCAATTCGACCAAGAAAATGACACATCTGCACTATGTGGTAAATCCATAGTAACATATTATACTCGAGTGGGATGTTATCCATACGGAAGTCGATGCAGGCGCAGTCACTCTTCCTGAAGCTCTGGGGTTTAGAGATACCAGTAGTGAAGTGAATGAATCGGCGGCGGAAGCTAGCAAAAAGCGAATAAATGATTGGTAGCTTAGAAGCAGAAAAATGGACGTAATGTTAGTAATGTAAGAATACAAATTCAATAAATAGTATGATGGTATAATTAACCCATCTAAAGCTATATTCAAGGATAGGGAGAAAACGAGCATGATAGCAACTGCTACCACCCCGTTTCAAAGGGTACGCTGCTATGTTCCATCAATCCATCCTTCGACGAGATTTGCTTTCAAGGGTAATGAGAACGTGACTCGTCTGTGTTAAGCGGCATGGTTACCCCCAACATTAGCGTTAGGAAACCTTGTTATTTTTCAGTCTGGTGCAGCAGAGCACTTGTCGGATGGGTGATCATTTGAGAACCCGTTAGAAATGGTTTAATCGCCGCTCCAACTGTGTCAGCCGGTTCCAATATTCTGCCACAAAAGGAATGGTGTCAAAACTTTAGCGTACAAATTAAGAAATCGATTGTCTACTAGCTTAGCTTCAGTCAAAACATGCAGCGAAGCAGTCTAACAAGGTATTGAGGGACCTGATGTCAATTTCGGATAATCATCCTCTGCGCCGTGGTGACATCTAAGAGCGCAGATATTGCGTGCATTGTTTTTGTGGGTAGGAAATAAAGCCCCTTGGGTGAATTAGAATTGGTAGAGAATGCTGGGAATGCGGATGTCATCCAGTGGAAAAATTGCTTATATGTGTGAGTTCTGAACTCTAGGTCGGAATTTTAGAAGGACGTAACCACTGGAGCATTTGGTTATTTTTCTTCTTAGACCCGCGCCACTGGTGCTTCACCTGTGGTAGGCGCAAGACTCGGTCAGGCAATGAGCCTGAGCTCGGCGGCCTCGTTTTGGGAGCAGGGAAAGGGTGATGCCCAGGAAAGCCCCGCCCACCACCGCGATGCAGAGCACTTGTGCCTTGAGTGGCCATTTCCCTTTGGAGCGAGCGCTCAGCCCGGGTGTAGTCGACAGCTGCAAAAGTCAGAACGCATCATCAGACGCCAGAGGTGTGCACTGGACACCACGTTTAGGCTGGAGGCCTTCGAACGATCAATTCAATCAGTCAATCAATCTTTATTATTGCATAAGCATTACGTGGATCTGTTTTGAATGTTGTGTCAGTTGTAGTTTGTCAGCAGCATTACGTTCCAATGAAACGCTTTATAAGACAACGAATGACTGCACCAGATAGAGATCTAATTAGATAATTGATAAGAGCCAATTAAGTCAATCAGGCATCAAAATAGCCCAGGGGGTATAATCGACATCTTAGAGGAATCACATTGTACCCAACTTCAGTGGGGTCTTACGCCAGTCTGAAGTCATAAACCGGAAGCCTCTTTTTCCGCGTCTCTTCTAAAAAGAATTCTTAAGCATTCCCCCAGTGCGGGTGCTGAAGTAATCTGAAACGTTTTTATTGTCTATAGGGCAACAATGTCGTCTTTGTGCGGCAGAACAAATAAGAACAAAAAGGCACACTCACTTTTGAACACACAGATAGACTACAAAGAGCAGAAACAAATAACGCTAGAAATGAAATTTAGATCACATGAGCCCTGGAATGAATGAAATCAATGAATAATATGTCTTGCTCAGCACACTACAGATCATGATAAAGAGAGAAAAGGGCGAAAAACAGTCGTAGCCTATATTAATACAGCAGACTCCAAATATCAAAAACTTTTCAATGCGAAACAAATGTACCTCACTTCCAAGCGGGAAACTTCAAATATTAAATATTTGAATATCATGTTTAAAGTTTAAACATCAATGAGAAACACAGAAACAACTTTAAGAATACTGATAATAATAAAAATAGTAAGAATGATATTAATAATTGGTTCACAAGAAACGAAAGGTGCAGTATCTGCCACACGTTCTGTGAACTCCAAAAGCGCGACTTAATACAAGATAGGAATGCGGGAGTAAAAGTGGAAAGAGAGAAGAGTTGCAGTAGTGGAGTAATAATAATTGATTGTTAGGAATTGAAAAGTACGGTATCTGTAGCACTTATTTTTGTGAACCACTGAACAGCACCATAAAGGACGGGAGGAAGGTGGGAGTGTAGGTTAAAAGAGAAAGAGGAGCCGTAGTGGAGCGCTTCAGAGTAATTGCGACCATATGGGGATATTTAATGTGCACGGACATCACACAGCACACGGATGCCTCTACCTTTCACCTCCACCGAAACGCAGCTTCAGGCGGCCGGGATCCAACCCGGATACTCCAGAACAGTGGACGGCCATCTTAACCACTGGGCCACCCACTACCATCCCTCCTTCCACACTCCTGCTTGCAAGCTTTGCCCAGAACACTGCCTCTTAAATCCACATCCTCTCCGTCTGCCCGGCGGACCCTCTCTCGCGGGACCTAGAGCAACTCAGGACCTGGGAGGACTGGAAGACACTGCTGCGTTCAGAGCACCCGGCCGTCAAAAGAGGAAAACAGGTGAGCGGCTCGGGTAGGGTTGCCTCCTCCTCCCACCCCCTTCTCCTCACGCTCGCTCCGCGGCCGATGCCGAGCTTCATAACCTGGTAGCTTCTCTCCGTGTCCAAAACGAGATGCTACTTGCCAAAACTGAAGCCCTTGAAACTAAAACTGCTCCTCCCCCACAACCTGCCCCCCAAGCAGAAGCCATGGAGAGCGATGCGGCGGCACCGGTGACCTCGGACTCCTCCGTGGCCATTCTTGAGGCCAGCCTTAACGCCAAATTCGAAACCCTTATCGGGACGGCAATGGAGCGTATCACTGCCAAAGTCATGGAGGCCCTTCCTACCATGATCGCTCAACATGTGGGAAATCTCCCCCGCACGTCTCGCCGGGCCGCTCCTCTCAAAATGTATCCAGCCGGCCCTCAAAATTATCGCGTCGAGAAATTGACATCGAAAATGAGGAAGATAGCTGCCCCCTCCCAGGAGCTCAATTTCAGTCCCGGGTTAATGGCTCCGGGGCCTTTACCTTCCCTCCTCTAACCCCAAAACCTGAAGATGGCGGGACAACCTCGGTATAGGCGTTCCCCCTTATCTAAATTGGCCTCCCCCATCACTTTAACTCAATGGAACTGCCGAGGGCTGCGGCCTCGCCCTAAGCGGGCCGACCTTCGGCTTTTCCTCTCAACTTTCGAGCATATGCCCGCTGTGGTGGCTCTTCAGGAGCCAGGAAGAGGCGCCACCCTAACAAACTATACGACGTTTCAGCAGGACCCCTCGTCTTGTCTATGCATTCATAAAAATTACACAGCAAATATGGTAGACTTGAACCTCCAACTTGGCTATTCCCATGTAATGGTGACTCTCCTCCCCTTTCGCAAGCAGGACCCACCACTGCACATTCTAAATGTCTACTGCCCACCCAAATTGCCGAATGTATCATTCTCGGACCTTTTCAGCCATGCGCTGAAAGCTGCGGGTCGGGACCCCCTCTTGATTGTGGGCGATTTTAACGCCCCCTTTCGAGTCTGGGGGTACCGCCGTGAAGAGAAACGGGGACGCAAGTTTGCGGAGCTTGCATCTACGATGGGCCTCACTGTTCACACAGACCCCGTCCACCCAACACGTATAGGTAACTCCGTGACTCGGGATACGTGTCCGGATTTAACCTTTACCCGCAACATTCAGTATGCTGACTGGGTCAACACTGAGGAAAACCTCGGTAGCGACCACTGTATACTAAACATTGCAATTCGGACCAGACCATTAGCAAAACCCACAACACAGGCTCGACTCCCAGACTGGTCCAAATTTCGGGAAAATTAAACTCAACTACATCTATATTCGAGCAAGGCTACCAGTCATGGTCCGAACAATTGGTTTCTAGCCTTCGCTCCACCGAAACCAAAATTCAGCTTTCCGAGGCGGTATAAGACGTAGATAACCACCTCCTCCACCTCTGGGAAGCGCGGTATAGCCTTGTCCTCCGGTGGCGCCGACAAAAGCATAACCGTTAACTTAAAGGTCCCCTGAAAGGGGTCACAAAGAAGGGTAACCAACGCCATAACACTTTTTGGAATAACAGCGCGAAGGACGAGGACGAAGATAGAAGGAGACATAACACTGATAATTATTGAACCACCCATCATTCTCCCGCAAACATTTTCGATCTAGCTTCTGCAACACCCAAGATATCGGCGATTAAAAATGACCCTTCCAATTTTCTCTCTCAACTCGTACGCCGAAGGGAGCCATAAAAAAAACAAAGAATACAAGCAAGTTCAAAGCTCCGCCCAGACATACGTCACTTCGACGAACTTCCGGTTGCCGCGCGCTCGCTCGCTGGCGTACTCGTGCCAACCCGTCCTCGCTCGCACACGCCTGAGGAGTTCGCCAGTCCGCGCAGCGACGGTTAGTGTAACCGCGAACCCGTGGTTATCCTATGTTACACGGCGGACCGAACCATGGTTGCACCACTAACCGCGGTTACCGCAAACCGAGCTTGACGACCTCGGTTTGCGTCGTTAACTGAGGTTATGATGGCGTCTGTTGACGGAAGCTACTCGTCGGCGCCCGAGTGCGCGAAACGTACGAGCGGGTCTGCTTCACAAAGTTATTCATTTGCCCACTGTATCACATTTAAAGATTGATGTATAGATTATGGTGCCGCCCGACGTCTTCGATTACGGCCGACAGCGCAGCGATGGCGTACAGAAGCCTTGTCTTGCCTACAGTATCGTTTGAACGGCTTGTTGCTGAGCAGATCTGCTCAGCAACAAGCCGTTGCTGCTCAGCAACAAGCTAAGGCCGCGTATTTTTTGACGTTCGAACGTCAAAAAATACGCGGCCTTAGCAATGAAAGTACACGAGTTTGCAACGCTTGCAGCACGGGATGCCGCGAGCAGGATGAGGTACCTACGTTACACACCGCGTGGGTGGAACGTGCTAGCGCGGCGAACGACGGCGCCGTGCGTAACCGTCCGTAGTCGTCGCTAGGCCTGAATTGTTTCGCTTCGAAGCCGCGGCGGTCGACGCTTTGGAACATGATCAACACTGTTGTAAATCGTCTACTTATGAAACTGCCTTATAGTGATTCCTATCCTGCCATAGCAAAATAATTACAGTATTAACTCTGCCAACGCATTAATCGCAGATCTAGTACGAGCAGATCGTATCAGCCGAAATGCACCAGCGGCAGCTGGCTTGAGCAGAAACTAGCTTGTATCACGGCTATCGCTCTTACCAGCAATTTGCTGCTGGTCAGCGATCCTCACGAGGGCTTCATACTTGATATTCGGCTCAGTATTCCAGACGCCAACAAATTTAGCACGCTTTATTTCGGACATCGGTGCTAACGACCCGCCGTGTCGTTCGCGAACAGTATGCGGGAGGAGGGGCCACAGCGGCGGTGTTTACGGCGGTCGAGGAGGTGCTGCCATCGTGCGGTGCTTGACCGTGCTGTTGACGCCTCGTCGGACGACACTCCGATACTCCTGAAACCACGTTATATAAATAAGATATTTGTAAATGCAGCTTCGTTCTGCCGATCCCTGCGTCGCTTCGGCTGTTGCACTTAATGGGCAGTGGCCACCTAACCGATAAGGGCGGCGAGGTGTGTAACAGCCCGCACAGAGTTCGAGCAGCGCACAAGCAGACGACTTTCGCAGCTACCGGAAGTGTGTCCGTGACGTCATGGTTGCAGTGACCGCAGCGAATGGCAGCTTCTAGCAAGCCTTGGCAGTCAACTGACCCGTGACGTCACGGTTCAAGGAAATAGTTCCATGCGACACCGCCAAGCGACATTCTCTCTGCACGCGAATTTCAAAAAACGCAGTTTTTAAAAATTAATAATAAATCGCTGTCTTTGTTCCAAGGAGTTATACTTTGCGTTAATGCTCAAAAGGATGTGTTCTACACACTGAACACGTTTATCAGTGGCTTCTTGGGGGCCGTTTCCGTGGACATTTAAGGCTCGAATTTCAGAGCTCACCCAGCAGGCGGCCGAGTATGCGGCCCAGCTCACAGCTGCCAAGTGGGTGGATAGTTGCAACACGGCGGCGCGGGAGATGTCTAGCAGGAACACCTGGCGGCTCTTCCGCGCTCTTATCGACCCAACGCAGACACACACAAAAACTCAGAAACATCTACAACGTGCCATACAGAGCTTTCAGGGCAACACAACTCAGCTAGCGCACAAGTTGCTGGACCAATACTTGTGCACTACCCAGGACCCCCGCGGACCGGTGCACTCTTATGCAGGTTCGGAGAACGCTGAGCTGGATCATCCGTTTCAGCTCCACGATCTGCGGTCGGCCCTGGCGAAAATGAAACGTGGCACAGCCCCGGGTCGGGACAAAATTACAGTCAAATTACTAGCTAACTTTCCCGACCCGCCCTACCAGTCCTTATTGGGTTACATCAATTCAATTTGGCTTGGGGACGCGCCACTCCCCATCGTTTGGAAGACTGCTCTGGTCACTTTCATTCCAAAAGCTGGCAAGGCTATCAACACGGACAACCTTCGCCCCATCTCTCTAACCTCGTGTGCGGGCAAACTAATGGAGACGATGGTGCGTGACAGGTTGTCCGAGTTCATGGAAAATCAACACATCTTCGCAGACTCCATGTTCGGATTTCGCCCGTACAGGTCCGCACACGATGTTTTGCTACAACTTAATCGGGACGTTCTTGCCCCTGTCGAGTGCCCTCAAAACCACAAGGTCATACTCGCCTTAGACTTGAAAGGAGCATTTGACAACGTTACTCATGAGGTAATACTCACTCATCTTTCACAAACCGGTTGCGGACGCAACGCGTTCAGATACATTCGGCAATTTTTGACAGATCGCCAATCCTACATTAAAATCCAGGACACCGAACATGGCCCGTTCCAACTTGGAACCAGAGGAACACCGCAGGGTGCAGTGCTGTCTCCTCTCTTATTCAATCTGGCTATGATGCACCTGCTGGCCCAGTTGGGTGCGGTCGCTGGTGTGCAGCATGCGCTGTATGCCGATGGCATCACCCTGTGGGCTACGCAAGGTTCTCTTGAAGATATTGAGACCAACCTGCAGCAAGCGGCAACCATAGTGGACCGTTATGCTCGCCGCTGCGGCTTTCAATGCTCCCATAAAAATCTGAATTTGTACACATACACCCCTCACCAAAGTGTACGGCCAAAATTGAGCTTTCTTTAGAGACGGGATCAATTCCTGAACGAACAGAAGTCCTGGTACTGGGGCTCTTCATTCATCGACATAGACGGTCGGAGACTACCTTGGCGAAACTCCGTAATGTGGGGGACCAGGCGGGCCGCATGGTCCGCCGGGTTTCTAACAAAAGGGGGGGGGGGGAGGGGGTTGCGGTGAAAATACGCCTTGCGGCTGACGCATGCATTTGTGACCAGTCGAATCTTGTATTCGACTGCTTACCTCCACCTTCGGAAACAAGACGAGGATGCACTCGAAGTCGTCCTGCGCAAAATTTTTAAGAGAGCCCTCGATCTCCCCGTGAGCACCTCCAACCAGCGTCTACTGGCCTGGGCATGGTGAATACGTTCCGGGAGATCCGAGAGGCTCACTTAACCAACCAATACACATGTCTTTCTAAGACACTGTCAGGTCGCCGCCTCCTTGCCCGGCTACACGTCCAACATACCACCCTTATGGAAGATCGTGTACGCCTCCCTTTCGAGTGGAGATGCGCCCTCCACGTACGCCCTCTTCCTAAAAACATTATCACCGATTCGCGAGGGGCCTGTCGGAATGTCGAACAAGGCTGGGCACCATACTAAGCCTACCCACTACTTCAAAACTGCACCTATACCGGGGACCCCGCTTACCGGAAAATAGTATGGGCTCCTGCTCATATGGGTCTCGAAGGGAATGAGGCAGCGGACGCCGCCGCCCGCGCGCTCTCTTTCCGGGCTTCACATGTCGACCCCCTAGATAAGGATCTCGTATTCGAACCCGCGTATTCTTTTAAAGACATTGTTCTTTATTATCAATCTTGTCATAGCCTTTACCCTCGGCCGAGTAAAGGTCTACTTAAGACGGAGGAGTGGCTTCTACTCCGTCTGTATACCAACACACTGCTGTGCCCGGCAGCACTAAAACATTTTAATCCCTCCTTCACGGGCCGTTGTCCGCACTGTGCGGAGAAGTCTTCGGACATCTACCACATGGTGTGCTTGCCCATCCAACCCAGCTATTCCTCCTCACCCCAACCAGACTCGGGAGGACTGGGAGGCGACCCTGCTCGGCTGTTATGACCTGCAGGCCCAAAAGGCCTTGGTCGAGTGCGCCCGGGCAGCGGCTGACACCACTGGGGTCCCGTACTAGGGACCCCACCCAGTATCTGTAAGGGCTGATAGTCAAAGATCTGGCCCATGCATACATCCACTCCTTTTAAATCAATAAACGTTTGTCAACACCACCGTGCAGACCATCGTCACTGGCCGGGCTGCCAGTGTTATGACCCTGAGGGACATAAACACTTGAATTTTAGTGGGGTCGTGCGGAGACCCAATGGCCTGCGCACCCCGAATTCCTACGTGTAATAACGGTTTTCTCTCTCTCGCATTTTTTGTTCTGATATAAAAAAGGTAATCATATTTATTATTCCTAAAATTTTTTTTTTCTTTTATGCTTTTTTAGTTCATTACATTTTCTTATGCTAGCGTCCCTTTATAGTACCAAGTACCTTAGAAATTTACTGATAGATAATCGTCCTTTACCCGGTTTAAGTACTGCCTTGCTGGAGAAAGCAAGTGAGTGAGTTTTAAATTTCCTGAGAGCATTTGCGAATACAGACAATTGTAGCCAGATATGCCCTCCTCTAAACAAGGCGCATTTAGAAACGTGACAGTGTTGCAAATAGGCTTCGCACGGTGCCAGGAAAGACCTTGACTTTATTGAACAAGTACTTAACAGTGTGAAACCGCTCTGCAGGATAAGCGCTCCGCAATGCCCTTCCTATTGTAATCACAACTTTATATACTCCACACTTTAAACAAACAAGAATTTTGTTATGCACACTCACGACAGCAACTCGGCTTCTCATCCTGAGAAGTCAACAACTGGAAACAACTGGGCATGGACGTCTTCCATCTGCAGGGAAAGACTTACCTGCTTATTGCCGATTATTTTTCTAAGTATGCAGAGATCCGGTAGATGAGGACCATTACAGCAAGTTCGCTGATACAGGTACTGAAGAAAAACATTTGCCAGGATTGGCATTCCAACGACATTCGTATCTGATCGGGGACCACCCTTCGACAGCGACGAGCTCAGAAATTTCTTCCGTGATTGGGACGTAACACCAGCCGTCTTCTCCCTTGTACGCCTGTAGCGATCGTCAAGCGGAAAAACCAATACAGGTCATCAAGGCAATGATAACTGAAGCAACCGAGAAAGGGAAGGACGTAGCAGTAGTGCTCCTCAAGTACCGCTCCACACTAATACCAGGAGCAAAACCACTGGCTGAACTTCTGATTGTTGAAAGCTTCACACATTCCTACCAACACTACCAAGTGCCTTGAAGCCAGGTTTTTCAATTGAGGCTCACCAGAATATTCTGCAAGAACGGCAGAAACAATAACACAAGCATGCTGACCTGCATACAAGAAACCTTCCCCCGCTTGTTCCTGGAAAACCCACACGGCTCCGAAATTGCCGCAACTGGACAAAAGGCACCGCGGTAAGCGTGGGTCCAGAGCCTAGAAGGTACACCATGAAACCAGACACCGGAGGCATCTTTGTAATAAATGGAATCCACCTGCGACCTCGAACGGTGGTACATCCTACTGTCCAAACTACGCCGGAAGACAACGAGGTAATCAATTCAAGCAGTCCTCAACAGAACCCACAATATCCGGTCCTTCCCCCCAAACCACTTCAAGTACCTCCACGCCCACCTCATACTACTCGATCAGGAAGAAGGATCAAGCCTCCTGCGCGTTCTGCAAACACAATCAGTGACTTCAGATAACCTTCAGATATGTGCAACCTTCTCAATCTTCATTAAAGGGCGTATTATGTGTACGCACAACAGCGATTCGGCTTCTCATCCTGTCGCGCCACCTCTACGTGACCACCTCACTCCTAACAAGGCTCCACACCCAGCGCCACCTACGTAACAGCAAACCAAGCTCAATCCTGAATAAACCTCAGTTCCTTTTATGCTCAGGACTGAGCTGGTCCGACAATAACCAAACAATAGAAATTTCTTATGAGCTTTTCTTGAGTATCCATGCCTGCGATACCGCATTATTTGCGCTACGTTTTGGATTATGTCAAACATGAACTAATTTATAAAACTGCGTTTCTTGGCACAGCTATCACAAGATAAAGATGACAAACACCTTAAAATAAAATCATTCAGGCAAATCTTTTATTAGAAGTAAAGTTAAGAAAACGAATATTAATTTCAGCTCCCACGCAGATGGAGGGACAGGAATACTACACAGCATCTTCCAGATGTTTCAGGCGGAAGTGACCATCTGATTTGGTGTCCAACCACATCCGTAAACACCGCCCTGGGAAGACGCCTTTGTAAGAGATAATTTTAATAAGAAGTCTTACAAACCGCGTCTAATTCAATAAGGACGTAAAATGGAAGCAAACTGGTGGAATAATTATTGTGACACGCTAAGGCGAATTGAACGTAAATAAAGGGGGACAAGCTCCGCAGTTAAGGGTTTGGTGCGATAGCAAGGTCTCACAGCGTGCGTGTTTCTCTTGAAGAGAAATTTATATCAAAAAGCTTTGACCCGCTAATCCAACTGCAGGCCATCGAGCGTGCAACCCAGAAATGCTCCTTCAACATAGCGCGGAAGCTCCTACCTGCCTGACTTTCTATGTGAATAAACGTTTATCTTCATCCTCCTTCTCAACCAGTAGTATATGCACGGTTTGTCCCTTTATTGCCAACTTGAACGAACTTGGTCAAAACAGATACTGCGCCTTTACTTTCTTATAGCCCAATGTACAATATTAAAGAACAAGATATGAAAATATGATCTTGACTTTGTTAGGTGTAAGTGTCCAATTCAATGACCTGCACTCAAAAGTATAAGGCTCCTTCTTATTCCTGAAAACATAATTGAAATATATATTATGAAAAAAAAATTGGAGGACGCTTAAGCTTCGCCTTCAAGAGTGGAACGCGATAGCGTTATTGCACCTCGTCGCGAAAACTTATTAAACGCAAGGGTATTGGGGCATCCTCGCACCGGTATCCGCGCGGCCCGAAGGGGAGAAGCGGGAGAGCGAAGATAGTGATCTAAAGAAAGGAAAGACGCTTAATTCTACAACCCGTGAGGGTGCACGGCGAAACGTCAGGGGCGAGTGGCGCGCCACCTGTCGGGGCAGCGCCGCACATTGCGAGGAGGGGTTCTTCTGTGTTTGCCGCAAGATGGCTCTGCATATGCGCAGAGCGCAGTAGAAATGTAGCGGAAACGTACTTCGCTACTCGTGTAACTGCGACTTCTGTAAGTAACATGCTCATAATTACCGATATACAACGCAGTATAACGCAACACCGGATTCACTAGAAGCGCTTTTGTACCGCTTTCAAGCATCGATTTT
Source organism: Amblyomma maculatum (assembly GCF_055883805.1). Taxonomy (NCBI): domain Eukaryota; kingdom Metazoa; phylum Arthropoda; class Arachnida; order Ixodida; family Ixodidae; genus Amblyomma; species Amblyomma maculatum. The sequence continues at coordinate 124,932,197 of NC_139353.1, read as the reverse complement.
CGCCCGTGCGAATGTATGCAGTACCATTTTGATGGCAAGAATAATGTATTTACTTCAAGTATTGTATTGTGCTCGAAGCAATATACAAAGGTTCCATCGTGTATTTGCGGTCTTCATTTGGTCGTCCAACTGGGAACGAATTAGCAGAGATAATCTCTTTCGGCGAGTTAAAGATGGAGGGTTATCTCTAATGCATCTATATGTACGGCAGATGGCTTTAAGGTTTTGTTTCTTACGTGACCAAAAAGATGCATTCCTGAGAACCTTTATGCAAATCATGTTATCCAGTGCAATTACAGAGTTTATAGTCTCTTCATGCTCTGCTCGAGGGTACACTGTGTCACGCTTCCTGCGAGAAGTGGTGTGGTCGTTCAGGTTTCTGCGTGTGAGGTCCTCTGTAGAGTATTTAGCGACGGTACCACCTAAGCGACTGTACAAAGATCTTATTTCACAATTGTTCCCAGCTCCATTGTACAGAACATTATACTGTGAAGGCCCAGGGAAAGATGTGCTCAAACGAGTTAAAAACATGACTGTTGCACCGGGCGTAAAACATTCTTTTTTAAATTGAATACAGGAACCCTCCCAGTCAAAACATGGATGGAAGAAAAGGGCCTTTTGGTACCTTGGGGCTCAAACTGTTTACTATGTAGGAAACCTAAAACAGTTGAGCACGTGTTCCTGGATTGTTGGGATGTGGTGTTTTACTGGGATGTGTTACAAGGGACACTTAAAAAAGACCTGCCATTGACGCCACGTGGAATTCGGTACATGACAACTATTAACGATGATTTTCAGTATGACCTCATCATGCTACTGGGCCTTCACAGTATTTGGAGGAGTAGGACGGCTTATAGACAATGTGATGTAGATGCACGATCTGTATGTGATTATTTTGTTGAACTACTTATAAACTAAAATAAACTTTGAAGCAGCAAGATGCTGCGGAGGAGGTCTTGAGTCTGATGGGCGAACTTGTGGTAATGAAAGTCCATTAGACACGGTTGTCAGCCAAGGGGCATCGCAACCACGATCTTATACTGATGTATTTGTACCAATTCATGCAATAAAGAAAAAAAACTCGTGGCTGAATGGTAGCGTCTCCGTCTCACACTCCAGAGACCCTGGTTCGATTGCCACCCAGCCCATCTTGGAAGTTGCTTTTTATTTATGAAGTGCATGCCGGGATTTCTCGGTCACGGCCAACGCCGCCGACGCTGACGACACCGGCTTTTCTGCGACACGAGCTCCTTAACGCTACCGCGTTAAGATGAAAGATGGCTGAGCTCTGCTACCGTGGATATACGTAGCGAAAAGCAGTGACTACCTCGGGATCAGAAGTTAATTTCTCCACTCTTCTGTGCCGTTCACTAGAAGCTAAACTCTCCGTGGCTTCCATGTCGATCTCCTCCAAGTTCACCGGCGTTCTATAATTCGTTTACAGGAAAGGAAAGGCGCAGCATCTGTCTCGTGGAAGACAAGAAGCGCCGCCCGACGGCGAGTGGAGCGCTATCATTCCCGCTTGGTCCTTATAGCTCACGGCAAAAGGGTGACGTCGCATTCTTGACATCACCATAATTGAGTGCCTTAACTATTTTATTCTTTGCAAATTCAAATTGCACGCCAACCGCATAATTTGTCACTCGCGGAATCCCGCTATCATCTCAAGGTAGACAAGTGGATAAGAGCGCTTTATGATCCAGGACGTCGCACAGCGGTAAAAGAAAATGCACGGGTCTGCTACTGGCTCCCTAGCTGAGCTACCTCCGCTGCCTCGTGCAGACAGAAGAGAAAATAGAGAAGAAAGAAAAGGAAGAGGGAAAGAAAGATGCGCGCCGCAACAACAGCCGTCGCCCACCACTGAAGCGGTGGCGGGTGCAATAACGGCCTACAACAGATAAAAATTCAGAGCCAGGCTGGTCCCCGCCGCAAGCAGCGGTGACCTACCTGTCCTATCCCCATCAGGGGAATTGGGTATTCCCCTGATGGGGATGGGACCGGTAGGTCACTGCCGATTACGGCGGTGACCAGCCTGCCACCGAATTTTTATCTGTTGTAGGCCGTCATTGCACCCGCCACCGTTTCGGTGGTGGACGACGGCTGTTGTTGCGGCGCGCATTTTTCTTTCCCTCTTCCCTTTCTTTCTTCTCTAATTTCTCTTCTGTCTGCACGAGGCCGCGGAAGTCGGCGGCTGCGTTTCGATGGAGGCGAAACGAAGAGGCGTCCATGTGCTGTGCGATGTCAGCGCACGTTAAAGATCCCCAGGTGGTCGAAATTACTCCGCAGCCCTCCACTACGGCTCCCCTTTCTCTCTTTCTGCTTTCATTCCCACTTTCCTCTCTTACCTGATGGAAGAGATGAAAGATGTCAGGGAAGATGTCCACAGAGCAAATGTGTCATATATTGCGCTTTCGCTTCCTGTGAACCAATAACATGACAACTTTCACTCCCGCCTTCCTTCCTTCCCTTAGGCGTCCACAGAAACAAGTGTGACCGACATTGCGCCTTTCCATTCCTGTGAACTAATTATGAAAGGCATGCTTCAGAGCTCGTAACCAGCTCCACTTTCATTCCCGTCACACTCTTAGCGAGCTGGTAGAGGCCCACCTCACCTCTCAATATGAACGGCTAACCCACATACCGAAGGCACGCTTTATCCTTGATGCTCTCTCAATCGGTTACCCCGCCACAAGACAGGACAAAGTGTCACTTCCAATGAGCCTGCGAACTCACTTGAAAATCCTACCTCTCCCGAAGAATATGCACCGTGAATTCCATTCAGACAGGCGAGTAGAAAGAGCCAAAGCTCTACAGAAGTAATATCAGTCCAATCAAAACGTGGTCTATGTCGATGCAGCCGAACACGCGGACCCTAATGTGACTGTAAATTATCAGGCTCAACAACTCACGGCCAGTTCGATCATTACCATCGACCCGGAGGAAGTGGAGGAGGCTGCGAGCGTCCTCGCGATAAGCTCAACCTCAGCCCTTCATTTAATTAGTGACCCGGAGACCGCAATACGAAATTACAGCAAAGGCGCGATATCCCCTATAGCATTCAAACTGCTGCTTGCTCTCAAGGAACTCACCGTGCAATACAGCTAATCTTGACACCAACACATTCCTCCCTTCCTAGTAATGACGCTGATCACAATTTCGCCCGAGGTCTCGTCAGCCGGGCGACGGGACAACCCCTCATGAGGTCGGCGAAGGATCGTATGGTTTCCTATCAGGACATTACATTACACTTCCGTCAAATACGTACCCTATCCCTCCGGGACACAAATCCCTTACAAAGGCGCAGGAGTTAACCTGGCGAAAATTACAGACGCATTCCTTTCTTAATCCAGTCGCGCGCCTCTCTCCCCTTTAGCCCGGCCATGCTCATGCCATGGCCGGGCTAAAGGGGAGAGAGGCGCGCGACTGGATTAAGAAAGGAATGCGTCTGTAATTTTCGCCATGACCGGGCTGAAGGGGAGAGAGGCGCGCGACTGGATTAAGAAAGGAATGCGTCTGTAATTTTCGCCAGGTTAACTCCTGCGCCTTTGTTAGGGATTTGTGTCCCGGAGGGTATAGGGTACGTAGCGCGCCCCTCTCTCCCTTTAGCCCGGCCATGCTCATGCTCACCTTACTGTAACTTATGCCACCAGAGGGCCACCTTACACCACATACTATGGGGATGCCCACGAGAACCCCCTCCGCGGGATCTGCAGCTCTCCACCTGCGAGAAGTGAGAAGCCACTATGCACAGCTCGGACCCGGTAATCCAACTGCGGGCCATCGAGCGCGCAACCGAGGTCGCCAGAACTCAAAGGCTCCTGGCCATCTAGCGCGGAAGCTCCTGTCTGTCAGACTTCCTCAAAATTTACGAGGTACTTTAACGACTAAAGTATTGAAAGGCGAAAACCTGAGAAGCCTCATCATGTCTAGCATTACTGTCATCTGCAATCTTGCACTTGAATGTGCGCCAAGCAACGCAACGCGACAGGGACGACGGCGCACCATCCAAACGCACACTTGTCGGAGAAAGTGTGATTAGGTACGGCACCTTTCTTTCAGAAGTGTCATCTTATCTAGCGTCCCTGATATCTGTAATCCCGCACTTAAACGCCCGCCAAGGAACGCCATGCGACAGCTGCCGCAGAACTAGGACACATTTAGTCCACGACAGTAAGCAATTAAAGGCTTTTGCCTTAAAATTTGAGGGTTTCTGAAAGCAAACCCTTCCTATCCTACAATTTACCTCCCATCGTTATCCTCTTGTCGTCATTCGTTGCTGTGCTACATATAACTATAATTGGTTTACAGGAAAGGAAAGGTGCAGTATCTATCACACTTTCTCCGGCAAGTTTCAGTTTTGACACTACACCATCGCTCCTGTCGGGTGGCGTTCCTTGGCGCGCGTTCAAGTGCGGCAGTGCGCCTCGGCCAATCAGAACGCCGCAACAGCGGGATGCACTTTCTCCACGACAGCATCAGCCATTAAAGGCTTTTGTCTTAATAATAAATGTTTATCCTCCTATGTATGTGTCACAGATACAAGTGTGATAGATATTGCGCCTTTCCATTCCTGTGAGCCAATTGTCAACTTATTGTTGTTGTGGCTGCAGAAAGAAGGAAAAGAAAATACACCGGCCTTCTACTGACTCTGTAGCTAAGCCACCTCCGCTGCCTCGTGCGGACACAAAAAATCCGAGTATAAGAATGAAAAAGAAGAGAGGAGAGAAAGACGCGCGCTGCAACAGCCGTCGTCCACCACTTAAGCGGAGGCAGCTGCAGTGACGCCCTACAACAGATAAAAGTTCGGTGGCTGGCTGCCGCCGCCGCAAGTGTTGACCTACCGTCCCACCTAGGGTGCCTCGATGAGCTCGCCCCCCTGCGCCGGGTACCTCGATGCGCTAACCCCACTGCGCCGCTCCGGAGGGTGGGGACATTCTTTGAAAGGGTCAGTGCCGCCTCTACGCCTCCATATTTGACCCCATGCAAGTGTGTCCCGATTTTGCGGCGGCTGTCGCGTGGCGTTCCTTGGCGCGCATTCAAGTTTGAGATTGCAGATGGTAGGAATGCTAAACAAGATGAGACTTCTGGAGGAAAGGCGGAGTATCTGTTACACTCTCCCAGAAGTGTGCGTTTGGATGGTACGCCATCGCTTCTGTCGCGTTGCGTTCCTTAGCGCGCGTTCAAGATTAGGACTGCAGATAACAGGAACGCTCCTGAAGCGCTATGCGAAGAGTAGGCCAAAATATGGCGGAGTTCAATAATTAATAATTGGTTCACAGGAAGGGAAAGGCGCAGTATCTGTCACACTTGTGCCTGTGGACACCTGAACCGCGCCGTACGGGAAAAGAGGAAGGTGGCCATTAAAGTTGAAAGAGAGAAAGAGGAGCCGTAGTGGAGGGCTGCGGAGTAATTTCGACCACCTGGGGATCTTTAACTAGCGCTGAGATCGCACAACACACGGACGCCTCTTCCTTTCGGCTCCATCGAAACGCAGCCGCCGAGGTTGGGTTCGAACCCGGGTATTGCGGACAGTAGTCGGGCGTCTTACTACTGTACCACAGCGGTGGGGCATGACGGAGTTGTCTCCAGCCTTCGAGGGCGCCAGGGCAGGCGCATCGAGGCACCCGAGTCCCAGCCCTGTAGTGCCAGAAACAGCCACCCTCACCACCAATCTCCTCCCTGTCAACTTTCACTCCCACCTTCCCTCCTTCCCTTATGGTGAACTTCCGGCATCCACAGAAAAGTATGACAGATACTATCAACTTTCACTCCCACCTTCCTTCCTTCCTTCCTTCCTTCCTTCCTTCCTTCCTTCCTTCCTTCCTTCCTTCCTTCCTTCCTTCCTTCCTTCCTTCCTTCCTTCCTTCCTTCCTTCCTTCCTTCCTTCCTTCCTTCCTCCCTTCCTTCCTTCCTGCCTTCCTTCCTTGCGGAAAGATTCAGGTGTCCACAGAAACAAGTTTGACAGATATTGCGCCTTTCCATTCCTGTGAATCAATTATGAAAGGCACGCTTCAGACCTCGAGTGGAAGACGTGACCAGACATGGTGCACACTGCAAAGATAATTCACGAATAATGCGAGCGCCCACATCGAATTGCACGGTAAAATGGGCAGTAACCGAGAATTCACACACTCATAGATAAAAGCATCATATTTTAGTGTAGTTTGCGTATATACAGCTAATCTGATAGTCCTGATCTCTAGCCGATCGTCCCTTGACTTTCGAGGAAGGCCTCGCCCGCATCCATCTAGCTTGCCCTCATTTTCCTCTAAACCACACCGCTACATATTCGGTGAGACGCTTGCTAACTTGGGCTGCAGTGTTTTCAAGTCAGTTTAAGATATTTTCGAACGTTTTTTCTTCTCTTCTGCACCTTGTGGCATTAGTATCTTCGCCGCGCAACATACCTATGGGCCCACACGCTGCCTCCCGCAAAGTCCCGATAGCTTAATTGCTTTCTTAATTCCTCCAACAACGCAGCTTCCTTCATAACTGCCAAGAACTGTTAGTAGAGTGTTTCTTGAAGGAATATGTGTAAAAAATAAAATAATTGTCTGTAGTTGTAAATACATGTCTTGCTCGAGCCCTTTGCGTCAGTCTATCGAAAAAGGTGGAAAAGCTGATGAGCTGAGCCGAAATTTCGCATTAGGAAGTAACGTAATCGTCGGCAAATGTTTTTATGCGCTCGATCACATTGCTCATGGGCACCATGTATGGCATATAGGTGTACAGAGTCTGCAATGGCTGTGTAGCATATGTTGAGTATAATCCCCACACGTGCTATATATTTGGTTAGGTTATGCGGCGTATAACTGCACTTTAGCAATTCGGTGTCAATTTACTGCTGTCAAATATTGATTTTCGATTAGGTTTACCGTTATGCTGCATTATTACCGTGTGATATATCGTTGGATAGCTTATGTCGAGTACAATTACAATGAACTAATTTATAGCTTAATTATTTACTTTTATTAAGTAATAAACTTAACTGAACTTAAGGCTACAACATCAATTCATATATTGCTGAATTGCTTATATCGAATACGACAGCAATACACAATGCAGTTCTTAGTAAATAACTGTTAGTTGGTTATATATTATTATTGTTATTATTATAGGTATATGTAATTTTTAATGTATGAGATTAACTTTGGTATTGTTGAAAAGGCCTCGACGAGTACAATCCAAGCCCAATCGCTAAGCCATGCAAAAGCCATGTCAAAGCAATAAAACCGCTCGTTAACCGGGGAAATCGTTTGTCTAACTAAGTTGAACAACGCAACGGAGGAGTAGTAGTAGAAATTAACGATGTCGCAAAGCCGCTAACAGATGTGTTCTTCTCAAGGGACGAAAACTCAATCGCAGCCGTTAGACTGAAGAAAATCCCCAATTTTTGGTCATCTCGCTGTTTGGCTGTTTGGTCATCTCGTAATTTACAAAACAGTACTCCGCGGTGTGCTAGCAGTTACGGCGCATTGCGTCATTAAGACAGTGGATTCTCACGCAGTACTACTTTCGCGCCTCGCACTTAAATTAAGTTAGAACTTAATTTAAGTTAGAACTTAAATAATAATAAGTTCACAAGAATGTAATTGATTTGATTGATTTATAGGAAGGGAAAGGCGCGGTAACTGTCTAACTTGTCTAATATGGACACCTCAACTGCGCCGTAAGGGAAGTTAGGAAGGTGGGAGTGAAAGTGGAAAGAGAGAAAGTGGAGCCGTAGGGGAGGGTTACTGGGTAATTTCGACCACCTGGGGATCTTTATCGCGCGCGACATCGCACAGCACATGGACGCCTCTCGGTTCGACTCCATCGAAACGCAGCCGTCAGTAGTCGGGTTCGAACCCGGGTACTCCGGCACAGTAGTCGGGCGCCTTACCACTGCACCAACTCGGCGGGTCCACAAGAATGTAAAGGCGCCAAATCTGTCACACTTGGTCTGTGGACGCCTGAATCGCGCGTAATTAAGGGCGGGAGTAGTGGTAGTAAAAACATTTATTTTAACAAAGGAGTTCGAGGCGCGCAGGCCCCTCGGCCCCCGCACGGCCCCATTACACTGAAACGTTCATGTTCCTACGGTTCTTGACGTCGGCAGCTCGGTCTTTGGCGGTTTTTTGCTGGACCGAGTCCTTAGAGCGTAGCAGGGTCTCCCATTCCTCCCAGGTGGTGAAGTGCTCCAGACCCCGCGGGGGAGGATCCGCCGGGCATTGGAATAGAATGTGGGCGAGGGTGGCAGTGAGGTGGTTGCAAAGGGTGCAGGTGGGGTCGGTGAGAGTGGGGTGGTAACGGGACCTAATGTAAGGGGATGGGAGGGTTCGCGTCTGGAGGCGACGCCATATTGTTTGGTGGTGATTGCTGAGGGAGTGAGAAGGAGGGGTAGATCTGTCTCTCGACCCGGTAGGCCTGAGTCATCTCCTTAAACGTGTGCATGCGCTCCCGGGAGAACTCCGACATGGGGACCGCCCGTGCCCGGCGTATTAGACCTCGGGCTAAGCTGTTGGCGGCCTCTTTGCAGGGGTTGCCCGAGTGCGCAGACACCCAGATAAGCTCCACGTGGCGGGGCGGGTTGGCAGTGGGCGCGGTCAGTATGCAAAAAGCAGAAACATGACCTCGCCCACGTGCGAAATTTAGTAGTGCAGTTTTTGAGTCTGTGAGTATATATTTAGCTTCCGTGTGGGCAATTGCAAGGGCGATCGCTGCCTCCTCGGCCACTTCTGAGGAGGTAACAAAGGGGAGGGGGAGAGTTGCAATGGACTGAAGGGTATTGTTCACCACGGCTGCCGCCGCCTCATCACCCGAGCATGCGGCGTCCACCCATACGCAATCCGTCTCGGAGCCGTAATATTTGTGGAGCGCCTTTGCCCGGGCTTGGTGGTGGGGCTCGTGGTGTTGGGGATGGGAGTTACGGGGAAGGGGTATGACAAGAAGGTTAGAGTGGATAGGGCGTGGGATGGAGAGGAGTGTGGGGTCGTTAGCTGGGATGTGAATATCGAAAGTTCTGAGGATGTGACGTCCGCTGCCAGTCTGTGTCAATCGGATATACTGGGTCTGTCTGTGGGCCTCCACAAGCTCCCCAACAGTATTGTGGAGACACAGCTGAAGTAATTTCTCGGTTGAAGTGTTGAGGGGTAGGTGGAGGGCGGTTTTGAACACGGTACGAAGCATCGCGTCCAAGGAGGGCATCTCTTCACCTCTAAGTCTGAGGTAAGGGAGCGTGCATACAAATCGGCTGAGGATAAAGGCATGCATGAGACGACATAGATCGTGCTCCCTCATGCCCTATGTTGGCCCGAAACTCTGCGGATTAGGTGCGATATCGCACCTGTCACCCGCTTTGGTTCCTTTATTGTGAGGCTGTTTCTACTGTTGCTTTAGATATGAAGCCCCAGGACCCGGAGAGTGTCCACCTCCGTAATGGGGCGATCATCCAAAGCAACGGTTATGGGGGTGCTGGGAGGGTTACAGGTGTTGGGGCGGAGGATGAGAAGCTCGGACTTCTCTGGGGAGCATGAGAGTCCGATGCTTCGTGCGTGTTCTTGTGTTAATGTGGCGGCGCTTTGTAGTGTATCTTCTATGTCGCCATCACTGCCGTGGGTGGTCCACAACGTTATGTCATCGGCATAGAGAGTGTGTCGCAGGTGTGGTATCGTGGTAAGTTTGGGCGAGTGAGATCATTGTCGCGTTGAACAAGAAAGGGGAAAGGACAGGGCCATGGAGTACCGACCCCTTTAAGGGAGTAAGGAGGTGATGTGTGTGGGCCAAAGTGGACCTCAGCCGTGCGGTTGTTAAGGAAAGCTCCGATATAGGTGTGCGTCTGCACACCCACATCAAGACAGGAGAGGGCTGTCATGATCGCGGTGTTATCAACTCGATCAAATACGTTTGATAAATCCAAAGCCAGGACGGCCTTTGTATGGCACGGGATAGCCGGGTCAAAAATGTCGGTGGTGAGCTGCAGCATGGCCTCCTGCGCGGACAAACGGGGGCGGAAGCCTACCATGCTGTGGGGGTAGAGGTCATTGTCCGTCATGTGCTGAATTAACTCTCGCCAGCACGACGCCTTCGAAAAGTTTTCCCAGGCACGAAGTGAGGGAGATGGTTTGAGTGGTTTAGGAAGTGGTTTATTTGGTTTATTTGGTTTTGGAAGTGGCTAGTGTGAGTGGTTTATTTGGTTTAGGAATAAATATAACTTTGGCATGACGCCAAGACTGGGGGAGGGTACCTTCCACACAGCATATGTTAAAGTAGTCCGAAATCTGGGTGATCGATTGAGCATCCAGGTTGAGAAGCAAGGATTTGGAGATTTTCTCACCACCAGGGGCGGAAGAGGTGCGGAGAGTCAGGAGGGTCGCTCGGACCTCGGCTTCCGTAATCTCAACATCGAGAGTAGATTTTGGTTGGCCTGTATAGGAAGGAAGAGGGCCGGATGTGCCGGGTGATGTACGTGTTTGTTTTAGGTTGTCCAAAAGGACGCCCGGGGTTAAGTCCGTGTTGTGTATGAGCCGAGTGACGTGATGTTGCGCAGCTGTTTTGAACTGTGCAGAGTCGGTAAGATGTCGAAGGAGTTGCCAGGCTCGCTTGGTGGACAGATTGCCGGCCATGCTCTCACAAACCTGTCCCCAGTTGGACCGGCAGAGCTCCTCTGCATGTTGGGTGATCTGTGACTGCAGTGCGGCCAGCCTCTTTTTCAGCTTGCGGTCAATTTTGTTCTTTTTCCAGCGCTCTAGGAGGCTGTGATAAGCCTCCAAGAGGTGGGCGAGTCTAGAGTCTAATATAGGAGCATCCTGTGTTGTTTCGATGTGTTGGGTGTGTGTGGAAACATCGGTCATGAGTGAGCTCACCCATTGGTCGATGTCTGTGATGGTTGAATCTAGGTAGTCCATTCGCATTTTGCGAATGGCATCACAGTTTGTTAGCTTGTGTTTAAGGAATGTCTTACGAGGCTGTGTAAACGGTACCGCGAGAAAGATAATGTAGTGGTCGCTGCCTAGTGTATGGTGTGTCCTGATCCAGGTGATGTCCACGAGGTGGGGGCTGAGTGTCAGATCTACTCTTTCTAATATACATTAATGATCTGCCCTCCAACGTAACATCTAACATACGTATGTTTGCTGACGACTGTGTACTGTATCGTGCTATTCTCACCACCGCTGACCAATCTTCTCTTCAAAACGATCTTAATGCTGTTCAAGACTGGTGTAACGAGTGGCTAATAGAACTTCACCCACGTAAGTGTAATCTTTTGTCTATTAACCGTCGCCGTAACGCTCTTGTTTTTCCTTACGTAATCTCTGAAGTTCCCGTACAGCTAGTTCCATCACATAAGTATTTAGGCATAAAAATTTGTAGCAATCGTTCTTGCAGTATGCATGTTACTAACATAATATCGTCAGCTAACAGGACGCTAGGTTTCTTAAAGCGCCATCTTCATCATGCTCCCGAACACGTAAAGTTATTAGCCTACAAATCATTCGTCAGGTCCAAACTAGAATTTGCATCGCTCATTTGGAATCCTCATCAAGCTTACCTCATTAGTGCCCTCGAATCTGTTCAAAATCGCGCCACTCGTTTTATTCATTCATCGTATTCTTATGAAATCAGCGTTTCCTCCTTGAAAACACCATCCGGATTATCCCCCTTATCGCTCTGTCGTCGCATTGCCAGCCTATCTTTATTTCACAAACTTTTCTACAATCCTATGCGCATCGCACCTTATATTCTTCCCCCCCCCCAGGCATATCTCATCGCACCAGCCATCAGTTACAAGTTGCCCGTCCACGTTCACGTACCGTCACGTTTCCAAATTCCTTTTTTCCTAGAACAGCTGCAGACTGGAACGGCCTTCCGGACAACATTGCTCTCATCACTTTCACACCACAGTTCATCGATAGTGTCAAAACTTTCCTGTTATTGTGATTATGTATTTTTGCTCTTGCCGCCCCTTATGTAAAACCCCTTTTTAGGGGCCTTTCAGGTAATAAAATGAAATGAAATGGAGTGGTGTCCATGAAGATGCTATTGCCGATTCGCGTGGGAGTGTGAAAATTATTGTGCACAGTGAGACGGAGCCCACGTACCAAGGACCAGAGGCGTTGCCCTCGGCTCGAGTTGGCCCGATTGCCCCAATCTGTGTGTGCACAATTGAAGTTCCCCCCAATGATCAATGGATGCTTCCCTGCGAGTCGTTGAAGATCTCGCAGGAACGTTCTCAGTGAGGACATTGGGCTGGAAAGGGGGTGGTATATGTTGGCTATAAAAATAGATGGCATAGTGTGAGTGTGGTGTATAATCTCGGTGATGACGCAATGCACGTCCGATGTTATGTCATGGGTTTGAAATGTGAGCGAGCGGTGTAAGAGGGTAGATGCTCGAGGGGTAAGGGTAGTGTCGGAGTGAACTGAAACATGACTAGGGAGCGTGGCGGGCGTATTGGTGTCCTGTAGGAGGAGGATTCGGGGTGTGGGGGTGAAGGTGAGGAGGAGAAGTTGAAGGGATGCGCACTTGCCCCGGAAGCTGCGACAGTTCCATTGCAGGAGAGGTAATATGTTGGAATTAAAGGTCTGCCCCGCCATATTGGAGCATGGGGGGTTTGAAGATTGGGGGTTGGGGAGGTACTAATCTCATTTCCAGCGTCTGGACCATTCGGGTGAATAATTGTTCCATCTGCTGTTCAAATCGGTGGGTGAGCTGATTTATGATGGAGCTAAATTTTGCCTCGAAACGCGCCTCCATTTATAGGAATTTTTCATTGAGTTTTTCTTCTAGGTTGCTGTGATCGTCTTGGGTGGTCTGAGGGGATTCAGTTGTGCGTTTATTTTTGGCGGGTGGGGGGTCGGGTTGAGAGGTTGGTTGGCTAGGGACGGGTGATGAGAGGGCTTTTGTGGGATCGGATGAGTGAAGAGTATAGGAGAGTGTGGTTGTTGTTGTTGTTGTTGAAAACTTTTATTGTCCAACAGAGAAGGACCACACCGCCTGAGCCGCTCTGTCTCACCCCCCTGTAAGGGGGAGGGGACTTAGCGGCCCAGCCGCACGGGATGGTCGCATTAGATGCTGGCCGGTTTGGTTTCGCCGGCGGCCTCTGCTGCCAGTTGGACGGCGGTGAGTTGGAGCTCAGGGTCCGAGCTTCGCAATAAGGTTTCCCAGGCTTCCCTACTGCTAATGTTTTGCGCCCTGCCTGGGGAGTAAGCGCACTCCCAAATTATATGGTCGAGGGTTCCTCTCGCCCCACACTTTTTACATTTATCGTCCTCGCAGTCCGATCGGATATGTTTATTTAGTACTGGGTTTGGGTATACTCCAGTCTGCAGGCGTCTCCACGCCATTGCCTGACCTCTATTTAACGCCGTGTTTGGTGGGGGAAAACGCCTCCGGCATTGCCTGTAGTGTTCTGTAATGTCTTGATACGAAATTAATCGCCCTTCTCTATTATGTTCTACCTGAGCCGAGCCATCCTGTACAGCTCGGAGGTAGAGATCTCGAGCTGCACTGTGGGCCGCCTCGTTACCGCTGACAGATTCGTGCGCCGGAGTCCAGATGATGTTGATCGTCCTATCAATCACTCCTTGGGTTAAAATTTTGGTGGTGAGGGGGTTTACCCTCCCCCTACTGAAATTTTGGATTGCAGTTTTACTGTCGCTAATAATATATCTAGCTTTGGTGCCAACGCAAGCGATCGCTATCGCAGCTTCCTCCGCTATCTCGGTTTCTTTCCCTAGTATGGTAGCCACCGTGATGAGGGTGCCTCCCCCATCTACCGCCGCTACGGTCATGTATCGACTGTGTCTGTTTCCTGCCGCATCTACGTAGGCAACTTCATTTGGGGGTTTGCTCCGATATATTGTTTCTATCGCTTCCGCCCTTTTCTGCCGCCTTTCCCTATTAAACTCAGGGTGCATGTTTTTGGGTAGGGGAGGGATTCTTAGGTGCGCCCTGATTTTCCTGTCAATGTCAACCCTTTCCTTTTGCCCCCTGTCTGTGGCTATTCCAAGGTTACTTAGCGTAGCTCTTCCCACTCGCGCCGTGCTGAGTCTTTCAAGTTGCGAGGTTTTAACCGCTTCCGTGATTTCTGAAATCGTATTGTGCAGTCCTAGGGCCAGTAGCTGCTCCGTCAATGTACATGTTGGGAGGCCTAGGGCCTTTTTAACGCATTTTCTGATGAGCGCGTCTATCTTTCTCCTCTCATCTGCCTTTAGGTTCAGATATGGCGTGGCGTAGCCCACTCTGCTAATGATGAAGGCTTGTACCAATCTCAGGAGGTTTTTTTCCTTGAGGCCGCCTCCGTTACGTGAGACCCTCCTGATGAGGTTTAATGTCTGGGTCGCGTGGTTTTCTAACTTTTTAATGGTGATCGTGTTCCTTCCGTGTGTTTGTAAGTGGAGTCCCAATATTCGTATTGTCTCTACTTTTGGTATCTCCCTTCCTTCCACGTACACCTGTGGGTCAGAGGGAGGTTTGTTCCTGAGTTCCTTGTCATTATACACGCAGATTTCTGATTTTTCAGGCGAACATTTAAGTCCTCTGTCCGCCGCGTACTTAGAGATGACATCTGCTGCCGCCTGCAGCGTTTCATTGATCTCTGCGTCGCTCCCTCTGTTGATCCAGAGATTGATGTCGTCCGCGTACAGGCTGTAATTTAAGTTGTAATTCCCAATTTTCCGCAATTCCTTCGGGAGCCCTCTCATGGCCATGTTGAAAAGGGTGGGTGACAGTACCGATCCCTGAGGTGTCCCCCTGTTACCTAGCCTGATCACCCCAGATTGTATTTCCTGGAAAGTTATAACCGCCGTGCGGTCCGTTAAGAAATTTCTGACATAGCGATAAGTTTTTAGCCCTATTCCTGCCTGCTGGAGCCCTTCCAAGATGGCTTCGTGCTTGACGTTGTCGAATGCCCTTTTTAGGTCCAGTCCCATAATGACTTTCGCATCTTTGGTTCTGGAATTAATTATGTCTTGCTGCAGCCGCAGGATGACGTCCTGTGTGCTCTAATGGGGCCTGAAGCCATACATCTCGTCTGGCCATTTCTCTTTTTCCTCCATATAATTTGAAATTCTGGTCTGAATTATGTGTTCCATTAACTTTCCTACACATGACGTGAGCGATATAGGCCGGAGATTTTCCAGTTTCGGTTGCTTCCCGGGTTTTGGGATCAGGATCACGGTAGCCTCTTTCCACAGCGGTGGGATCTCCCCTTTTTCCCAGCATTTCTGAATGTAGCTGGTAAGGGCCTCTATCGAGTTGTCATCTAAATTCCTGAGCATTTTATTCGTGACTCCATCTGGCCCTGGAGCTGACTTGGTTTTGAGTTTTGCTATCTCCGCCCTTACTTCAGCTCTCGTGATGGGCGCATCTAACTCCTCATTTGGAATTCCCTGGTAGTCGGGTAGCTCTCTAATTTCGGTGTCCCCTATGTATGTCTCGACGAGTTTCTTCATGAATATGTCATCGTCCTGCTCTTCGCATGCGTGTCTAACCTTAGCCATTTTGACTCGTGCTTGTGTTTTGGACGTTTCAGGGTCTATTAAATGTCTTAGGATATTCCACGTCTGCGGGTGGCGACAAGGAGAGTGTGGGGAAGGGTTTGAGGGGATGAGGCAGTTTGTGTTGGAAGAGGTGGGGGAGCAGTGGTATGAGAGTGGGGGGGAGGGGTTGAGGGGATGAGGCAGTTTGTGTGGGAAGGGGTGGGGGAGCAGTGGTATGAGAGTGTGGGGGAGGGGTTGAGGCAGTTTGTGTGTGAAGGGGTGGGGGAGCAGCGGTTTGAGAAGGTGCTGGGATAAGGGTGAGAGGCGGCTTACCTCCATCCTTAGGGCCCGTAGCTCCTCGTCTCTGGGATCAGCATGGTATTCGCTGGATTTCTTGCCTGCAGCTCGGTCGGCCCATGAGAGTTGGTGGGACGCAGTAGATGGCTTTGAAGAGTCCTTTTTCAGATGTGATCGTTATCTTGAGGCACTGGAGCGACCTCTGGCATGGGTTTTCTCGCGTTGCTGTGGAGTGTTCTTGCGGGATGTGTGGGTCGATTGTCCAGCTTGGGTGACTCGGCGACCACGAGCCTTGCACCCAGCAGTACCCGTCATGTGGGGCCCCTGACAGATTATGCATACTGGCGTGCACTGAGGTGTGTTTTCTCGGGGGTGTGGAGTGCCGCATCTGGGGCAGTTGCCCGTGTGTGGTAGTGTGCAGACATCTGTTCGATGTCCTGGCTGTCTACAGTTAGTGCACGCGTCCATATGGCCTCGGTACGGGGTGCACAGGTGCAAACCTCCTCCTATATAATTTTTGGGCGATTGGCCCTTGTCAAAAGGTGATGAGAATGGAGGCTGTGTTGCCCATTCTTTTGGCATCCACTATAGGGGCCTGCGGGTTTCCTGTGACCAAGTCTTCCAGGAGCTCAGTGGGGGACTCTTTCCAGCATGCATTGCTAATTACCCCACGTACAGACCCGTCGGGGGGAGCAATGTATGCCACTACTGCATAGCTAGCGGCTTGGAATTCAAGATTTGTTATGGTGATCATAGCTATGAAATCATCTTGGATGGGCGTGCTCGCCCTGCACGTGTTGTTAGTAGGGTGAATGCGTATTTGTACCTTCTCTGGCGCCTGGAGCTCTGGTGCTGCGAGGAGAAGAGTGGACCGTAGTTGGCGGGGGGGGGGGGGGGCAGGTTGGTGAGGTGTAGGCCTCCTCTGGAGCGGAAAACCACATTGAAGTCGGTAGGCGGGAGTAAAGGCTGCTGTCGTGACCTTTGGGCCATTAGGCGTGCAGCACGCAGCTTTTCTGGTGTTGGAATCTGGGACGCCGCGGGTGGCAATCCAGCTGTCGAGCTAGCGCTCACGGCGGCGTTCGAGCCGGCTGTCGCACCAGCGTTCATGATGAGAGCTTCTCTTGACGGCGTTGTCTGGCAGGCAGCCCATCTGGCCGGGACACTCAAAATATGGGTCCAGTCCCGGGTGTCGTAGTTCCGCTGATCCAGGGTTTCACCTGACATATGCACCTTCATGTTTGAGGCTCCAGGCACAGGCGACGATCGCAGATCAGAGACGGCGGCAGCCGCCGGGCGGAGGAGGCAGCAGGCCCGCCTTCACAGCCACGGCAGCACGAGGTTCGCCAGACGCAGACGCTTTTCCAGGAAACTGTCGCGCGCTTTGCGCAGGGGCTCGGTGGCGAACGCCGGACGCTAGGCTTAGCGCGTCGGTGGCGCGGCAGAGCACAAAAAGTTGTCCAGAAAGTTCAGAGATGAACGGAATTGAGCACCGGTGACCAACGGATCCTCTCACCTTCACGGATTCATCGGTGGAGATTCGAGTGGAAAGGTTGTGGAGAACCGTTAGAACAGGTCAAAAGTCCTGGAGCCCATGCAAAGCACGTCCGTTCAGCTCCGAGTCGGCGTCAACCAAGGGCGGGAGAAACGTGGGAAGTCGTGAAAACTTGAAGAAAGTGAAAAGTGGAGGGCGTGAAAGTGGAAAGATGGATGTGCAATAGTGGAAGGCTACGTGCTAATTTCGATCACCTGGGGACATTTTAACAGACACTGACATCGCACAGCACACTAACGCCTTGGAACTTAAGCCGCAATCACTTTCTGTATCTATGTTCCTAACAAAGGGCCAAGATCCATCGACCTAGGAATTAGCTCAAGGCATGAGCAGCTGTATGGCGAGACACGTAATCTATTACTTTAGTCTCGGGTATATATAGAGGTGCGCCAGGGAGCGAGCAACTGGGCACCCGTGCTCGTTACGATCATCGGTTGTCTGCATCTCGCGATCCGGAGGATATTGCATCGCAAGCTGAACGTTTCCAGTGGAGAAGGGACTAAATCGAAAAGGGCGGCGGAACCACAGGAAAGATGCGAGTCTTGCGAAATGCCGCCAGCCGATGAAACTAAGACGGGATTCTTTACTGATACATGGTCTCTCTTAGCCGTAAGCAAAGAAAAAACCTTCCGCTAAATAAAGAGATTCAGCACGTGTAAATATGCTTCAGATACGGCTCCATGCTACATTTAGTGCCAGGTAAACAACCAATGTTTGCCTTAACTTCCCGTTTTCTTTTATTAAACACACACAATCTTCCATTAGCGAAATTTCACAGGTAAATGGATCCGGAGCAGACCTTCAGATGGCCAGGCATCTGTCATTAACCGCTTGTGGTAGGCTGCTGAGTCTTCGTGTATTCTAAAGAAATTGAATTTTCTCAGCAGAATTGTCTAATCGACGGTGTGCATCCACAGTGAAGCGTCAGAAGTCATAGCTAGGCGGTCGCTCTGCCGATCACTTGCCTTCTTGTCATCGAAGCGTAAGAAGCAATGCAAATTATCAAGGCATTCTCTTTTTACCGTTCGAGATACACCGGGGCTGTGAAGCACGCAGTTGTAGAGATAGGTCTGCGGATTAATGTTGAGCACCTGGAGGTCTTTAACGTGCACCGAAATCTTGACACACGGGCATTTTAGGTTTTCGCTCCCAAAGCAAAAGTGGTTCCTCGGCTCGAATCGAGCCCACACCCTTTATCTCAGCAGCAGGTCTTTGGTTAGCCTTAAGAACTTAAACAATCTGCAGGTTTCACCCAGATGCACTCGCAACCATATGGAATGGTTCTCGCAATGCGGGCGCGGAGCTCACCTTAACCTTAACGGCATGATCAGTGAGGCAAGCACAAAAACGATAAGAGGCCAACAATTGAAGAACAGTGCAAGTCTGACATTTCAAAAGAAAAAGAATTCTTGACAGTGCACTTGTCGTTTCAAACCTATTGTAACGTGAATTTATTCGGTGCCGTGGTGCCTCTAAATAATAATGATGGTCGTAGTGAAAACTTTTATTGTCCGGAAAAGGTGACACCGGAGTTTTGGTACCGCTCGCAGGCGTCCAGGGAGCTTGATGTCATCCTAAGGGGCAGGGGTTAGTAGACGAAGTGGTTCGCCGCTTCGGTTGCCAGACGGACAATGTTGGCCTGCGTCGCCGGGTCTTCGCTATAAAGCCCGGTCTCCCATGCTTCTGGGTCCTTGAATAAATTGTAGCCCGGGGAGTGGCTGCACTCCCAGAGGATATGTTTTAGAGTTCTGATATAGTTACAGAATTTGCAGAATTTTGTCCTCCGGATTTCCAGTTTATCTTCGTCTGGAAGACATGTTTTTCTTGCCTTGCAGGACGTTGGCTCTGTGGACGTGAGGGACCTATATGGGGGGTGGATATTTCCGCCGTCCTAACTTGTAGTGCTTGATGACTTCGCGTCAGGTCTCGAGCGTCTCGACCTTAAAGTTAGGTGGTTGAAGCCGGCGTCCCCCCCCCCCCCCCCCATCCGAATAATGAGCGCTCGGGCTAGGGCGTTGATAATAATAATAATAATAATAATAATAATTGGTTCACAGGAAAAGAAAGGCGCAGTATCTGTCACACTTGTAGCTGCAGCTTCGTTTTCTGGTATGTTGGTGTGAGCGGGGGCCCAGGTTAGGATGAACCCTTTGTCTATGTTGCTTTTCGATAATATGTTCAACGCGTAGTATGATATTTTGCCTTTGCAGAAATTCCTTACTGCAGATTGGCTGTCACTGATCACCTTCGCGTCCGTACTAACGCACGCCAGGGCGAACGCAGCTTCCTCCGCTGCCGTGGCGTCTACTCCGCTTGTATATATCTTGCCTTGCTCTATTCGGGACCCATCGATTACCACGGAGACGTGTTCCCGTCATCGTCAAAAGCGGCTTCTGTGTAGGCAACCGTCTCGGGTGGCATTCTGCTTAGTTTGTTACCGAGTGTTCGGCTCCGTGCTGGCGTCTTTCCTGATCGTGTTGTGGGTGCATGTTCTTGGGTATCAGTGAGATAGTGAGGGCATTCCTAATTTTGGACTAAATGTGAAAAATCTGGTGTTTAGTGCCTCTATTCCCTTGTAGGCCTACCCAGCTTAGAATCTGCTGTCCTGTCTCAGATAGATTTAGACGTTCGACTTGCGCCGTTCTCGTTGCTTACGCTAACTCCTTTCATGTGCTATGCACACCCATTCCCTCTAGTGCCTCGGTTGAGGTCGAGGTTGGGAGTCCCAGTGCTCGTTTCGTGCATATCCTTATTAGAGCGTCTAACTTGCTTTTGTCTGCTTTCTGATGTTAAGGAATGGGGTTGAGTAGCAGATCCGACTCAATATGAAAGCTTGGACTAGTTGAAACTTGTTCTTCTCCTTTAGCCCTCTACCTCTGGCCGAGATTTTTCTAATGATGCCTAACACTTGGTTTGCATGCGCGTCTAGCTTGGCTATAGTCGTGGAGTTGTTTTCTGTTTTGCTTATGAGTATGCCCAAAATTCGGATCTCATCTACTTGCTCAATTCCTTTCCCATTCAATTCTATCGAGATTCTGGGACGAGATGTGTGTGTGTGTGTGTGTGTGTGTGTGTGTGTGTGTGTGTGTGTGTGTGTGTGTGTGTGTGTGTGTGTGTGTGTGTGTGTGTGTGTGTGTGTGTGTGTGTGTGTGTGTGTGTGTGTGTGTGTGTGTGTGTGTGTGTGTGTGTGTGTGTGTGTGTGTGTGTGTGTGTGTGTGTGTGTGTGTGTGTGTGTGTGTGTGTGTGTGTGTGTGTGTGTGTGTGTGTGTGTGTGTGTGTGTGTGTGTGTGTGTGTGTGTGTGTGAAAAAACTTTATTTGGAGGAAGCTTGAGGTAGCAGGGGCAACCTTACAGAAACACTTGGTGGGCTTCTCATTACAGAAGCCCATTGGCGACCGCCGCGGCTCGGGCTTGGCGGACCTGGTTCTTCTGGCTTGCCAGGTCGAAGCAGCCCAGCAGGGCTGCCTCCCAGTCCTCCCGGGTGGGGTTGGGTTTGATGGCGAGGTGCGGGGTTGACTG
Organism: Amblyomma maculatum; assembly: GCF_055883805.1. Taxonomy (NCBI): domain Eukaryota; kingdom Metazoa; phylum Arthropoda; class Arachnida; order Ixodida; family Ixodidae; genus Amblyomma; species Amblyomma maculatum. Next base: position 124,911,369 of record NC_139353.1, on the reverse strand, counting down.
GCATGCCCACACCATGTGGAAGATTTAGGAAGACTTCTCCGCACAGTGCGGGCATTTTCCTGTACAGCCAGGATCAAAGTGTTTTAAAACTGCCGGGCAGCGTTTTGGTGTAAAGGCGGAGGAGTGTGGGAGAAGATGGGAGGAGATAGTCTTTCACATGAAGAGAAAGGTGCAGATGTGTCAAACTAGTTTCTCTGGACACCTGTATCGCGCTGTTGATTCTTTTGCTTGGAGCTTGACACGGACGCTTGGTGTTCGTATCAGCTCCTCCAATTTTCAACAATGGGGACGGAATTCTTGATTGTTCATGTTTCTAATAGCCGCAACCGACGCATGAAGGTGCTAAGCACTTGTCAACCGTCTTTTCGGGTCCGTTTTCCCGATTTTGCGGAGAAACTTTGAGATTTCCCTGAGAGCCGGCCCCCGCCCCATTAGGCCTAGGACTAACCCCTCACTCCCCCGACTTCACGGCCCACTAACAGCGGCATGGTGCGCACTGAAGATGGGACTACTGATACTCCACCGAGATGGGACCGGACATGGAGGCTCGACGTATGGCTCACCCCGATGTCCTCTCTGCCCTGCAAGCCACTACGAGTTCGACTCCTCAGACCCCAGCCGGCAAAGCTACACCGATGCAGCCTACGCAAGGCAAGTGATCTTCAACCGTTCAAAAGCGTCCGCCACTGTTACCCAAGCTCCCGACACGAGACCTTAAAATCGTGTTCCGCCCTGGTGAAGGCCTCGACCTAGTACACAACGGGGGCTATATACTGTCTCTAGTCACCAGCGCGCTGCAGCTACCGATAGACGCCGTGCGAACACAGGACGCCATTCGAATCAACCCCAGGCATGATTCATTTACAATCAGTGCGCCAGCCGAAGACCGTGCCCGCAGATATGTACAACTAGAATCTATCAAGATAATCAGCAAAGTCTACCCAATGAAAACATATATCAATCCCCCGGACAACGCCATTCGCGGCATCATTTAAAATCCTATCTAAAACCAGACACCTGAAGTAATTATTACAGAGCTAAAAACGTTCAACGAAAGCCCCTTCTATTTCATAACCGATGCACGCTAACTCGGACACACCAAATCAATTCTGGTCACCTTAATAAATACCAAATCGGTACCTAAGCAGCTGCGCTTCTATGGAGCGGTCTACCACTGCCATCAATTCCTCGCCAAAGCAGAAGCCTAGTCGACCAGTCTCATATGTGAAGCCGGTTCTGAGCTGGGGGGGGGTAAAAAGGTAAAAATGTGTCCTGAGTAGTTCGTGGATGTCGAGCGTAAAAAAAAGGACTGTAGCCTGGCGTTTCGTGCTTAGCGGTGGTAAATTGGTATATTTTAAACTGAAGCACTTCATCTCATTTTTTGTGGCGGGAGTCGAGATGCATTGCGAGTATATTACTAAGCGTACAATTCGTGCGTCCGGTAAGGTCATTTGTTTGTGTGTGATAAGGAGTTCAATGGCGAAAATGGCATGAGCAGAGACGAAGATGTTCTACAACTTATGCCATAAACTGTCGCCCCCGGTCACTCATTACCACACGTGGAGGCCCATGTAGAAGAACAATGGAAGAACAAACCTACGCTCCTTTCTCGCAGCTTTCAAGCTAGTGCTCTTGCACCGACGAACGCCACACGAGCGCCTTCACCAACTAGCCATGTCGGACACGTGATAAACGTATTCAGCTGTTGTCTCCATGTCAAAGCAGGGGCGCAACGACGACAGCTTCCACCCGTTATCCTGAAGGCCGGTCTCCTGACGGGCGCTTGCCACAAGGCATCTGCCGCCAGTTATGAAGGCAAAGCGCACCAATTAGCGCGCGCGATCGCCCCCGACTGGAGCTGCTCTCGTCGAATTCGGAAAAGCAGGGGCACTGTGTGATATCGGCGGGGTTCTGGCAAAGAAGAACCCCTACAGTAGTATCAGCCCTAAATATTCTCGTCTTATCGCACTAATGAGGTTCAAATTGCCTCAAAACTGTTTGTCCTTCCCACCTACGTGTTGATTATATCTATAATGACGCTTAGGTGACCGTCGTATGGGGGTCAGTAGGCAACTATTCTTGCATGCTGTCATACTGCCAAAACATTGACTACTAAGCATCTCGTCCTTCAAAAATGTACTAGGTTTCTAGCGTGTGATGTGTGATGCAAGCGAACACATACCTGTGATGTCTAAGAAAACTCACTGACAAAGGCAATATTGCTGCCCACTGCATGTTCCTAACTGTAGGCCATGGAAATCAACTAAGGATTAAGGACATTGCTACTATCGCAAATATGTGTATTGCTTTCTTTACAAAGCTCGCTTCAAAGCGTCCGATTGTGTTCGAAGGCGTTCGTCAGGAAAGATCAGCAAGACAGGAATTGCTTTCGGTGCACAATATTCACCCTTGGCCAAATGTTTTGATGCCATTTACGGACGATTTGGAAAGAAAACGCTCCTTCTTCCACACTTAAATGAACTGAACGTGATCGGTCATTGCATTTTTAACCTGACTCCCCAACACAATAAGTACCAGCTCACCGACGCAGGCATCTCTCTTGAGGCAGCATCTACCAGCAGTTCGTTGAGGGCCTTCATAGGGTCCTGTCCGGTTCTTGGATCACTGGTTTGAGGCGACTGCGCGCGAGAAGACGGCGAAAGCGCAGCGCTGGTTGTACGGTTCTTCTGACTTGGTGCTAAGGGAGGGCGATCAGTCACACCACTGCTCCCTTCTTTCTGGGCCGCGTTCTTGGTGTCCGCCACCTGCGGGGAAGCAAACACGTGGCGGACAATTCTGTCACGTGTGGCGTTCATTGTGAGGACGTCAAGGTTTTCATAAACGTTCGTGTCTTAAAGTACTGAAGACCATTCTACTGCGCGTGGCTTACGGCATTTAAATAACTTGAGGGCAGCATTTGTATGATGATATGTGTCTAGCCTAAAAGCTATTGAACTACCTTAAGATTTAAAGTGTTTATGAAATAAAAAAACCCCGAAATACAAAGAGAAAAATGCTGCAAGGAAGCATGGTAATTTTTCATGTTTTCCTAGACCTCCGGCGACTAAGCAAGGAAATTAATTCAACAGTGAAACCTCTTTTAGGTGAAAGTCTCACAATTCGTTCTGCTAATGCAGTCATATGCCTTTCAGGAAACGACATTTCGCTCTCGTAATCGTTTCATAGCTACGCATCTTTCTGTATATTGCCGATGCCGCTGTGTAGATGAAAATTTTGCTGCGCTTCGATAAAGTAATTACCAATGTGCTTATTGAGCACAGCTAAAATCAAAGTGAGCTCCAATGTTAATATTAAAAATTGTAGCGTATCTAGAAAATTGTGGCGAGTAGCAAAAACCTTCAAGGCCGTGCAGAACTTGATTGTCCTTAACCATAACAATTACTGTAGAGTATTTAAGGAGTCTTCTGAATATGAGCATCTGTCAAGATGATGAAATAAATAAAAATAGTTGAAATGCAGTCTTACCGCGGACTCTACAGTGATAGGCGATTCCAGCGCATCGCTTGACGGCGAGTGTTCAGGCAACTTCTCTGACTTGACCTGATGAGGCGTCGGCAAAGCTGTTCCCACCATGGGTGATGCCGCGAAAGAAGCCGCTTGCTTAGACGCTGGAGAGAGTCTCTGCTTTCCAGTAGGTGTCCTTTCCGTCTTCCTGGCGGCATGCTGAATGCCTCGCTGCGGCCGGTGTCGTGGCGCATTCGACTTTCGCCCTTGCCCAGGCTGAGGCGTCGACGGTGATATCGGAGTAGCCGTGCTGGTTGGAACCACAGAAGAGACGCCCACGTCCCGTCTTGGGTCCGCAGCGATGCGAAAAGAGCTCCGTTCAGGCGAGGGTGGCGAAAGCGGAGTATCCTGGCAGAACGCCGGAGCCGCGGAAGAGCCACCCTGGTCGCGTCCCTCGTTCACCGCTAAGCAAGAAAAGCTGTGCTGGAGGGCAGGCTGTGTTGTGGACGGAGCTACAGAGGAGGCGCTCGAGACCGCGATGCGAGAAGAGGTGCACTTGTCGGGAGGCCGAGGAGCAGAGAAAGAAAGAGGAGACCCTTGGCGAGCCAAAACCGTGGAAGAGGCGCCCGCGTCAAGTTCTGCGTCCACAGCGACGCAAGGAGACGTCCGCTGGACACTTTTCGGAGTATTGGCTTTCGACATGGAAAAAAACTTCAATCGAGAACGAGGACCCCTGCAGATGTCTAACAGTACGAGGCGGAGCTGGCTTCTTCTTCTGCGCGGGTTCCTCGCGGATACGTGGCGATGCTGAAGGAGTGAAGAAGAACGTAGCTAGAACGTTACTAGAAGAAGACGATGAAAAAGCAGACAACTATTCAGGTTTCCGCGCCTTTTACGGTCATGGGCTGCTGGAGGAGCAGTTCTTCACCTTCTCCACCATGCATGCCACTCCTGCCAGTATATGAGAGAAGAGGGCGGGAATAAAACCAATCGCAATGCAACCGGGAAATGCATTCGGGCAGCGGGAAATATTGGTACATTAGCAGAGAAGTTGCGATGTGCAAAAGGTGCCAAAATTAAATTAACAAATGAAGAAAAGGCGTGCGCGTGAAAATCTGAAAATTCCTGAATGACAGGGACAAGTGAAAACATAAATACTAAGACCTCTAAACAAAAACTGTCGCAGTGTTTACAATAAAACTGCGTAGCTAGAGTATTTATTATTGTCACAGGATGCGGATACTTCTACCTCACCCAAAAAAGGCTAAGTATAAATATTTATGCCCACGAGTTAGCGCCAGTAGAATAAAATATGTTTTGCAAGGTTCAGAACAGAAAGGAAGGCGGGTTCTCTGCGGTCTTCACATAATATGTAACATGGCCAGGATTCTGGCTCATTGCTGCTAGTTCACAAAACGTACGCCACGCGCCGCATGAAGTTGAGCTCATCCTCCTCCTCCTCTTAGAATCCGCCTCCCCGGTTAGGGAGAGAGCCGCCAATGATTCTGGCCCCATTGTATTCTTTGCACCTCCTTCCCACACGTCCAGCGCCTTGGGGGCCCGTTTTCTCTTTTCTGTTTCTTTTGTCACCCATACTGGTTAAGGTCCGCTTATTTCGCTGCTCCCCTACTCGCCCCCTTCTTTGCTGTTGTTGTTGTTGTCCAAATAACTTATGGCACATACCCACAGAGGGTATGCTAATGCGCAAAAAAGGAAAGAAGCCGGCATACCCACATCGTCTTCGTCCAAATTTTATGGATAGTCTGTTCAAAAAACTAACGGGCACTGCAGAATCTGCATTGGAGTAATACGAAAGCACGGATGCTACTGTTGGTTGCTTCTGTTGCTTGTAGTTGCTTAATTCACTTCTTGTTTACCCATTTTAGTCTTTGATACTTTAAAAATACTTTTTCGGCTGTACTTCCGGTTGCGTGGCGTCACATCTTCTATGTCACATTAATTCACTTCTTGTTTAATTATTTTAGTCTTTGGTACTTTCAAATTGCTCACCAATCCCTTCCTATGCCCTTTGTCGGCTCTACTTCCGGTTGCGTGACATCACATCATTGAAGTCACCCTAATTGACTGCCTGAATTCAATACTTTAGCCTTTGGTACTTTCAAATTGCGCGCCGATCTCTTTCTATGCTCTTTTCGACTTGACTTTAGGTTGTGTGATGTGACCCTAATTGACTGATTTTTAATTATTTTAGTATTTGATACATTCAAATGTGGCGCCAAGCCATTCGCTAATGACCCTATTTTAACCTTTGCTTTTTTGTTTTCTCCTCTAAATTATTAGCTAAATAACTTATTGGTCTAATTATATTTTTGCACATAATTTTACATCACCCTCTATCGATAGACACCACTAATTGACTTCTACGACTTCTCAATTACATCTGCTGCGGACACGATTTTGCAAATTGCGCGCCAATTTCTTCCTATGCCCTTTTGCGGCTTTACTTCCGATTGCGTGACGTCACAACCTTGACGTCACCCGAATCGACTGCTTTAATTAACAACTTCAGTCTTTGGTACTTTGAAATTGCGCGCCAATCCCTTCCTATGCCCCTTTTTGGCTCGACTTCAAGGTCCGTGACGTCACATCTTTGTCGTCACCTTAATTAACTGAATTATTTTTTTTAGTATTTGATACATTCAAATGTGGTGCCAAGCCATTGGGTAATGAGACCATTTTCGCTTTTACGTTTTCATTTTTTGCCTCTAATTATATTCCTAATTACCTTATTGGCCTAAATATTTTTCGTACATATCACGTCACCCTCTATCGACTGACACTACGCATTACCCTCTACGACTTCTCAATTACTCACAACGGGTGCCGACAAAATTTTGCGTGTTTTGCTTTTAATACATTACCTAATTGCATTATTGGCCTAATTATTATTTTGTACACAACAATACATTCCCCTTTATCGATTGAAACCACTCATTAACCTCTACCGCTTCTCAATTACTCAAAACTACTGCTGAAAACTTTTACATTTTTGGCCTGTAATTAGTATCTAATTAACTTGCTGGCATAGGTATGTTTTTCTGAAGCAACATTACGTCATTCTTTATTGACTGACACCACTTATTAGCCTCTACCACAGCTCAATTACCAGCAACTGCTGCGGACGCGGTCTGCGGCCAGAAATCTGTGAACATATCGAAAAAAAAACTTCAAGTCTACATACAGCACAAGATAATGGATTGCAGTTCCAAAATCAGCTAAACCATCGACACAATGAGAATGCCAGCAGCGGCTGGTAAATACAAGCTTGCTGCTGCGATATCCAGACAGTGGCGCCCTAAAGGACTTGCAGGTTCTGGTCATTAACGAGTTTGAAGAGCGGTGATGGGGATAGAGAAAAAGCGGAGTGCCAGTGGACCTGCTCCTAATGAAAGCCGCACCCTTCGACCTGACGAATGAAGTACATGCTGGAGAAAATGCGTATTCACAGGGCGCGAGAAGCTGGGGCACGCACAATCAAGAGCTAGGGCTGCAGTTAGGTCGACAGCGAATGGAAACAAAAAAAAAATGATTTTAAGGAATGTAGCAGTCAGAGCAAACATATTATATTGGTTCATAGGAAATTGAGACCATTTGGTGCAATAGCGCGAACGAGGCAAGGGACAGAAGAAAGAGTAGACGACACAGGCGCTCTCTAACAACTGAAGGATTTTTTTGAAACCATATTAATTATATAAGGAGAAACCGCACTCACCTAAAAATATCAACATCAAAGATTAAGCTGCAACGAAAGACACTTATCATTAAAGGCTATCTAATTATCGTGTAGAGTAACAGACGGTGTCGCCACACTCGTGTCCGGGTTCTTAGCTATCGATTAGGCTTCATAAATCTCCATCCCATTCTGGTTGGTTGTTGCTGTTATATTGGATTCTTGTGTTAGGCAAGTTAGGCAAGCGAGGTTCATCTTTAAGATCATTGCAATCGCGGCAATGCAGCACGAGGTTAGAATTGTGGTATTTTTGCACAGCAAAGTAGTTTTAGTGCTCTTTCAGTCTTATATTGATACACCTGCAGGTTTGGTCATAATATATCTTTCCGCATGCCAAAGGGGCCCTCTACACGACGCCTTTTTTGCAGTCCGTGAACTTATCAGCGTGTGACATAGTGCAACGATGAATGTCCCTTCTGCACGTAGCTGGTTCCAGTTTCTTATGCACTGCAGTGCACACCTTTCCAACCTTGCTTTCGACGAACACAACCTACACATTGTTCCGCGCTGCGATATTATTTAGACGATTCGAGACATTGTACAGATCCTGTATGCATGCGACATTTTTCTGAGCTCATCCTGTTGCTCCAGAGGACCCAGTGCCACCTTGAACTTCAGCTTGGACCAGACTATCTGCTAGCGTTGCAAGTATGTTCTCGGGAAATCCTTATTCACGTAGTCTGGTCAACTGGCCGTGCAGACCCGCCTCCATCCGATGGCGACATGACAAATCGAGGGATGTTGACGGGCAATTTAGCGCTACCCCGTCCTTCGCCAGCCTTGAATATTGCAATCTGACGGGAAGGGCTTCTCGGCCTTTGGTTCATACATCCAGCAGACGGGGCCTGCATCCAGATTCAACTCAAGGTCTAAAAATTGAATGCCACCATTTATTGGCAACTCAAATGTGAAGATAAGCCCTTAGCCCCTTTCTTTAAACATCTTAAGCAGATCGGGCGTCCTAATGCTGCTCGGCTATCTGATGAACACAAGGTAGTCGTCGACATACCTGTGAACAGCTGCGGTGGTATCTTCCAAATCGTCGTTCAATTACCTGTCCACCCTTGAAAGAAAGATGTCACTGGCGGTAGGAGCATTCTGGGATCCGATGGACTCTCCGGACCTTCAAACAAAGGTCTTGTATTTCCTGGTAATGAAAGTGGGTGATAGGTAACTACAAAGAAGCTCAAAGAAGCACTTCACTGTAATGCCACAGGCATTTCTGAAAGCGACTTCATTGTTGTGCTCGATGATGCACTCTTGGACGCACATCATAAGGGCTGCGTGCGGAAGTGAATTGAAGAGATCTTCGACGTCAGTGGTCAACGCTAAATACCCTCCGGGATTCTGATCCGAAACCTACTTAACCACCGACGATAAACATGGGACGAGAAATGAATCTTCGAATTTTAAAGTTTTCAGGTGTTTTTGCTGGAAACTAGACACTTCGTACCGTCATGTGTTTCCTTCATAGACCACCGCACGAATGGAAATGTCTGGCTTAGGAGTTAGTGCTGTGAACAGGTCCATTTGAAGCTGCTTCGCGTCCTTCACCTTTGCACACAACGGATGAAAGTTTCTGTCTCTTAGCCAAGCAACTGCTTTACGCTTCAAAGTCACGGGTTTGGCACTTTGAAGTTTTTGAGCACTGACGTGAGAACTATGACAAAGAATCCTTCCTTTTCTTACACGAGAGGCCTCAACTTTTTACCGAACAGATAATCCACAACTCGTCTCACTGTTCCTTGGGATCATACTACCGCCTTGCCTTTACTGATGACGACCTCTTAGAGTCTCTGATTAGTCTGGCCTTGTATTCGTCAGGAAAATGCTGGGCGATCGCTCGAGGCTGCGTCAGCAGCTCGACAGGCTTCAGTCTTGGCTTAAAGCAAAACTTCGGTCCTAGCTCCAAACTTCGCCGGTGCTTATCGTCAATAGCAGTGGAGCCAAGTGTCGGCAGCTTACCCGGACGTCTACAGGTCCCTCGTTTCTTGGGTAGCGTGGGCAGTACCAACTTCCAGAGATACTCTGTGATGAAATTTGCGGCCTTCTTCCGTTCGCCCAATAGCCGTCTTTGATGCAGGCCTCCATGGACACCACAGAATACTCTAGATGATCTTTGTAAAATCGCACTTGCCACCAAAATTCTCACGAAATAATGAAGGAAATCCTTGAAGCATGCCCGGAAGAAAGTTGGAACCAACTGCAGAGTGACAGGACGTCAGCAGAACCCAGGTTGTGACTAGCGTACCAGGATAATGTACGACTCTACACAGGCACACAGCAATGAGAGCGGTCAGGACCCGTGGCGTTATTTGGGTGGAAAGGTAGACACTTATAAGCGCCCATGGAACTAGAAATGTAATTTAACAGTAGCCTGCATTGGGCGAGTTGAAAGTAGTTCATTTTGTGGAACAGTACGAACGAGATGTCTCCAGTTTCTTATGCACTGCAGCGCACACATTTCCAACTTCACGGTCGCTTGTCCCTTTCGCGCTATTACACAAAATGAACTACATCCTACTCGCCCAGTACAGCGTACTGTTAAATTGACATAGACAAGACGCCCATTTGAAGAGTCCAGATCTCTCTCTCTCTCTGTCTCTCTCTTTGCATACAGTACACATTCCAAATTATACCAATAATCTTACGACAATTATTGGCCAGTCAAATTTATATGTCTGCAAGACATTTGTGCATATCACAAAAGGTTTCAGAAACAGGTGGGTCATCGCATATCAGCCAATCAAAAGCACTTGTCACCAATTTAAATCCCACTTACGGAATGAAGACTTCGAGACGTCAAGAAACGACTACCTATCTACTGTTACGATATGTTGTGCCCATCATGCCGTGAATAACTGAAATACTGATCCTATAAGAATTGGTGAGAGACTCGCGTCATGGATGTGTTTAAAAATCTCTTTTTTATTTTTGCTCAAACAGGCTGCAGTGATATAGGTCATTGCAGCAATAGTTGATATTGTATGGTGCATTAAGGATGAATGCTGCAGTACAAGCGACTAATACTGGATAAATCATATCTGGATAACATAAGTCACCTTCTGCATTCTTCGCAATGGACAAGGAAAGCAAATATTTCACAGGCTACTAGCGAGCGCCATTGGAATGTATAGTTCCTGTAAACCTGACTGCCTCCACAAAACATTGTTGCCTGTTCTCATACAATAATATGGTGAGAGCCAAAATATTCAGATACCATTTTAATGTGTATCCATCCTCGTGACATTTCGCGTCCAATATAGTTAGTTGGATATAGTTACCTGAAAGTTTCTCTGCATTTCCGCGATTTCCGTCGACAGTCGCTGCTTTGCTTTATGTGCGCCTCGTCAGAGTGTGCACGTGTGTGTGTGTGTGTGTGTGTGTGTGTGTGTGTGTGTGTGTGTGTGTGTGTGTGTGTGTGTGTGTGTGTGTGTGTGTGTGTGTGTGTGTGTGTGTGTGTGTGTGTGTGTGTGTGTGTGTGTGTGTGTGTGTGTGTGTGTGTGTGTGTGTCGCCGTTATGTTTGACGCACTAATGACGGCACTGCAAAAAAGAAAAACCCCACTTAACAGTCCCAAATAAAGCAATCACTCGGCGTTCCATAAAGGGCAACGGCAGTAACTTAAATTATGATACTTTGAACGACATTACTACTTTGTATGATGGCTTGTTTACCCGGTGTCATTTATACATCATCAACATCATCATCATCATTATCATCATTTTCAGCCTGACTATACCCACTGCAAGTCGAATGCCTCTCCCATATTCCTGCAATTAACCCGCTTCTGTGCGAGCTGCATTCACTTCACTCCTGCGAACTTCTTAACCTCATCCGCCCACCTAATTTTCTTCCACCTCCTGCTACGCTTCCTTTCCCTTGGAATCCAGTTTGTTGCCCTAAGCAACCAACGATTATCTTTTTTTTTCGCGCTACATGTCCTGCACACGCCCATTTCTTCTTGATTTCTATTAGAATGTCAGTGACGAATTTCTCTGACCCACTCTGCACGTTTCCTATCTCTTAACGTTAACCCTGCCATTTTTCTTTCCATAGCCATCTGTGTTGTCCTCAACTTAAGTAGAACCCTCTTTGTTAGCTTCCACATTACAGCCCATAGGTAAGTACAGGTAAGATGCAACTATTGTATACTTTCCTCTTGAGCGATGCCGGCAAGTGCTAGTCATAATCTGGGACTGCTTGCCAAATGCGCTCTATTCCACTCTTATTCTCCTTGTTATTTCCTTTCATGGTCTGGTTCTGTGGTTGCTACTTGTCCCAAGTAGACATATTCGCTTATCACTTCCAGTGGTTCACTATACCTATTGTAAACTGCTGTTCCTTCCCGAGGCTGTTGAACATTACCTTAGTCTTCTGCATATTGATTTTCAAGCCTAAGTTTTTATTTTTCTTGTCTAGGTCATCAATTATTCTTTGCAATTCATCCGCTGCGTTACTCAGCAAGGTTATGTCACCAGCAAATCGCAGATTACTGAGGTATTCTCCATCCTCTTACAAGATAGTCAAAGTAGCCGAGGAGTTCTATACTTATCTGTACAGCAGCCAACGAAGCCACAACAATGATAACAATGGCGGTAGGGAAATGCAGTCAGACTTTGAGCCAGTGACGAAGGACGAAGTTAAGAAAGCATTAGAAACTTTGAAAATGGGGATCCCATCCAGTTACCTGGATGGGATCAGGTAACTATAGATTTGTTAAAGGACGGGGAAGATATCGTGATGGAAAAGCTGGCCACCCTGTATACGCAATGTCTGGTGTCATCGACGATACCGGAACCATGGAAGAACGCAAAAATTATCTTAAATCATAAAAAAAGGGTCGCCAAGGACTACAAAAATTATAGACCAATTAGCTTAATTTCTGTTACGTATAAGGTATTTACCATAGTAATCGCCAATAAAATCAAGGCAACTTTAGACTGCAACCAAACACTGCAATTCCCTCCGGTGGGGTAAAGCGAGAGAAGGAGCCAGAATCAGGGGGCCGGTGGGCCTCCTTCTTGCCACCTGCTGCCTCTAGACTGTCGGTGTCGCTTCGTCTGGAGCTGGGCGAACGCCGCCTCTTGCGCAACACGGAAGTATCCATTGCGGAACCTGCGTCTTCGTCTTGGTACGCCAGTTGTGCACTGAAGTGGGAACTACAGTGTCTGCTAGTGCCTTTTCTGTTTCTGGTGCGCCGCGCGAGGCTTGATCGGGGGCGCATACACTGAGCCCGTTTCGCGTGACAATAGTAGACGGAATGTTGGGCGAGCGCAAAGAGCGGAGTGCGTTCTTGGCGGCCTCCGCTGACTGGTTCGCCAGCATCTTCCGTTGTGCAGCGACAAGGAACTGCTGAAGCAGATCGGAACATTCTTCGTTCGCCGGACGGCACGCGCTCAGGGCTGTCCCGGTTGTGGTGATCTCAGCCTTGCTAATGCGAGCCCTGCCGCGAGACGGCCGGGAAGGCTCCATTGGCAAAGCTACAGGCTGGCTTTGAGCGATCGCTGCTCAGGTTTCTGCGAACGCCACGCCGCGCTACCGCGGTCGCTACCCTACGTCTCCAGGGCTGTTAGGGTTAGCACGTGTCCCGCTTTACGAGGAGCCCAAAAGGTTCAACGCCGAAACCAAAGTCACTCACATGCTCGCTGGAGGTTCCTGGCGATGCCGAGTGCTGAAGGGAGCCCGCCGATCATGAATATCTGATGATGCACTGCTCCAATCCGCCAAAACAGATAATTTCGATGGAGCTCATGCATCATATGTCCGGTCATGACGAACGCTCCTTTCGCCTCTCCCATTTGTTCAGGTTAATGTAATTTTTTGACGCGCTGCTACACGACCAAAGCTAATGGCATTTCCAAATTATGGTAACTGTGATTGATATGCAAATTTCGGGGTGCCTTCAATATGTTGTGAAGATGAGGGCGCTGTAAACGAAAGCAGCCTTTAAATTGATATTCATGTATTGCATACCTTGTAACCAACCTTTTGATTAGGACAATCAGTTACGAAATTAGCGGCTGTGTAGGCGGCACTTGGTTGCGAAATGGTATTGAAGGTGCGCACGTCTGCGCTCGACTGCGAACGCGTACGAGTTTCAACAACGTATGCTTTCCGCAAGGGTCAAAAGCAACACGTAAAATAGGCAGCATCTCTACTGTCCGACGGCGATTTTATAGAACCTTTGAGTATCGCCCTGCGGCGTGCATACTACAGCCTCATTGACTCCCGTACGTTTTCACCAAATCGTTCGCTTATGCACTCGTTCGCTAAGGTCACTGCAAACCCCCGCACTCAGCGCCTGATCAATTACCTCACCCATCCCTCACTACCAGATAACAGTCTATCTGGCGTCGCCTGCAGAGACGAACGCTACCAACACAAGCTCTACTTTCTAAATTTAAGCCGCTATCCACCATATGCACTTTGTGCTCTCACCCCAACGCTGCCCTTACCCAGATTCTTTTACCCTGCCTGGCGTCTCCTCCCCCCGCCGGGCCGGTGCCTCTCCGAGTCTGGGAGGACTGGGAGACCTCATTGTGGTTAGCGGACCCGGCCAGGCAGAAGATCGTAGTCAGCCGGCCCGTATACGTCAAGGATCAACATCACATGAACGTTTAGATTGTGAGTGGTGTCGTGCGGAGACCCAGGCGACCTGCGTGCCTCGAATAAAGTTTTTCCTCCTCCTCCTCCTCTTCCTCCTCCCACTACCTCCCACATTTTTAGCTGGTGGTAAAAACATTTATTGCATATTTGGAGGTTTGACGCGGAGCCTTAAGGGCTTCGGCCTGACAATACTGGATGGATACCCTAGTCAGGGTCCCCATTGGTGGTTGCTGTCGCCCGCACACGCCGCGTTAAGGCCTTTTGGGCCTGTAGGTCGCAGCAGCCGAGCAGGGTCCCCTCCCAGTCCTCCCGGGAAGGGTTAGGATGGGGGAAGGGATGGGTTTTGTTGGCAGGCCCATACCATGTGGTGTCAGCCACCTCCCCACAGTACTGGCACTAGCCAGTGAATTGGGAGTCAAAATGTTTACGTAGTACTGCCGGGCACAGCATCGCGTTAGTGAAGAGGCCCAGGCGCAGCCTCTCATTCGCTTTTCCTAACACTTTGCAGGGGTTGGGGTATTTGCGTTCGAGTTTTGATAAAAAATTACAATATGTATGAATGTGTAGGCCGGATTGGAATCGATGACCTCAGCCGATTGAGTCCCGAGGAAACTGCCCGGTGAGAAAGCGCGCGGGCGGCTGCATCAGCTGCCTCATTCTCTGCAAGACCCTGGTTGCTAGGAGCCCAGACGAAATATCGGCACGCGGGGTCTTTGTCCCGACAGCAATTTTGAAATATTCTATAGGCTAAGGGGGTGGTCCACCCTTGGGCGACGTTCCGGCAAGCCCCTCGTGAGTCGGTGATGATATCATTAGAAGTGTGGTCTGAGGCGGCGAGTGCAATGGCTACCTCTTGAGCGTGTGTTATAGATTTGGCCGTGAATGTAAGGCCATCGACTGTGTTCCCGTTGTGAACGACTGCAACCGTATACCAGCGCCCAGGATGGGGACCCGAGCCACCCACGTAGAACATACCTGATTTGTTGCCAGCATGGCGGGCCAAGGTTTCAGCCCGCGCCAGGCGCCGCCCATTATGGTCTTCTCGTGACATGTTGTCAGGGAGAGGCCGCACTCTGAGGGCGCGTCTCCAGAATTCTATGATGCGCAGCCTCTCCTCTGTGAACTGTTTATGTTGAATGTTCAGCCGGGCAAGAAGGCGGCGACCCGACACTGTCTGTGTGAGGCGGGTATATTGGTTCATCAAATGTGCTTCCCGAAGCTCCCTGAAAGTGTTCACCCCCCCTAGGGCCATGAGCCGACTGTTAGAGGTGGAGATAGGGTGGCCGAGGGCACGTTTCCATTTTTCGGAGGATCACGCCGAGGGTATCCTCCTCGTGCTTCCGCAAGTGGAGCTAAGGAGTCGAATACAGGATTTGACTGGTTACGAAAGCATTTGCCAGCCGCAAGGCCTCCTTGCTTCGCAACCCCCCGCGTTTGTTAGACACCCGGCGGACCATACGGTCAATCTTGTCCCCCAGCTGGCGGAGCTTGGCTAGTCCATACTTCACCAGCCAAAAGACGAGACACAGCAAAGAGGAGGACAGGACAAGGCTGGACTATCAACTGAATGTTTTTTGATCAGACGAAAACAACGAAGACTCCTTCCGAAAAGCTCGCGCACAACCCAACCGGTGAAATGGCTGGAAATTGGGAAGAAGATGAAGAAAATTCAAAGCCAACTCAAAGTCAAGGCCTAACTAATGACTTTTCTAATAGATGAAATTCCTTACAATGAAGGCTAACCGACGCCTTAGCCACACAATTGTTCTCGGCTTTAGCAATGTAAAATGCTTAAACCAACTCTCTGTAGATTTGATTACCATTGCTGTAAACTACACCCGTATTACTTAAGTCAGGCGCACAAAGGGACGGGTCATGCTCCGACTTACACTCTCGGGATTGCACATGTAGCGCAAGATTAGAACTGGCCTTCCCTCCATGGATGGATGAAGAGACCGAGTACTCTGATCTCTTTTCATTCGTGAATTGGATCGGTCGCAAGCGAGAGCGAGATTTGTGTACTGCATCTCAGAGAGGGGCGGAGATGCACAAACTGTGAATTCTGGGGGGAACATTGAAGGCCACAGCGCCTGGCATAGCGGTCCACTGTCCTCGCCGCTGTTTGCAAGCAGGTTTCAATGTCGCCCACACTGCCTTGCGTTGCCCATAGGGTGATGTCGTCGGCGTAGAGCGCGTGCTGCACGCTTTCGACCTCAGCCAGCTGGGCCGGAAGACGCATCATGGCAATTATAAAAAGCAGCGTTGAGAGAACTGCGCCATGAGGTGTGCCCCGCGTGCGGAGCATAAATGGTCCGTGCTCCTTGTCTTGTATTTTGATGTAGGATTGTCGGTCTGTAAGGAATTGTCTTAAATAATTGAACGTATTGCTGCCACAGTGTGTTTCACTTAGATGGGTTAGTATGACTTCGTGTGTGACGTTATCGAAAGCGCCTTTTACGTCTAGGGCGAGTACAACCCGGTCATTGGAGAGGCGTTCGAATGGGTTGAGAATTTCCCTGTTAAGTTGGAGAAGGACATCCTGTGCGGATCTGTGTGGGCGACATCCGAACATGGTGTCCGCGAAATTCTGCCTGTGTTCAAGATACTCGGATAGCCGATCGCACATCATAGTCTCCATTAGTTTGCCCACACAGGAGGTGAGAAAGAGGGGGCGGAGGTTTTCCGTGTCTATTGGTCGTCGCCATGATATACGAATAGGGAGGTGTTAGGTCTAGATCCACTTCTGTGGCCGTGTAAGATTTGTGCACTAACAGACAAGATGAGGCGTCTCGCTGGAACATCGTGTAGTTTGTTAATTTGGTCGCTGCTCCTGGCTTCTGGAGGGCGACCACGCCGGGCAAAGTTTCGAATGTTTCTAAGTAAAGGCGTAGACTCGCGCGTTTTGGCGGTTCCTGAAGCCCCTACAGTTCCATTGCGTTACCAATAATGATTGACATGATTTGGAGGGGGGGCGGGGAGGGAGGGACTGCTGGTTAGGCTGTCTCGCCATGAGTGATATTTAGTGAGACTGGTACAGACGCCACCCCGGAGTAGGCACATGAAGTAGATGCGGGATTGGAGTCCTCGTTATCCGAATCCGCAATAATTCGAGAGTATTTTGAGAGATGGGACATATGTTTAGGGTTCCCTGCTCTACGGCCTGTTTTTGTGAGATGGGACATTTTTTAAGGTTCCCAGCCCGACGGCTAGTTCTGGGATGATCCTGCATATATTTCGAGACAGTTTCAGGAACCATTGTCGAGCATTTAGCTGCACCGCTGTCCACGGCGGCCTCCACCATATTTTGCAGTTGGGAGGCGAGTCGCGCCTCCATAGCGGCCATAGCTGCCGCGAACGCGGCCGGCAGCTCCGGCTCACACTCCATGGCGTCTGAGCTCTGGGGACTCGACGCGGCTGTGAGTTTAGCTTCCAAATTTTGAATTTTAGCGAGCAATTGCTCGTTCTGTGCCCTGAGCAGCTCGATGTGTTTGCGGCTCTCGGCGTCTACGCCGGGGACCGCGGGAGGGAAGGCAGCTGGTGAGGAAGGGATAGGAGAGAAGGCAACCCCTGCCCAGCTGCTCACCTGCTTATGTTGCGGCGCAGAGGCATGAGCGCCGGCAGTGCCGTCTGTCTGAAGCAAGGAGGTTGTCTGAAGGGCCGGAAGTGTCTGTCATTCTTGCCGCTTAGAGGCGGTGGGGGCGCCTTCTTCTTGTCTTGCGATGACGTCAGGTTACGGGACAAAGAATCGTTGACGTCACTGCACGTGAGCCGGCGGCGCGGTCTCCGCGTTCCGCGCTGCCTTTGGTTCCGCGAGTGGCGTGACCTGGCTTTTTGCCAGGTGTGTCCGTTTTCAAGACACCACATTGCCGAGGCTTGCTTCTGGGAGTCCGAAGTCTTCGGAATTTTGCTGTGCAATCCTGTGAGACCGTAGGGTGGGCCAAGCCGCAGATTACACACTATGGTTTACATTCATGTGGAGCTGGACCTTCTGGAGTAAGCTCCACACATTGGCCACACAGGCCGAACTTTGAGGTGTTCGGGGCAGGACACGTGTCTGCCCGATGCCCGATAGTACCGCGCCTCACACACGCCGGCAAGTAAGCTTGTATTCATGCACGACACCAAGTTCATAATTGTAATGCACAAAACGTGGCACCACCTTCCCCACAAAAGTGAGAGCCGCGACGTTCTTCTTTCCCAGCTTGCGTACTTCTGCGAGCTCGCCACTGCACTTTCTCTTTCAGGGTGCTGCTTGCCTCCCGGTTGGCCACTGAGATCACTTCTCGGCAGATTTCGCCGGTCTGTTTCAAATGTCCACGCATAGGGAAGGGTCTCTTGTCGGTATCTATTTATTTTTTTTTATTTAAGCATACTGTAAGCCTTGATAGGCTCTTACAGGAGTGGGTGAACTGATGGGACCCTTATACAAAATGAAAAACAACAGAAACACACAAAAAATGGAAAGCATACGCACTGCAGCACTGTAACGGGCATTCAATTTTCGCATTTGAAGCACTGTAAAGAACCGCGAAGCGACACAATAAAAGAACACGTTAGACAATAGGTACTAATAAGATAAAATCCTAAACTGAATACTCGCAGTGAATAACGAAATACATTTTAGGAACGATTTTTTGTTTACACCATTTGGTTCTCAAAATATGACTCAACGTTTTTAAGAAAAATATCAAGGCAGATATCGTCCATAAATTCATGTGGCAGCCTATTCAATTCTTCAATAGCTGAAGGAAAAAATGAAAATTTGTATGCGTCGCATCGAGCTGGGATGGGTCTGATGCACTTCCCATGATTTAGCCTCTTCGAACGATGATATGATGCCTTGATGTACGGATCTGTATCAATTTTGATTCCACCGTTATAAGGAAGGTATAGAAATTTCATGGAAGCTACTCGTCGCCTACAAGAAAGGGTAGAAATACAAGCTTTAGTTCGCATGGATGATACACTATCGTGGCGTGAGTAGCTGGAGAAAATAAAACGAAGGGCCTTATTTTGAATGTTTTCTAATCTTTGGCTGAGGAATGATAGATGAGGGCTCCAAATAATGCTACCGTACTCAAGGATAGGCCTTATGAGGGTATCATAGGCTGTTAGCTTTACATGAGAAGGAGCTGCTGACAGTTTTCTACGAAGAAATCCAAGTTCTTTGAATGCTTTTGCACATGTGTTATTTGTATGTGTCCCAGCTTAGTTTATGGGTAAATGTGATGCCTGAATATTTCACCTTATCAACCCTCGTTATGTTACATCCTGATAAACTGTAACAATATACAAGATGTTCTTTTTTACGTGTAATTGTAATAGAAGATGTTTTGTCAATATTAATTTCCATTCCCCATAATTTACACCATTTGGCAATACTATTTACAGAAGAATTTAAGTTTAATTGGTCATCCCCTGTACGTACCGCAGTGTAGAGAACGCAGTCGTCAGCGAAGAGCCTTATTGTCACCCCAGGTTCGGCGCAAGCATGAATATCATTAATATATATCAAGAATAGGATCGGTCCCAAGACGGATCCTTGTGGGACCCCGGAAGAAACACTTATTCGTTCTGATTGTGCGTTGTTTACTTCCACGTACTGCATACGACCTGTGAGGTAAGAGGCTATCAAGGTTACTACTTTTGGGTTAATGCCAATGGCACGAAGCTTCTCTATTAATTTGTAATGTAGGACACGATCAAATGCTTTCCTAAAGTCAATCAGTATAGCCTCTGATTGAAGCTGAGAATCAATCACTCGTGCAAAATCATGAGTTATTTCCAGCAGCTGGGTAACCGTTGACAGTCCTTTTCTAAAACCGTGTTGTCTAGCGTAAATAGGTTATTTTCTTCGAAATACTTTGTGATGGATTTATTTATGATATGCTCCATTAGCTTGCAGCAGCAGCTAGTCAGTGAGATGGGCCTATATATGTCTACAGACAGTCTGCTGCCGCTTTTATGAACCGTATGTTGAAGTCGCGAATTAGGCGATTCGCTGTGGGTGGTTCCTGGGTTCCCACTACTACAACATTTTGGTCCCATGCTGGGGTGCTGTTGAGAGTGGCTGCCACCTGCTTGCCAAGGTAGGCGGTGAGCGCCGCGCCCAGTTCGCCATCTTGGAACACACTCCGCAAGTTCGCCTTGACGCGGGGTTTGAGGATTACGACAATGGCTTGGGGGTGCGGGTGTGGCATGGGCCGTGGACGCCATTGCATGCCTGCTGCAATTTTCGGTTCGTCAGCAGTTTGGACAGGACGGGCGTGGGGCTGCGCGCCAGCGTCCTTGTTGGCTTGAGGTTGGGAGGCTGCTGACATGTCGGCCACCATCTTGCGTCCGCTTCTGGACTGGAAGCGGCGTCGTACAAGTTTGAAAAGGTTCTCGTTTTCAAGGGGCTGTGATACTGCAGAGCCAGTATCTTGGACCGTCGAAATGGTGGACCACGACATTTTGGACGGATCATAGCCGCGTTGCAAGGTAGAATTCATATTGGAGAAAGAGGGGTGAGCAACCCAGCAGCGGGGAGCAGCGCAGCCGTTAGGCTTAGCGCCGTTGCCGCGATGCACGGGTGAAACTCAGCCCCTAATCGGTGAAATTGGGGCCCACCTCAATAAAACTGGTGGCAGGAGTTCACCTCGAGCGCGCACTGAGGGCTGACGTGTTTTCCATCGGCTCCGGTGCCTCTCGCCGCGAACTGCGACCCGCCGACCCAAGCGGGGCTGAAATTCGCCGAAAAGCGTCTGGCCCAGGCCGCGCTACCACGGCTGCCTCCTCCGCCCGGCGGCTGACGCCGTCTCCGAGCCGAGGAGCCATTCCGGAGAATATGGCCGCTCAGCAAGCTCAGCGAGGCTACGATCCCGAGACTATGGCTTGGTCCACGGTCCCGGTTGCCCCAACCGAAGAGCTTCCGCCGGGATCAGCTCTCCGGCATGAAAATCTGTTCAAGCTCGTGGAACGCCGCTGCCAGCGACGAGCCAAGATAGCGTCCTCCGCCAAGTTTGCGGAGTTAGCGCTCTCAAATGAGCAAAATGGCGTCCAGCGCGCGGAGGCATCCCAAGGCGGTTCAGCTCAGAAGCTGACACCGAAGTGGAAACCCAGAACACTTCCGAAATTCCATCCGGATGACTATCAAGTCGTCCTCAAACCCAGCACACCGGTGGCCCTCCGGGATTTGTATCAATGCGGTCAGTTGGGAGAAGCTTTCAAGGCCCTACTGGGTGCGTCGGTAGCAGCTACTCTCACTCTGTTTCCTTCATGGGAGCAAAATCTCGTTGTCACGGGCACCCCGATTGCTGGCGTGGCAGATCGCCTCATTGGGGAATTTCAACTTCCCTCTCCGAAAGGCTCCATTGCCATGCGGGGCCATCTTAAACCACAATGTTTCTAAAGGTGTCATCACCGTAGCGAGCTGCGAGACCACTGCGTCCCTGCAACAAAAAATTCAATGGCGAGCCGGAGAGATCGTCGACATTCGAAAATACGGCACCTCCAATGCGGCCCAGCTCACCTTCGCCGGGAAGACTGTGCCTCGGTATGTGCATTACAACTCAGAAATTGCCCTGGTCCGGGCATACAAAAGAAAAATTCCGGCATGTGCGAAGTGCGGCACAGTTGGACACCGGGCGGACACATGTCCCAACCCGAATGGTGAAAACTGTGGCCTGTGTGGCCAAAAAGTGCCGGCAGTGGAGGGGGAGCGGGCTCCTCACGACTGTCAGCCGAAATGTGCAACATGTGGGTTCGGGCACTCAACAAACTCTCCTGAGTGCGCGGGGAAATTCCGCTCGCCCTCTACGGCCAAGCGCTCGGGGCCTCCAGCAACACGGCATTCTGACGAGAAGCCAAAACACTCCGGCGCCACGACCAAAGACATCGCAAAACGTCAGACCAACGTCACAGCGCAAAAGCAGCAAGAGTCCCTTGCCGGAGGTGGCGCCTAGGGGCAGACGCCTCCGCCACGACCGAATAGGGGAAAAGGCCACAAAGCCCATACTAACAAGACGAATGGCACAGCTGACGCTTGGGCCCGTGCCGTGAAAAATGACGAACAGGTGAGTGGCATGGGTGGAGTTGCCTCCTCTCCTCCCCCTCCCTCCCATTCTCATGTAGATATCGAGCTCCAAAAACAGATGGCAGCCATCCGGGCCCAAAATGAGGTGCTGCTTACCAAAATCCAAGCTTTAGAAAGCAGGTTGGCTTCTAATCCTCCCAGCCCTCCTAGCTCGGAGAACATGGAGAGTGAGCCGGTGGCATCATCACCAGCCTTCGCGGCGGTCCTCGCTGAGATGGAGGCCCGCCTGACTACGAAACTGACCTCAATGATCAGTGCTGCAATGGAGCAGGTCCTGACCAAGGTCATGGAGACTGTTCCGGCTATGATTTCAAAACAAGTCGGTGAAAATACCCGCCTTCTCCGACGATCGGGACCCCTTCGGGTTGTGTCCTCTCGACTTCCCAAAACAAGCCGTCGAGTCATAGACTCGGACACCGAGGATGCTGCCCCTCACCCGGGGACCGAGATGCATGCCCAGCATTTGGGTGCTGGCTCTGAGGTAGTCGCTTCCTCCAAATTTATATTTAATCCTGATGGCGGGGCCCCCTAAAAGTAGGCGCTTTCCACCTTCAAACTCGCCTTCCCCATTTAAAATAACACAGTGGAATTGCAGAGGTTTCCGTACTCGCTGTAAGCGGGCCAACTTCCGTCGTTACCTCGCAACTTTTGAATGCTTACCAGCCGTGTTGGCCCTCTAAGAGCCAGGGATGGGCGCCGCACTCACAGCTATAAGACATTCCAACAAGACCCCTCGACTTGTCTTTGTGTCCACAAAAATTATACAGCTAATCTTGTCTACCTCGACCTCCAAATTGTATATTCCTACGTGACCGTGACTCTCCTCCCTGTCAGCAAGCAGGACCCACCACTTCACATTCTCAATGTATACTGTCCTCCTAAACGGCAACACATTTCTTTTGCAGACCTCTTCAGCCGAGCGCTGAGAGTCGCGGGTCGAGACCCCCTGCGGATTGTAGGCGACTTTAACGCCCCCAGTCGGCTTTGGGGCTACCACCGTGAAGAAAAGCGAGGGCGCAGGTTGGCGGAGCTTGCGTCCACGCTGGGCCTCACTCTTCACACTTACCCAATTCACCCAACCCGACTTGGTGACTCAGTAACAAGGGACACCTGTCCGGACCTCACCTTTACTAATAATATCCAACATGCAGACTTGGTCAACACCGAGGAAACCCTCGGCAGCGACCACTGCAATATCAATACCACAATCAGAACTCGTCCACTCTCTAAACCCACAACACAAGCCCGTCTCCCAGATTGGACGAAATTAAGGCAACATTTCGACAACACAACATCCATGGTCCCAGCATTTGGTTTCACACCTTCGCTCCACCGAAACTCAGATTCAGCTTTCAGAGGTGGTATTGCATGTGGACCACCACCTACTCCACCTCTGGGAAGCTCGGCACTGCCTCGTCCGCCGCTGGCGCCGGCAGAAACATAACAGAAAGCTTAAAGCTCGAATTGCCGAGCTCACCCAGCGATCGGCTGAGTACGCGGCCCAGCTCGCCGACTCCAACTGGGTGGATAGGTGCAACACGGCAGAGCGTCAAATGTCCAGCCGAAACGCATGGCGCCTCTCTCGCGCCCTCATTGATCCAACTCAGACCCGTAGAGAAACACAAAAACATCTTCAGCGTGTAATTCACACCTTCTCTGGTAATACTACACAACTCGCGCACAAACTCAGGGACCGATATTTATGCAACATACAGGACACCCGTGGGCACGCGTACTCTTATGCAGGCTCTGAGAATGCTGAGCTTGACCAGCCGTTCACGCTCCACGACTTACGGGCAGCCCTGGGCAAAATGAAACGTGGTACTGCACCTGGCCGGGATAAAATCACTGTTACATTACTAGCTAACCTTCCCGACTCAGCTTATACAACTTTATTGGGCTACATCAATGCAATATGGCGAGGAGATACGCCACTCCCCATTGATTGGAAAACTTCTGTGGTCACATTCATACCAAAATCCGGCAAAGCAATAAACACGGACAACCTCCGCCCCATCTCTCTTACCTCTTGTGTGGGCAAACTTATGGAGACGATGGTGCGGACCGGTTGTCTGAGTACCTTGAGACCCAACATGTCTTCGCGGACACCATGAACGGATTTCGCCCACACAGATCCGCACAGGATGTCTTGCTTCAACTACATCGGGAAGTCCTTGACCCCCTCGAGTGCCCTCATAACGACAGGGTTGTACTCTCCCTGGCTTTAAGGGGGCTTTCGCCAATGTAACGCATGATATTATTCTCACTCATTTAAGTAAAACCAATTGTGGCCATCGTGCCTTCCAATATATCCGCCAATTCCTCACAGACCGCCCCTCTTACATCCGCATTCAGGATAACGAACACGGCCCCTTCCCCCTACGTACCAGGGGAACGCCGCCAGGCGCAATGCTTTCTCCCCTGCTATTCAATTTGGCCATGATGCGCCTGCCGGCCCAGCTGGAAGCCGTCGAGGGCGTGCAACATGCTCTGTACGCCGACGACATCACCCTGTGGGCCACACAGGGCTCGCTTGGAGACATTGAGGCCAGCCTGCAGCAGGCGGTGACTATAGTAGACCGCTATGCTAGCCGCTGCGGCCTTCAATGCTCCCCAAAGAAATCGGAATTTGTGCACATCCGCCCCTCTCCCAAATGCACTACAAAAATTCAACTTACTCTTCAATCAGGTCCAATTCCAGAAACACAAGAAGTCCGAGTATTGGGACTCTTCATTCACCAACACCGCAAGCCAGACACCACATTGGCTAAACTCCGCAAGGTGGGGGACCAGGTGGGCCGCATGGTCCACCGGGTTTCCAATAAACGCAGGGGGTTACGAAGCAAGGATGCCTTGCGGCTGTCAAACGGCTTCGTAACCAGTCGAATCCTGTATTAGACTCCATATCTTCACCTGCGGAAGCAAGATGAGGATGTCCTCGAGGTCATTCTCCGCAAAATCATTAAGCGGGCCCTCGATATTCTGGTGAATACCTCAAACCAGCGCCTCGTGGCGCTGGGAATGGTGAACACCTTCAGGGAATTGAGGGAAGCGCACTTCACAAATCAATGTACGCGTTTGTCGCAGACGCAGTCGGGCCGCCGCCTTCCTGCCCGGCTCCACATCAAACATACGACACTTATGGAAGAACGGGCACGGATTCCAGCGCCGTGGAGATGCGCCCTCCGCGTACGCCCTCTTCCCGCCAAAATGGCACGCGAAGACCATGATCGCAGACACCTGGCGCTGGCGGAAGCCCTGGCACGCCATTATGGTTCTAAACCAGGAGTTTTTTATGTGGACGCCTCTGGCCCGCACCATGGGGGGTGGTACACGGCCGCAGTCATCCACGAGGCGAAAACAGTCAACGGTCTTAGCTTCAGGGCCCACAACATAACTCATGCGGAGGAGGTCGCCATAGCTTTGGATGCTTCCCACTCTGACTCGAAATATATAATTTCCGACTCGCGAGGGGCCTGTCGGAAAGTCGAACAGGGCTGGACCCCTTATCAAGCCTACCGAATACTTCCACATAGCTCCTACATTGGGGACCCCGCTAACCGATATATTATTTGGGCTCCTGCTCATCAGGGGCTGGCTGGAAACGAGGCTGCCGACGCCGCCGCCCGCGCGCTCTCTCTCCGGGAAGTTTCCTCCTCCTCCCCCTCCGACCAGGACGCTGATCCTAATCCGGCCTATACATTCAAAGATATCGTAAATTTCTACCAATCTAGCCACAGCCTTTACCCCCGCCCATGTAAAGGCCTTTCAAAGGCGGATGAGCTGCTCTTACTCCGCCTCTATACCAACACAGTGCTGTGCCCGGCAGCTCTAAAACACTTCGACCCTGCTTTCTCTGGCAGCTGCTCGCACAGTGGGGTGGTGTCTTCGGACATCTACCACATGGTGTGGGCCTGTCCCTCAAATCCGGCTATCCCCCACCCAACCCGGGAGGACTGGAAGGCGACCCTGCTCGGCTGCTCCGACCTGCAGGCCCAACGGGCCTTAGTCGGGCGAGCCCGAGCGGCGGCAGACGCCACTGGGGTCCCGAACTAGGGACCTCCACCTAGTGTTTGTGAGGGTTGGCCCCTTCAGGGTCTGCTCATGCGTAACCTCCTGTATTTGTATCCTTTATAAATGTTTTCCACCACCACCAGATGTCGGGACACTGCGTGATGCACGTGGCTATCGGTTGCACGTGGCTCATATTGCACGTGGCTACCGGAAACGGACGAACTGGTGACAGCGGGAGCTTCCGAAGCGTCAAATAGATGAGTTCTTTCTTTTATTAACTTTATTTCGTTTTCAGCTAGTTAGGTTAGGTGCAGCCTAAAGAATAAATTTTAGCTCTTGGTCCTAGCGGCCTGGTTCTTCGTGCTGGCAGCTAGGTTTTCTTGGCGTTCATTATTTACCTATCTTGTTTAGATAAATATTTTTTTCTAGGCTAGTGGCATTCGCAGAATTGGTTTTTAACGCGTGTTTCCTCGTCGTTTCTTGTGTCTTCTTTTGGCAATTTGTATATTCTGAGAATTCGTAATATAGTTCAGTCGATGAGCGCTTAAGATGTGCAATCAAAAGAAGGTAAAAAGTACTCAGTGTGAGGCGCAGGTTAATCTCAAGGAAGCGCGTTTTGACTCTGTAGGTGAAGCGGGAGGCAGCGACTTTTTGTGTCGGTGTTGCGTACTGAGTGCGCGTCTAGATAGATTTGATCAAGAAAGGGGCAGTTTAGTGTCTCGTGTTGATGATTTATTAAATGAAGTACTTTTGTTAAGGGCGCAAAATTAGAAATTGCTTGGACAGCTTACTCAAATTGAAAAAAAAGGGGCCGACTTTATCTTTGGAACCAACGAGGACGAACATTCCCATGCGGGCCACGTGGTTGGGGCCAGCACTGGCATGGAAGGCATAAGAAAAGTAGCTCAGACGGATCCGAACCGTCAGAGTTATTTAGAAGCAGCTAAGACGCCGGAAAAAAAGGAAGAAGTAAGGAAGAATGAAAATCCCAGAGATAAGGACACAGATAACCGAAAGCAGGAGCCAACAGTTGGGAGAGGGAGAGAGAAGGCCCAGGTGCTTATCGCCGGAGATTCTAACATGAACAGGTGCAAGCCAGATATCTTGGAACGTGTAAGGGGTGATAAGAGAGTGTTGGTTGGAGCCTTCCCAGGGAGAACAATGAGGGCAGTGCTAAAAGAGAGTAAAAATAGGCTGTTGAAGAATTCCGCAGAGCGCAGTATGGTAATAGTAGCCGGGCTAAACGATGTCCTAAATTGTGACGCTGCAGGAGTGGTGGAAACTTTAGCTAAGGGAGTTGACCAGATCAGGGAGATAGCACAGCAGACGCAGATAGTTGTATGCACAGTACCAGAGGTGCTAGGGTTGAACGGAAAGATGCAAAAGGACGTGGTGACAGTTAATCAGGACATAAGAAAGTTAAGCCTGGAGAAGCGTTTCGAAGTGGATGAGGTAAACAGGGAGGTACATAAAGCAGGTTTCGGTAGAGCTTTTCAGCGAGATGGCATTCATTTTAACAGAAGGGTGGGAGCAGAGATCGGCTGGCGCCTGGCAGGCAGGACTGTAGCTTTTTTAGGGGTTCCGCGAGGACTCCGTGCACAGAGGTAGTTAGAAGTGAAGCAGAAGAAAGTGTAATAATGGAGGCTGAATCCCCAAAAATGGCAAAGAGTAGGTCGAGAAAGAAAAGTACAAAAAAGAAATTTAACACTAGGATCAGCTACATAAAAATGCAAGGAGGTAGAAAAAGAGCGAAATGGCTAGAGATAGAACAGCAGTTGAATGACAAAATAGGTGTGTAGGCTCTTTGCGAGACTCATCTCAGGGATCTAGAAGATCCGCCGTTTATGGAAGGCTACGTCTGGGAAGGGGGCAACAGAACGAGAACGGAAAAAAAGGGTGGATGGGTAGGTATGTTGATACACCAGGGAACAAATTGGCAAATAATTAAATCATCTTGTAAAGAACATATCTGGGTTTCTGGAACAATTGCCGGCATAAGGACATGACTAGGGGTAGTTTATTTAGGAACAGGACATCAATGCAGGCAAGAAAACGGGGATCTTGTTGAATATCCCAGTGACGATATAAGCCAGTTTCGAAACGGGGCCAAAATTATTCTACTGGGGGACATGAACGGCCACATCGACGATCTCGATGGATACACGGATTGTAACGGCAAGCTAATGCTAGATTTCTGTGAGCGACACGATCTAGTTATAGTAAATAGAGAAACAAAATGTGAAGGCCAAATCACGTGGGAATTCCGCAACAGGCAGACGACCATTGACTATTCTCTTAATGTCGTAGGAAATTTATAGCAAGGTCACAAAAATGGAAAGAGACGAAGAAGGGGAGTGTAGTCTGGGAAGTGATCATAAACGTATTATTCTGCAGATGGGGCCCTTGATGAAAAGAGAAATGGAACTTAGACAAAACGTAAACGCAAAATTAAATGACGATCAAATGGCGCAGATAGCAGCACACATAGAGGAAGCAATAGAGAAAAGCCCCATGGAAGACTGGGATTATGAACAGTTAGAACTACTCATAAGGAGGAAAATTCAGGAGGTTAAAGTAGCAAACCGCTGGTATGGAAAGAGGAAGCCACGGATCTGGTGGCATAAGGAAATCAGGGAAGCTATTGAACAACGACGGGCTGCCTCAGGGGAACACCGAGTGGCAAAGAAAGCGCAGGTATCTCAGGAGAAAATCGACCAAAAATGGGAATCATATCGACAAAAGAAACTTCAAGTGCAGGCCCTCGTCCAAAGTAAAATAAGACAGTCCACCGATCGCTGGATGGCTGATATACACGATTCCTCTAGAGGCGGAGCAAGAAAATTCTGGAACCATATAAGCTGGCTAGGGAAGAAGAATCAAAGAAAGAAGGATCGGATTCAAGCTAACGAGGGAAATTGTTTAAAGGGATATAACGCAGTGAACTACATTACATCAGTTATAGCCGAGTCATTTAGGAGCGATGATAGGGTAATCTCCGCAAATCAGGAAGCAACACAAGGTAGCAGAATGCAAAGCAGCTTAGAACTGACCAACCTAAACTGGAAAAAGGCAGAAAAAAATATTCCTAAAAACACATCTACAGGAATAGATGGAATTGCGATCAAGCTGATTAATGAACTCGGTCCATAAAGTAAGTAAACGTTGCTATAAGTTCTGGAAACAGTCATAACGAATAAGCAAATTCCGGACAGCTGGCGGCAGAGTAAAATAAATTTGATTTATAAAGGGAAAGGAGACAGGATGCACATAAAATCCTACGGGCCAATTACCATAACATCTGTTATGTACAGGTTAGCCATGCAGGCGGTGAAATTAAAGGTGCAAGCTTGGGTTGAAACTAACAAGATACTCGGAGAACTTCATAACGGCTTTAGAAATGGTAGGCGCTTAGATGATAGCCTGTTCGTGCTTACCCAATGCATCAAAATAGAGCTTTGTATTTGGCCTTCCTGGACATAAACGGGGCGTACAATAACGTAAGCAGGGAACTCATGTGGAACATATTAAAATAAGAAGGTATCGGTTATGAGATAATAGAGTTCCTACAGGAAATATACCGAGATAACAAAGTAGAAATTACGTGGGAAGGGATAAGAAGTACGGAGGATGTCAAAGTGTGCACAGGATTAAGACAAGGCATTAGTCTGCCAACCAAGATCCGTATAAATCGTGCTATGGTCTTTCCAGTTGTGATGTATGGATGTGAGAGTTGAACTGTGAAAAAGGCTGACCGCCCAAGAATTGACGCGTTTGAATTTTGGTGCTGGCGAAGACTCTTGAGAGTTCCTTGGACTGCCAGCAGATCAAATCAGTCAATATTGTCGACCATAAACCCTGACTGCTCATTGGAGGGTCAAATTGTAAAGTTAAAGCTCAGCTACTTTGGTCATCTGATGAGAAGAGAGGAGTCGCTGGAGAAAGATTTGATGTTGGGAAAGGTTGAGGGTCGCCGGAGAAGGGGTAGGCAGCGAACGCGATAGTTAGATGGCATCCTCGAGGCACTGCAGATGAAGTTATGTGATGTTAGGAAGATAGTGAGAGACCGGAAAGCGTGGCGTGACATGGTCAATAGGGTCACGAAGAGTCGGGCACGACTGAACGACTGAACTGAACTGAACTGTCCTATATCCCCGGTGCTGTTCATGCTTTATATGATAAACCTGGAACGGAGGATACAAGCCAGTAACCTAGGTTTTAACCTGTCGTATAGATTAGGTGGAAAGGCGGTAGAGCAGCGCCTCCCCGGTTTGATGTATGCAGACGATATTGTGCTGCTAGCTGAGAGTCTGGAAGAATTGCAAACTCTAGTTAAGTATTGCGGAGACGAAGGGGACGCTCTAGGCTTCAGTTTCAGCGCAGTTAAGTCAGGTCTGATGATTTTCAACGGCTCAACCGAGCAGGGTCTTAAAATACAAGGCCTTGAAATACCTAGAGTAGCAGAATATAAATATCTGGGGGTTGGGTAAACGAACGATTGGCATACATTGGAAAGCATGAGCAATCACTTAAGACCAAAGGGGGAAGGAATGCCGGGATAATGAAGCATAAGGCATTGTGGGGATACAATAGGTATGAGGTTTTGAGGGGTATTTGGAAAGGAATTATTGTGCCCAGTCTTAGTTTCGGAAATGCGGTTTTGTGCCTAAAATCACAGGTACAGTCGACATTAGCAACAAATCAGAGATCCGTTGGACGATTAGCACTAGGTGCCCACGGCAAAACTACAAATGAGGCGGTACAGGGAAATATGGGCTGGGCATCTTTCGAAGTACGGGAAGCTCAGAGTAAAATATTATACGAGGAACGTGTGAGGAAATTGGACAGTAGCAGATGGACAGCTAAAGTATTTAAATACCTGTACCTAAAAAGCGTTGACTCACAATGAAGGAAAAGAACTAGGAAACTAACTAGTAAGTATGCTAGTAACAAGGACGGAGAAATGAAGAGCATTAAGTAACAGGTGAAAAACACAGAAGGTAAACATTGGATAAATTCGATGGAAAAGAAACAGAGTGTGGAATTATATCGAAAGTGGAAAATGCAGATCAGGAAGGAAGATTTCTTTGATAACTCAAGAGGCAGTGCCCTACTTTCTGAAGCTAGATCAGGGTGCCTTAGAACACGCAGCTACAAAAAGAAATTTAACAATAGAGATGACGCATGTGCTGTATGTAGAAACTCCAGTGAAACAATTGGCCATATTATACTCGAATGTAATGGTATCCATCCGGAAGTTGGTGCAGGCCCAATCACTGTTCCTGAAGCTCTGGGGTTTAGAGATAACAGTTGGCGGGTGAACAAACCGGCGGTGGAAACTAGCAAAAAACGACTGTAAGATTGGTGGCTTAAAAGCAGAGAAGTGACATAATGTTAGTAATGTAGAAACAAAATTTAATGAATAGAAATATGGTTTAGTTACCCATTCTAAATCAATAATTAAGATATAGGGAGAAAATGAGCATGACAGCTACTGCTACCACCCCGTTTCAAAGGGGACGCTCCTATATTCCATCCATCCATGCAGTCGCTCTGATTTCTTCAAGGGTCGAGTTGCTGTGCCACGATCACAAGCGAAAAACACGGGGCCGATGCACTATGCGTCCGCTTGCGAGAAGCAACGCGTTCCATCCCCCCACATTCTTAGAAGCATACTGACCATATCTGCCAAGGTATCCTGCTAGCGGACATAGGTGGCCACCGGGTATTATATATATATATATATATATATATATATATATATATATATATATATATATATATATATATATATATATATATATATATATATATATATATATATATATATATATATATATATATATATATATATATAATAGAGCGAAGGGTACGCTTCATTTAAAGAAACATTTTATTAGACTCGACGTTTCGATCGGAGACCGATCTTTCTCAAGAGTGAATCTTCTTGGATAGTGTTGCGGCTTTTTAAGCATTTGGACATAGACCACACCTGGGTAGGAAAACAAAACGTGGGAGACAGAGGAAAGAGACAGATACAGTAGGGAAGGATGATGTCCAGGTGTGCCATCGCAGGTGCATCGCAGGTGCTGGACAGGCCTGTCGAACTGCGCTAACACAGGTGCCTGGATGCATAGTCTCTGCTGCGAAAGAATGCGGGCTATTTTCACTCTTCCTGGACACGACGGCCGAAGAGTGGGAGTAGGAAAAAAAAAAAAAAAAAAAGCCGCAACACTATCCAAGAAGATTCACTCTTGAGAAAGATCGGTCTCCGATCGAAACGTCGAGTCTAATAAAATGTTTCTTTAAATGAAGCGTACCCTTCGCTCTATTATTTTTAAGCGCCAAGTACGTTAAATATATATATATATATATATATATATATATATATATATATATATTTATGAAGCCCCGCTTCAACCAAGCCGGCCGAACGTGCCCGTGCAGCCTACGAGTAACGTGCTTGATTTGGCATCGTCAGGGCCTGGAAGGTTGCTTCTATATACAATCCTCCCTCCTGAAATCAGAAACACGGATAAGCAGCTTCTTCCTAACTCATTGCGCCTCTTTACATCACATAGTCCATCGAACAATCAGTTCTCGGACGCGGTGAATCGCAGCCTTCCACTACGGCACCTCTATCTCTTCTTTCACTTCCACCTTCCTCCCTTCCTTTACGGCGTGGTACAAGTGTCCGCGCAAAATTGTCACAAATACTGCACCTTTTCTATCCTATAAATCAATTTGAAATGTCGCTGATGCCAATCGTACTAACGCCTCCTAGACACCCGGAATTGCTTCTGTTTGCGAGGACGCGCCAATGAAAGGCGGCACACGTACGCCAGGAGATGTGGTGTAGGGTGGATGTCCCTGACAATGCGAGGCTGGGACTGGTAGGTCGGCACCGCTTGCGGAGGTGGCTGGCCTGCCACCGAATTTTTATCTGTTGTAGACCGTCATTGCGCCCGCCACCGCTTGGGTGGTGGACAGCGGCTGTTGTTGCCCAAATAACATATGGCACATACCGGACAGATTGGATCGGCCAAGAATTGGGTAGGAATTTTTTTTTTGCGGTACACTTGCATGAAAAAAAAGGAAAAAAAAAGAAAAGTGATTTGAGGGGTAAAGGAAAGGAAGTAAAAAGGGCAAAAAATGAAATATAAAATGAAAGGTGGCAACACACATGCTAGATTGACACTGCAATTGTAGAACAAGTCATGTTTAAATATTTAGCAAGGCAAACAATTTGACTCCTGCACAAAATTTTGCATGGCGGTGAAAACAGACCTGTGACAGTGTCCAAGGATAGCGGCGCCAAATGATATCAATATCGGGCGACTGAAACTGAGACCAAGCTGTTGCGATGGCCTTTCCATCAACTGCCTTCCGAACGTAGTGAAGCGACGGCAAAACAATAAAAAGTGATCTAATAATTCTTCTCATCGCAAAATGTGCAGACTGGAGAATTAAAGTGCCAACCCAGACCTGTAAAGATAGAAATTTAAAGGTGGGATACGGCATCGCAGCCTTGTAAGAGAAATGTCAAGTTGCCGTGAATTGCATATTTTCTATTCCGAAAATAATTTAGATTCAGGTAGTCATCAGATCTTAAAAGATGTCCATTTTTTATAATAATTAGAACGTTTCTCCGAAACTTTGCTGCAGTGATGTACGCTGTCGCCGGAAGTATAGATAATACGGCTCCATTGAGGGACACTTTTGCCAAACTATCAGCATATTCGTTCAAAGTCACATTTCTGTGGCCTGGTACCCATACCATATGTACAAGTTTCAAATGTCGAATATCAGGGAGAGAAAGGTTCTTGCTATTGCAGAATCCACTGACGAAAAGAGGGATGAACACAAGACAGAGTCGGATTACAGCCACTTTAGAAAAAGAAGAGTCTAATTTCCGTAAAGCAAGTACCACCGCCAGAAAGAGAACAAGCGGCCGAATTTTATAAGTTGCTGAACCAGAAAACAAGACCCAACAGAACTCTAAATTTGGACGCACATAAATAACAATACCATTAATAACACATTTCTCCGCATTCCGGACCGGGGACGACTAATTCGGCGCAACATGCCCACGGCCCGAACCCCTTTCGTAGCAATATGGTTATGGGGTCTGCCATGTAAGATTATCATCAGAAGTGACCCCTAAATACTTTAATAATTAAACCTGAGGTATTATTTGTGGCTTTTACATTACAGACAGACTAAAAGGATCTTTTATATTGAATACACGGACCGCCCTTTTGTTCCCATTTAATGTGAGACGCAAGCCACACAACGAATTCTCAGTAGAGTTTAGGTACGTGTGCAAGCGGAGATAAAGGGATTGGTTGCAAAAAACGCAATATCATCTACATATATGCAAGTGCGAACGTCATGATTAACTGGAATTGAGCTGAGTAGTTTGTTGAAAAGCACAGGTGAGAGGACTGCTCCTTGCGGCACTCACCTGGCTTGCTTATATCTGCCAGAATCAACGCGATTTATTGCACAGTAAAACTGTAGGTTTTGGAGGAAGTCAGATATCCAGGCTACGAAACAATGTGGAAACTGAAGAGCTTTTAATTTTTTCAATAGAATGCTATGTTCAGCACTATCATAGGCTTTGGCTATATCTATTGTTATCAAGGCAGAGTGCATTTTTTGGCGCTGAGCTAAAAGAATTCGACTCTCGAGGTCAGCATGCGCATTCCAGATGGAACACTTTTGACGGAAACCAATTTGACAAGGGCTGAGGATATCTTCTTGATTCATGAAGTTCGAAGTACGTATAAGTATGACACTTTAAATTTTTACAATGTTTGATGTTAATGCAATTGGTCCAATATTTTATATGGCCTTTGTTCTGAAGTAAAGGAATTATTTTGGTAAGTGTCCTTTCTGGGTGTATCCAAGCATATTTGATGGAATAATTTACTAGCTCTAATAATGTGTCAGGTGACTTCTCAAAAATAATTTTTGACATTTTTGCGGTTACGTAGTCAGGACGTGGAGCAGCGGCTAGTAATCTCATAACTATAGGCGAAAGCTCAGATACAGAAATTTGAGGATCATAACTGGATCCATTGGCATTACGGATATCGAGCATGAAGGAATTTAGACTAGAAACGCTTCTCCAGTTTTTTGGCAATTGTTTCAATTGTGTCTATTGTTTCATGGGGAGTTGTTTTACCGCGAATGTAAAAAACTAATAAGAGCAGTTCGGTTGCCAGATTTAGGCAGGAAATCAAAATGCCTAACACCATACTCGTCCTTCGTTTTTGCAACCGTACGTTTAAAAGTAGCTGCAACTAATTTATAATCATGCCTGTATTTTTGGCACTTGTTGTGGAGAAGCTTTTTTCATGTCGCCTTTCTACGTCTGTAATCTCGGGAATAGTCAGCATTCCACCAAACAGCTGAAGTATTTCCTCTTGAGCTCCGTAACAAAATATCACACT
This sequence comes from Amblyomma maculatum, assembly GCF_055883805.1. NCBI lineage: Eukaryota > Metazoa > Arthropoda > Arachnida > Ixodida > Ixodidae > Amblyomma > Amblyomma maculatum. The sequence continues at coordinate 124,876,005 of NC_139353.1, read as the reverse complement.
TCTTACGGCAGTCTTCAATCACCGAGCATAAGCGTTTTGATTTTTATTCATCCGTGTTAGTCACCGACTCAAGATTAGAGCATAACGTACACTGAAAATTATTTATTTATTTATTTATTCAATATACCTTACAGGCTCCTAAGGCGGAGCATTGGGTAAGGGGGGCACATGAACAGTGAAACACAAAATTAATTACTTACAGGCAACGGCAAGATACAAGATTATACAAAAGCAAAATACATCAAGGTCATGAAAAAGAAAGAAAAACACGAATAACACCCAATGACATGTTCTATTTATTTCCTATACAACTTTTCCAGCGCTTTTCGAAACAGCGCCCGGTCAACTTCAGAAGCGATTGTGTCGGGAAGACTATTCCACAGTGAAATGGCTCGTGGGAGTGCAGATGAATTGAACGCCAGCGTTTTGCCAGAAATGCGTCGAAAGCTGAGATTATTATGTAGCCGCGATGATGTGCGCAATGGAGCTTCAAAGGGAAAGGGGCATGGTCTCGGGCTATGAACATATTTCTGAAAGAGGCATAAAAGGGCGAGTTGTCGACGAAGTTCTAATGGCTGAAGCGAAATGTCCTGTTTAATTACTGTAATGCTGGAGTATGGTTTGTAATTGCCTGAAATGAAGCGAGCGGCTCTATTCTGCACAGATTCTAGTTGGCAAGTTAAATATTTTTGATACGGTGACCAAACAGCTGAAGCAAATTCTAGCTGCGGACGGACGAAAGTTAAGTAAGAGAGGCTACGTACGGTGGGCGGAGACTTGTGCAAATTACGGCGGAAATACCCTAGCGTCTTTGATGCTTTGCTACGAATGGTGGAAATGTGCAAGGACCACGATAGGTTGGGCGTGAAATGAATACCTAGGTATTTGTAAGATGAGGCTTGGGATACAACAGAGTCATTTAATAAATAATTAAGTTTGGATACGGTCTTCTTGCGGGTGAACGTCATAACCTTGCACTTATTAACGTTAAGAGTCATTTGCCAGGTCTGGCACCAGTTAGAAATTGTGTTAAGATCAGCCTGAAGAGCTAGATGATCGTCAGTGTTGTTAATCGTGCGATAGATAATACAATCATCCGCAAAGAGCCTCAGTTCAGAAGAAATATTACTAGGCAAATCATTAATATATATCAAAAAAAGTAAAGGGGCGAGTACGCTGCCTTGCGGGACACCGGAAGTTACATCGGATAGGGGCGAGGAAAAGCCATTAACCACAGTAAACTGCTGACGCAGCGTTAAAAAGTTACGTAGCCAAGATAGCGTATGGTCATCGAGTCTAAGAGCGACTAGTTTTTCTATTAGGCGACAATGGGCTACTTTATCGAAGGCTTTCGAAAAATCCAGAAAAAGACAATCTGTTTGCTGGTTATTATTCATATTAAAGTGTATATCAGTAGAAAATTCCAATAACTGTGATTCGCAAGAGTACCCCTTCCTAAATCCATGCTGATTAGCGAAGAAAAAGTGATTAGATTCCAGGTGACGGTAAACATGGGATGCAATTATATGTTCGAGTAATTTGCAGGAAATGCACGTGAGTGAAATCGGTCGGTAGTTGTCCGGTAAATGTTTGTTTCCAGACTTAAACACGGGGATTACCTTAGAGATTTTCCAATCCAAAGGTAGCTGACCAACGGATAATGATTGGCGAAAAATATGACATAAAATGAGGCTGGAAGCATTAACGGTGGTCTTTAAAAATTTTGAGTTGATGTCGATGCCAGAAGATGTGGATACTTTAAGATTGTTAATGATACATGCGATTCCTTCTGCAGTAACGTCGATTGGTGCCATGAATGGGTAATCAAGTTCGGCTACCATGGGCACATTGAAATAGTCTTCCCTTGTAAAAACAGATCTAAAAAACGCATTAAATGCAAATGAGCATGCACTGTCGGACAATGATGTTTGACTATCATCATGCATGAACTGGGTCATTGTTGGGGGATATCAACCGCCAGAATTTCCTAGGATTGGATTTCATAAGTGATGGTACATCGCGTGAAAAATATTTCTCTTTAGCGCTACGCAGGGCGGAAATATAGGATTTTAGGCAACATTTGTATTTAGCCCACGTAAATGTGTTTACCACGCGTTTGGCATTCCGGTAGAGCCTCATTTTCTTATTTCTTAACTGTCGAAGATGTTTAGTGAACCACGGATTTGTTTTGTCGTTAGAAATTGAAATGAGTGGTATGTACTTGGTAACCAATACAGAAATCCTGTCTTTAAACAGCATCCAATTTTCGTCAACAGAACGATTAGAGAACGAGGGCAGGAATTCCTCGCTGATGAACTTGTCTAGGTCAGCATTGATAAGATCGAATTTACCCTTATTATAGTCTCTAATTACCTTCGATAACTTGCCTGCATGCGTCAAGGGGATATGAAGGTCTAAATTAAGCAGCTTGTGGTCACTGAAACCGTCATGATTTGTAATAGAACCCAGTGTTTCGGGAACAGAAGTGAAAATTAAATCCAAAATATTAGAGCCACGCGTAGGCTGGCATACCACTTGGAACAGATTAAAATCTAATAAAACGTCGATAAAGTCAGAAGAAACTTTGCATGGTGATGTCAAAAGGGACCAGTCAATATTTGGAAAATTGAAGTCACCGAATAAGTAAACGTTATCAATAAGGAACAGCTCAGAAGCTGCAGTTACGCTGTTACGCAGATCACTGACAAATGAATGGCCAGAGTTTGGTGGACGGTAGCAAGCGCCTATCAAGAATCTATTTGCTGATGATGTGCAAGCAACCCAGAGTATTTCTAAAGGTGAATTCAGGTCTAAAATAAAGGACGAAATTGTATTTCTTATGGCTATCAGGACCCCACCACCTCTTTTGTCACTGCGATCACGCCGGTGTATGCTGAAACTGTTGTTTTCGGGGAGGATTTCTTTATCCACTATATCAGCATGCAACCAAGTCTCGGTTAAAATGAGAATGTCAGTGTCATTGTCGGTTAGCAATGAACAGATCTGGTCCCGCTTAGGCATGAGGCTTCGAATGTTAGTATATGATATGGATAGCGAACGTGCCGTCTCAGGCCTGTGAGGGTGCTCGTGAGCGCAGCTGCCGACAATAGATCGTTGCTATCTGTTTGAGGTTACTACCTTATCTGTCTCAGGGTCGTAGGTGTAGGTGGAGTTACCGATACGCAGCTTGTCAACAGACAATTTGAAAGGTTTGTCTTGCAAGCCAGCGAAATCGATTAACCTTTTTCTAGCAAGCCGCGTGGGCTGATTGAAAATGAAGTCCTGGCTGATTGAAAATGAAGTACCCTTCAAATTGCGTGCTGAGGCCAGAACGTATTCTTTATCTGTATAATGAGCAAACTTTGCTATAATAGGCCTGATTTTGCGTGGTGAAAACCGACCTAGCCTGTGAACACGCTCAAACTGGTTACCACTCATTGATATGCCAAGGTATTCCGAGCAGAGCTTTGTAATTTTATGCTCGGACGCAGCCCAGTCCTCTTTACTGTCATCTTTGAGGCCAAAAAACAGAAGATTAGACTGTCGCATTCGGTTCTCAGCATCGTCACAATTTTGTGACGTTAATAGTTAATATAGTTAATAAATGACTTCAACGAAAAAGTCGCTGGAATTAAAGGGCAATTAACATCAAAAGCGATCGGTATGTGGTCACTAGAGGTGCCACAATCAAGTGTCGACCAATTATTAACAAAAAGGCTCGGAGAAGTAAAAGTTAAATCTAAAACATATTGACTGTGTTTTGTTTTGAGAGTGGCCGATCCCGAATTTTTACAGGAAACGGGATTATGCGTTACCCAATCCCAAAGACGCTTGCCGCAACTATCTGTCTTGTAGCCCCATGACACATGATGTGAAGAACTGAGTTTCGACAATTAACGAAATGCAGATCTAGAGGTTTTGTATCTTGTACACATACGGCTAGGGAATAAGCCTTTACTGTGGAAACAGACAGTGCCCTGGAATTTCAAAGTCTAGGGCCAATAACTCACAATCTAGAGAAGATAGCTGGAAAGAAATCTTAGCCCTGTGACAGAATTTTGTAGAGACAAATATTGTTACGGTGGTGGCATGACAAGCCATGGAACACGGCGACACAGCAGAAACAGAACGACGTGATTACATGACGACGAAATATGCTTTTATGGCCAGCGGGCCTGGCGCGAGCGCTCCGCCCCGCGCCACTGCCCGCTTCGTCATCTTCGTAGCACTACCCGGGGCCACCGAGCGATCGTCCCGATCTATTGCTAAAAATCCATTGCATGAAGTGACGATGAACACAGACACAGGATTGGGACATGAAACACTGGACATAACAATGAATGCGAAGATGGGATGAATGCTTGCTCCGGAGCATCAGGTCCAATCTTCACCTTTTTCCGAAGGCCAAGGCTGATGAACACACCGAACGGCTTGGGTGGGGGTGCTGTCTTCGCTGGAGTGGTCGTGAGGTCCCTTCGTCTTAGGGTCGGTCGGGTCGGCTTTGGGCACTTCCTGGTCGTCATGTGTTGTGGTCAAAGCTGGGTACGGGGCTGGGGAGAGCGGCTGGTCGGGTCTGAGCACAAAGGGCTGGGGTAACGCTGGGCGGCGATCTCCACGGGCTCTCAACCGATGGACCCGGCGTACGGTTGGCTTCGAAGGGGCAAGGCGAGGATGGGGATGAACCGCACCTGTTACGTTGTTACGTTGTGGCATGACAAGCGACAGGACACGGCGACACAACAGAAACAGAACGACGTGATGACATGACGATGAAATGTGCTTTTATAGCCAGCGGATCTGGCGCGAGCGCTCCGCCCCGCGCCACTGCCCGCTTCGTCATCTTCGTAGCAATGTAATTAAACCTCCTCCTTCTGATTGCCGATCTTGTCGAAATGAATGATAATTTTGTAAATAGAAATGCTTAGCGAAAGTTAGCCAAGTTTCTTGCAAAATAATTATATGTGGATTATACTGAGAAAAATGTAAACTAAATATGCTGAAGCTTTTAGAATTGAACGACAGTTCCACTGAATAACGTTTAGTGCCCCTATGATTACGAAAGCTGGACCGCCGAAAATGCCTACCCCAAAATATTCTCCTTTGGCTTTGATGTATGCTGATCGCTTTTTGATTTTGGTTGGGATCGCGGATAAGAATGGTTGGACGTGGGAAACCCACACCATTTTAGAATTCTTACATCTGATTCCATCATCTCTGCGTCATTATTGACTCCATCCTCATCTGGAGTAGTAGTCCTATGAGCCGAAGCAACAGTAGTGCTTTCAAGCAGATGAGGCCGTTCTGAAGGCATGTTTGCTATGACAGGGACTGTTCCTGATTGCAGGGCTTGCGTTAGCTGAACTGCCATAAAGTTAGAAAAGCACTCTGCAACAGTAGCAATTATTCGGTCGACCACTGTAGTCATTGAGGCTTCCACTGCAGTCATTATTGCCTTTGAGATTGATGCATCCACCGGCACACCTGATCGGGATGACACACCTGCATAACCATGCAATCGCTCTTCTGTTACCTCGTTATGACGCGAACAGCGTTTCTGTCTACTAGTTCCAGAACTTGAAGCTCTTGTCGGGATGAACACTCCAAAGAGTTTGCAGCATGTTCTTTAGCGCAAAGGCAGCATTTGTCGTTTTGTTGTGGAAATGATGACGAATTATGACCATCGCCACATTAGCAACACCGCACGGAAGACTTACAACCACGAGCACTGTGACCATATCGCCAGCAATTAGTACACTGCAGTGGCATAGATTCAAGAGGATCCACACGAAAGATCAATGGCCATGCTTTTATGTCTGACTGGCATGCAGTTCCCGCAAATGTGACAATCACTGACTCTGTTGGCCCCCGCGTATTATTAACCGCCCGGCTGCAACGATGCAGCGCTACCACACCAGCCGCCGAAAGAAGGTCGAGAGTACGCCTCAGCTGGAGTTAAAGAAAAGTCTACTCCTTGGATCATTTCTTCTGTGCATGCAAGATGAAAAGGGATAAAGCTGCTCACCTGAATCGATCCAAATAAGTTGCATTTAAGCAGATCCTTACCGCAATTGAGGTCTGGAGATTGGCACAGTATCCCGCCACGTCCAAACCACCTCACTTCTCTAATCAAATCATACAAGGAAGAGGCTGCCTGGAGAGCAGCTCGAAAAGTCCCAGGATTAGTCATTTTGATAAATCCGCCATTCTTGGGTACCAGTGCTGCAGGAATGTTTCGACCGCCAGATCGTTGAAACGCTTCCAGAGGTAGATCATGAGACACAATGAAAGCCGACCAGGAGGAACCCCTTGGTCGGGAGACTGCATAGACATCACTTTACAGCTACAATCTCTCACCGAGCGTTATCAACACGGTAAAATGGGCAAATGCGCAGGGGAAACAGAAAAAGAGGACCAGCCGCCCAATACTTAGCCGATTCACGCCCTCTCACGCTAACTCATTTGCGGCTGTTGTTGTTGTTCTTCTTCTCCTCTAATTTGATGGCACATACCCACACAGGAGGATCGGCCAAGAATTGCGGTGCAGAGAAATTAGGTATTGAGATGCATAACTACATCACAAAAATAAATAAAAATAAATGCTAGGGAATAGAGAAGAAAATGTAAATATGAAAAACCAAAATAAGAAAGTAAATACTAACGCATGCAGTAGGAGAATAGTAAAATTTATATCTACAGATTAAAACTTCGAAGCATATTAGCAAGGTAGACGTTTTGTTTCTATTAAGAAGTTTTGAATGGCGTTAAAAACAGGCCTATGGCTGTACGCAAGCATGGTGGCACCGAACGATAATAAAATTTGGCTGCTCAAATTAAGACCCAGCTGTTGTAACGGCTTCTCTAAATACCGTTTTCTCATCATGGTAAAACGGCGGCAAAATATCAAGAACTGATCTATTGTTTCCGGTTCCCCGCAGAATGCGCAGACAGGAGAAAGGGCGTCTTTCTTTCCGTCTTCTTTTTCTTTCTTCTCTACTTTCTCTCTTCTGTCCACACAGTGCGGCGGAGGTAGCTCGGCTGGTGAGCCAGTAGCAGGCCTGTGCATTTTCTTTTCCTTTTTCCTTTAGCCACAACAACAACGAACGCCAGACTCGGCCTCCCGCGTATCTGTTGGTGGCCCTCATTGCACCCGCTACCGTTTAGGTGGTGGACGGAGGTTGTTGCGACGCGCCTTTTTTCTACTTTTTTTTCTCTATTTTCTCTTCTGCCCGCACGAGGCAGCGGAGGTGGCTCAGCTACAGTACGTGCTGCAGTAGCCGGCCTGTGAGTTTTCTTTACTTTCTTTACTTTTACTTCTTTTTCTTTACTTTTTTTTTCTTTTTCACTTTTCTTTTTACTTCTTCCTGGTGCTTGGCATACGCTCAGCTAAAAAGCTATTTTCCATCGTTCATCTGCACCTACTGGCCGAAAACCACCACAAAGATCCTGGTCATCACTCCATGTAAGATTTGAGTATGGCCATTCGGCGGATTAATTACTCTTTCATTGGAATTGCACCTTCACGATGGAAGAGCTAGCTAGGCCTAACTTAGACCTAGCGTCGCATAACCTACCCCACGTCTGCGGACGCCGGCCCCCGTGGCGGCCCTCAGACTACCACGATGAAAAGCGCTGTGGACGGAGAAAATATGATCCCACAGATTTCGTGATCGGTGAGTGGGAGAGCATTCTCAGCATGCAGGACCGCATGAGGAAGAAAGACGGGAAACCCGCGTAGAGCTCAGTGAACGGCGGCGAGCACGGCGCCGGCGAGAAGAAATCTCATTCAGAAAAACAGGCTTGATCCCAATATCCGAAAAAGAGCACCAATGCCGAAGCTCCCGGAGAGCGACTATAAAATATTCTTCAGGCCAAGAGGCTGGAATTTCAATGACTATGCGCCACGTCGCCTACTGCAGGCCATGTGCTCGTCTGCAAACCTACCCTATGTAAACGTCCTGGACGAATATATTTCAAGAATCAACTCCGGGAACAACACCTACACGATCAGCACGCCCAATCGTCAACGAGCGAGCATTTATGTGAACATAAAATCCATAGTTATAGACCAGAAGAACCTCGACATGGCGCTCACATCGAGGCATCCGACGACGCTATTAAGGGCGTCGTATACAACGCCTACTGCATCGGAACTCCGAAAGAAGTGCGCCAAGGCTTTATCAAGCGCAACCCGAACATTGTCATGCTCAAAGAAAGGAGAATCGGCAAGTCAAGATCTATCCTGATCCCCTTTGCAGAGGAAATGCTCCCAAGACAAGTTTTCTACTGGAGATCAGTGTTCACCGTCTACCCATATCGATGCGGCTGGAGACATGTTACAACTGTAGGAAGACGGGGCACAGGACGGATGTGTGCTACAAGCCACGGCTAGAGCGTTGTCGCAGATGCTTCAAAAATCACCCGGAGCCAACGGAAGGAGAACTACCGACGTGCAAGCCCAAATGTATTGTATGTTGGGGGATGCACAACACCGGCAGTAGGAATTGCAAGTATAACCTGCTCAAGACACGACCGCACAAACCCAAGAAAGACCTAGGACAACATGACTCTTCACACCAGCCACGATGTCGGGTCAGCGACAACCACAAAGGCTACCGGGGGAGAAGTAGGTCGAACTCCTTTCTAGCCCTGCCGGGGACAAGTGGCGGATCGTCAGTTGAGGTTCGTACAAAGTCAAATGGAGGAGTTCAAGCAATAGTGGAGACACAAGCAAAAAGGTGAGCTGGCCAGTTAAGACCTCCTCTTGGGAAACGGCTCGAGAGAAGGAACTGGAAGAACAACTCGCTAATAGTGACAGAGAGCATGAAACCATAAAGAAGGAAATAGCAGACATGAGGAAACTTAATACTGATAACACAAAAATGCAGAGGGTACTCGACAAGTCACCTATTCAATCGTCTCCATCTAACACAAACGAAATGGTATACAACGAAAAATCAATGGAGACGGACACCCAAGTTTCCACGAAAAGACCTCTGCTCAGAGAGAAAAACACAGAAGACAGCAAGCCCGAAAAGGTGGCAGTAAATTCGAATGAGGAAGCATCGACTCCGACTTACAGCAAGCTCAGATTGGACATGAATGTACGCATGAAGCGGGTAGGCGCTGATGATTCCAAAATAGATGCCGTTTCGGCTAAAGTTGACAAATTAACCGAGTAGGTAGATAATCTTACAGCGGAATTAGTCATGGTCAGAGAACAAACAATGACTTGCTTTCAGCAAATTATCGGAAGACTAACGAACATAGAAGCGAGGTTAACTCGTCGCCGGCAACAACCTCCCTCAGCTGCTACCGCAGCAACAGTCCAAGGACATCATGGTCCCTCACCACCAAATGAGAATGTGGCAGTGGAACTGCGGAGGTTTCCACTCTAAGAGATGGGACCTGCTGGCACACATCCAAAAAATTGAAAACACACCCGATATAATCACGCTAAAAGGTGCAAGCGGCAGAGTAAATGTAACTGGCTACGCCGCGTATACCCCGCTAGAATTACAAGAGAGTCATAAACCTAGGTCGTTCAAGGCTACGTTAGTGCCGAGAAATTTGACAGCAATACAACATGAACTCGAAAACACGAGTGAAGACTCTGTAACGAATGAACTAACCCCAAACACAAAGGGAGACAACGCTCTCCTTATGCTGAATACGTACAACTCGCCCAAAACCCGAGGGACAAGGATGGCAGATAATTAATGGAAAGCCATAAGACTAGCTGACAGGGAAGGGCTGGGGACTTCAATGCCCTGGGACCCAGCTTGGGGATATAGGATTATATCCCCCAAAGAAAACAAACTATGGATGGAAATTCAGCACTTAAGACTAACAATACTAAACTACCAACAAGATTCCACAAGGATAGGCAACAGCATCAGTGTATACACGTCCCCAGACTTGAAGCTGGGCAGAGACCTAGGGGGCGAGAAGTGGTCAAATAGAAGACACACCTTAGGTAGTCATCATTATATTATAGAGATTGAAATACATACCAGACCGTTGAAGGGGACGCTGCACAAATAGAAGCTAATAGACTGGGACACTCTTGGAAAAGTCAGGGACAGAACAACTCCGAGGGAGATCGCGAATCTAAATCAATGTGCTGAACGACTAAAAAGTGTTGTAAACACACACACTAGAGAGGTCCTAACCGCCGGAAATTATATTACAGATTCGAGATTGGCCCACATGTGGGAAGCCCACGAGACGCTTACGAACAGAAAAAGCAGAGGCCCAACAGAAGGCTAAAGTAGAGAATATCGAAACTTGAACGACTGATAGAAAGGTACGCGAACGAACTTCTGAGTCAACAGTGGGTATAGATTTGCGATCAAATGAATGGGAAGCTTGGGTGTAAATACACGTGACAATGTCTTCGCCATTTACTGGATCCAGGACAAACTAAGACGGCAGCTCAAGGACAGCTGAAAAGATTGGTTCATAAATATCAAGGCACGGCTGACGATCTCATAGAGGCACTGAAGAGCAGATACCTTAACACGGGCAAATGGGGTTCATCTACACCATATTGAGGACCAGAGAACACAGAACTAGATAAGGACATATCAATAGAGGAGGTATGGAGAGCAATGAGTCAACTAAGAACCACATCAGCAGCGGGAGCAGATGGGGTAACCAATAAAATGCTCAGAAACCTAGATTTAGTATCAGTCACGGCACTCACAGACTTTATTGGGGTATGGAAACGAGGCAGAATGCCTTCAGAATGGAAACATGCTAAATTGGTCTTCATTCCAAAGCCTGGGAAGGAACTTGAATTAGGCTACCTAAGGCCAATATCGCCAACATTGTGCCTAGGGAAGCTGAGGGAGCATGTAATACTAAACAGACTTCAGGAGTATGCAGAGGAAAGAGAGGTATTTTTTGAAACAATGCTAGGTTTCAGAAGCAAGCTGTCCACGCAGGATTAATGATTAAACTCAAAGCCGAAACAATTGACGCGCCCAATTATGGGGTCACAAAAACTGTGCTTGGCCTTGATCTACAGAAAGCCTTTGACAATGTCAAAGCTATATTAAATAATCTGGAGGAAATTGCCCCTGGCAAGAGAATTTACGATTACTTTAGGGATTTTCTAACCGAAAGAACAGCAGTAATAGGCCTTGGAGACATCAAGTCTTAAGCAATTAAGCAAGGAGACAAGGGCACTCCATAGGGCTCAGTTATTTCCCTTTTCTTCTTCAACCTAGCGTTAAAGAACCTTCCATCATTACTGAAAACTGCGAACGGGGTGAAACATACGATATATGCTAATGCTGTCACGTTATGGACATGCACTGTGAACGATGGGGCAATAGAAGAAAATCTTCAACAGGCAGTTGACATTGTTGAAGAATATGCGGAATGGGCAGGGCTGAAATGCTAACCAAGCAAATCGGAACTTCTGGTAAATTTAGGAACAAAAAAACGCGACTCAACGCAGACTGGAATTAATTGGCACACCGATAACCAGAGTGGACAAAATCAGGTTCTTGGGACTGGTAATCCAAGAGAATGGACAAAACAAAGAAATTTAAAATAAAGATAAGTCAACAATTAACATGACAACCAGGTTGATAAGGCGGATAGCCAACAAAATACGCGGGGTAAAATAAAAAGATTTGTGCCGAATTTTTCAGACCTTTGTAATAAGCAGAATAGTGCACACCATCCCCTACCTCAAGCTAGGGGTGGCAGAAAACAACAAAAGTGAAACAATCATAAGACAGGCATATAAACCAGCACTGAGGCTATCCCACACACCTCTACGGAAAGACTTCTCAAACGGGGGTCTACAATGACACCATCGAACTATGCGAGGCACATAAATTAACACAGCTAATAAGGCTCGCCACCACATACACGACAGAGAAAATCCTGGGTAAATTAAGACTTCAAAATAGAATCCCGGAAAGAAATGCACAAGTAAAACTGCCGACCGAAGTAAGGAACGGACTCACTATTAAACTGCTACCAAAAAACATGCACCCTGCTTTTCAAGACGGCAGTAGAAAAGCAAGAGCAAATGCCCTTGGGCAAAGTTAAAAGGCTGTGAATACACTGTTTATGTAGACGCGGCGGAATACGAAAGAGGCAACTCTTTTGCTATCGTGAGTGTGAACGACTCGGGTAAAACATTAATGGCAGGTTTAATAAAAAGATACAACTCAGGAACAGCGGAGGAGGCGGCTATCGTCATGGCGATGATTAGCATCCAAAGCGGTTACCATAATTAGCGACTCCAAATCTGCTGTAAACAATTCTGCGAGGGGCATGATCTCCAAAGAGACAGAGCGAATTTTAAGATATAAAGACTGGAACCAAAAAGAGGTGGACTTATTAGGGGGGCCGGCACACTCGAGAAACAAAGGAAACGAGTTTGCTCATATAGTATAGCTCGAGGTTGTGTCAGCCGAGCAGTGATGCTGGTTGATTCCCCCTATTTCTCGAGAGATGCACGTATCTCATTTCAAGACTACAAGGGGCATATATCCTCCACCAGACAAGAAACTAGACAAAAGGCAGGAAGTAATCTGGCGTCGGCTCCAGACGCGTGCCTTCTTCAGCCCTTCTAACTTCGCGCCCATGTACACAGCACAATGCAATCCAAATTGTAAACACTGCGGCGATATAGCCGGAGGCGATCATATATTATGGAGCTGCAAAAAAGCGCCGCCACCACTGGACCTACTACCAGTCCCTTCTCTAGAGCGATGGGAGGCTATAACTGGCCAGCTCATACTACCAGTACTTTCTCTAGAGCGGTGAGAGGCTATACTACCCGTTGACGCAAGTTCGGGCTACTAAGTGGGCTCAGAAGATGCCCGAGAGCCACTGACTTGAGGCCATTTAATCTAGCGCCCACAAATCGCTCATTGCTGACAATGTTTTCCAGTCCAATGTGCCTTTTCTTTTCCTTCTCCTTCAGTCGCAACAACTCCCGGAGGGTCAGCTTCAGCTTCGTCTATGGATGGATGGATGGATGGATGGATGGATGGATGGATGGATGGATGGATGGATGGATGGATGGATGGATGGATGGATGGATGGATGGATGGATGGATGGATGGATGGATGGATGGATGGATGGATGGATGGATGGATGGATGGATGGATGGATGGATGGATGGATGGATGGATGGATAGATGGATGGATGGATGGATAACAACTTGTATTGTCCACCTTAAATAGAGGCCCCTTACTCCCCACCCCCGGCAAGCAGACCTATGGGGTGGCGGCTGAAGCCTGAGCGACTAAAGGCTAACAAAAAAATTTTGTCTCTTCGCGGCCTCGGCCCCCAGGTGGACGGAAGCATAGAGATGGCTGAGGAAGTTGCATAGCGCTCGCTTGCGTTGGAACGGAAGCAAAATTTGTAGTCAGTGATAGTAAAACTACTATCTTGAACCTCATGAAAGGCATAACCTCGCTGGAAGTGGCGAGGATCCTGGCCGGCAAACCGTTGACCTGCAAAATTCGCCTAATATGGGCCCCAGCGCACGAGTCAGCTCCCGGCAATGAGGCGGCACACGAGTTTAGCCTGAGCTATCTGCTTCCGGGTAACAGTAGAACCGCCGAATTGCCAGAGCCTGGATGAACGCGCAAAAGAATATAGTGAAATTGTTGAGAATTATAGATTAAACAGAAAACTACTGCGACCACAGGATAAGACACTATGTAATAGAGAGGCGACCGCATGGCGGTGACTGCAAGCTGGAAATTTCGTCAACCCAGTATTGGCCTTTCACGTACTACCAGGGGAACAGGGAAATGATCTTCTCGAAGCATTGGGGGAGTGGGGTGGACATTTAGAGCATTAGGAAACTCTCTTTAGATTCCAACTGTGCAGTGAGAGCGGCCTGCTTTGAGTAGTGTGACAGGTCGATTTATAGCGCTGAGATCAGCAGCATGGCAGCCAACGAGAAACATGTTGAAGAACCGTGAAGAAGCGAGAAGCTACATTTTCATCCCTCCTAATTCCCTTATTACCCAAACAGGGGCCGAGAGCCACCACTTCAGTCAAGTAAAGCCTTCATTTAATCATTCATTCATTCATTCACTCATTCATTCATAAAACGTGGCTGCACCCAAAATGTGAAACCAAGGCGTGTCATAACTCACGCGTGCATGAACGTGAAGCAAAACAAATTGCTGGGCTATGTGGGCACATTACTCATAAAAGAAGATTCACGGCGCTAACAAATAAATACTCACAATAAACACACAGGACAGGCGCTGACGCCAACTCCGTTTTCGAAATGGCGCCAAATTGAAACTTCTTCAAAAACTGTAGGCTCCCACACCATATGTAAGCCAGTTTATGCCTTCTAGATTCAGAAGACGACTTTCTTCACTAAATACTGATACTGAGGTGTCACGGATGAATTCCGATCCCAGCCTTTTTATATGAGAGGCTTCGAGCAACTCACACGCAAGAGTGTCCCTGCTCCCGCTGGAAATCCGAATTTCTACGAGCTTTGATTCACACTTTGGGTTGAAATGTCGTGATTGGCAATGCGCAGGTACATGTATATTCAGAATGTCTTTCAGAGAATGCTTATGCTCTGCAGCCCGATCATTCACACATCGGCCGATTTGGTCGATGTATATCTTGCCACAGGTTAAGCGGATTAGACAAATAACCCCAGTGGAGTCTGCTCCGGCATTGACTTGGCACTCGCGCTATGACATGTTTTACCACTCGAGATATGAGATTCCACCGGAAGCAACCAACGAAATTGCATTAGGGGAAGCGAACGAGCTGAAATATATTTAGGTGATAATGTCAGAAAGTAAGGCAGAATTGAGATCCTCGGGCGACGATGCGTTTCCTGGTATCTGTGTGGTCTGAGTTTTGAAGTTGCAGTCGGTGTAATGGTTGTACTTTCTGAAAAAGAAAAAAAAATGGGCGGACACTTAAGCATTGCCTTTAGGGAACTTTAGTGTGTTAAGGATTTAACTAATCAACAAAGTTCTTTTACACAAAAAACGGTCGTTTCAAAATTTCTCTGTTCCTTAATTCTTCATGGTGTGACTACGGGCTAGGCGCAGCTTTTCTTTTTGCATAAACAGGACATCTGCCCTTTATCAGTTGAGTCGACTGGGCAACCGTAAGCCTGTAAAGATTCTTACGAACCATTGGTAATACTAGCACATTCCGATCGATCTGAACAGAGCTTCCTTGCCGGAACGGTGCGAAAAATGCGCGATAGTAGCTGTTTTAAGCACGTCCGGGCGATCTTCATCATTGTTGAAAAAATGGCACCGACGCAACTCTTCGTAAATAATTTGCCATTTTAATGGTTTCAAGGACAGCTGTGATGAGATTAACGCTTCCGTAGTCTGAAGAATTTTAATGCGCAGAGGCTTACATGGCTCAAGACTAGCATGAACAGAAAGTATGAAAATGACGTGGCAACAAAACCGCACGCGATCTTCAAATAAATTCTAAAGCAAGTGTTTTTGATGTCCCGCTCATGATTATTCATGACTCAGCAGCTATGTTTCGGTCAAGTGGAAGGCTAGCCAGCGATATTTATTCCATAGCAATGTACCTGAAATTGTGTGCCGTTAATTTTAGGTGTAGGTGTCCACCAGGGAGAGTCAGAAAGGCACAGAACCTTTCTTTTCCCCACAACTCAAACGAACTAAAATGTTTTCTACTTCGCCACACTCAGTGGCAGTTTCGCAACGCTCAACCGTAAAGGAAAAACATTGCAAACAATGTTAAACAGCGTCTTTGTCGTCTGGATCAATTTCGGCAAAGTTAAACCACGTTGCAATTTAATCAAAGCTTGAAAGTCACAAGGTAACAACGTCGTCTCTTGCAGACACATTTTTTACCACTTCAGGCCGGACAGTACCTTTTTCATTGCTGTCTGTAACGTCCGTTGTAAGGAATAGATCGATCGTCATCGCTTTCAACGCGAAGACAGCGTTGATGAACGCAGTGCTCTCGCATTTTCTTTCGTCGACCTCAATTTGGCAATTGCCGCTCTTCAAGCCCATTGCATAGAATTACTAATGTTTTTTAGATAGCCCCAGTATGTCATGGCTGCCGGGAGAGAGTGAGCATGCTTCCCCGTTACGTTATTGCGGTTGGTAATACACGCAGAACATAAATGCTATAGTATTGCTTCGTTAAGAGAAAGAACGGCGCATTCCAGGCTCAGTTTTCTGGATGACGTCATCAGAAAGGATTGCCTCCGCTCTGTATTTAAGGGCTAGTGTAGCCTCGAAGTGAACAATTGATAGATTGTCAATAATGTACGTGTGTTATTCTGTGACGCTGCTGCGCTTAGCACCCAGGTTCGGTCGCACCTGCGGTGCACTCGCTATAGTGGTTTTTTAGGCTTTTTGTGCACTGAGCTGGTGCTGGCATAAATTTGAGCATGAGGTGAGGATATTTTTTACGAGAATATTCTAGAGATTGTTTCCGCACGGCGAAGGCGTCTCAAATGCATTATTGATCGCCTGGAAACCAATTGCGTCATTGTTGAGATGCAGGAGATGCATCATGAGGAAGGCCGGTCTGGACGAGTCTTCATATGGAGTGAAGATTGCTGGAAAATGTATCAACAACCTTAGATATGCGGATGATACCACTTTAATGGCAGAAAGTGAAGTGGAACTCAAGAGACTTCTGCTGCGCGTACAAGAAGAGAGTGAGAAGTTTGGGCTTAAACTGAACATCAAAAAGACAAAGATCATGGCGTCTTGCCCTATCAAGTCCTGGAGCATCAATAAACAAGAAGTGGAAGCTGTGACAGATTTTTTGTTCTTGGGCTCCAAGATTACCTCGGAAGGAGACTGCAGCCATGAAATTAGGAGACGCCTGCTTCTGGGAAAGAGAGCAATGGCTAGCCTTGACCGCCTAGTAAAGAGCAGAGACATTAGTCTGCCAACCAAGATCCGTATAACTCGTGCTATGGTCTTTCCAGTTGTGATGTATGGATGCGAGAGTTGGACTGTGAAAAAGGCTGACCGCCGAAGAATTGACGCGTTTGAATTGTGGTGCTGGCGAAGGCTCTTGAGAGTTCCTTGGACTGCCAGAAGATCAAATCAGTCGATATTGTCGACCATAAACCCTGACTGCTCATTGGAGGGTCAAATTCTAAAGTTAAAACTCAGATACTTTGGTCATCTGATGAGAAGAGAGGAGTCGCAGGAGAAAGATTTGATGTTGGGAAAGGTTGACGGTAGCCGGAGAAGGGGTAGGCAGCGAACGCGATGGTTAGATGGCATCCTCGAGGCACTGCAGATGAAGTTATGTGATGTTAGGAAGATAGTGAGAGACCGGAAAGCGTGGCGTGAAATGGTCCATAGGGTCACGAAGAGTCGGACACGACTGAACGACTGAACTGAACTGAACTGAATTGAGATGCAGGCATATAGGGGGTATTAACGTGACGTCACAGCTGACGTCAGTATGCAGCCAACGCAATCTTTGCGTCCTGTTCTGACTAGTAGGGGGCGGCGGTTAGCTTAGCTGTACGTGCGCGTCCGTTTGCTCTGTCACTCTGCCTCATGCCAGCACGGTTGTTATGAAAACTCAATCGGTATCATGAATGACAGTTTGATTTATCGGCACAGTGTTCGCGATGCGGACAGAGACCTGTACGAAACAAAACTTTGGTACCGATGCGCAACTGCACGGTAAGCCTCGGTGCCCACGCATACATATGTGCGACATTCATGAACTCCCTGTCCTACGGACGAGCTTCGTCACAAGAAACCAATCGCAAGCCTACTGGCCATTCGAAGAACGCAACTGCGTTACAAGCGGCTGTGTTAAGAGCCGCGGTTGAAGCAGGCGAACTCGCTCTTTGTGCAATTACGTGCGTGCCGTCCAACGTTTATACAAACTAAACCGCTTAGTTTTTGTAGCTGATATTCTGCATGGAAATGACGTTTGGTAGTCAGTATCTTTGATACAAAACTTGATTGGTGTACTTGCTTCAATCGATCAGAAGTCGGATGTTTGCATCGTCTGTGGCGGTAAGGAAGCAAAAGGAACCGCTGCCACAGGCCACAGCGATGACACCGGTGGCTCCACTTCGTTGCCTTGCGGGATCGAAATAACTTTTTGCAACAAAACTCTTGAAATACAGCGCAGTTTTGGACAAGCTAAACCTGATTTTTTATTAGAGATAAATAAGTTTGTAAATAAAGTTCTTCAAACCTTCAGCAAAACAACTCTGCCCGCCTACGTTCCTTCGCCGAATCTGCATGCGGTCTGCTTTAATTAGCAGCCGAAACAGACGATGCGAACATCCGACTTCTTCTGATCGAATGAGGCAAGTACGGCAAACACAGTTTAGGGAGCCTTCTTTGAAGGATTTTATTGTAGCAAAACACGACGAGGAGGTGTTGGCGGCGAGCTGCATGCATGGGCATGACAGGACGCGATACATTGCCGCGCTGCTCTTTTACCTTCCGAGTGCGTGAAGAACAGTCGTGCACGGATAGTGACAAAAGCTGGCTGCTAGGATCCGGAAGATTCCAGTCCAGCCCATTTTGACATACATTTCTCATATTCCATGATACTTGAGCGATTGAGCCGTGCCAGCCATATGTGACGTCGCATCTCGGTGAGGCATCTCGTTCCAGTGGAGTTGTTCGTGTGTACTTCGGGAACCTTAAAATGCCGAGGTCGTTCGCGGAGCTCATCAGCTTCCGTCCGTTGTTTACACTGTGCACGCTTCTATTACAGTCTACGATAGCTCAATAAACAACATGTAGCTGCGGATGCCACTGCTTGTAGAACCGCACGACAGCACTTGATACGTACATTCGCCCTGTTCGTTCCGTGGACACAAAAATGGCTGACTGCGCCTCAATTACCCACAATGCACCGCGCACAGCGCGTCAGTGAATACCCCCTATATGTCGATATTATTCTTTAAAGGGAAGCTGCACCGGTTTTGGAATTTGATGCGCTTCAGAGGGTCGAATCTGCAGGGTTTGTATGTTAAGTATACGAAATATTTTGGCTTTAGCTTTTGAAATAGTGACGTAATCATCGATTAAAGTTGCTACCCCGTTCAGGCTTCTCCGCAGTGCACAGCGCTGGTGGGGGGATGTCAGTAGCAGACGACAGGAGTACGACAGGCGGTAGTGACGTCAAGGACGGCGTCTACCTCTCTTCCGCTTCTATTGCCCGAGCAGGCCGTGCATCACCTGTCGCTTGCAGGCTACGCAGTGCAACCTTTTTCTTGTCTCGCGCTTGTTTTCTTCTAGCGAACGTTACCGCAAGCTTTTTCAGTGCATCTTGCACCGTTCTTCACGAAAAGAACGACCATGCCGTGGTTCTGCGCAGCCTATGGCTGCACGAACACTGGCGGCCGAGAGGATGTCGCGTTTCATAAATTCCCAAAGGAGCGCAAGCTATCGGCGCTTTGGGTTGCCGCGGTCAAGAGGAAGGATTTCAAGCCTACAAAATCGTCGGTGATCTGCTCAGATCATTTTCGCGACAGTGACTATCACCAAAGCTTGTCGTTGATGCGATCTTTTGGGATACCGATCAAATCTGCGCGATTGAAAACCGGTGCTGTGCCTTCTGTCTTCGCACACAAGAGAACCTCTCCGCCGCCAAGAGCTGCTTTCGCAAAAATGAAGAAAACTCGAGGTAAGAGGTCCAATACATCATATTGCTCTTCTGTTCCGTTTACGTTTTTGTTCTGTGGGGCAGATGGGTGGCCGGGCAGATGAAGGCACAGGTGAAAGTAAAACTATTCAGCATTGGCGCCCGCTGACGCGGCTGGAAAACTGTGAGAGAGTAGGACTTTTTTTTTTTTCATGATTAGGCTATCGGTGCGATGCGGAAAGAGTCATCACACTGCTTAATCGACGAATGGAAAGGCAGCCCTTATTTGCTCATGAAAAGTTTTGTTCAGGAAATAGTGCAATTTTGGACCTCTATACGTTTTGCACTTGAAGATCCGATTCTGCTTGCACATGCCAAGTATGAAATTTTTAAAATAGAAGTCAGAAACCTATGTCACAAAGGAGAACGCACATCCTAAACTCGACTCTGCTTTGTTAAATTACGTTTCTTATGTCAGGTTTATATCTTATGGCCATTTTCTTATTTTCAGGTTCTTGGAAAGCTCCTGGGAAATTCAACTATCCCAATTAAGAAAAGAAATCGGGGCAGTATGATGTCTGTGGTAGAAGTCGCGATGTTAAGCGCAGGTAAATGAAGTGTGCTAAACTCGCGACATGGCACCGCGTGACTGCCGATAGCTGTCCTAGCATTTCGGTATTTTTATCGGGGTTCTAAATGGGATTACGCGCGCGCAGCAAGGTAGCCGCCTGGCTTCTCGTCGATACCACGCTCCCGCGTTAATTTTCTAAATCCCGCCAGATTAAAATGTATACGTACTCGAGGTTGCGGGAGCTGAGAGCATGATTCTGCTGCTCCTGCTGACATATAAATGACAAAATTCACTCAACAAAACTGGGGCGACGGCTCGTCTGGATGAGTTCATTTGTTTACAATCGTCACATCAAGCGCATTGACGTGACACTGCTTCGTTCGAGTCTGGCAGGATATTTAGGGCACGAGTAACGCAGATATGTTCAACTGAGAGCGGATCACAGGCTCATACAGCAGTGTAGCGCAGCGGTACGTACCAGTGTGAATTTCCCATGCGGGAAAAGGTTAGCGCTGCCTCCTCTCTCATCATGTCGCCGCTGCTGCCAGTGTCACCTTGTTCCGAAGCCGCCGCTGGTTCGAACAAGTACGGCTCAATATCATATTCCCTTGAGCAGCGTAATCGTTGCATGTTCAGCAGCATATATCCACAGAAAAGCACGTGCGTGCATGTACAATCGCTTGGACCGCCGCTACCACTGAATGGCACGCCGTCATTGACGTCACGGCGCGCTTGACCAATCACAGGCAGGAGCGCCACTTTCAAAACGCCCCACGGCGTTGCTGCACGTTTTTCTGATTAAAAAGTAGTTTGCGGTCACTTATGACTAAATTTAACGTGGTATTCGTGTTCAGGGGATCGTAAACTGCATATCTGTATTCCGAACTCTTTCTTTTTAAAAAGTGATGCAGCTGCCCTTTAAAGGCCATTACAAGCACTTGCCCTCCTTCCTTCACGAAGCTCGCGACTTTTCGTACTATACTCTTTCCTCTGTGCGAGAAATACTGGGGGTTTACATTGAAGAGGCTTTTGATGCTCCCCTCGGCTTCTTTACCCACAGAGACGATGACAATTGTTTGGTGTAGCGCACTTCACTTTTATTGGGGACGTATAGGACGAAATAATGCAATAAATGTGCAGTAGATACAGCTCTGTTCGTCAAACAGTTAGTGAGTTTCCATCCTTTGTCTATGCGATGTGCTCAAAGCATGGCTGGGGCACACCTTGGTTATATTTTTGAGCGGTGGGAGTCGGCTGTAGTTTTGACGCGTAGACGTTGAGGCCGTCGTACGCAGCTTTTGTGTAATTGTTGCTTAGACACCATTTCCGGTTGGGGGTGGAGCATTTTCATTATTTAGCCTTGAGACCACTGCCCCTCCAGCGGTGGATGTGCTCAGTTTCCAAAACAGAGCGTATATGCGGTCCGTCAACTTAAAGCCTGCGATGAACTCTAACGAGGTGCAGAGCAGGTTTGACGGTACGCCCTCTCCCCTGATGAGGTGGTTTCCTGCGGTTGCTAAGAGGGGCTCAGTACACGGCAGTCAATGCAGCTGTACGGAAGTGAACAAATTTGGCATGTCTCATTGTAAACGGAGCGCAGGAGGCGATTAACTGAAACCCTCCAAATGCTGCATTTTCTGGAGGTTGAACATTCAAACTTAGCTCGGCAGAAATGGTCTTGAGGCAGCGTTCTGGAGAAGCTGAGCAGCGTAACTTGCAAGCTGTGGTGTCATGTTTCAGGCTACCTACTGCAGGGGTATAACCTTTGGCTTCGCGTTCAGCCCAGTCAAAAAACAAAACTGCATACCTGCGTCAAATATACGACAAAATAGTCGGTAGTTCTGTCGTAAATATAGAAATTTTCTTTAGTTTTGTAGTACTTTCTATAGATCTGCAGTTCTTTCTGTGCTACTTTTCGGCAGTCTGTGGTTATGTAGTACTTTTCGGTCATAAATATAAACCTTTTAGCCTTTACATCAAACTTTCTCTTGTCACAACAAGTCCACTGTCAAACCCCGCACAGATACGTTGTTGTGACAAGAGACAAGACCAGGTGCCAAGCGTATGCTCGATTTCTTCGTGGACAACGTGCAAGAGTGCCTCTAGTGCAAGCTGCTGCAACAAAGGTAGCAGCCGGTGTAGCTTCTCGCAAACAGCCTCTCATTTATGTCCCATAGGCTATATTCGACGGTAGGTCTGCCGGCGTGATTTCTTCCGGAAGGTGCCTGAAGTGGCCTGCTTTGTTCGGCCGCCCGCTGTCTTCTCGATCGTAGATGTTATTTCGCTTAACTCGTTCACACTTATAGGCGACTTATGTAGAAGAAATGCAAAATGTCCCTATTTGACACCGCCCATCAACAAGGTCTCGTATATTTTCTCTGAGATTTAGGGGCCAGCCAGGCGGAAGAGACACTCGTTTCTTTAAATCCATCAAGAACAGGCTAATTGGGGATTTTCACTTTGCACCCTGCAGTGGTAGAGAGGCTGAGCACTCCTCTGAAGACGCTCTTAATACCACCGAATGTTCCTTGTTGAATATATCACCATAAAAGAAAAAGGCCCCGTGAATTTTATAGCACATTTCGGAATATCCCTGAAGTCCAATAGAAACGCCTGTCCTTGCTTGCATTGAATCTTTCCACGCTGTCGAAGAGGTCAGTCAAATCTTCTGCATATTCGTCAGGTAGTCAGGGGAGTATGGTGCGTCACGAGACTCTAAAAACGACTGAAGTGCTTGATTCGTAAAAAAGACGGAAGTGGCGCTTTAGTCAGTCCATGTTTCAGGGCACATGATACACTAACGGTGGCCAGCGCATCTGCCAAAAGTTAGTGGAGATCACAGCTTCATGGGAAACTAACTAAGCGAGCAACTTATGAACTCATTATAGGCCAGACTCACGTCCCGCAAAGAACTCAGAAGCTCACCTGCAATGGGCAAGCATACCTAGAGCTCTTCGCAAGACAGAGTGCCTGCTGCTGTCTGTAACGCGCGTATTATAACTGCCTAGGAAAGTTCCAGAAAAAAAACGAAGTGTAAGAACGGTAATTTAGGACAGTCATGAAGCACACGCACGTGCCCACGATGACAAAGGGTAACTGAATGTGTCCAATTGTCCGAATTCTCTAGCCGTTAAGCCACCGCTTCATGGTCTTGCCTTTCGAACAGAGAAACACAGGGCGAAATGATGCGTGACGGCACGCTGAACCCTGCTTGTCTTGCCCGTTGTACTACCCTGCCACTCAGGCGTACTCACATATATCGATTCTGTGTGGTCTGCTCCGTGTCGCTGTCCAGAACCAGCACCGACCGCCTGCTCTGGAACAGCAGTGCTGTGGTCACTATTGCGGCCACAAGCAAGGCTATGGCGGAGGCCACGGTACATGCACGGCAGACTTCGCGCGCCCAGTCTGCGGCGGGTGGACTGGGGAGGTCGCGTGTCTCCAGTAGCTCCACCTGAGTGTAACCTGCCTCGTTGAAGGTGATCCTGACAGACAAAAGGGTAACACAAAAGTATAAAAATAGATAATTCTCAAATATACCTGTTATTGACAATGTATTACTTGCACGGGAGAGAGAGAGACAGAAGGAGCGTGTTATTGAAAAGCAGAGAATTTAGCCGGCGTTTAGGATTCGCTGATGAGCTACTCTGCACAGATAGAAAATTCGGAACAGAAATGCAGAATGACGGAGATATTGAAAATGAAAAAAATAAAAACATGGAGAGACGAATGCGACCATAAAATGCATACTAAGGTGCAGGTAATATTAAAGTATGAAGCGATGAGATGCATAGTCCTACAAATCGACTTAGAAAGTTCACAGGATGGAAATGCTAGAGAGCGACCTGAGTGTGCCTAAAGTTAGTAGCGCGGAAAATTGATAAGGGTCACATGCAACGTGAAACTATATATAGTCAAGACGTCCAATGTCTTTTAAATATGCAAATATAAATTTCATTGCTTGCCTCTGTTGCCTGGGATAGGTTGAGGACGTAAAACTGTCCATTGTTAGAGGCAACGGAGATAACATTTCCAGGCAGTGTTCATAGCAAGTATGCTCGTCAGTATAAGCAGGACGCAGACAAGATGCAATTTGGGTCGCCCTGCAGTTGTGCCCATGTGGACTTCTCGTCTTACCGAAACAGTATCGCAAGGCGTTTGTAAATGCACAGTTCAAGCGAAGCTGGTAATATGATGTTTTCGGATAGCAAGGAGGCCTGGGAAATACACTTGATTTTAGATATAGGTCTACTGAGCGAAGGAATTCGTAATGTTGTGTTGACAAGCTACAAGGTTGACACATGTGTTAAGAGCAAAATGTTTCAGTCATTTGGGATGCATCAGAGTTTGTAAAGAAGGTCCGAATACATCTCTCATGCTGGTGACGTTTACGAGCCTCTTCTGCTTTTTCATTGACTTGAATTTCACAATGCCACAGGAAGGTCAAGACAACGTTTAAAGGGCTTAAGAAAAGTAACAATGTAATCAACCAAGGACTGTAGACATTTTCACGGCGCCAAAGCCCTGCGACGGAAGTCCACTCAGACAGCATCGTCCTGTAAACACACAATTCCAATGGGATTCATCAAACGCCTAGACTGGGGAGCGAAAATTGCCAGGTGTTCATGCGCGTGTCCGTCACGTGGCAGACTCAGGCGAAGGTGTTCCTGTGCTACTGTGCATCGTGCTTTGAGCAAGGCCTAAGGCCTATATAGCTACTGGCAACTTAGCCAACAACGACTAGAACGTGAGCGCGGTCTCGCAGGTAGCGTTTACCTGATTTCACACGTCATGGTCACGTGAGTAGGCTACGCTGCCCCTTGCTAGGGTCCTTACGACTAGGTTTTCATAATAGACGTGGATTGAGGACCGGGACTGAATAAACCGTGCACGAATTTTTATGCACACTGGCGCTCCATATTGAATGGAAATCCTGCCCTCTGCTGGCACACAATAGGCTTAGTTTTTCTGCCTGACCCAATGCCCTCAGACGGTTGATAAAGGTAGAGTGCAGGGGATGAGCACGAGACTCCCTTGATGCGATGGCCAGACGACAGCAGGAACTAAATAAACAAAAATACGCCTCTTAACAACTGGAAACTTTGGAGCAAAGGAAGGATGCTTATAGTATTCACAAAGTTGTTTAAAGCATGTGGAAGAAACACACATCACGAACCACTCAATGAATATTGTGGGTATTATGTCGGCGGTTGGAAATGAGGAATAATTTACGCTCTGCACACAGCGATTAGTTTGCGTATTTTACGGAAAATCACGTCTATGCAATTCGAAAATTCAATAAATAAAAACAAGCAGTAAAGGTTCTTCCAGCTTAAGTACGGAGGTAAGCGCTTGAGTCCGGTGGCCGAAGGTGGCAGTTGACGACCTAATGAGTAGCGGTAACTTGGTTAGAAATGGGCATCCGAAAATGAATACAACATATCGGACTACAGCTTACTCGTCCCTATTTTTTATGTACCCAAGGAAAAGGCGTGAAAACAAATAGCGTAAAAGGCGAGGGAAGAAACTGCGTTCCATTGCACGCATATAATTAATTTGATCAGTTGGATGCATTCAAGTGTTTCGTAACTGCCTGTATATGAAATTGGGAATCAAACTTTATTGCAGAAGTTCCGCTTTCCTGCCAAACAGCCCTATTAAAAGCCATCCTCCAAATGTGAAATAAGCAGCTCCAAGTACGCAGTCCTCTATTATGCAACCTGTGTTTTCTTCTCGATATTTATTGTTCTTTAAGGCTGTCCAATACAACATATGTCTTCCTCTTGAATGAACCATGTTGACACGCGCTTCTCATCAGCCGTTGAACTCTTGCACTATGCAGATTCGCGGTACAGGTTGCAATTACATCAGTGCACTCACCTTGGAAGCGTACTTCCTGCAGCCAATTCCTGCCGGTATTGACGCAGTCTTCGGGCCGCTGGCGACTGTCGACGCTTGTGGGACACATTCACCGCCGTCGTCGCCTCCATGCTGGCGGTTTCTTGGCTGAGCTGTGTGGTAAACAGCAGACGAACTCTCAAGAAGCGGGAAGAGGCGCAGCAAACTGCTCCCACGCTATAATAGCTAAGACGCTAGCATGAGTTCAAACGCGAGAAGAAAGAATTAGAAATCATATTCTGAAACCTGGAAGCTAATTATGAAGGCAAAAACGTGAAACATAAATTGCAGTTAACACTAACAGGCACACTAGCGTAGACCGATGGGTTAGTCAGTTTGACATTAAAGGAAATGCATGCCAGGAAGAAAATGAGGGAGGAGGGGACAAGCCACAGTGCTGTATTTTGTCCCCTCCCTCGTGTTTGTGCTAGGGCGCTGCCTTTTACTAGGAAGTTCACTCTATCAGGCAGTTTTACGTAGTAGATAGCTGCGAGCCTGTTTCATGAACTAATACCACTCAAGCGGAGTACTGCAATCTGTTAACAATTTCATCGTTCCTGAGTTTAACTTCCTTCTCTATAGCTCTATTACAACGGTCAGCACTTAGCCATTTGAAAACTGCAATACGCCGCTGCTCTTTCATTGTAACCATTGCCTAAAGCGTAGTCTACACGTTGTAGAAAGATCTTTTAATTCATTTTGTTATGGCCTGCAGTGAAAACCTGCTATGACTAGAAGTCGGACTGTAGTCAAGCTTGCCCTTCACCTAGTATTTATGCGCATAAAGTTAACATATATGCACTACCGCGTGCCCCAACAGTTGCGTCAACGTAAAGAAATTGCTAAGAGAAAATTTCTTTCAATCTTCTCGCAAATGAACCATCCAAAATTCGGGCACGGTCGCTGTGTATTTGTCCAGAAGGTAAATGTGAAACGAATAAAACTGTTACCTGCTGCAAGAAATAGCAGCACAGCACGCCTTGTTACTTGAAGTAAACGACTAGACATACATGGCCGCGGGTAACAGTTTAGTAAAGGACGTATGAAGCAAGTGGGAAGCTTGCATCGCATGTGCTCAAAACACATCTAAAGAATAAGCAGTAGCCATAAAAAAAATGCAAATTGATGAAACTGCACAAGAAACCAAACCATATTATATTAGTAACGAGGAGAAAAAGAACCTATATGACATTAAAACCTATAAAATGACAAAGTCATTGACGAAAGTGTTTGTGCAGCTTGTTTTGGAATGGTCTGTGATTGCTGATAGATGCGATACTGTCGAGAAGATCATTCCAAAGAACAATGGCACGTGGAAGTAAAGATGAATAGAAGGCTTTGGCTCTTCCGTGTATGAGTTTAATACTGTACTCGTTATGTAGGCGGCGTTAAATGCGTGTAGGTTCTTCGATGGGCAATGGAGATGGCCTGGTGCTGTGACGATATTTGTGAAGTAAGCATAAAAGAGCGATGGAGCAACGAATTTCTAAAGGTACAAGGGAGATATCAAGTTTCATCTTAGTTATGCTGAAATGGGGGGGGGGGCACTGGACTTAGCTTGTGTGACGAAACGAGCGCCTGCATTTTGCACGGATTCAAGCAAGTTTATTAGGTACATTTGACATGGGAACCACGTAGGTAAAGCAAATTCTAAGTGAGGACGCGCTATTGTCGAGTCATCCACTTTTATCATGTTATTAGAGGGTTTCGCAAGTTACGGCGCAGGTGCCCAAGTGATCTTGAAGCTTTGCCACAGATTAATTGAATATGCGTGGCCCATGACCGATCATGCGTGAGGTGAATACCTTAATACTTATACGAAGATGCCCGAGACACTACAGTACCGTCAATGGTGTACGAGAAATAAAAATTAGGACGCTTGCGAGTGAAAAAGATGACCATGCATGCAGTTGAGTTGAGCATCATTTTCCATTTTTTACACCATTTTGAAATAAGGTTCAGATCAGTCTGGAGAGCCAGATGATCATCTATAGAATTAATTGAGCGGTAAATGACGCAGTAGTCAGCAAAGAGTTGTATGGAAGAAGATATGTCAATGGGCAAGTCAATAATGTATATTAGAAACAATAATGTTCCAAGAACAGTACATTGAGACACGACAGATCCTACATCTCAGAGTAGGGAGGTGAAGTTGCTAACTGCAGTGAACCGCTGGCGAAAAGAAAGGAAGTTACGAAGCCATGACAGTGTTAAAGAATCTAAGCACAGAGCAGACAATTTTAAGCAAAGCGGGATTGAACAACACGGTCAAAGGCTTTACCAAAATCTAAAAAGATACAGTGAGTTTGTAGGTTAGCGTCCATGTTGAAATGCAAATCAGTCGTAAATTCTAGTAGTTGAGTGTCACAAGAAAACCCTTTCCGGAAGCCCTGCTGATTAGGAGAAAAGAAATAATTTAGTTCCAGGTGGCAGTAAATGTAGGAAGCGATAATGTGCTTGAGTAATTTACCGCAAATGCAAGTTAGCGAAATGTGGCAGTAGTTTTCCGATGAATTTCTATTTCCACTTTTAAACACTGGAACGATCTTAGCAATTTTCTAATCTGTAATATGCAAACAAAATGATAAATATTGCTGACAGATGAAGTAAAGAATTTCGCTGCAGATAAATACAGTGTTTTTAATATTTTATAATTAACGTTGTGAACACCACAGCTGAAGAAACCTTAAAGTTTGCAATGAGATGAGCGATTCCGTCAGCAGTAATATTAATAGGAGCCATATAATCATAATCATAATCGGGAACAAACATGGTACTGTCTATTTCTACTCCGGGGCAGAAACAATATGAGTACCTACTTTATTACCAGGATTAGGCCTTCAAATCGTTTTAGGAATATCTACTGCTAAAACGCTGTTCACAAAGCGCAGAGTCATAATTATCTAACGACAACAGCCTCCGAGTTTTTCGTGCGAGAGTAGAGCAGCCGCTGATGGCGCACGCTCTCTATCTGCACAGCCCCTGCGGACAAACAAGGTCTGTGCCAGAACAAAATGCGACGCCGGCATCGACATATTGCCATTAGAAAGGAACTCCTATTGTGGCTATCACTCCGAAATAAATTGCTAACATGTACATATACTAGGGCAAAAAAATCAACGGAAGAGAACAAATATGTTGTCAGTGCAATAACATGCGAAGCTACTTTCAAAGACCTTCAAGGAAAACGTCGCCATTTATGCCAGAGGCCTCGACTCTTACTCATCTCAGCTTCGTGTGATGTATGTATGGGCATCGTGCCATAAACATTGCCGTTACTGACATTTCCGCTGTAGTGCAAATAGTGTCACTAATTGCCTGGTCCCCTTGCGACGCTTCGCATGGCCATATTCTTCGGCTTCTTCTTTCTCTTCGTTAGGCACGATCAGCAAAGTGATGCGGTATAGCTTAAGGTTTTCCTGATCATCTTTACGTCCAAAGGCGATTAAGACTATGAGGAAGGTTGTACTGCAGGACTTAAGATAATTTCGATTACTCTCTTCAATAGAGCCTATAAATCGTTTGGTCACCGTTATTAAACCCCGTTCTCCATATAACTACCGCGTCAGATGCAATACTCCATCAAAATTCTTCCTAGAATATACCCTCAAAATTTTAACAAGAAACATGTTTTATGAGCTGAAATGAATTCGAAATTCTCTCTAAATAATTATAAAGTGCCGCCATTGCAAAAATTTGAGCCGGGTAGTCAGGTATGGATGCCATCTGCGCTTTTATTGGGATTTGGTTTGGTAAAACTTTATTTCCCACAGTAGGGGCCCTGGAGGACACTCGGCTAGGCGCCAGGTGTAGAGGGCAGCTCCCACGTTGGCACAGAGAGCCCGAAGCTCTCCGCCGCCGCGCGGGCCTCCTGGACAGCCCAAAGCTGATCATGTAGTGAAACACTTTTTAAAACTTTTCCCAACGTTCCTTGTTCTTGGCGTAGGCGTCGCTCGATGCACAACAGCACAGCATATTGTTTAAGTCTACACGGTCACTGCACCGTTCACACACATGTTGTGCGTCGTAGTCTGGGTCGATGTGCTTCATGCGCCAGGGGTTGGGGTATGAGTTCGTTTGGAGCAAGCGTAACGTGACTGATTGGCTGCGGGTTAATTTCTTATCCGGGAGGGAAATGCTCGTCTGCCCAGATAAAAGTGCTTAGTGAGCTCGTTGTACGTGAATAATTGATCTCTGTACTCGATATGTGGAGTAGCAGGGGAAACC
The DNA here is from genome assembly GCF_055883805.1 of Amblyomma maculatum. NCBI lineage: Eukaryota > Metazoa > Arthropoda > Arachnida > Ixodida > Ixodidae > Amblyomma > Amblyomma maculatum. The sequence goes on along the minus strand of NC_139353.1, from coordinate 124,845,708 downwards.
GGAGAGACGCGGTCGATGAGTCCTCGCGCCTCCTCGTGTGCGATCTCATTCAGATTCCGCAGGCCGCCCCCTAACCTGCCCATGTGTGCCGGGAACCATACGATGGAGTGATCGGTGATGTTACTTCCGCCTAAGATCCGTAGCGTCGTCTTGTCTATCCCGCCCTTGGCGAAAGCTCGAGTGGCTGCTCTAGAGTCGCTGTATACAGTTGTGAAGTCCGAGTCTTCACTTGCTATCGCTGCTTGTTCAGCTACCTCTGGCTTCTTGGTGTAGAGTGTGAGTGAGTTGCGCGTACGCCCGTATCCGTCGACTACTGCTACCGAGTAGGCATGCTTTCCCGGTATGTACGCTGCATCCACGAAAGCTGTCTGGTCGGGGAACTGTGCCGCGTCCGCAGCGAGGGCTTTGGCGCGGGCGAGCCTTCTTTCTTGATTGTGGATCGGGTGTACGTTTCTTGGGAAGGGGGACACTTTGATTGCTTCTCGCACGACTTAGGTAACTGCAGGACGTTGTCCTTTCCTACTATGGTGTTCAGGCCGAGCTTAACGAGAATCTCTCTGCCCGCTTTGGTGCTTGATATGCGTGCAATCTGTGCCGTGTGCTGTGCCTCGATGATTTCGGCAAGGGTATTGTGCACTCCTAGCTGTAAGAGTAGTTCAGTGGAGGAATTATCGGGGAGCCCCAACGCTGTCTTGAAAGCTCGGCGTATGTGTACTTCAAGCCTTCTCTGATGTTCATTTTTCCAGTTGAGCATTGCGGCCACGTATGTGATGTGACAGAGTACAAAAGCATGGACCATTTCAATAGCGTTGTCCTCGCTCAGTCCCCTGTGGCTATTCATGATGCGCCGAAACATCCGGATCGCGTTTGCAATCTTGATCGTGATGCTGTCAAGCATCGCCTAGTTGGACCCGTTGCTTTGGATGATTAATCCTAGACTTCGTATTTTGTCGACCGTGGGTATGCGATTTCCATCCCTGTCATGTAACTCTATGCATGGTGTGTGGTGTCGGCGCCAGTCGTTGGACGGGCGCCCTGGTCTTGGGGGGTGGTAGATGAGTAGCTCGGATTTTCTAGAAGAGCAGCGAAGTCTCATTGGGGCAAGATGGGCCTCGGTAACCGTGAAGGCTTCTTGCATGCGCGCTTCCAATTCCGCATCGCTGCCACCGGTGCTCCAGATGGTAACATCGTCGGCGTATATGGTGTGCTCCACATCAGCAATTTCACCCAATGCGCGAGAAAGCTTTGTCATCGCCAAGTTAAATAAGAATGGTGAAAGTACTGAGTCTTGTGGTGTTCCCTTATCGCCCAGAATAAAGCTCTCCGAGACGTGTTCGCCTATCCGGATAGTGGCCGTTCGATCCTGCAGAAACGCCTTCACGTAGTGGTAGAAGCGTGTTCCGAGATTGTGGTCAGATATGGCTTTGAGAATGGCTTGATGTTGGATTTGGTCAAAAGCTTGCTCCACGTCGAATCCCAGTAGCGCCTTGGTGTCTCGTGTGGGGCGATCCAACAGGCTTTTCTTGATGCGTAGCATAGCGTCTTGCGTTGAGAGACCTGACCTGAAGCCAATCATATTGTAAGGGAAGCACTCCTTTTCTTCTACGTATTTCGATAGTCTATTCAGGATGACGTGTTCGGCTAGCTTTCCTAGGCAGGAAGTCAGTGAGATCGGCCTTAGGTTGGGTAGGCCCAGCGGCTTGCCCGGTTTTGGGATGAGGATCGTATTGGCATGCTTCCACTCTGCAGGTAGTTGGCCGGTTTTCCAGACTTCATTGATTTGTTGCGTTAGGAACATGACCGAGTCGTCCTCTAAGTATCAAAGAGCCCGATTTGTGATACCATCGGGGCCGGCTGCAGAGTTACTGTTGAGTTCGTGAATTGCGAAGCGTACTTCGCTTTCTGTGAAGTCCGTATCTAGCTCTAACTTTGGGGCACCGTCATAGCTTTTCCTTTGTAAGGTACTGGGTAGCCCCGATTTAGGTAAGTACCGTTTGGCAAGGTCATCCAGAAGGGCTTCGGCGGTACTGATTTGCTTCTCACGATGTACTAATTTACTTAGCCTGATCCGTTGCATAGTTTTGAACTTTGTTCCGTGTTCGTCGAGGAGGTGTTTTATGAGTCCCCACCCACTTCCTCTGCGTATTTGCCCATTGAGGGAGTTACATACTTCATCCCATTGTTGTCGGGAGAGAACCATGCAGTATTGTTCAATGGTCTTGTTGAGTTCGGCAAGTTTCCTTCTAGTCTTCTGTTAAGACGTTGACCCTTCCACCTGGCTAGAATGGAATGTTTGGCTTCGAGAAGATTCGCTAGCCGACTGTCCATCCTCTCTACCTTAACGTCCGTGGTAATTGTCCGTTCCGAGGCTGCGATGTCTGCTTTGAGCTGCTCGGTCCAGCTCGTTATCGTGTGCTTTGTGGTTGCTCCTGATTAGTTGGATGGCTGCGCCCGTATTGCACGAAATTTGTCCCATTCGATAAGTTTGTATTCCCTTTGCCTCTTTCCCGGTATCTCTGCATCAATTCGGAGAATATAGTGGTCACTCCCAAGGTCTATTCCCGGGTTGTGCCAGGCACATTTTTCTATGCCCCGGACAAAAGTAAGGTCCGGTGTGGTGTCTCGACATGTGGATGTGCCACATCTGGTTGGGGTCTCCGGGTCTGTGATCAGCGTGAAGTCGAGATCGGAGGCTGTCGTGAGAAGACCATTTCCCTTGCTAGAGGGATACGCGTAGCCCCAAGCCTGGTGTGGGGCGTTAAAATCTCCACCTATAATCAGCGGACTGTCTTTGGCGATGTGAGCAATCTTGGCCAGAATGCCTCTAAACCCTTGCCTCGTATCCTTAGGGCTTCTGCACAAATTGGTGAGGAAGATGCTTTGCTTGTTCCCTACGAGGTCGTTCGGTATGATCTCAATCGTGAGGTGTTCTAGATAGCAGGCTGTGTGGCGGAGCTCATGCCGAATGTACGGGATCTTCTTGCCAATCAGTAAAGCGACGCCTCTGCCCTGCTCTTTTCTGTGGGCTTCGGCCGTATATCCCGTAATGGCCAGTTCCGTTGTGAGTGTTTCTTGTTGCATGATGACGTGTGGTTTCTCGCTTTCTGATTTGACCATCTACAGGAGGACCGCCTTTTTTGAGGCGATCCCCCTGCAGTTCCATTGCCAGACGCGGAGACTGCGTGTCTTATTCGGCACTGTCATGTTGGCCGTTGTAACCTTCTTCGCTTGCAGTGAGACCATCGCGAGGGGGGCCTTGCGCACCGATGTGTTATGAACTCATCCTTGCCATTGCCGATACTACCGTATTGTTTAGATACATTTCCATTTTCTGTACTCGTGAGCTAAATATGTCCATTTTCTCGTTCATTCGCACCATGCTCTCATGGATTAGTCTCATATTCTCGCTCATGGCGTCCATAGCGTCCTTCGTGGTTCGCGGTTGCGTTAAAGCGCGCTTCTTAGAAGGCGGGCATTCTTCGATTTGTTCTTCATGTCTCTTCGTCTCAACGAGTTGGGGAATTTCGATAGCGGTTGATGGCTCAGGTGTGAGCGTTTGTTTACGGCTGTTCGCTTTACCCATTGCAGTTAATTCGAGCGTTAGCTTAGTATAAGCGGCTTTTAGCTCTCTTAGTTCCTGTTCTAACATAGCTATTCGCTCTTTATCAGGATTGCGGGACTCACTTTTCTTTGGAGGCGTGATAGCGTCTCTGACCTTGTCCGCCCACGTGCCATCGCCTCCGTTGTCCTTTCCACCTAAGCGCACCTGAGAACGACTTCCGTTTGTCCTCGCATGTGTGCGGCTCTTCGATTGAGAGCGGGAGCGGCTGCGTGTCGGCGTCTTGGACCTAGATCGGCTTCGTGCCACGTGCTGCTTGTCTTCTTCAATTTGCTGTACTTCCTCTTGTTGCTCCAGTCGCGCTCGTTGTCGTCGTGCGCGTACTACGTATGGAATGAGATAGCGTTTCCTACACACCTTGTCCGCCGTCACGTGCAAGCCCCCGCACAGCTTGCATTTTGGATCGCACACATGGGATGAGGTGGGGTTAGGAAGTCCGCAACCCCTGCATTCGGTTGAGTTTGGCTCGGGGCAAACGTCCGCACGATGTCCGAGTTTGCCGCATACGTAGCACATGTCTACTTGTCTGCGATATAAGTAGCAGGGTACCAGTGTGGGTCCATACCTAACGAAGTTTGGGACGCGAAGACCATCGAACAAAATGATCACTGATCCTGAGTCCTTGATTCTTTTCGCCGCTAGTGCCAAGGGGTTGGGGTCATTCACATGTTTCTTTCAATCGTCCTGTGATCGTCGGCACGATCGATATGTCTGATTACCCCTTTCCAGGTGTCGCTTGGGGCAGTTTCGTAAGCGCTGACTGCGTACTCTTTTTCGGATATTCGGATAGCCCTTATTTGCGCATACTTGTCCGCATTTTCTCGAAAGGGCGTGCTCGCCACCATGATGTTCTGCGTAATATTGGGACATAATATGTCCTCCGTGGTCTGCTGTGGATCAAGATTAACCGCTGCCATTATGGCTTTGCTCACTAAGGTAGGTCCGATCTTTTGCAAGTTCAAGCCGCCCTTTGGGCGAAGCACTATCTTGATGTTGTCTTGCGGCAGGGCGGCATGCGTGAGGCTTTTATCACCCAGGTCTTAATATTAGGAGACTTGCGAGAAGAGCTCACCTGCCCGTCGCTTGCATGTTGTGCTTGCTGTGAAAGTTGCGCAGTAGGTTGGGCGCGTTCCTTCTTCGTTCTCCGGCTGGTCACCACTTTCCAACCCGTGTCGTCTTCTGTAGTCGACGCTTGTGGTAAATACTCCGCAGAGCTATCCATTTCAGCGGTTGCCATTCTCTTCGTGTTGCGCCCAGCGCGAAGGGCGGCTGGCGTCTCGCCGAGCTAGCGCGGTTCTGGCTAGCGCTAGCGTCTGGCGTGCACGCCTAGGCTTAGTTCGGCGGCGGCGTTCATGTGGTAGAAACGTACTTGTAGATTCTTGAAAAATGAAGACCCACCTCAAAATCAGGTAGCCACGAATTCCCTGCCACTTCACTAAACTGCTGGTGCAAGAACTGCGGTGAAAATCGACAGAAATCACTGCGGAATCATGTCAAGATGACGGAGCCGATGGGAACACGTCCACACACCCTGGCGACCGCAGCGCTACTCCCTTTTATTGGGATGCGTCTCCTTGTTTTTATCATTAGTCGGAGCTGCATAACAGCAGGTTGAGGAACACTGGGGTTGATAAAAGCAAGTCATGCAAAGATGGATCACCGCTGTCAACCTCTTTGTCCTTTTCGTCAGTTTGCAAGAAGACTGCCGTGTCGCACACAACCCGGTATGGTCAGCTGCTGTTTTGTCGACGTGAGCAAAAGAGTCCCAAAGTATGCAGAGAAATCCTGATTAGGCGACAGGGTCATCACGTCATAGAAACACGATCTAACGTGTGATTTTAAACGCACAGCGCTCATGCTAAATATGATGGTGAGGACAAAATGGAAGTTGGAAAAATACATGTAATCCAATAAAAAGTCGTCGTGCTCCTCAAAGAATTTACAGCTATAAGAAAAGTGACAAAAGGTTCAATTTTAGGCGAGATTTCAACCTGTCACTTAGTGTTGCGAAGCAGACAAACCAGCGACCAGGCCACCGAAGATGAATTTGAGTGGCTTGGGAACAAGTGGGCTATACTGGTACGTCGTGTGATCTTTGTGTGAAATTAGAAAAGACACCTCGTCGCTGTCCCGATATACCTTTAAAGCGGACCATAAATGTCTCCCTAGATTGGACATTCAGCGCCGAACATTCTCCTAGACAGGAAATACCATCCTGCATCCGCCCAACTGGTGAGCAATGAAAATGTCTTTCTCTATTTTCTATCTAATGCGGATTTAAAGCCTCATTGCAGAATCTACGAGCAAAAGGAAGAAAACTTGCGCAATAAGTAGAAGAATGAGAATAAAGAGGCGTGACGACAGGAGAGAGCGCAAACTTCCAACTGGTTTTATTCGAGGAACTATACCTACACATATAGAAAAGTGAAATAATATCACAGCAATCTAGAATAAACACGTGTTCATTCAACCAGCAAAGACCCACTCCCAAACAGGGCGAAAACTGCTTGTCTATCAAATTATCAGTGAGGCGAAAATGTTGCTTGAAGCACTAAAACAGCGAATGACAAAGGCAAGGTTATACCAGCAAATGCAAAGACAGACACATACACATGCAAAAATGCGCGCGCGCACTAACACATAACACTCACACAGAGACACACACAAACACAGCAATTGAGCAAATGCATCGCTCGCCGCGCTGCAAGTGATCGAGCGGACGGTACTCCATCGCTCAGGTTGCTGCCGTTCTCACAGCCACGGGTCATTTTCATGCACTCTGACTGTTATGTGACCTTCTCATATGATAGTATCATACTGACGTTATATGTTTATGCAACTTAATTCTCACATCACATCCCATAGTCACGTGAAATACCTGCACAACTTGACTGCCACCTGACTTTTGCCGTGAAATGTGAATATCGAGCGATTGAGGATTGAAGGAGCTGGGGATCAAAAGAAATCTGATTACTGAGATGAATAATTCCAATTAAATATTCGTATTTAGAGTACGCTGCAGTTGTCTGTCAGTGAATTTTGTGGCTGCAATAATTACCTAAATAATATTGCAAACTAATTATTTGCTGCCTACTTAATTCGCCACTTTCGTTCTCAACCTCACCTCTCTCTATTTTACGCACCAAGTATCCTTTACACGCTATTTTTCACCAACATATTCACACAAGATGCCCATTGATCGGAATATTTGTTCCTTATATAGATTCAATTAAGTATAACAACTGGTAAACCGCACTACTGCATATTGCACACTCAACAATGTGATACCCGACACCAATTATCTTTTTTACATTCATCCAAATGGGGCGACGTTTTCGTGCCGACGAATTTTGTCTGGATGTTTTGTGACAAAGCCGGGTAATGCTTTCGCATGAATCATTTGAATGACCTTATGAACGTTTCCCGTCCACTAATGTCGCACCCCACAGGACGCATTTGTTTGCTTGTGTCCATCGAAACGAGGAAGCTATGATCGCGTTTGCTACAGTGATTTTTGTTCGTAATTGTTACTGTCTCAAATAAATCAATAAAATAACCACTAATAGTGACATTTTGTTATGCTGAATAATAAAATTTCAATAAATATTACTACTGAGCAGTGGCTTTATCACATCCGAAGCACTGAATTGAGACATTTGGAGTTTTGTTCTTGTCAAATACGGTGAGCGAAGCGCACTGGTACACCGGGACCCTCACGAGAAGTGGAAACAGACTTCATTCTTTGAGCGCCTTAGTAGAGCATAGCCTGGACTCCGCTCCCTGCCTGGTCAAATGGAAGCAGGAGTGGACCACGTGAGGTGTACCTGTAAGGGCAGCCTATGAACATTTCAGGCAAAGCCTTAAACAGCTACAAAGTGGTGGACGATTTCTTGCGCGGAGTCGTCGAAACCCTGCCAATTCACCCATTTCAATCTGGTCGATTCCTGTATTGAGAGCCGAGCGGTGTAGGTGCACCTCGTTTATAGGGACCGGGCGCCCGTTGTACGGCGCCACCGTCGATGGATGGATGGAATATAGGAGCGTCCCCTTTGAAACGGGGGGGTAGCAGTAGCTATCATGCTATATTTTCTCCCTATATCTTAATTATTGGCTTAAAATGGTTACTAAACCATGACTCTATTTATTAAATTTTGTTCCTACATTACTAACATTATGTCCCTTCTCTGCTTTTAAGAAACCAATCTTCCAGTCGTTTTTTGGTAGTTTCCATCGCCGGTTTATTCACCCGGCCACGGTTATCTCTAAACCCCAGAGCTTCAGGAACAGTGATTGCGCCTGCATCAACTTCCGGATGGATACCATTGCATTCGAGTATAATATGGTCAATTGTTTCACTGGAGTTTCCACATACAGCACATGCGTCATCTCCATTGTTAAATTTCTTTTTGTAGCTGCGTGTTCTAAGGCAGCCTGATCTAGCTTCAAAAAGTAGGGCACTGCCTCTTGAGTTATCAACGAAATCTTCATTCCTGATCTGCATTTGCCACTTTCGGTATAATTCCACACTCTTTCTTTTCCATCGAATTAATCCAATTTGCACCTTCTGTGTTTTCCACCTGTTGCCTAATTCTCTTTATTTCTCTGTCCTTGTTACAAGCATACTTACTAGTTAGTTTCCTAGTTCTTTTCCTCCATTGTAAGTCAACGCTTTTTAGGTACAGGTATTTAAATACTTTAGCTACCCATCTGTTACTGTCCAGTGTCCTCAGGCGTTCCTCATATAATATTTTACTCTGAGCTTCCCGTACTTCGAAAGATGCCCAGCCCATATCTCCCTGTACCACCTCATTTGTAGTCTTGCCGTGGGCACCTAGTGCTAATCGTCGAACGGATCTCTGATTTGTTTCTAATGTCGACTGTACCTCTGATTTTAGGCACAAAACCGCATTTCCGAGAGTAAGACCGGGCACCATAATTCCTTTCCAAATACCCCTGAAAACCTCATACCTACTGTATCCCCACAATGCCTTATGCTTCATTATCCCGGCATTCCTTCGCCCTTTGGCCATAAGTGATTGCTCATGCTTTCCAATGTATGCCAATCCTTCGTTTACCCATACCCCAGATATTTATATTCTGCTACTCTAGGTATTTCAAGTCCTTGTATTTTAAGGCCCTGATCAGTTGAGTCGCTGAAAATCATCAGACCCGACTTAACTGCGCTGAAACCGAAGCCTAGAGCGTCCCTTTCGTCTCCGCAATACTTAACTAGAGTTTGCAATTCTTCCAGACTCTCAGCTAGCAGCACAATATCGTCTGCATACATCAAACCGGGGAGGCGCTGCTCTACCGCCTTTCCACCTAATCTATATGAAAGGTTAAAACCTAGGTTTGTGTCTTGTATCCTCCGTTCCAGGTTTATCATACAAAGCATGAACAGCACCGGTGATACAGGACAGCCTCGTCTTAATCCTTTGCATACTTTGACATCCTCTGTACTTCTTATCCCTTCCCACGTAATTCTACTTTGTTAACCCGGTATATTTCCTGTAGGAACTCTATTATCTCATAACCGATACCTTCTTCTTTTCATATGTTCAACAGGAGTTCCCTGCTTACGTTGTCGTACGCCCCGTTTATGTCCAGGAAGGCCAAATACAAAGGTCTATTTTCCACTCTAGATATTTCGGTGCATTGGGTAAGCACGAACAGGCTATCATCTAAGCGCCTACCATTTCTAAAGCCGTTCTGAAGTTCCCCGAGTATCTTGTTACTTTCAACTCATGCGTGCACCTTTAATTTCACCGCCTGCAAGGCTAACCTGTACATAACAGATGTTATGGTAATCGACCTGTGGGATTTTATGTGCATCCTGTCACCTTTCCCTTTATAAATCAAATTCATTTTACTCTGCCGCCAGCTGTCCGGAATTTGCTTATTCGTTATCACTGTTTCCAGAGATTTTAACAACATTTTCTTACTTTTTGGACCGAGTTCATTAATCAGCTTGATCGCAATTCCATCTATTCCTGTAGATGTGTTTTTAGGAATATTTTTTCTGCCTTTTTCCAGTTTAGATTGGTCAGTTCTAAGCTGCTTTGTATTCTGCCACCTTGTGTTGCTTCCTGATTTGCGGAGATTACCCTATCGTCGCTCTTAAATGACTCGGCTATAACTTGTGTAATGTAGTTCACTGCGTTATCTCCCTTTAAACAATTTCCCTCGTTATCTTGAATCCGATCCTGCTTTCTTTGATTGTTCTTCCCTAGCCAGCTTATATGGTTCCAGAATTCTCTTGCTCCGCCTCTAGAGGTTTCGTGTATATCAGCCATCCAGCGATTGGTGGACTGTCATTTTACTTTGGACGAGGGCCTGCACTTGAAGTTTCTTTTGTCGATATGATTCCCATTTTTGGTCGATTTCCTCCTGAGATACCTGTGCTTTCTTTGCCATTCGGTGTTCCCTTGAAGCAGCCCGTCGTTGTTCAATAGCTTCCCTGATTTCCTTATTCCACCAGCTCCGTGGCTTCCTCTTTCACTTCCAGCGGTTTGCTACTTTAACCTCCTGAATATTCCTCCTTATGAGTAGCTCTACCTGTTCATAATCCCAGTCTTCCATGGGGCTTTTCTCTATTGCTTCCTCTATGTCTGCTGCTATCTCCGCTATTTGATCGTCGTTTAATTTTGCGTTTACGTTTTGTCTAAGTTCCATTTCTCTTTTCATCAAGGGCCCCATCTGTAGACTAATACGTTTTGATCACTTCCCAGACTACACTCCCCTTCTTCGTCTATTTCCATTTTTGTGACCTTGCTATAAATTTCCTGCGACATTAGACAATGGTCAATGGTCGCCTGCCTGTTGCGGAATTCCCACGTGATTTGGCCTTCACATTTTGTTTCTCTATTTACTATAACTAGATCGTGTCGCTCACAGAAATCTAGCATTAGCTTGCCGTTACAATCCGTGTATCCATCCAGATCGTCGATGTGGCCGTTCACGTCCCCCAGTAGAATAATATTGGCCTCGTTTCCAAACTGGTTTATATCGTCACTGAGACATTCAACAAGATCCCTGTTTTCTTGTCTGCATTGATGTCCTGTTCCTAAATAAAATACCCCTAGCCATGTCCTTATGCCGGCAATTGTTCCTGAAACCCAGATATGTTCTTTACAAGATGATTTAATTATTTGCCAATTTGTTCCCTGGTGTATCAACATACCTACCCCTCCACCCTTTTTTTCCGTTCTCGTTCTGTGGCACCCTTCCCAGACGTAGCCTCCTATAAACGGCGGATCTTCTAGATCCCTGAGATGAGTCTCGCAAAGAGCGTACACACCTATTTTTCATCCTTCAACTGCTGTTCTATCTCTAGCCATTTCGCTCTTTTTCTAGCTCCTTGCATGTTTATGTAGCTGATCCTGGTGTTAAATTTCTTTTTTGTACTTTTCTTTCTCGACCTACTCTTTGCCATTTTTGGGGGCTCAGCCTCCATTATTACACTTTCTTCTGCTTCACTTCTAACTGCCTCTGTGCACGGAGTCCTCGCGGAACCCCTAAAAAAGCTACAGTCCTGCCTGCCAGGCGCCAGCCGATCTGTGCTCCCACCCTTCTGTTAAAATGAATGCCATCTCGCTGAAAGCTCTACCAAAACCTGCTTTATGTACCTCCCTGTTTACCTCAACCACTTCGAAACGCTTCTCCAGGCTTAACTTTCTTAAGGGACAAGGGGGAAACAGCGCAAGCTAAACACGGACAAAAAGGGAGGACGAGACACACACAGCGCTGACTTACAACTGAAGGTTTATTTCAGACACGTCGGTAAATATACAGTAGCATCAAGGGATACAACAGCCTGGTTGGGAACAGTCATCGCCATCAGAAAACATACATGTGTCACCCGTTAATAATTAGGGGGTATTATTAACGATGCGCCCTTAACGGTGCGCACACTCCTAGACACCCTTAGAGTGAGTGGGGGTAGCTGTTCCGGTCGCGAAGGAGATGCCCTCGACTTGCGTGGCAAGCTCAGCCGGAATTCAACTACCTTGTAGTGACAGAAGGGGGTGGTCGTTTGGTGCCCAGCGGTCGCCGGTTCAAACCAGAGTAAGGATCGGAGTCAGAAGTAACAAACAAAACACAATTTATGCACAGCAAGAGACGATACAAAGGAATACAAACGATCACTTCAAATGCACAGACGAGAGGTTCACAGAATACAAACGCTAAGCATGCAACTACAGAATGATTCAATAACACAGGCTTTACAACAGATCAAACATGAGAGAGTTACATAAACAAACACCAAATTGTTCACCGGGCACTGGTTGCAGTCCGACGCCCCAAGAGTCACGATGTGGCCGCCATACGAGACGAGCGCCGCTCCCTTGGAAGTCCGTCGGCTTGCCAGCAGCGGGTGATCCCCGGGAGTCCAGCCGAAGCACAGGCGAACACGTCGCAAACACTGACGAACTGACTGACTGACAGACTCAACAAGCGGCGCGGTCGCTTTAAATAGGGCGCGCCGCGTCTGTTTGTTAACATGCGCCAAAGCTAGCGCGCACACACACATAGCTTCGCTGGTTATAGCTCCCTCTTCTCTTCCCGTCGAGCCGCGCGTCGTCATTGGCTAGGTCCCATAGAAGATGCTGGAATTTTCTGGCAGATTCCAGTCCGATGAACCACCGTCCTCCCCGGGCAATGGGAAAGAGGGTGACGGCAACGCGTACAAAGCTACGCGCTCTCCCGCGCGGGTAAGGGGGCTTTTCTCTCCATGCCTTCCACGCGACGCCGCGCTGGCCTCGCGCCCGTGCCGACTTGATGAATATGTGCGCCGATTCCGTGACAACATGTAAACACAGATCATCCAGCTCTCAATAAGTACTGCAATTATTTATCTATAAGGGCTATGGAGGTGGTGCTGACACGATGTTCTTTAAGATGAGCAATGTTTAAAGCTTCAATAATCTTTCGCGTGGGTTTGTCACCGCACCTGCTTATCACGCTTTACACATTGTGCATCTTAAAGAACATTGTATCAGCACCCCCTCCATAGCCCTTATAGATAAAGAATTGCAGTTCCTATCGAGAGCTGGATGATCTGTGTTTACATGTATGTTTTCTGGTGGCGATGACTGTTCCCAACCAGGTTGTTGTTGTATCCCTTGATGCTACTGTATATTTACCGACGTGCCTGAAATAAACCTTCAGTTGTAAGTCAGCGCTGTGTGTGTCTCGTCCTCCCTTTTTGTCCGTGATTAGCTTGCGCTGTTTCGCCCTTGCGACGAACCAACTAGCCCGCAACGTTTTGCTCAAGTTAACTTTCTTATGTCCTGATTAACTGTCACCACGTCCTTTTCCATCTTTCCGTTCAATCCTAGCACCTCTGGTACTGTTCATACAGCTATCTGCGTCTGCTGTGCTATCTCCCTGATCTGGTCAACTCCATTAGCTAAAGTTTCCACCACTCCCGCAGCGTCACCATTTAGGACATCGCTTAGCCCCGCGGCTACTATTACCATACTGCGCTCTGCGGAATTCTTCAACAGCCTATTTTTACTCTCTTTTAGCACGGCCCTCATTGTTCTCCCTGGGAAGGCTCCAACCAACACTCTCTTATCACCCATTACACGTTCCAAGATATCTCGCTTGCACCTGTTCATGTTAGAATCTCCGCCGGCGATAAGCACTTGGGCCTTCTCTCTCCCTCTCCCAACTGTTGGCTCCTGCTTTCGGTTATCTGTGTCCTTATATCTGGGATTTTCGTTGTTCCTTACTTGTTCCCTTTTTTCCGACGTCTTAGCTGCTTCTAAATAACTCTGACGGTTCGGATCCGCCTGTCCTACATTGCTTATGCCTTCCATGCCAGTGCTGGCCCCAGCCACGTGGCCCGCATGGGAATGATCGTCCTCGTTGGTTCCAAGGATAAAGTCGGCCCCTTTTTTTTCAATTTGAGTAAGATGTCCAAGCAGTTTCTGATTTTCCGATCTTAACAAACGTGACTTCATTTTCTAAATCATCCACACGAGACACTAAACTGCCCTTTTCTAGTTCAAATCTATCTAGACGCGCACTGAGTACGCAACACCGACACAAAAAGTCGCTGCCTTCCGCTTCACCTACACAGTCAAAACGCGTTTCCTTGAGATTAACCTGCGCTTCACACTGAGTACACTTTACCTTCTTTTGATCGCACATCTTAAGCGCTCACCGACTGAACTATATCTATTACGCATTCTCAGAATATACAAATTGCCAAAAGAAGACCCACGAAACGACTAGCAAACACGCGTTAAAAATCAATTCTGCGAATGAAAAATAGCCTAGAAAAAAAAATTTATCTGAACAAGATAGCTAAATAATGAACGCCAAGAAAAACCTAGCTGCCGGCACGTCGGAAGGATGGATGGATGGAATATAGGAACGTCCCCTTTGAAACGGGGTGGTAGCAGTAGCTATCATGCTAATTTTTCTCCCTACATCTTAATTATTGATTTAGAATGGTTAACTAAACCATCATTCTATTTATTAAATTTTGTTCCTACATTACTAACATTATGTCACTTCTCTGCTTTTAAGCCACCAATCTTCCAGTCGTTTTTTGCTAGTTTCCACCGCCGGTTTATTCACCCGGCCACTGTGATCTCTAAACCCCAGAGCTTCAGGAACAGTGATTGCGCCTGCACCAACTTCCGGATGGATACCATTACATTCGAGTATAATATGGTCAATTATACGCGAATGTAATGCAATTAGAATATGGTCAATTACGTCGCCTCGTGGAACAGCGCCGCCTGCTGCGGAATGCCGAAGCAGCTGAGCGGCGCAGTCGTTTCCGTTCTGCGAGGCGTTTTTGAGCATGTCCTTACCCGTCGTTTTGCGGTGTGGCTTTGAGATTTTTAAGCTGCTTTGAGTAATCGCAAGGAGTATTTTTTGACCGGGAAATCTTGAAAAAGAAAAGGGCCGTCCTCGGCAGGGCGTGCGTGTTTTTTTTTTAAACCGCCCGGCGTATGGTATTTCTGTTATATACTCGAAAATGCCGCGCGCGTGATTTCACCATGCTCTAGGAACACCTTCGTTAGGCACTTGTTAAGACGACTTCGAAGACGGGAATTTCGCCTGCACAGCACGCCCATCTTATATTAGGTCTAGTCGAAACCTGCCTGAAGGTCAAATGCAGCCGAGCCGTGTACCCCTGGCGCCGTAGTAGTGGTAGTTGTAATGGCCAGCGTTCATGTAAAATGAAAAAGATGCTGCACCCGTCATTTTGGTAATATCTAGGCTCAAACGATTCAGAGTAGAATAACAGCAGATGACATTCCAGTTTCAACCTTGAAACAAGGAACGAAGACAAAAGTAGGATCCTATTTATGGTTGGAATTGCAAACACACATATACTTCCAGGACTTCCTGCACAATTACGCTACAATAGCTCACTGAAACCGGCCTTGAGACTATCAAACATAATGATAATATAGGCCAAATCAGTGATACCACCTCAGCATCATATTTACATATACGAGAATGCTCTTGTTGAACAAGTCGGAGCTAGTACATATAATTGACTTAGAAAATATTATACTATACATACCTTTCTCTCGACATGCTGCGGAGGTTGTGAACGAAAAAAATTAAATATTTTGCTATCAGTGGCCCTATTTTTTCGGATGCCTGTTATGATAGAGAAGTCTTGGTAGTATTTGGCTTTTGCTTATTTAGGCGTTTTCTCAGAGCAGGAAGTTCAATGCGATTGACCGCAGCTGCCTTCAACATCTGAAGGCAATAGTCCAATACTGTCAAACAGTTAAATACAATCGAAAAAAAACAAACACACACAGTGTGATGTATTGTAAGATAAGCCATCGACAACTAAGAGAGCGTTCTATTGTAGAATTAATCCCTCTGTGGCTCATTCGCTAAGGTGTTCTACTTTCTCAGCATACCACAAACTTGCAGGGCCGATACCTAGCCGACCTCGATACCTGATGAGTGTGAGGGGACACGACCATGTAGGCCGTTTTCTATTTGCACGTAAAGGAATGCGGATAACTGAAAGCCATTCCTTTTACAACTTTGTGACAGCAGCTTGCCGGACTGCTGCTAAATCTGTTTACATTGGCCATAGAAGCAATTTCTGAGAGAGGTAAAACGGTCTTGTCTTACTACGCCACTATTAGGAAATCTCACGTTCACTAAAACGTCGATGAGAAACGCATATATTTAGGCCGGCCACGAAATGGACGCAGCAGAGAAAGTACGTAAAGTCGTGTCATGTGCAACGTGAATGCGAAAAAAAAATTCCTAGACGGCCTTCGAAATTTAAGAAAAATGCTACGTTTATGCTCGTTTCCACAAATTAAATTGTATTTTTTTCTTGTTCGGCTTTTATCTGCAGCCGATAGTAGATTTTGTGACCATGCGGTATTGATTGAGCTGTGAAATGAGTGATTTTATTAGGCGCAAAGGGCAGGTCTCAAACAAATGTTAACAAATTCTAAGAGTATCAAAGCAGAGCTCGATCAGCGCATTTTTATTGGCTGACAAACGAAAAGAGGAAAATTGACAAGATCATCGTAATAGCAAGTGTTCATGTCTTCTATCTGCTCGTTTTGTTAGGAGAAAAAATAATCTTTGACTATGTCAGCGAAACTAGCTGCACAAACATTGTCTCTGCCCATCACTGAAGATCGTAACGCAGCCCGAACGACGATGGTGGAGCTGCCTTTTCTTTTTCCGTGCTGGGGATTTCTTGTACACAGGAGAAGAAATGCTAGCGTTGTAACTTACGCTGTTGGGTTACTTCGATTTCCAGTTGTCAATAAAGTTAGTACAGATGAAGGAGTGCAGCTTCGACTCCGACACTCTCGTGCCGTCACTCCTGGGGAACAGAAGGCACAGAGCATCCGGTAGCAAGCTGAATTTTGAAAATTCGGCACTTTCCATGACAACACAGTAACCAAATACGAAGATTCGTGCCTTTGCCTTTCAAAGAACCATGCTTAGGTCACCCGCCACTCATTCTTTTGTGGAAACTTGTAGAAATGAATCGACTTAAAAGCGTCCGACAAGTTTGCGTAGCTGCCAATGGAGCCAACAACGCACCACGTTTCGCCAGCCTTGTTTGGCCAGACTTCATTTCACTGGACGTATTCACACAACTAGCCCAACTTTCTGTTCTCTTGAGGAAATATTCACGCACATCATCTAAACCTTAAGATTCCCAATTTCCACACAAACCAACGACAAACAGCACGCTCCAATGCGCTGGCAATGCGCCGGCGCAATCAAGCGATTGAGCGATGCGCCGAGAGGCGGCGCCACCCGTTCAGCAGCCCGGTCCCCCAACGAAGAGTTTCAAAATGGTTTCTCCTATTGTTTCGTGTATGATCATAGGCCATGACGGAGCCCACCAAAATAAAATCAATCAGCTAATCTGAATCTACCGTTAAATAGTCCAACGTTGCTCAATGCAGTAGTCTGCATGGTATGTTTTCAAAGTTATGCAAATGCACAAAATCGGTGTGCAATATATCTGCATTTTTTATCAGCATTTTTATTGACGCGATGAGCAATGACTACGCAAACGTTTCTTCTACCGGCGGGCATGGTTTTTATTCTGGAGTGTTTCCTTTAAGTTAACTGAAACTGAAAAATATATACTAAAAGAGTAACAATAACGATAGCTTAGGTCACCAAATGTTTTGACAGTGGGAGGGTGGCGGGTATTCTCGTCGTTCGTGAGAGTGGAGATGTGTTAGGTAGGGCTAATAACAAACTTGAGTAGGGGATAATAATAAAACGTGTAAAACAGACATGATCTTTCTGCGAAGACGGATTGTTCAGTTGGCAAGGTAAATTTAGATTGAGTTAATGTAATTCAACTGTTAAAAAATAGGATGTCAAAATTACAGGATCTCTTAAGATATCTTTGAAGAGGTGAATGGCGAAAGCGCATGTAGGGGGTAATTGTAGTGGTGATAATTAGTTGTCTTCTTGGTCACTATTACTTGTCACGAAGCGTTTTTAGTCATTTTATTCAATTGTAGTTGCTAGAAGTCGTCATTAGGCATATTGGTCAATATAAGTAATGAATAGTAATTACATATCATTAGTAGACATTTATTTATGTCTCCTCACTAATAGGAATTTCTAGCCATTTCTTATGGGTTCTAGCTTAACATTGTTGTTAGACATATTGGTCATTACTATTTACTAGTAGGGATTGCAAGTCATTGGTAAGCCATTTAAATATTTGCTACTCATTACTAAGCATTTTAGTCATTTATAATTAATTGCCGTTACAGTCATTTGACATATGGGTCACAGGTTATTATTAGTCACTATTAGTAGTTATGCAATATAACCTTTATATAATCTCCACTAATCACTGTTATTATCAATCACTTTTCCTTAACTTATTTTAAATGTGTATTTCCACGGTGGCCATTCCTTGATGACGCGTCCGGTGGCCGTTTTCTGTCGATGTACTACAAAGAGCCAACTATGCAGAGAAGGACAGAAACAGACAAGGACGATGCTGCACAAATTTCCAACCGAGTTATACCCCGATCAGACGAGCAATTTCAGTGTCACTTTCAACGAGTGCACTCGCGTTTAGTGTCATTAGCATCGCGTCACACGATCAACTTTAATGACACTCGCTGTAGAACACACTCGGCGCCGAGCTTGGCGAACTCGCTATACATTGTCCGGCAGGTGAGTGTGTAGTCTCGACAGCAGGGCACTGACATATCCCTCATACATTTTTGAAAAGTACAATGTTTTGAAATGTTTATCGAAATTTCGTGAGCGTTTCTAATAATAGGCAAGAAATTTAAGCTGTCACCAACTAAATCGATGCGTACACTTGAATAGCTACCCTCGCTCTCAGTGCTTGCGGTAAGAGGAAGGCATTCGTCTGCTGCTGCACTTCGATGGTAGGCGGTATCTGAAGCTGTATCAACTAAGTTGGAGTTATTTGTAATCCAACTCTATTAAGTCATCATTTGACAGGGCATTTCGCTCAAGCGCTGGCCGGAGACACCACCGCGTTTCCTCCTGCAAGCCGCCAGCGCCCAGCATCTTTACGATGCATCCGGCCCTGCTGGCACCGGCGTCAGAACTTAAGCATTGTCAGTAATTAATCCTCCTTGGAGATCGTTGACCCGCACCGAGTCGCTAGTAGAAGTAATTGCTGCGACATAAGCAAATTTGTGCTCACAACTTCACAGCCATCATCGCCGGCGGCGCGGCGCGGCGCACCCTTGCAGTTAGAGCACAAGTATGTCGTCGTCGATTTGAGTTGCATCTTTCTCTTATTATTAACATACGGTAAGGTTGACAATAAGGCAGTGCCCAGAGTGAACCATATATCCTGTTAAGCTGGCCATACGAAAGCGCCGCCCACAGATACTTCGATGCGAAACCGACTATAGGCCTAGCGACGACCACGGAGGAGCGCACGGCCAAGCGTGCACCGCGCACTCTGCCGTTCACGGACGCACACGGGTGTCACTACGGCGGAAAGCTAGTAGCATCCCGTGCTGTGAACGCTGCGAACGTCTCATCTACTTTCGTGATGCTGCGGAAACCGGACCTTTTTTGACGTTGTGTACAACTACAAGCCAAGCAAACGCTGTGAAGAGGTGACGATGCTGCCGTACGTGGGTGCTACTCCGCTGGACATTTTAGACTGTATAGAATCGCTGCCGGACATGATTTCGTGTGGGAAATGCCCGCTGCTCTTAATATACAGCTCGTGCATTTTTCGCGCTCGAACACCGGTGACTCCGCTCCGTACGTAGGCGCTACCAGCATTTTCTCGGTTAACGATGCAAATCAAAGTTGCAAACCTACGTGCGCGATAACCGCGGTTAGCAGCGTAACTATAGCATAAACGATGTCGGTTTTGCATGTCAACAGCAGTAACCATGCTCGTTAGCAAAAACCGCGGTCAAGGTAACATGCCCGTGCGACATCGCGATGCTTTTTTAGTCCAGACCATGTAAGGAAAGGAAAACAAACTGTCGAATCCTGAAACCGAAATAAATAGGCCAGTGGTTATTCCCTATAGCCATCGGGTAGCCCATAGCTTGAGAAACGTAGCCTCCAAGTTTAAGGTACCAGTAGTTTTCTCTGCCCCCTGTAAGCTGGCCGCGTTGTGTCCTCGTATAAACTCAGAGAAACAGAAAGACAGAACATGTGGAACAAAGCATGGGCATAGGTACGTAGAGTGCAATGAAGGGGTTATATATCAGGTTCCCCTCACTTGTGGTAAGACGTACGTTGGGCAAACGGGGCGCTGTTTGAATGAAAGGTTAAGGGAGCATGAACGGTCAATGAACACTGCAACGGGGTCCAATCTGCCGCTGCATTGTAAGGACTATGATCGCCACAGCAAACCCATTTTAGAAAGAACGGTGGTTTTGGACCAAAGCCGCGAACGTGTTGCCCGCGAACTAAAGGAAGCTTTTTGGATTAGAAAGAAAGGCCAAAGTTGTGTTAGCGATGCCTCGGTTTCCCTGTATAAGAGTGAGGAAAGTTTTATGGAAAAATTTGGCTGAGCAGAACAAGAATATGAGGTGTGCTACTATATACTGTGTGTATCTAGAAGACGAAACCTTTGGTGGATGCTTACGCTGGTACATGTGTCCGTTCTGGTTTGTATGTTTTCGCGTGCTTTTTATGTAGTCTTCACTTTTCAGCATTTCACTGGGTCTCATCATCATATAAGTTTTGTTTGCCTGTTTTTGGTGGCACAAGTTGCTTATAGTGCTTAAAACATTGAAGAAGGTTTAGGATGTTACATGATTTCTCGGGGTTGGGTTTTCAAGTTCTGCTCACTTCTTATTCATTCCATCATGTTACTTTGGCCCTTTACACCAGCTGTCATTTTGTTTTTAAAGTTATCTGTGTTTTTATCGGTTTTAGTCCACCCTATGGTAAAATGGAATTTATTGTTTATTGTTGTATTTTTTGTTCTTTGTCCCTTTACGTACCACGTGTCGATTTGTTGTTTTTAGAGTAAGGTGTTTTTATCGGGTTTAGATCAACCTAGGTTGAACATGGAATTTTATGTTAGATAATATTGCCTTCTGACGCGTAGGGAGCCGATAGGTGGTGTGACGATGTCCCTATATATTGTGTTTCGATTTCAATAAAAGAATCAGTTGCCAGTAGCGCGTTGTCCTGTCTCCTCTCTTGTGTTTGCCTTTTTTTGCGCTTACTCTCCCCGTACGATCATGAACCAACTAGCCCAGCAACAAGTTCTACTTCAGTACCATGTACTCAAATGCACAAATAAAGTGAATGTTAGCTTGGGGTCATTGTGCTTGCAATAAAATTAAATTTTAAGGTATTTCCGTGACAACTACCTAATTTTCGCATAGGGCTGCAGCATCCGCACTGCCGTCATTTCAAAATGACACTAGATTTTGCCATGTGACAACGAGCACCGAAAGTGTATGTATGTTCGCTTCGTGAAAGTGTCACTAAACTTGCCGGTGTGTCTGGAGTATTATTGTTTGAAAACAGTACAACTAAAGCTTTCAAAGGCTCTACTAGGTTTACGCTGATTATTCTATGTGGCGTTATTAGTGTTTACTAATTTCTTGCCTTTCGAACGGTAGATGATTGTTGTTTTCACCTGATTTACTCGCAGAACATCGTGTAGAGTCTCTTCAAAATTGTTTTATGGCCGGCTAGCTGGCACACGCAGAACAGTGTAACATACAGCCAACCAAACAAGCACGATGCCCGTAGCCCAAGGAAGAAAGCCCCTAAAACATATTAGTCCCAGAAATATATGCACCCGTGGGCTACCCGTGGCGCCCTCCAGGACAGGTTAACATAACTATAACAAAAACCAGGGTAGCTCAGCTTGAGAGAGTATACACATTATCTTTCCGCCCTAATTTATCCGCAATACACACATTTTTTCATAACAATTACGTCGAGCTACGCAGTAAAATTATTTTCACGCATGCAGGAAAAACTGCCTTGGTCTGTCCAAATTGTAGAGGAGAGCTAGAGATACAACGATTCTATCAAAACGTAGAGGAGAACTAGAGATACAGCGATTCTATCAGAACGTAGAGAAGAGCTAGAGATACAACGATTTTATCAAAACGTATACAGGAGAGCTAGAGATCCAACGATTATATATCAAAACGTCGAGGAGAGCTAGAGATACAACGATTCTATCAAATCCTAGAGGAGAACTAGAGATACAACGATTCTATCAGAACGTAGAGAAGAGCTAGAGATACAACGATTTTATCAAAACGTATACAGGAGAGCTAGAGATCCAACGATTATATATCAAAACGTAGAGGGGAGCTAGATATACAACGATTCTATCAAAACGTAGAGCAGTACTAGAGATACAACGATTCTATCAGAACGTATACACGAGAGCTAGAGATCCAACGATTATATATTAAAACGTAGAGGAGAGCTAGAGATACAACGATTCTATCAAAACGTAGAGCAGTACTAGAGATACAACGATTCTATCAGAACGTATACAGGAGAGCTAGAGATCCAACGATTATACATCAAAACGTAGAGGGGAGCTAGAGATACAACGATTCTATCAAAAGTAGAGGAGTACTAGAGATACAACGATTCTATCAGTACGTAGAGAAGAGCTAGAGATACAATGATTTTATCAAAACGTATACAGGAGAGCTAGAGATCCAACAATTATATATCAAAACGTAGAGGGGAGCTAGAGATACAAAGATTCTACCAAAACGTGAAGGAGTACTAGAGATACAACGATTCTATCAGAACGTATACAGGAGAGCTAGAGATCCAACGATTATATATCAAAACATAGAGGAGAGCTTGAGATAGAACGATTCTATCAAAACGTAGAGGAGAACTAGAGATACAACGATTCTATCAGAACGTAGAGAAGAGCCAGAGATACAACGATTTTATGAAAACGTATGCAGGAGAGATAAAGATCCAACGATTATATATCAAAACATAGAGGGGAGCTAGATATACAACGATTCTATCAAAACGTAGAGGAGTACTAGAGATACAACGATTCTATCAGAACGTATACAGGAGAGCTAGAGATCCAACGAATATATATCAAAACGTAGAAGGGAGCTAAAGATACAACGATTCTACCAAAACGTGAAGGAGTACTAGAGATACAACGATTCTATCAGAACGTATACAGGAGAGCTAGAGATGCAACGATTATATATCAAAACGTAGAGGAGAGCTAGAGATACAACGATTTTATCAGAACGTAGAGAAGAGCTAGATACCACGATTTTATCAAAATGTATACAGGAGAGCTAGAGACCCAGCGATTATATATCGAAACGTAGAGGGGAGCTAGAGATACAACGATTCTATCAAAACGTAGAGCAGTACTAGAGATACAACGATTCTATCAGAACGTATACGCGAGAGCTAGAGATCCAACGAATATATATCAAAACGTAGAGGGGAGCTAGAGATACAATGATTCTACCAAAACGTGAAGGAGTACTAGAGATACAACGATTCTATCAGAACGTATACAGGAGAGCTAGAGATCCAACGATTATATATCAAAACGTAGAGGAGACCTAGAGATACAACAATTCTATCAAAACCTAGAGGAGAACTAGAGATACAACGATTCTATCAGAACGTAGAGAAGAGCTAGAGATACAATGATTTTATCAAAACGTATACAGGAGAGCTAGAGATCCAACGATTATATATCAAAACGTAGAGGGGAGCTAGATATACAACGATTCTATCAAAACGTAGAGCAGTACTAGAGATACAACGATTCTATCAGAACGTATACACGAGAGCTAGAGATCCAACGATTATATATCAAAACGTAGAGGAGAGCTAGAGATACAACGATTCTATCAAAACGTAGAGCAGTACTAGAGATACAAAGATTCTATCAGAACGTATACAGGAGAGCTAGAGATCCAACGATTATATATCAAAACGTAGAGGGGAGCTAGAGATACAACGATTCTATCAAAAGTAGAGGAGTACTAGGGATACAACGATTCTATCAGTACGTAGAGAAGAGCTAGAGATACAACGATTTTATCAAAACGTATACAGGAGAGCTAGAGATCCAACAATTATATATCAAAACGTAGAGGGGAGCTAGAGATACAACGATTCTACCAAAACGTGAAGGAGTACTAGAGATACAACGATTCTATCAGAACGTATACAGGAGAGCTAGAGATCCAACGATTATATATCAAAACATAGAGGAGAGCTAGAGATAGAACGATTCTATCAAAACGTAGAGGAGAACTAGAGATACAACGATTCTATCAGAACATAGAGAAGAGCTAGAGATACAACGATTTTATGAAAACGTATGCAGGAGAGCTAAAGATCCAACGATTATATATCAAACGTAGAGGGGAGCTAGATATACAACGATTCTATCAAAACGTAGAGGAGTACTAGAGATACAACGATTCTATCAGTACGTATACAGGAGAGCTAGAGATCCAACGAATATATATCAAAACGCAGAAGGGAGCTAGAGATACAACGATTCTACCAAAACGTGAAGGAGTACTAGAGATACAACGATTCTATCAGAACGTATACAGGAGATCTAGAGATCCAACGATTATATATCAAAACGTAGAGGAGAGCTGGAGATACAACGATTCTATCAGAACGTAGAGAAGAGCTAGAGATACCACGATTTTATCAAAATGTATACAGGAGAGCTAGAGATCCAGCGATTATATATCAAAACGTAGAGGGGAGTTAGAGATACAACGATTCTATCAAAACGTAGAGCAGTACTAGAGATACAGCGATTCTATCAGAACGTATACGCGAGAGCTAGAGATCCAACTATTATATATCAAAACGTAGAGGGGAGCTAGAGATACAACGATTCTATCAAAAAGTAGAGGAGTACTAGAGATACAACGATTCTATCAGTACATAGAGAAGAGCTAGAGATACAACAATTTTATCAAAACGTATACAGGAGAGCTAGAGATCCAACGATTATATATCAAAACGTAGAGGGGAGCTAGAGATACAACGATTCTACCAAAACGTAGAGGAGTACTAGAGATGCAACAATTCTATCAGAACGTATACAGGAGAGCTAGAGATCCAACGATTATATATAAAAACGTAGAGGGCAGCTAGAGATACAACGATTCTATCAAAACGTAGAGGAGTACTAGAGATACAACGATTCTATCAGAACATGAAAGAGAGCTAGAGAAACAACAATTCCATCAAACCGTAGAGAAGAGCAAGAGATACAATGATTCTATCAAACCGCAGATCAGATCTAGAGATACGACAATTTTATCAAGACGTAGAGGAGAGCTACAGATACAACGATTCTATCAAAACGTAGAGGAGTGCTAGAGATACGATTCTATCAAAACATGAAACAGAGCTAGAGATAAAACAATTCCATCAAACCGTAGAGAAGAGCAAGAGATACAATGATTCTATCAAACCGCAGATCAGATCTAGAGATACGACAATTTTATCAAGACGTAGAGGAGAGCTACATATACAACGGTTCTATCAAACGTAGAGGGGAGCTAGAGATCTAACAATTCTATCAAAACATAGAGGGGAGCTAGAGAGTCAACAATTCTATCACAACGTAGAGGAAAGCTAAAGATTCAACGATTCTATTAAAACGTAGAGGTGAGCAAGAGATACAACAATTCTTTCAAAACGTAGAGGAAAGCTGGATATACAACAATTCTTAAAAACGTAGACAAGAGCTAGAGATACAATTCTAGGATTAGTTCGTACCTAGTTTTGAACAGATGTCCGCGCTGCGGCGAAAGCATAACGAATAAACGGTGGAATGGCTTTTTTTCTGCACCGAAAAGCACGTGGGAGAGTACATTTTGTCGTCTCAAAACAATGCAGGAGACGAAAAAAGGAACACATGCCATATCGTCAGCAAGACCGTTAGAATGCTGGGAGATTAAAACGCAAACGCAGAGCTTCACCGTGGAATGATGCCACCAACCAATGAGTCGTGCATCTTGTTACGGACGAAGGAGGAAGAATAGGGTAGTAACGCGGGCAGGAACGCGCTCGCTAGGCCCCCTCGCAGATTCAGTAAACGTCATCGCACGGCCATCGAGCATCTTCTCTCTGTCCACTGTTCTGTTTTCATTGCTGTCCGCCACGTAACATTTGGTTGAAGGTACGGGGTACGTCATCCCCATCTTCGCCTTGGAGCATCGACGCCATCTGTAAGCCGGTAGACCTCCGACTGAGGGCGCAGGGACTTCGTCGAGCAGCTTCGCCCCAGCCCTTCAAGCCCAGACCTGACCACCTACCACCGCCCAGCCCCCAGCCCGGAAATGAAGACAAGAACAGACACAGCAACAAGAACCGAGACGAAGAACCCGAAAGACCCGAATGAACCGATGGAACCGAAAGACACGAACACGCAACCCCCGCCCAAGCCGCCCGACGTGACCTCGAACTATCGGTCCCATGGACTCTGGTGACGGATGGTTGACAGCTCCAGGGGAGGCAGATCATCGGATCAATCATGCGGATAAAATATCGTGCCGGCAATCCGTTCTATTCTTGCTTCTTCCTCTTCTTCAAGCATCCGGACACGCCCATCATCATGCCATGGAATCATCATGAGTAAACTTCCTCGTCTAGGATCGGGACAATCGCTCGGTGTCCCCAGGTCATGCTACGGACGAAGGAGGAAGAAGAGGGCAGTGGCGCAGGCAAGAGCGCGCGCGCTAGGTCCGCTCGCAGATTCATTAAACGTCATATCACGACCATCGAGCATCTTCTCTCTGTCCTCTGTTCTCCAGTTGTCATCGCTTGCCGCCACGTAACAATATCTTTACATTGGCCTTTAGGTACTGAGCAAACAATTCAGACGCCTTGCCGTTTGCCAAGTTTGTGCCACGTCGAAATCAGCCCATAGGGCAAAACGGATGTTGCCTGAATAATAAGAGTAGAGATCACCTATCACCATTTCCATGTATCCTTGGCAGCAACCTTAACGTACACTATAAAAAAGAAAAATTAAAAAAAAATGAAAAAGACCAAATTTTCCCTTTCTGCTGCCATCGTTTTATACTATTCCAAAACAGAAGACTTCATGATCGGTGATTGCACATCCATTATCATAATGAAAAAAAAAAAACGGATTGGTTTAGTTTTGTCGCATTTAGGGCTTGGCGTTCCAAATTCGTACTTGAATCTTCAAGGCATTTTTTGAGTTTGCACGTGTGCAGGACGCGCCTCGTTTTCAGTTCTAAACCCCGTGAAACACGGTAACGCGAACAACCTCTGCAGGGTGAAGTGATCGAAACTATTTTGCCCCTGAAGGAGCGCAGCGGGGCTTCCGGAGTCTCTTCCAAACTCACACCCCTGCGAGAGCCGCTCGCCAGGCCGGGGGACTCTTGTACCCATTTTTACCGGTGGGTGTTCGATGGCGAGTTTCGAACGAACCACCTTCCGCAGCCGAGACGGATGCTCAAACCACTAGGCCACGACTGCGTCCCAAAGCGACTAAGGCCATGAAGCACATCGTTGTGCAGGGCTCTTGGAATTTCGACCCCATGACATTTTTTTTCGTCTCCTCCTTCGTTATAATGGCACATACCCACAGTGGGGGATTGACCAGAATTCGTTGTAGGTGAAATATTGTAATTGATAATGTCGCTGCACTTTGCTTTTTCGCCTCCATCGTCATTCTTTTCGCCTCCTAGCGTCCGGAAGACGGGAACCCTAACCACTAAGCCACTGCGAAGAAGCCAAAATGCACACATTGTGATAATAACCTGACAAAGAAACCACATTATAACCATAACTGTGATGACTGCTCAAGTAAGCTTACTGCAGTGTAAATGCTTCTCTAATACCACTCATATTTCAGTGGTAACGCAACCACCTGAACTCCAGAAGGCTTCTAAGATGATCTATGCCAATTAATTTTCCACAGCCCCTGGTGGCCGTCTCCTCACTTCGAGTCCGCTTAGATGCATTAAGCGAGCATTTCCTGTCATCAGCTGGCATTATATTCCCTGTCCGTGCTTCTTCATCACAGCTAGGGCGCCATCAACTAGGCAGTTTTCCTTGCCACTTTATATGTATTTCGCACTGCTTAACATTGCGCGCATCAGTTTTCTTTCCCTATTAGTCATCAAAAGGCAATTCTGGAAGTCGCGGCATGTCGCTTTAAGTTGTGAAGATTATACCTTGGTATCACAAGCATGTATTGATTTTTGAGATCTCAAGAAAGATTCAGTGCTGAATAAGAACTGATGCTCTGACGAATCGCTGCATTGCTACGAAAAGGCTAGCATGTGAAACATTCTCAATTAAAGTTTTCATGTAGAACTTATAGTCAAATAGCACTGAACAAGGGTAGAGGGAGAAAGCCTCAGTTCACATGTCGAGCCAACGTTTCGGCAAGTGGACTTGTCATCGCCTAGCCCAAACAAAGACAAGTCCACTTGTCGAAACGTTGGCTCGACGTGCGAAATGAGGCTTCCCCGCCTCTACCCTTGTTTAGTGGTCTTTCATATCGTGGAAACCATCTTCTTCCTCTCGTTCTAATGAATACTCATAGTCAAAGAAGCATAGCTCATTCGAAGTTACTGCTGACATTTAAGCATGGATAGAAATTCTATAACCGTCCGAACACTTAGCACTAGATCAAGCAGCTAATCATTGCAACTGAAAGATGTATAGGTGGTGCTATAAGCGCCAGATATCCAACTAATCCTTGGAGATTAATATCTTTTGTATGTTTTGTCTTTGTGAATATAACATTATGCACTTTGGTGTCGAGCGAATACCGAGGATCACGAGCATAAAGAAGAAAAAACGGGCTGTAGCCGGTCGTCTCATGCGTTGCAGTGTTGAAGGCAAACGTTATAAATGACAGTATGGTATCCCAGTTCTTGTGGTATGATGAAATGTTCATAGAGAGCCCGTTGACGAGTGTGCGGTTAGTGCGCTCCGTCAAAACGCTGGTTCGATGGTGTGGAGTGTCGAAAATGTGACGAACACAAACGGAGCAGCTCTTCCACAACATCTGCCTTAAACTGGCGACCTCGATCGCTGATGATCACTCGCGGAGGTCCATGGCGCAGGATGACGGAACGGAGCAAGAACATGGACACATGGTGAGTGGTGGCTGAAGGAAGGGCGGCTGTTTTGCAGTAGCGGGTGAGGTAGTCGGCACAAACCACGATCCAGCGATTTCCTTTGGCAGATTTCGGAAAGGGTCCCATAAGGTCGATTCCAACTTTTGCAAATGCACAATGTGGTGGAGTCACAGGATGCTGCTGTGCTGCATCCTATTGCTGAAGCACAGCATTGCTGCAGCACGCAGGCCCGGTGGCGTGGACATAGGACGTTTGTGTCGTTGGCACTCACTGCAGCTCGCCACATATCGCTCAGTCGTCTAGCGCATCTTCAGCCAATAATACCGGTTCCAGCCGCGGTGGAGGGTTCATGCAGACCACAGGTGACCGGACGTGGAGTCGTCGTGCATGGCGCGCAGAATGCATCAGCGGCAACTCTCCTAACCACAAGTAGAAACTTCGTGCCAGTGCTGGGGTAAGCCTTTTTGTACAGAAGGCCATCACGGAGACAGAATGGGCTTGAAGCTATGGAATCCCGCACGACCGCAAGCAGTGGTTCGAGGCTTATGTAGGTCGCTTGGGCAGTCTGCAGAGCCGAGGCGTCGGGAAACTCGGGAATGACGGAGGAGATGTAGTGATCGACGTCAGCAGAGTCGCATTCGGTCATTGGAAGGGGAGACGTGAAAGACATATATTATGCTGCGG
Organism: Amblyomma maculatum; assembly: GCF_055883805.1. NCBI lineage: Eukaryota > Metazoa > Arthropoda > Arachnida > Ixodida > Ixodidae > Amblyomma > Amblyomma maculatum. Next base: position 124,816,311 of record NC_139353.1, on the reverse strand, counting down.
CATGCAAAAGGAAAGAAAAATAAAGAGCCTCTGCCCATGCCACAATAGACGTGAAATACATATATTATGTTGAGGCAGAAAAGCAAAGAAAAATAAAGAGCCTCGGCCCGTGCCACTTAGTATAACGGGCTAGACGTGAAAGACAGTCTGCATCGGCGTGTTTGCGGCCACTCTTGTACGAAATAGTGAAGCCGTACTCCTCCAGACGAAGGGCCCAGATAGCCAGACGGCCAGATGAATCACGAAGGTTGACGAGCCAAAACAGGCCAGAAATGTTCGTCACAACCGTGAAGTGGCGTCCTTATAGGTAGCACCAAAACCGTTGAACAGCGAAAACTACAGCGAGGCACTCTTGCTTCGTTAAAGTGTAGTTAGATTCATGATTTCTGAGGGAACGGCTTGCATACGCAATTACATGCTTGCCGGTTGTCAAAAGCTGCACAAGCACAGCACCAACACCAATCCCACTTGCATCATTGTGGACTTCCGTCGGAGCGGAGGGGTTGAAGATGCGTAGTATGGGATATGACATAAGCAGAACCTTCAGCTGGTGGAAAGACGCGTCACAATCTGAGGTCCAGTCGAAAGGGACATCCTTTTGTAAAAGGGAAGTCAGAGGGTAAGCGATTTGAGTAAATCTTGGGATGAATCGTCGAAAGCAGGAGCACAGCCCCAGAAAACTGCGGAGCTCCTTTTCAGTCTGGGGACGTTCAAATGCTGCAACTGCTGCAGTCTTCTGTGGATCTGGCCGAACTCCATCGTGGTCGACGACATCTCCGAGTACTAGCTCTTGTCGCTCGCCAAAACTGCACTTTTTAGAATTCCGTGCTTGTAACTACCTCTTGTCACTCTGCCTGTGATGACCTTGTTCTCTTAACACCAGCCTGCACTTTTATATGTCACAAGTTCCTTCCACTGCCCCATAGTGTGCTTACTATCTTTGCCGGACAGGGCAAAGATAGCCTTCTGCAGGCAATCTAAAACAATAGTGAGTCGTGTATTATGTTCAGTAAAATTCCAGCTAAAAATAGCAACGTCGTCTACATAGCACATGCAGATCACCAACTTAAGGCCACGCAGTACTGTGTCCATAAATCTTTGAAATGTGGCCGGACATTACATAGTCCGAAGGGTATCATACTGAATTCAAATAGGCTGTCCGGCGTAACAAATTCTGCATTTTTTTCTCACTGGGGTCCATTGGAATCTGCCAATACCGTGTTCGCAAATCAACCGAAGAGAAATAAGATGCAGAGAAAAGGCAATCTAAGACATTGTCGATGCGCGGGTGAGGATACACATCCTTTTAGTAATGGAGTTGAGGCAACGGTAGTCGATGCAGAACCTACGTGTTCCCTTCTTTTTTTTTTTACAATTATCACGGGAGCAGCCCAAGGACTGGAGGACTCCTAAATTACGCCCCTGTTCAATATGTCTTTAACTTGCTCGGTGATCACCTTGCGCTCTGATGGTGACAGGTGGTACGGCTTTTGGCGGAATGGATGGGCAGATTCCGTGTAAATCCTACGGCGCGTGCGCGACAGCGGAAAACGTTGAGAGCCGTCGGATTGCGCGAAATCAAAGACGGACACGTGCAGGGAAAATAATTTCTTCAACATCTGTCTTTGTGAGGTGTTCAACGATGCGCTGATCATCGGAAGAAGCTTCTCGTCAGCAGGTGAGTTAGTAGGGGGGTATCAAGGGAATGGACGAATGAAGCGGCTGGGCTAAAGCCAAAAGGACGCTCAGTTGTGGATGTGTCGGCAAGCGACCGGAAAGTCCGATGTTGCAAGGAGATATATCACATAGCAACATGGAATGTAAGATCTTTGACGCAAGGTAAATTGGATGTCGTCAAGCGAGAAATGGACAGATTGAACATTGATATCTTGGGTATAAGCGAGTTCAAGTGGACCGGAATGGGAAAATTTAACTCCGGCGACCGGGTCTTTTACTGTGGGCACGAATCCAAGAGAAGGAATGGGGTCGCTCTCATAGTAAACAGAAGAATGGGCAAAGCAGTGCCAGGGTACAACCCCAAAAACGACCGAATGATTTCACTTCGGATCCAAGTTCACCCTTTCAACATAACAGTTATCCAAGGCTATGCACCGACCACTACTGCTGAAGAAGCTGACGTTGAGAGATTTTATGCGGACCTACAATGCCTTTTAGACCGCACCCCATCATCAGACGTCGCTTTTCTCATAGGAGACTGGAATGCTTAGGTCGGGAGTGAAGAAATATCCGGAATTATAGGAAAGTTCGGTCTTGGCGAGCGAAATGATGCTGGGCAGAAGCTAGTAGAGTTTTGTCAAGAAAACAACCTGACCATAGCGAATACTCATTTTCAACGCCACAAGAAGCGCCTGTACACATCGACTTCACCGGACGGTCTGTACAGGAATTAGATCGATTATATTCTTTGCGGGCAGAGATGGAGAAGCGCTATACAAGCAGTAAAAACAAGGCCTGGGGCCGATTGTGCCACCAATCATCACCTTCTTGTTGCAAAATTTAAGCTTCAATTGAGGAAAACGCAGAAAACTAGAAGGCCTTGGAGGTATGACCTGGATCAAATTCCATCAGAATATGCTGTGGAAATGAGGAATCGATTTCAAGAATTAGATCTAGAAGACAGAGAGCCCGAAGAGATGAATGATGTGCGTGATATAATACAAGATGTTGCTACTAAGGTAGTTCCAAAGCAAAAGAAATGCAAGAAAGCAAACTGGTTATCTGAAGAGGCTTTGCAAATAGCTGAGGAAAGGAGAATGGCAAAAGGTATGGGGGAAAGAAAGATACAAGGTTCTCAATGCGGATTTTCAGAAAATAGCAAGGAGAGATAAGAATGCCTTCCTGAACATACAGTGCCAAGCATTTCAGGACCACAGCCAATTAAGGAACACAAGAGCTCTGTATAAGACAATTAAAGATATCAAAGGAAGCTTCTGTGCTAAGCTGGGCGTGATAAAGGACAAACGAGGCAAGGACCTCACTGAAGCCTCAGAGATAAAGAAGAGGTGGCAGGAATACACAGAAGAACTGTACAAGAAGAACTGTACAAGAACTGTACAACTGTGCATACTGTCGCCCTGTCTATTTAACCTATATGCAGAGTACATGACGAGGAAGGCCGGTCTGGACGAGTCTTCAGCTGGTGTGCAGATTGCTGGAAAACATATCAACAACCTTAGATATGAGGAGGACACCACTTTAATGGCAGAAAGTGAAGTGGAAGACAAGAGACTTCTGATGCGCGTACCAGACGAGAGTGAGAAGTTTGGGCCTAAACTGAACATTAAAAAGACAAAGATCAGGGCGTCTTGCCCTATCAAGTCCTGGAGCTTCAATGGACAAGAAGAGGACGCTGTGACAGATTTTCTCTTCTTGGGCTCCAAGATTACCTAGGAAGGAGACTGCAGCCATGAAATTATTAGACGCCTGCTTCTCGGAAAGAGAGCAATGGTTAGCCTTGACCGCCTAGTAAAGAGCACAGACATTAGTCCGCCAACCAAGATCCGTATAACTCGTGCTATGGTCTTTCCAGTTGTGATGAATGGATGCGAGAGTTGGACTGTGAAAAAGGCTGACCGCCGAAGGATTGACGCGTTTGAATTGTGGTGCTGGCGAAGACTCTTGAGAGTTCCTTGGACTGCCAGAAGATCAAATCAGTCGATATTGTCGACCATAAACCCTGGCTGCTCATTGGAGTGTCAAATTCTAAAGTTAAAGACCAGCTACTTTGGTCATCTGATGAAAAGCGAGGAGTCGCTGGAGAAAGATTTGATGTTGGGAAATGTTGAGGGTCGCGGGGGAAGGGGTAGGCAGCGAACGCGATGGTTAGATGGCATCCTCGAGGCACTGCAGATGAATTTATGTGATGTTAGGAAGATAGTGAGAGACCGGAAAGCGTGGCTTGACAAGGTGCATAGGGTCACGAAGAGTCGGACACGACTGAACGACTGAACTGAACTTAATCAAGGGAAAGAGTAACGAGAGTCACATAATTCGGGAGAGCTGCGCTACAGGAATCTAGTTTAGAGCACGCTAGTAACATAATCAGTTCTGGTGAGCAATGTATAGTCCACAGTCCGGTACGGCTTTCTTTCATGCAAACCAAACATTGCGGCTCTAACACATTTTGTTTACGCACAATAAATTAAGAGGCGCCAATGCTACCTCAAAACAGTCATTAATAGCACGAGAGCAGAACAACTGAACGCACACTGCAGAATGTGGCGGTACGACGACTTCATCACACACGCACACACAAAACGTCTTCATAATTTGACGTTTCTTCCAAAAGTTCACGAGGAAGAGAACCACCAGCACTTAGCACTCCCGTGCGACAATCAACTGTAGCGGCGCGCATACGCAGAAAGTCAATTCCCAAGATTACGTTGTATGTATATCCGGGCAATACTGCAAACTCCGCCGGAAATACTGTGCCCCCAAAGAAACTTTCACGCTGCATACCCCTACCGCATACAATAACTCTCCACTCACTCCATAAAGTTAGCACTTTTTTCCCACATAAACATAACTTTGTTCTTCAAAAGTTTCTTCAAATTAACTTAGCTACCGAAAGAGTAGTGGCCGTGTCTACCAACGCCATAGCAGGAAAACCGTCAAGAAGCACCTCAACCTTGTTCGTTAACATGCACACAGACGGAGAAATAATAGGCAGCAGCGAACATTGTCCAGCGACCTCACCTCCATTGGCCACGCTGGATAGTTCTCCTGCAAGGGTGGCGGAGATCGGCGCCGTGGTGACGGGGAAAGGCTCACAAGAATGACAGAGGCGGTGTCACACTACGGTCAGACGCTGGGGAATGGCTGCGGAATAATACCTAGAAATGTGGCGCTACAAACACAAACACATGCGAAGAGACCAGCACAAGCGCACACTACCAACTGCAATATGGATCTGTTGTTGTTGTTGTTGTCCAAATAACTTATGGCACATACCCACAGAGGGGGATCGGCCAAGAATTGGGTAGCAAAGAATTTTTTTTTAATATACTTGCATAAAAAAAATGAATTGAGGGGTAGAGCAAAGGAAACAAAACGGGAAGTAAGTGAAATATAAAATGAAAAGTGGTAACACTCACGGGAGATTGACACTACAATTGTAGAACAAGTGATGTTTAAATATTTAGCAAGGCAAACGATTTGAGTCAAGTAAAAAATTTTGCATGGCGGTAAATACAGACCTGTGACTGTGTCCAAGGATGGTGGCGCCAAATGATAACAATGTCGGGCTGCTTAAACTAAGGCCAAGCTGTTGCAATGGCCTTTCCATGAACTGTTTTCTCAGCGTTGTAAAGCGGCGGCAAAACAATAAAAAGTGATCTAATGTTTCTTGTTCACCGCAAAATGTGCAGACGGGAGACAGTGCCAAACCAGACCTGTAAAGATAGACATTTAAAGGTGGGATACAGCATCGCAGCTTTGTTAGTGAAATCTCAAGTTGCCGTGAATGATATAAATTTCTATTCCAAGAATTCCTTTTCACCACTCCTCTTCTTCTACACCCAAGTACATCTCATCATCCTCTTCTTTGCCAAGGAGATAGTAGCACTTCTTTCCCCGCAGAGCATAAACATCGCTCAAGCATGACAGTCAACAATTCTACACTCACGTACATCTCCACAACCTCTGCTTTATCCAGCAACTAATACCACAATCGTCCCGGTGTACCACAACCATCATCCAAGCTAGACCGTCACAAATTCCACCACATAGTCACATGTCACCACATATTAGCACTACATCCATTTAGATACCCTTAAGGAGGCATTGGACAAGATGACAGATGCAGAAGAAACGTAAAACCTGGAGTTGGACGCTGACTGTCAAAGAGAGTCTCGGAAACTGCGCAAACAGCCCTTGCTTTCTAGCTGGGAAGATAACAGTAGTTATTAAAAAACGAAATGGTATACCTCTTCCAGTGCCTTCGTTTTAATCATTAGATTCAAGAGATAATTTAGACTCTCGCCAATCTACACATCTTGTCTGTGTTATTTTTGCTCTTCTGCCCATCTATTTACAACACTGTTCACTTTTCTTAAGTTCTCCGTTTCACTCAGCAGGGCTTCTCATGAACACTGTATATGAAACAGTTTGCAAGCTGCCATCAACACCACCGGCCACTACCAGACTACATGCGCAGCAGCCCTTGATGCAAACGTTAGCCGAGTCACAGCTTCAGTGCAATGTGTTTCCAGGTAGTGCTACTGGGAATCTGAGGGATGGATTTGCAGCTGTTGGCTTTTTTCGTATAAATTATTGTATGTATTCATATCAGGAATAATTGTTTTGTCGAAATTGCTTCATTATGGTAGCTCTTCCATTAGGCCATCACAGGAATGCTGTGAGAGCGCATTCCTTAGGGGATGCCCCGCAACAACCACAGCATGACAAGTTATCAACAAGCGCTCAGAGGGACATTTAGCTGCATGAGGATCTTGTGAGAAGGGAATTGTGCTCACAACAGCACAATTCCCTTGCCGTGCAGTGGAAGCAAGGCAAGGGCCAGCAGCACAAACCATCCTAGATGCAGTGCAAAAGATTCATCTGCGCCAGATCTGTAAGAGCAGCCTACATTTCGACCATTGCATTGTCAAAACGTGATATAAGCACATCTGTCAGATGACAGGTCACAATATCATTTCCCAATAGTCCAGGGGAATGTAATTTGGAGTCATGTTTCAGAATAACCTATTTTTACAAAAAAGGTACATGCCATAATTGTTCTTTGTTATGGTGGCGGCACGTTCGAAATACAGCGGTAACTAGTCTGAGAGTAGTTTGCATGTCATATAGCAACAGTAGCAGTGGGGCACATCTTTAGCACTTAACTACCTTGAGTGAAATTCAATGCTAGCAACCTGGAACAGCAGCAGTTAAATACTTAGGATCCAAAGTACTCCCAAATTAATTCCCGAACTACCCAAAAATAAATTTACAGAGAGTAAAACTCTAAAATATCGTTTCTTTACAACCCTGTCAAGAAATTTCGCACAGGAGAATGGTGTTCCATAGGGGTGCACCTTAAGTACCACACTCGTTATAATAAAAATGAACTGTATAGTAAAAGTGATTCCAAACTCCATCATGTACTCAGTGAATGTCGATGACTTGCAAATAGCATGTACATCTTCCAGTGTGCCATCATGCAAGAGACAAATTTAATTAACAGTACGTAAGGTAAGCATATGGGCCGATAGATATGGTTTCAAGTTCTCCACAATGAAGTCAGTAGCCGTTTTGTTTTCACTTAGACGAGGTCTGCACGCCGATCCCCAAATCTATCCTAACAATGCTGTTTTACCTGTAAGACATGGACAAACATTTTTTGGCATTAGCTTCGACAGAAAGCTGACTTTCCGCCCCCCCCCCCCATAAACGCACTCAAAAAGAAAGCATCCCGATCTTTGAACATACCTAAAGTCCTGTCACATAAACGCTGGGGATCCGATAGAACATGCCTATTGCAGATTTATCGTTCTGTTGTTCGCTCGTGCTTAGATTATGGTTGTATAGTGTATGAATCTGCAAGACACTCGTACCTGAAACGACTGGACCCGGTCCACAACTTAGGTTTGCGTCTATCTACTGGTGCCTACAGGACAGCACCAATTAAGTCTTTATGTGGAAACAAGTGAGCTATCCCCTGCCTACTGAAGAGCCATTCTTAAATTTTCGTCATCATCATCATCATCATCATCAGCCTGATTATACCCACTGCAGGGCGAAGGCCTCTCCCATATCTCTCCACTTAACCCGGTTCTGTGCTAGCTGCATCCACTTGACCCCTGCGAACTTCTTAATCTCATCCGCCCACCTAACTTTCTGCCGCCCCCTGCTACGCTTTCCTTCCCTTGGAATCCAGTTTGTTACCCTCAGCGACCATCGGTTATCCTCTCTTCGCACTACATGTCCTGCCCATGTCCATTTCTTCTTCTTAATTTCCACTAGAATGTCGTTAACTTGAGTTATTTCTCTGACCCACTCTGCACGCTTTCTATCTCTTAATGTTACCCCTACCATTTTTCGTTCCATAGCCCTCTGGGTTGTCCTCAACTTAAGTAGAACTCTCTTGGTTAGCCTCCACGTTTCAGCCCCATAGGTGAGTACAGGCAAGATGCAACTGTTGTATACTTTCCTCTTGAGCGATACCGGTAAGCTGCTAGTCATAATCTGCGAGTGCTTGCCAAATGCGCTCCATCCCAATCTTATTCTTCTTGTTATTTCCTTTTCATGATCCGGATCTGCGGTTACTACCTGTCCTAAGTAGATATATTCGCCTACTACTTCCAGTATTTCGCTACCTAATGTAAACTCCTGTTCCTTCCCGAGGCTGTTGAACATTACCTTAGTCTTCTGCATATTGATTTTCAAGCCTACCTTTCTACTTTTCCTGTCTAGGTCATCAATCATTATTTGCAGTTCATCTCCCGAGTTGCTTAGCAAGGCAATGTCATCAGCAAATCGCAGATTACTGAGGTATTCTCCATCTACCCTTATCCCTAACTGCTCCCATTCCAAGTCTCTGAATACTTCCTCTAAACAAGCTGTGAATAGTACTGGGGAGATTGTGTCTCCTTGCCTAACACCTTTCTTTATGGGAATTTTGTTGCTTTCTTTATGTAGAACTATGGTTGCTGTGCAGCCACTATATATATCTTCCAGCACTTTCACGTACGGCTCGTCTACCCCCTGATTTCGCAATGCCTGCATCACCGCCGAGGTTTCAACTGAGTCAAATGCTTTTTCGTAATCAATGAATGCTATGTATAAGGGCTGGTTATATTCCGAGCATTTTTCTATCACCTGATTGATGGTATGGATATGATCGATAGTAGAGTACCGTTTCCGAAACCCTGCTTGATCCTTTGCTTGATTGCAGTCTAAGGTTGTCCTGATTCTATTAGCGATTACCTTAGTAAATACCTTATACGTAACAGACAGTAAGCTGATTGGTCTGTAATTTTTAAGGTCCTTAGAGTCCCCTTTCTTGTGAATGAGGATAATGTTTGCATTCTTCCATGCTTCCGGTACCGTCGATGACACCAGGCACTGCGTATACAGGGTGGCCAGTTTTTCTAGCACGATATCCCCCCCGTCCTTCAGCAAATCTGTAGTTATCTGATCCTCTCCAGCTGATTTCCCCCTTTTCATAGTTTCTAGTGCTTTCTTGACCTCGTCCTTCGTCACTGGTGGAACGTCTGACTGTTTTTCCCTACCGCCAATCTCATTACGGTCCTGACTACTTTGGCTACTGTAGAGATCTGTATAGAACTCCTCGGCTACTTTGACTATCTTGTCCATATTAGTGATGACGTTGCCCGCCTTGTCCCTTATCGCATACATCTGGTTTTTGCCTATGCCCAATTTCTTCTTTACCGCTTTAAGGCTTCCCCCGTTCTTTACTGCATGCTCAATTTTCTCCATGTTATACTTCCTTATATCGGCCACCTTGCGCTTATTGATTATCTTTGATATCTCGGCCAATTCGATCTGGTCTGTTGGATTGGAAGCTTTCATACTCTGCCGTTTCTTAATCAAATCTTTCGTCTCCTTAGACAGCTTACCGGTATCCTCTCTAACTATCCTACCGCCTACTTCTACCGCGCACTCAGTAATGATATCTCTGAAATTATTGTTCCTTGCCTCTAGGGTAATGTCGCCATCCTCAGTTAGAGCTGAATACCTATTCTGTAGCGAGATCCTGAATTCTTCTGCCCTCCCCCTCACCGCTAATTCGTTGATGGGTTTCTTTCTTACTAATCTATTGCGTTCCTTCTTCAGATTTAGGTTAATTCGGGACCTCACCATCCTGTGGTCACTACATCGAACTTTCCCGATTACCTCTACATCCTGCACAATGGCGGGGGTTGAACACATTATGAAATGTGTTCAACCCAAAATTTAATAATGTGTTCAATGTGAACACATTATTAAATTTTCGTACATCCTAAAAATTCGTTCAATAACGAAAGACCATTGCTACACAACAGTTACACGATTCCCATCTAGGACACTGTTTAAGAATGAGCCTCAAGCAGCCATGCCGCTCCTACTTCGTTTTGAAGAAAAGTGCAAAGAATTAAACACACTCGATACATTACCCGGTGTTGCGCATTGTCCCCACCCACTGCCACCCTGGTACAGTTTCCCCGATGAATGTGACTTAACACTTACAAATTTCCACAAAAAACGGACACCACACTAACACCTTTTACAAACGGTTTTGACCCTCAGTGATAAATACTGAAATTTTAAATCATTTTACACTGATGGTTCTAAAACGGCATTTTATGTAGGCAGTGCCATAGTGGGAGACAAACAAGAAAACATAATAAGGTTACCTCAATGCGCTTCCATTTTCACTGCCGAGTTCTATGCGATTGTCGTAGCAGTAGAAAATCAATAAACGAGAATATGAAGAAAAGTGTTATTTACGCGGATTCCTTAAGTTCACTCACAGCATTTCACTCTAGAAATTCATGTACACCATTGATTGGAAATTTCATACAAAACATAGCAAAAGCCACAGCACAGGGACAGAGCATAACACCGTTCTGGGTGCCAAGTCATGTTGAAATTGAAGGCAATGAGAGAGCAGATGAGTGTTCTGTACAAGCACAACACAAAACAATTAAGAAAGTACGCATTCCCTACAAGGACAGCTTAAAGTTAGTGCACTGGAAGCTGAAAGAAAACTGGCTGTCCGAATGGAATAAAGGATTAAAAAATAGCTGCACATGGTAAAACCTACCATAAAGGAATGGAAGTCATGCTCCCATCAAGAACGTTTCATTGAAGTCATCGTATGTCTCCTGCGCATCGGACACACACACACACACACACACACACACACACACACACACACACACACACACACACACACACACACACACACACACACACACACACACACACACACACACACACACACACACACACACACACACACACACACACACACACACACACACACACACACACACACACACACACACACACACACACACACACACACACACACACACACACACACACACACACACACACACACACACACACACACACACACACACACACACACACACACACACTACACAAAGCTTTATTCTCGCAAAACAGGAAAGACCGACATGTGGACTATGTGGAAAAGAGATGACAATAATACACATTTTATGGCCTTGCAATAAACTGGACAAGACGAGTAAAATACACTTCCCACAATTCTGCAACGAACAGATTGCTTTCCATGCTCGCCTACTTCTAGGAGATGACTCACTTGTAAATACATCATATATTGTTTCATTTCTAAAAGAAACAAGGTTTTTAAATCAGTTATAAACTTTTTAACTAACTTTTCAAACCCATCACACGCATAACAAACTAAACCTCGCGCTTGGCGCATGATGGCCTTAGTAGCCTATGTGCCATTAAACCCCGCTAAACTATTTTCTTTACAATTTCTAGGCTTTGAAGAGGAGGTCCTGAAAAAACTTTCAGGCGTACTAATGACTGTTCACGACCTGAAAAAGGACCAGCGGAGAAGATCAAACCAAACTGCTGTTCGACTTCCAGGTTACTGCCCTTCACTTTCGGTGACCTCACTGGAAGCACATGTAATATTGTATAGTTACTTGGAAAATGAGGAGCACGTGCAGTCTTTGGTATGTAGTTCGTACATCAGTGAACTTTCACTTGGAGATCCTGTGTGTCCAAGCCTTGTAATAGTCTTTGACACCTCAAGTAATTGAGCAGTGATCAAATTTCAGTGATGTAAAAATTGAAGTTATGGAAAGTTATCTCTGTCATTAGGCACTTTACTAGACAGTGGTTGCAATCCTCAGCTACATTTTTTGGGCTCAGTAACAGTTACTCAACTACTTGTTTCAAATATATTAAATTGCTGTAACAGCTGTGCCTCAAAATACAGACTGTAAGAACGCTTGCATGTACGTCAGCAGTGTGAACTTAAGAAGCTATGTGCACAACCTTTCCTGTAGTTGAGGCACTTCGACATATCTGAAATACTGTAATGTGCTTGAACTTTATGTACATTCAACCTTCTTTTTTTCTCCAGATCACTTATTTTGCTCTGAAAGGAGGCATGGACGCAAAAGATGCCGTTAGAAATATTTTGCGGGCCATTGTTAGCAAGTTTTGCTGTGCAGTGCAGCTGGGCAGGCTCGAGGTGTCTGAAGCAAAGCTTTAAGAGCTTTGCCAACCTTCTTCACCTACTTCTTGGTAAGTTTACAAAATGGAATAGGCTTTGCGCTGATAATTCATTCAAAATTCTTCAGTTCAATCTGGTCGCTTGTCCACGTTGAATGTAAAAAAAAGCCACACAGGAAGATGTGGGTGGAGGGAAGGTCAGGCACTTGCTTTTATTCCCTACCACTGGGAAAGCCCATCATGACTGCTTCAGACTCCATGCAGATAACAAGCCCTGTAGACGTCCACTATTTGGCTGGCACAAGGTTACAGAGACACTCAGTTCATGAACACTTTGTGTGCAAAATATCCAAGGTTGCAAGAAAGCGAAAATATCACTGGTAGCTAGGCAGCGATGGATACAGTTGAGAGGTTGTGCTCGGGTTGCTGCGTGTGAATATTGGTCGAAGCATGTAACGCACAGTGAAATGGGGGCGGGGGGGGTGGGTAATGTGACTTCAAATAATCTGAATTTTGAGCATACTCTGACAAAAATGTTTCATAGAAAGATTTAGTGCCTTTTTACTGGTTCCGTGTCATTGATCCGGAAACAAAAGCACAAACACATTGTGAAAGCAGAGCCTCCTAGCTTTATTAAAATTTACTAAATACACGGTCGTGCAGATACTAGCTTGCATTGACAGCAAAAGTAGCAACATGCACTCTGCCTTGGTGACAGTGGCCAAGCTAACCCCATCAAATATAAATATTGTAGCCAAATTTTACTTTAAGGTCTTTTACTGACACACATTTTCCTTTCAGTGTTTTGCATGAACCAGCCCCAGTTTGTGTTAGCTTTTTCCTTTTGTCTCATTTTTGTTGTTTGCAGTGTGTTTCTTCTAAAAGATGCAATGTCATTGCTAAGTGGTTTCAGTATTTAAAGTACTTCCTTTTTCGGCATTTGTGCATGCGTTCTATTTTGCAGGTGCAACACGCAGACTTTCCAATACAACGGATGCCACCAAAAGGTGGCTTAAGTTTGCTGGAGACCAGGACGGGAGCCGCACCGCTAGGCGTCATGCCATTATAGAATCGACAAGTGCATAAGCTACGAAACTAGTGCTGATCGATAAAGTAGCGGAAATAAAAAAATAAACAAAGTCAATGTACCACCTGAGTGTGGTGTATTTGCAGTACTCATCAGTCATATAGCAAACAATATTCCTGTTGCGTTTGCAGATCTATGCGTGTGCAAGAACATAAAGTATGAAGACATTACTAATTTATTGTAGATATTATGAATCGTACAACTACACAAAGCAATTGACTATGCCTCTCATTTATGTAGACTTGCAGCAAATTGTGCTAATTATGGAAGCATTGGCCATTGATGATTTATCACGCTTGGTCCAATAAAATTCTACTTGGGTTATTTCTCCTCACTGGTTGCCTCTGAGCAGGTTAAGCGGCGATTGTTCACCAGAGGCGCCTCTGAACACAACCTAAAGGTAACATACACTCACTGAAGTTATGAAATAATTGTGGTGAAGCTAATTGAATATTACCGTTGCCATGCCGTCACCTCATGGTTGTGTTCCCACTGGTTGTGTAGCTATGAAAATTAAAAACATCACATAATGCAACCTAAAGGGGAACAGCCTCCCGCAAAGATATTGGTAGCTTCTTTTAAGGTTGCGTTTAAAAAAATAGAAAGTGATTCGCTCAGTGTTGAGGTAAGTAGTGTATGAGTACGATAGCTGTTAAATGCGCTCTTATTCATTTTTCCAATATTTCCGCCATATTTCGCCAGGTGACGCGGCTCAGAGGACCCTGCCGTTGAGAGAACGAAATTTCGTTGCCCAGGGACCGGCCCGCACCTCATTGAACTTGATGTAGCATTGATCTCTTCTAAATATAGGATAGCATGCTGGCGAGGTGATGCACTACTTCATTGTCTGGGATTCCAGCGTGACCAGGAATCTATCTCAGTGTGACAGTGTTAGGACGTAGTTTGGCGAGAGATCTGTGTAGATCATCCTACAGATACCTCAGGAATGCGAGCCGTATGACTGGCGAGTATAGCCTGTACTGAATCAGTATATATGGTATATCTGGAGGGTTTAGGGGCCTTATCCACGTACGTGAGACATTACTCTTTAATACAAAAAGAAATCAAGATTCCCTATGACAACATTAGAGAAACTATTCGTAGACTGATAAATATCACTACCAAGCAAATACGCATTCAATACAGCTAAATACACTGCTCATTCCTGCGCGATTGTTTCTATACCGAATCAGACATTCCCCCGCATGCCCAAATTGTTTTCGACACAGTGCAAACTTAGAGCATTGCATGTTTTCATGCCCGATGCATTCAATCACCCCACTTTCATCACCCTCTCCCCACAACGTGGCGGGCTTGGTTAGCACATAACCAGCTGAAAAATCAGTTGGCCTTGGTGACCCTGGCCCAGGACATTAACAGTTAATAATGCGTTAAATAAAGTTGTTTCCTCCTCCTATTCCTATAGGATAGCACAATTTGCTTTATGTAACTTCGGTCCTACCATAGAAAGGCGGCTATCATTGCTATCATCAGGATCTTTATTTCAGACACTCCAATATCTCGAGGGCTCTTTGTTCATGGAGGTTAAAAACAAAATAAATCACTACATTGACCTGATGTACAAGTAATAGGGCACTTCCCTTGAGCGACGAGTAGAAACACTCCACACCTGAAGATGTGTGTGAGGGAAGAACTCTCAAATTAAAAATAAACCTTAGCCTGTGCTTAAATATGCAGCCATGCTTGTAAGAAATTAAGTGGCGAAAAGAAAGTCTGAAAGCATAATGCATGGAAAAGAAAAAGGTGGCGGAGATAGAACTCGTACGAGGATGCGTCTTCGAATTAAGTTATGGCATGAAATGATTAAATCAATCAGTCTCATAAAGTGAAAGTATACAGTCTTATAAAGTTCTGAGCATAAAGAAGGCCTGAGGTTTGCACGCAAGGGAAAACGAGAGCTTGCCGAGATGTGCAATATAATTTAAACACGGAAATAAAACGTTCATTACATACGTCTCTTGCGTAGGGCAGGCTACAAAAACTAAAACACAATCTATGCTACACACAACATAATAAACCACGGTAAAATAACTAAAGCAGTGTAGTGTATATTGTTGGATGAGGTGCTAACGGGCTGCCCTTATAGCCCGGAACAACGACGGCAATACGCGAGGCTCAAGTGAGGTTCCAAGGACGACAGTGCGAATCATGACACCATGCGAACTTCTGGCGGTATGTCAATCAGCCCGCCAAGCTCATCTGTTTCAGCGAGTGGTCAGGTATGCGACGACGTAGCGTAAGGGTCGCGATACAATAAAAGCGTTAAAGGTGTTTTTGCGGGTACCACGATTATACCAATTAGACGTCATTCTCTATCAGCGAAGAATGCAGACATGTCAGAGACTATAGCGCGCGAAGGCAACTCCTGCAACACACGTACATCGCAACTCCACGGATGGCGATATGGAATTGAAGTATTCGGCATAGCGGTCATGTGATCTGAGATATAAACTTACGCCAAAGAGAAAAAAAGACGATATTCACACCCAACACATTATGCACAAAGTGATTCAGGCACACTCCAATGATCCAGCCTTCTCGCCGATCATACACGGCGCCATTTCCATCACTCTAGCGGTATTTTGTATCAGACTGTGTGCATCGTGAAACAAACTCATGATCGTTTCAAGTAGACCGACCCCACCAAAGTTCTTATACATAAATACAAGAATTCGAACCACTGCTGAAGTGGCCCACATTGAGGATATGATGGTCATCAAGATAATACATTTGTAATACACGCAGAAACAAATGTTACTGAGGTTTGCGTTTGCCTCAACATAAATGCATGAAATTCGCAACGTGAAAGAATATGCGCCATCATAATATGCATATATGCTTGATTATCGTACGTGAAGTGGTGAACACATATCAAGTTTTTATTAGAAACAGCAATTGAAAGCCGCCCGAACAGATAGTTGCAAAAGAAAAGAAACTGCCAAGATTAATGCTGCGCTTAAGCCGAGTATCGTAAAGGGATTCTCTTGACATACCCCATCGGACTGTACCTCCAAAATCATTTGTTTGAATTCGGAGGCCATGAAAACCCTGCACAGTTTGAAAGAGTCTTTTAAATCAGATGAGGTCTTTACAATACCGGTGCGCGACATCGTTCAAACGGCACAGCTGAGGCATCCAACACCCATAATACAAGACAGCTGTTTCCTGAAGGACAGAAAAGGTAACATATTTCGACTCTTGGGGCTGCTCTTCCTTCGGCAGGACATTATCACCAAATCGCCGTTGCCATTTATTCATCAAGGCCGTGTTGTCTTCCACAACTACAGCAGCCTCCTAAGAGATATGGAAAAAGAACGTACTAGGAAATGACAGGTGTCTTCACGACGTCCATAACTATACATATGAGCCTCAACATTCTATTTATTCATCCGCTGCGGCGATTTGATTCAAATCAAACTTCGCAGTAGTTTGCCGCTCAACCACGCCGATCATAACGGCAGATTTTAAAAGACTCAAAAGTTTTAATAATGGCTGGTTACTTATGTGACGTGCCTGCAACTCAGATGTGACATTCGTGCTGCGCAATACTTGGTATTTTTATACTCGCAATCACAATAACGCATCAGTAGTGCAAATACCCTAGTTGTGCCAAATGTGCAACAAAGAAAAAACAAGGCTCACAACCCCTTCGTATCGAATGAAAAATTCCTGAAAATATTCGGCAGCATTCAAATAAGGCGATTCGTACCGTTTCGCTTGACAGCTTTCATTCAAGATGCACTGCTCACGATATTACTTTTTACAGCAATGGTACTGCCAAATACACCAACCAAAACAAACGGGAACGCAGTGAAGTGCCCCTTGTACGTTCCCGAGCCCATCAACAAATACTTCGAGAATTCTTGAATGATGAAGCAGCGTACAAATACTGTTTAACATAGCTCAAAGTGACCTATTTTGATGTTTCTGCACACAATTTACTCCTCCAGTATCTTTGTAATTGCTCTAGTAACATCGCAAAATCCGAATAATCGTGCCTGTGCAGAACCACACTTAACCATAACAGCAGATTGTACATTGTGCTTCCTTCATATATCGTACAAATGCTAATACAAGTACTGAACGCCGCTGTCATTGGGTGCTGAAAAATAGTTCAACAGGTAATAAATAGTTCAATAGGTAATGGAACAGGATACAACTGCCCAACGGGATCTCTTGCCCGCTGGCTCGAAACATGATTGTTTTGCAGAGTATGGCACAAGCAATGTCGCCTACCGAAACCGGGAGATAACAATTGTAATAAGGAATCCGAAAGAGTACTATACGATAGATCAGTTCACCCCAGTAAAGCCCCTAGTTTGATACCTTACCGCCGAGCTCCTGCAAGATTGACACCAAAATGAACCTGCGACTCTACTACAGGAATTGTGACTGCCAAAGCAATAATAATAACCCTAAGATAAATTCCAGGTAACCACATGACATGCACAAGAAACGTGGTCAAACGATGACAGGGTGCTGGACAGTAATCGTGGAGGCCAGTGATGTCACGTTATCAGCTGAAGAAAGTACATTTTGTCTTGGGGTTCATATTAGAGCCTTCGGCGCAATTGAAGGTCCTGGCGAAGGGCGCGAAATTAGACATGGCCTTGTTACAATCCCCGCCGTAGATGTTATCAGCGTCCGTCTTTGCGCAGCTGGAGAGGCAGGCGGTGATGAAGAACGTCTTTTCCTCGGTCAGCGCCTGCGACAGACAGACACCGCACCTCGCGATAAATAATGCTGATTTAAGGCTGTTTCTGACTTTTTGCGGTCTGAGAATTTGGCCTTTGTTCTATTGTGCAGCGATCAGCTCAATATTACACCAAATAACTTCAACTGTTAAACAGGCCTCGTTTCATCCCTATCAGGGTGATAATATAGACAAAACTAAGTCACCCACGGAAACACACACGTAGCGAAGCACACGAGCAGTAAGTCTCCCATAGGCAAGTTAACCGCCATAATAAAAATGTGGCCAAAGCCTACGATACTCGATAACGGGAAATTTGAGCGCAGCAGTAGCGGTATTTCAGTTGTGCGATATGCTGACATAATGACTTTAACGCAAACATGTATCTTATGTATTGTTAACGCTATCTCTGCATGCTCTCCCGTATAACCATCTTTCAACTGACACTCATTCCATTTACTTATATTGATTACTATAAAGAAGGTTCTGTCACCACACTCGCCAGCGCCGCCGCCATCATATGTACATTCAGTATATAGTACCCAGGTATACGCCGGTATAGCGTGCGGTGGCAAAGAGTGTACGCAGTTGTGCGCATGCATCAAACGTTATAACTGCTAAAGCATTTATGGCTCATGAGTGGCGTCCGTCTCTAAGCATGTGTGTCCTCAGGAGAAAGAATATAAGAAAACAAATTAGAGGGCCTCTTAAATATCTCCCAAGAGGAAAATTGCAAAAGCCTACCCTTCCTCTCGTATCATTTGCCTCTCAACATTAGCCTCTTATCAGCGTTGGTTGCAGTCACGGTGTGGTTGCAGTGCTACATTATAACTATAATCGCTTTACAGCGAAGGAAAGACGCAGTATCTGTCACACTTTCTCCGGCAACTGTTCTTCGGACGGTACACTATCGCTCCTATAGCGTGGCATTCCTTGTCGCGCGTTCGTGGGATTGGAGATGGCAGGAACGCTACACAAGGACACATCTCATGAAATTTACAGATATCGCGCATAACTTTCACGCACACGATTTCGTTCCATGAGCCGAAAAAGGCTTTTGCCTTACTAATCGAATAGTTTCTACCCCAGTAATAGCAGAAGTATCGATTCACTATCCATAAGAACGCGCAAACCACTGCTCTACCCAATCCAAGAAAGATGATTGTACTAGATTTAAGCCGAAGGGGGCTGAGGGAAATTAAAATAATGAGAGCAAGTAGAAAAGTAAAAAAAATAAAGACATGAAAAATAAAATAAAAATCAATAAATAAATAATGAAACATAACAGACAAATACAAATGCGGTAGTTTGGTTCATAGGGTTTAACGTCCTAAAGTAAGTCAGGCTTGGAGAGACGCCGTAGTGAAGGACTCCGGAAATTTCGGCCACATGGGGTTTTTAACGTCCACTGACATTTCACGGTACACGGACGTCACTCCGTTTCGCCTATATCTAAACGCAGCCACTGGAGTCGGGTACCCGGGTTCGAGTCGAAATGGAGTGGCTTCCGTGTTCTGTGCACAAGTGCTCCCTTGTGAATTTTTAAAATCTACTCTAAAGATGTATTCCCTAAATCCTAAATTACGCGTCAGTGTTTCTTGCTTACGCTTAATCATGGCTTCCAACATAACCACGCTCTTAGAAGCAAGACCAATCTCTTGAAACACAATTCATTGTAACTACATTCGTCGGTAAATTTATTGACTTTAAATGACACATCGAGATTTGGTTTCGTTTGACCTCGTGCATAGAAAAACGTATAAGCGTGAAATTTTCATTAGTAATCAATTGAATTATGATGCTGTTGTTTTAGGTCTTAAAATAAGAGTGGTTGCGCTGATAAAAATACTTCGCATTCTAAGACCCAGCTGGCGCCACTAGACAGAGGTTAATGATCAGTCTCGTTTGATACACTCAGCCACAACAGTATACCTCATCTCACAAGGTGTTTGCAGCACAACGTAATGCACGGCTCTCTCGAGCAATCAACAATGCAGCGCACTACATGACTGTGTTACTACGAGCCAGTCGCCCCAACAAATTGCTCCATTCATGTGAAAGGAGGCGTACTAGTAGTTAGCGCTTGATGTCTTTTTGTTCTTTCTTTTGATATGAACAGGGGAATGCCCGTTCGAAACAGACTGGCCCCACTTTTTTCTTTTCACACCACCTGTTCTTATCATATCCTCGGTTGTCATGTCGCAGTTATTTTCAGTGTTTTTGTCTTGTGCATATAAATTTATTCTTCGATAGTGGCGGAATGAAAAACGATCTCATGTGCAGCGCGAAAGTCAACGCACAAGCGCTCTAAATTAATCCAGATGCCTCCACTTCGGCACCTGCCATATTCCTTGAATGACGATATTGTTCTCATTCTCATTACTCTCGCTGCGACAGTAGTGAATGGTCTCGATTTGTGCACATTTCAGGCATCACGTTTGCACATTCCAGGGTCTCATCTCATCGTCCTCATCACAACTCCATTCAGCGCTGCTGGTTGTGTGGTCCTCCAGGTTGACAAAAATCGCCGGTCCTTGCACAACAACATCGTCGATGATGTGGTTCAGGTTTCGCATCACATCTTCCTCACTGATAACATGATGTACATAATTCTTCCATTTCTCAGCTTTCATTTGCCTGATTCCTTTCCAAATCTAAGGCTCCACGACTTGGAGCTTAAACGTCTTATTTCGACTGACCACGAAATCCTTGACATCGCCACAAACAAGCTATATCGGGTTCAGTTGGCAGTGGTAGGGTGGCAAGCACACAACGAGATGACCAGCAACTTCAGCGATGCAGTCTACACGGTATCGGTCCCCAACTGTGTTCACGTTGTTGACAAGCAGCGTCAGCTCGGCCTTCATCATGTCGCTTCTCCACGCGAGACCTTTTCCGGACAGCCAAGCCTGCATCTCCTTTTTGAGGCTACTCATCCGCTGTGCCTTATCCTGCTTCACAGAATGATATGGCGCGTTTTCCTTATGAGTGCATTCGTACTTGAGCTGCCCTCACTGTCAACGCGAGCGCTTCTAAACATTTAAAGCCATCTGCTTCGCCTGCATAGGAAAACAGCACATTGTCGGTATGCGGTACGCAGCAGACACAATTGACTCAGGCGACGCCATGTTGGATAATGGAAATGCATCACTAGGATCGCCCAAGGCGTCCGCAGAGCTGCGTCAGTCCGAGGTTTCTCTGGTACTTTCTTCAGTGATTGGAACATTCTACTACTTAAATATACCAGTGCAACCTATCTTTTTAATTTCCGTGCTTGTTGATTATAACATCCCCACACTGCTCAAACATTTGAGGGACCATTTTTTTGTTTCCGCAGGCCTGATTGGACGAAAGAACTGTACCTTTAGCAATGCTGTAAACATCTTGTGAGACGAAGTATAGGAGAGCGCGAGAGATGCCCAAACTGTTTACAATACCCTTGTGGGGCTTACATGGACGACCGGAGCTGGTGCAACGCTATGATACACATGTTGGCCCCCTTTAGATCAGCCCGAACAGGCTTGCTCCTATCGCATTTGGGATTCATATAGACATGGCAAGGGTCACAGGAATACATATAACCACATCCGGCATTCATGGGTCCCTCGTGGTAATATTTGACTCATATAAAGCAAAGGTGCTACATGTGGTAAAAAATAAGAGGAGTTCAAAGCATCTGAACTAAATGTGGAGCAAAAGCTTTGATTACGAGTGACCGAAAGTTACATCGAAAACAACCAGCGTTCAGTTGAATGCATCAATATTACCGGCACTCTATGCGGAACCCACGTTCACGCCTGTTATGCACGTGTCTACGTGGCTTAGGGGTAACGTGAAATCAAATATCATGGCAGGCTCATTCTATGTTCACCGTATGCACAAGAAAGGAGAGGCCCGAGTTAACGAAATCGGTTGATAGGCAACGGGACAGATTTACAGCTACCGACGAAATGTTCAAGGGTAACTTGGTGTATTGATTGATTGAACGTCGTTTTTGGAATAGGAAGGCTCATGGCCATGTATGGGGGTAAAAGGAAGTAGGCAGAATCTCCATTATTTGCACAGGTCGTCACTGAAATCATATTGCTCTGACCAGGCCACTAATGTAGCCATACTTCGCAAATATCATTTGTGTGTTAGCATCAGTTCCTAGAAAGGAACCGTAGTTCAGGCGGTAGGTTTCGATTGCGGTGCGTCCAGTAGAAAAAGCAGGGCAATCCCAGAGTAGATGAGATATGCCGCCGCGCGTTGGAGTCGTACAGTGGGGACACTTATTCATACCCTCTGTATACTGATGCCAGCGGCCCATAATACGTAGCGTGTAAGCCGCATGGCCGATGAGCTTATTGAAGAAGACTTCTTGACTTCGGGTGTGGTGGGTTTTCAGCGTAAAAGGTGGGTCTGATGAGGGCATCTGCATGCGATGCTGACTGAGGCTATGAATACTAGTCCGTGTACAGTGCATAAGGGCAACAGAAGGGCTGCATTGCCCTACGAAGGTCGACTAAGGATGAAGCAAGGAGGGTGGGGAAGTAAATGTAGACATCCCAACTGGCGAGGCAGCCGCGGCGTGTGTCGGTGCATTGCCCCCTGATTCGCCCGAGTGGCCTGGGGTCCACTAAAGAACGACAGTTCTGGCCGCGAGTTGTTGGCGTTTCCGGAATAGCGATTTCCTTGCAGGCTTCATAGGAAGCAGTAAGAATGCGTATTGAATAAGTTCCGGTGCAACCCACTCCTGACAAGGCTCCCCAAATCGCTAATTCAGCATGCAGAGGGGTACCTTGAGGTAGGTGGCAGGCATAAGCGCCTGAAAGGGAAAGGTTGTCATTGCATACCCAGATTCAAAATTAAGGTTCACATTTAAGTGGCGCCTTTAAGGGTATGACGCGATCGCGTAAGCTACCAGCCCAAATAAAGCCCTGCTTTGCCTGAGCCATATGAACGTACCAGCGTTGCATAGGGGTAACGAATCAATTCCGCGTAAAACATGATTGCTTTAAATATTTAATTTTTCCTAGAAATGTAAAAATTAGAACAGCTTTACTAACATTACTGCGACTCAACCTTCTTTTTTGTACCGCCATCTCAACTGATGACGTAAAAGCTCAAAAATGCTTTTTCATTTTTTGCTTTTTTTTGTTTTCACGCAGTGGAATGTGTATACGAATGACGCTTGTTGCATTTACTTGACAGTGTATTTTTCTTACTTCATATTGTTGTATTTTCATGGCAATGAATTTTTTCTTCACTTTGTTCTGTAGTCTACGGTTCTTGCTTTTCCGCAATGCTATGCCTCCACCCTGCTAAAATTTCTCGTGGATTGCAGTATCTGTGAATAATTATAAATAAAATATCATTTGAGGCTGAGTTTAATGTCACCCTCACACTTAAAAGGAGAGGCCCGAGTTGGCGTTCTTTCAGGCACCGCCGAAATAAAGGCGAAATGCTCAATGGTAGAGTAGTATAGCTTTCGCTACCGAACATGATGAGCCCAATAGGGGCTGCCCAAGGAATGTCGCAGTGGGCCCAAAATAAAGTGCACCTCGGTACCTCATCTATGTAATTCGTTATTAGCGCGCCATAATTATCTGTTCTGAAAGAGTCACGATCACAGTTCTAAGCGTATTTACAGTTATATATATTTTATGTTTCAGACTTTTGCACTGTGGCATCTATATGGTATTGGCTGAACATTTATAGCAATAACTTCCGTGTCTTAAGAGTTTGTAATGAACCACCTCCAATTCATCCCTACGTCGCCATTATTCAGCGTAGAACGTAAAACTAAAACTCTCCAGGCGACATTCAGGGGCAATTTGGGCCAGTCCGTATAAGTATATCAGTAGGAACACAACTCCGTTACGTAGTTCAGTAAAGAATGCCATGTGAAGATATACTGCTGAATGTTTTGCTCTTGGTGGCTACTGGACCAGAGGCAGCCCCGCAAATGCCTACGTCTGGCCATGATGGCAGCAAACGGGCTAGCCCAGATCAGGCTGTGTGAATATGCGCCGGTGCTAATCTGGTATTCGAGCACTCACTTGGCATGAGCATCAAAACGTTCGTCCAATGTGGCTGTCCCTGTCTGCACAAATGCAAATTGCATTAGTGATTGTTCTAGGCTGCCCACATTCACGAATCTAGGCCGAATGTTAGCAGCCCTTTTCCAGCTGCCCGCATTGGTACGAATTGGAACTGATCCGGGCATGAGTGGGCCGCCCAGAAGATCTCCTTCTGGGTCCTAGTTCGAACCTCGCACGGGGCTCGCGTGGACTCCCCACAAGGGCCCATTACGGGCCTCCACCCAATAGCTCACTTTATGTTACGTTGGTGCCTTTCATTTCCCAAATGCCTGAATCTGAAAGACTGGCGCTCAGTTTGGCACTGTTAGATATTATTTATAATAATAATAATAATAATAATAATAATAATAATAATAATAATAATAATAATAATAATAATAATAATAATAATAATAATAATAATAATAATAATAATAATAATAATAATACTGTGATAGTCAGCACTTCAGCCATCGACATGAACCTGTGCGTTGTGCGACGAAGACAAAGAAGAAGTACGCTGGGCTCGCCGTTGCAAGGTCCTGCTCTCACAGCTCTCCATCTGAGCGTCAATAAACGCCCTACTACAATTGGCGGAGGTGCCGGAAACGATCCCACCCAAACTGGAACTGCGAAGCCGTACACTACCCTCTACGACCGCCATGCAAGACGAGTCCACTTCGACTCTGCCGGCCGTTCCACCCACGATCATGTGTGCTGGCGTCGTGCGCCAGCGTGACCCTTGCTTGTTCAGCGGCACGGCCGATCAAGATGTCGACGACTGGCTGTCATCGTACGAAAGGGTAAGCAGCTACAACAAATGGGATGACTCATACAAGCTCAGTAACGTCATATTCTATCTGACGGACGTGGCGAACCTCTGGTTTCGCAACCATGAGGCTGACCTGTCATCTTGGTCGACATTTAAAAAGAATTTCGCGGAAGTGTTCGGCCGCCCGGCAGTGCGTAAGCTTCGTGCCGAACAACGTTTACACGATCGTGTTCAGCGCGCTGATGAGACCTTTACAAGCTACATAGAAGACGTCGTTGATCTCTGCAGATCCCACCAGCGTTACTGAACTCGTGAAGCTTTGCCAGAGCTACGACGAGCTCCGCAAGCGGCGCGCTTCTAGGCGCCGCTCCAGTGTGTGCGACGAAGGCGTTTCCGCATTAGCCCTGGGTGGTTCGCCAACTTCTGAAGGGAGCCAGCTGAATCAAAAGATCAAAGATTTTATTCGTGAAGAGGTCGCACGTCAGATCTCACTCCTTCCCCATTTTCAAGACTCGGGCCGCCTCGTTCCTGAACTGGCTCCATCTTTGGCCCCTGCTATACGCCGTGCCGTGCAAGAACACGTCGCTGATGTCTTGCCGTCCAACCCCGTGGTGCCGCCTGTGACGGCACCTCTCACGTATCCCCAAGTAACGGCTAGGCCACCACATTCGCCCACGTCTGGCTCCTATGTGCAGGTCCCTGCCTACCGTTCACCGCGTCATGCTGAGCCTTCGTTTCAAGCCCCACCCTCAAGGTTCCGCCCACATCCTATGAAACCTTGGCGTACTACGGACAACCTTCCGATTTGCTATGCCTGCGGTCGGCCGGGCCATGTTGCGCGCCTTTGTAGCCAGCGCCTCCAACCTTCACAGCCTGACATTCGACTTTACCCGTACGATACCGACTCACGCTCGCAAATGATTCCGCCCGGTTCTCAATTTGTCCCACAAGATCGCCAAACCTATACCGCTCGTCGATCACATTCTCCTCGGCGCCGATCGCTTTCTCCAATGCTGCGACGTTCTGCCAGCACCGTTGAGGGAAACTAACAGTCGCAGTTCCGGGGGCAAGAACTGCGCTTGTTTCGAATTCCTCAAGTCCTCCATGTCGTCCCGCTAATGTTATCAAAGTTTCTGTAGAAGGCGCCACAGTTCTCGCTCTCGTCGATACCGGTGCAGCCGTCTCCGTCATCAGTGAAGCGCTCTGCCGTCAAATTCGCAAAGTGACCACTCCGATTTCCGACTTTTCGCTCCGCACCGCCTCATCACAGCACATTCACCCCTCCGCATCTTGCACAGCCCGTGTGCTCATTCAAGACGTCTTGTACCCCATCGAGTTTATTGTTCTGCCGAACTGCTCGCATGATATCATCCTCGGATACGATTTTCTATCGACTCATCAAGCCGTTATTGACTGTGCTCGTGCGCAAATTGCCTTCGCCCCCCTCTGTGATGCCCCCTTCTGTGATACCCCTCTCCGCACTTCACAACTTCTCGTCGCCCATGACACCGACATTCCTCCGTTCTCTGCTACCCTCGTACCACTGTCTTGTGAGTGGGTAACTCCTTTGACTGCGATGTTTACACCTTCCGAAGCCACCTCCCGTCATCCCTGCCTCCTTTTTCCGTTCGCAGTTCTCGAAATTCAAAACGGCAAGAGTGCACTTTACGCCTCGAACCCATTTTCTTGCCCAGCAGTCCTGCTTCGTGGCGAATGCATTGGACGTCTTGAAGAGCTTGATCCCAGTCATATCACCACTCTTGCTGACTCAACCCCCTCCGTCGACGTTAGTCTGTGCTCTTGCGATGTTGCGACCGCTTCGACGCCCTCCGACGTTTTCCAACATGCTATTGATGCTGATCTTCCACTTGCGCAACGTGATCAACTTGTCGCCCTCTTGCAGAACTTCGCTTCTTCATTCGACTTTCCTCAAACTGACTTGGGTCGCACGTCTGTCGTAGAGCACACCATCGACACCGGTAAAACTGCACCTTTGCGCCAGCGCCCCTATCGCGTGTCGGCTTCGGAGCGCCAAGTAATTGCTGATCATGTGGACGACATGCTCCGTCGTGGTGTCATTCGGCCATCCCACAGTCCCTGGGCGTCTCCAGTTGTGTTGGTACCTAAGAAAGATGGCTCCTTCCGGTTTTGTGTCGACTACCGCCGGCTCAACAAGATCACGCGCAAGGACGTCTATCCTCTGCCACGCATCGATGACGCACTAAACTGCTTGCAGGGCGCCGAGTTCTTCTCCTCGTTGGATTTACGATCTGGCTACTGGCAGGTGCCAATGGCTGACGCTGACCGCTCTAAAACTGCCTTCATCACACCAGATGGATTATATGAATTCAACGTCATGCCCTTTGGGCTTTGCAACGCCCCGGCCACATTTGAACGCCTCATGGACACTGCTTCGTGGATTCAAGTGGCGAACCTGTCTTTGCTATCTCGATGATATCGTAGTCTTTTCTACCGATTTTCAATCCCACCTGCTCCGACTGAAGGACGTTCTCACTTGTCTCGCTACCGCCGGCCTCCAACTGAATCTGAAGAAGTGCCGCTTTGCTGCTCGCCGACTAACAATTCTAGGTCATGTCCTTTCTAAGGATGGCATTCTTCCCGATCCCACCAAACTTCGTGCAGTTGCCGAATTCCCACGCCCAAAATCACTGAAGCAGCTACGAAGTTTCATCGGCCTGTGCTCCTACTTTCGCCGCTTCATCTTAAATTTTGCCTCTATTATTGCTCCTCTCATCCAGCTCCTCTCCGGCAGCTCCGACCTATGCGCATGGACACCTGCTTGTGATGACGCCTTCAACACTTTACGCCGTCTTTTAGTTTCGCCTCCCATCCTCCGCCACTTCGACCCGAATGCGCCAACTGAGATTCACACTGACGCTAGCGGTATTGGGATAGGCGCCGTTCTCACCCAACGCAAACCTGGTATCCGAGACTATGTGGTGGCGTACGCAAGCCGCACCTTGACCAAGGCAGAGTCCAATTATTCTGTTACGGAAAGAGAATGCTTGGCCATTATTTGGGCCATCGAAAAATTCCGTCCGTATGTCTATGGCCGACCATTTTATGTGGTCACTGATCATCACGCTCTGTGCTGGCTGGCGTCCCTCAAGGACCCGTCCGGCCGCCTTGCTCGCTGGGCTCTTCGCCTCCAAGAGTATGACATTCGTGTCATATATCGCTCAGGCCTCAAGAATACTGACGCAGACGCTCTTTCGCGCTCACCGCTGCCTCCCTCTTCGTTGTCTGATGAGATTTGCGCCTACGATTTGTTTTCGCTTGCCACTATCGACATGGCCACGGAACAGCGGCGCGACCCGTGGATATCTACACTTCTGGACTTTCTTTCAAGTCACTCTCCAGGTCGTTTGTCTCGGGCACTTGCTCGCCAAGCTCACCATTTTTCAATTCGTGACGGGCTGCTCTATCGCCGCAATTATCTTCACGACGGAAGGAAGTGGCTTTTAGTCATCCCCCGTCATCTCCGCGCCGAAATTTGTGCTGCTTTCCATACTGATCCCCAGTGCGCCCACGGCGGAGTGTTGAAAACCTACACGCGCTTGCGTCTACGCTTCTTCTGGCGTGGAATGTACCGCTTTGTCCGCCATTTTGTCCGCTCTTGCAGTCTTGCCAACGCCGAAAAACTCCTCTCAAGTCCCCTGCTTCGTTGCAGCCGTTGCCATGTCCTGCCCGTCCGTTTGATCGTGTCGGCATAGATCTATACGGTCCCCTTCCTACAACTTCAGCTGGCAACCGCTGGATTATCGTGGCAGTGGATCATCTAACCCGCTACACTGAGACATCATCATTGCCCTCTGCTTCCGCACGCGACGTGGCTGCCTTTATTCTGAAAAACCTGGTTCTTCGCCATGGTGCCCCTCGCGAACTGCTCAGCGACCGCGGACGCGTTTTCTTATCAGACGCTCTTGAGGCTCTCCTGAAAGAATGCCGCATCATACCCCGCACCGCTACCTCGTACCACCCTCAGACGAATGGACTGACAGAACGTTTTAACCGCACTCTCGGTGACATGCTGGCTATGTACGTGAACACCGACCATTCCAATTGGGACCAAGTTCTACCGTTTGTTACTTACGCATATAACACCGCGACACAGGCCACTACTGGATTCTCTCCTTTCTTTCTCCTTTACGGGCGCGAGCCGCCCTGTACTATGGACGCACTTTTTCCCTACCGCCCTGACGTTTCCGAATCTTCCCCGCTATCCGATGCCGTCACGTACGCAGAAGAATGCCGTCAGCTCGCCCGCTCTCTCACAACAGAACATCAGTGGCAACAAAAATACCTCCGTGATGCCGGCGAAGCTTCGTCATATCTCCCGAACACACTGGTGTGGCTCTGGGTGCCCTCCACAACCCCTGCCCTTTCAAAGAAGTTTCTTGCTGGCTACCACGGGCCATATAGGGTCCTCCAGCAAACATCTGCAGTCAACTACGTGGTTGAGCCCGTCACGCCCTCTGCGGACTTGCGTCGCCGTGGTCGTGAAACAGTTCACGTGAACCGATTGAAGCCATTCTATGACCCCGCTGTGCTTTCCGCGCCATAAGTCGCCAGGATGGCTCCTTTTTTTTACCCGGGGGGAAAATGTACTGTGATAGTCAGCACTTCAGCCATCGACATGAACCTGTGCGTTGTGCGACGAAGACAAAGAAGAAGTACGCTGGGCTCGCCGTTGCAAGGTCCTGCTCTCACAGCTCTCCATCTGAGCGTCAATAAACGCCCTACTACAATAATAATAATAATAATAATAGTAATAATAATAATAATAATAATAATAATAATAATAATAATAATAATAATAATAATAATAATAATAATAATAATAATAATAATAATAATAATAATAATAATAATAATAATAATAATAATAATATTATTATTATTATTATTATTATTATTATTTACTTGGTTTATGCAAAAAGTAAGGCGAAATCTCTGACACAGTTTTTTGTCGACGCGTGAACCGCGCAGTACGGCAAGGAAGGAATGTGGGAATGAAAGCGTAAAGAAAACGGTGCCGGAGTGTTGGGGTATGGAATAACTTCGACCTCCTGGGGATCTGGAAGGAGCACTGTAATCGCGCAGCTGACGAGCTATTAGCTATTCGCCTCCATAGACGTGCGGCGTAGCCGGGATGCCTAACGTAGAAGTTCAACTTACGAAAAGCATTGCTATGTTTGACAGATTGGTTCAGCAACTTTAGATGAAGATAATTGTCCAGCATGATCGCACCTGCCGCCACCTCGCATTAAAGAGACCTTCCTAAAATCCATCAGTCCATCTGTCCGTGTATATTCTTATATATGTGAACACTTGAAAGAAGAATCTTCCAGGACGCTTTTCAGTAACTGGCGGCATGATTCGTACACCAAACGACTCACGTAAAGTTCATCTACGAAAGGTAGACCGCCCCTTTAACTTGTTTTATATGTTTGATATCAATGGCATCTGAACGGCTAAGAACTGGACTACACAATACGGCAACGCTCAATTTAAAACGCTGACAGCATCGTCCTAAACTCCTGTCATGAAAATATATATATATATATATATATATATATATATATATATATATATATATATATATATATATATATATATATATATATATATATATATATATATATATATATCAGCACAGCATACACATTTGGCACTTTTAAATTTTGCTCATCTTTGCTCGGTAGTGTCCTCTGGAACCCCCCATACTATACGAATCTTCATCCGAATATCTGAGCAAAGACATCTCGGTGATGGTTGCACAGCCACCAGTTTCCTACCTCGGATAGTCGGGTGTCATTCTTCTCGTGGTCTCGCTTGAAAGCATCAAATGCCACTTCTATGGCAGGCACTTCCGGGAACACGCTGGAATTGCTGCTGGTTAGACAGTCGAGAACGCGCGCCATGAAGAGGGGCTTCACAGTCTCGCTGAGCCACGATGACACAATCTTTCCCTGGGGGTCAACCTGCCCACGAAAAGGAGGGGTGGTTATGGATACATCCAATTTAGGTAATGAAAGAATGTGCTACAGATGAACAACAGCCCATTCGTTTTCTAACCAAAAGAGGTATGGCCTCCGAAACAGAGTAGAAATTTATCTGTTCAAGAAACGGGTGTCATGCCTCTTTCTCGCTCTCATGGAAGGCTTTGAGTAAGGCGCATTCTACCGTCAGACGTCGACTGACTCAAGGTTGCCTTCGGCACTCATGTCCATCTAAGCGACTTTGAAAATTTATTCACCTCGCACACCTAAGCCACTTTCGCCAATTAGGTCATTTTGTCGGCCACACCAGGTTCGCTATTGGCAGCGGGTAGTGACTATCGTTTCACTCTTAATGAACATCAGTTCTTTCCGACCATTTTATTCTACGGCCGTACAGGTGGAGGACAATCCCGAAGAATGAAAGGACGATAAACTGCCGATTGTTCTCGCTCCTGCGCTTCACAAGGGTGTCAGATAATATTTCAACTTACAGGGCTAGAGCCGAAGAGCACACCCGAAGACAAAGAGAGTGCTGGTGCCATATCATTAACGTATACCGAACATCAGGCACAGGGGAATAGTTGGTTATATTCGGTACCTATACTCGATACCCTGCAAAATTTTATTAACGCGAAAGCGTTACTTCGCTATGTTCACAGATTTCTGTCTGCAGACCGTGTCCGCAAACCATGTCCGCAATATTGTGTCCGCAGCAGGTGTTGGTAATTGAGAAGTGGTAGAGGTTAATGAGTGGTGTCAATCCATAGAGGGACCTAATGTTGCTGCTGAAAAAATAATTAGACCAATATGTTATCTAGGTAATTAATTAGAATAACAGGTTCATAGGAAAGAGAAGGTGCAAAATATGCCACACTTGTTCTGCGAGCACCTGAACCGGTCCGTAAGGGAAGGGAAAAAGGGGAAGTTAAAGCGGAAAGGAACGGGTGCCAGAGTGGATATGACGTCGAAGGTGTGACGTCACGCAACCGGAAATAGAGCCGCAAAAAGAGAATAGAAAGGGATTGGCGGGCAATGTGAAAGTGCGAGAATAAAAGGGGTAAAAAAGAAGTGAATTAATGTGAAGTAGAGGATGTGACGTCACGCAACCCTAATTAGAGCCGAAAAGGGGCATAGGAAGTGATTGGCGCGCAATTTGAAAGGGCCAAAGAATACAATGCGCAAACAATAAGTGAAGCTACTACAAGCAACCAGAAGTAGCCAACAGCAGCATCCGTGCTTTCGCATTAATCCACTGTAGATCCTCCAGTCCTCTAAGTTTTGCGGATACCAGTACAAGAGACAGAATGAAAATTGATTTTCGATATAGATATTCGAGACTGTATCGTCGATAGTTCGATACATATCCTGATATCCCAAGATGATAAAGGTGGTAATATTAACAGCGAAGTTGTTATACTTAACCGTGCTATCTGGAACCTTTAGGGCATTCCTATATAGGACATTTTATTTTTAAACCAGAAATGGAATAACGCTATCTGGGCAGCTGGCCCTATCAGAACTTTATAATGAATAGACTTACGGTGAATCAAGCTCTTCCGAAAGAAGTCTAGCGAAACTTTTCTTTAAAATAGTGCTCTTCATACGAACCGCCTTGTGAACACTTGGCTATATACACCCCGCCGGAGTGGCGTAGTGGTTACGGCGCTCTACTACTGTTCCCAAGGACGCGGGATCGAATCCCTGCCTCGGCGAACGCTTTTTGATGCACGCGAAAAGCAAGGCGCCCGTGTGTTGTGCGATGTCAGTGCCCGTAAAGAACCCCAGGTGGTTGAAATTTCCGGAGTCCTCCACAACGGCGTCTCTCATATCCCGAGTTGCTTTGCGACGTTAAACCCCACAAACAAAATCCAAACCAAACCAGCTTGGCTACATGCGAAATTACAGATAAATCTAGAGCTTTTTTGGTTGCTTTTCATTTTTTATACTACACATTACTTAACTGGTGGCGCCTCTGTTTTCTCTGTGCTAAAAGGCGCTGTTGTAGATGCC